>NC_137281.1:96822500-97422500 GCF_054371585.1 Giraffa tippelskirchi
ACTGGAGAGTAATAAATAGAGCTATATAATGTATTATAATTTAGAGATTGTCCATGTTCACTTGGGCATCTGTATTACCATGTTCAGCAGGGCATACCACTCTGCTAATCCTATGTCTGCTTACAGAGGGTAGAAATTATTTTTCTCTTACCACCAAGGGATCCCTCTTAAGCGTATCTTTCCTTCCCAAAACCTTGTTCTAAGGTGTGAGAGTAGTCTGGAATCTTTTCTCCTGTCTCTTCACCTTCTTCGTTTGTATCTCCTCTGTTAGGACATGTCCAATATGAGAATATCCAGCTTTCTTCAGGACAAGACCTTATTTGCTGTCTACCCTTCTACAGAGCAACTTCTTTAAGTTTAGTAAAATGAGTCCAGCATCTTGAGAAGGAATACATGCATATGAGATTATTTGTGGGATATTCTGCAGAAGTATGTGAAGAGAGCTGGGATTCCAGTCCTTACGTTTGAACAGGTGTATATGACTGAAGAGAACTATAAATTGTAAATAAGTGGGAACAGAGCAGAGGTATTTCTTCTGTCAGGTTGATCGGAGGAGTATAGAGTACAGCAAGTTTTGACAGGGAAGGGAACAAGGCAATTCAGATTAATTTGTGTTCTGTGAAAAAGTTGTCATTTTACTCTTAATGGCAAGTTCTAACTGCTGTGAGACAAACACTGTTTTGAGATCATAGCCCTTCAAGGGGTGGGGAGCGGGGAGAGAGAGAGAGAGAGAGTGTGTGTGTGTGTGTGTGTGTGTGTGCACGCGTGCGCACGTGTACATGTGTAAGGGTTTGGTAAATGTGTTTTTGAATGGGTTATATGTATACATGGTACAGAATTCAAAAAATATAAAAGGCTTTAATGGAAAGAAAGTTACCCTTGTACCTCTCTCATTTCCCCTCACTAGAGACAGTTACTAGTTTATTATGTAAAGTGAAGTTGCTCAGTCATGTCCAACTCTTTGGGACCCCATGGACTGTAGCCTACCAGGCTCCTCCATCCATGGAATTTTCCAGGCAAGAGCACTGGAATGGGTTGCCATTTCCTTCTCCAGGTGATCTTCCCAACCCAGGGATCGAACTTGGGTCTCCCACATTGCAGGCAGACACTTTACCGTCTGAGCCACCAAGGAAGATTCTATTCATATACAAGCATATGTGTGAATTTGTTTTCTGCCACAAATGGTGGTATACTAAATATACATATGTACCTTTTAAAATTTTTAGTAGAATTCAGAGAGATCAGCTCACTTTGATAATATAAAGAGCTTGCTAATTTTTGTCATGGCTACATAATGTTGCATTGAATAGGTGTTCCATAATTTAATTTCCTATTGCGTCTTATTTAGGTTGCTTTCATTTTTTTTTTTCTGTTAAACAGTATTTTTCTTTAAACTTTGCTTATAAAGGTATTTCATACATGTAAAAAAGTGGGTAGAAGTAGTGTTTGCTGAGTCATAAAATATGTACATCTGAAGTTTTGATAGGTATTTCCAAATAACCTTACAAACAGGTCATACTTCTGTACTACTCACTAACTTTTGTGTTAACTTATTTCTTGGTATCTGCCAATCCAGTAAGTGAAAAATGGCCTTTAATTTGTCCTTTTATTTCGAACAAAGTTAGGAGTTTTTAATATATGTATTTCATGGCACCTATATTTTTCTTCTGTAAATTTTATCCATGAACTTTGCCTATTTTATTCTGGATTGTTGGTTTTTCTCTTACTGATTTTGAAGTTATTTTTAAGGAAATAAATACTGTGCTTTATTGTATGTTGTTTGTGTTAGACAGAATAATGTGTTGATCCTCCCCTCACACCCCTAGCCCCCATACTTCAAAGATGTCCTCACCCTAATCCTTAGAACTTGTGAATGTGTTAGGACTTTTCAGATGTGATTAAGGTTATGAACTTTGATATGGGGTGATTATTCTGGATTATCTAGTCAGGTTCAGTCTAATCACACAAATCCTTAAAAGTAGAGAACCTTTCCTGTCTGTGGGAGTGCAGTCAGAGAAAGATGTGGTTTTAGCAGAAGATTCAAAGAGAAAAAATGTTCCTGGCATTGAAGATTGAAGAAGGCCACAAATCAGGGAATGTGGATGATTTGTAGGATTTGGAAATGACGAGGAAACCCATTCTCCTCCATGGCTTCCTAAAAGGAATGCAACAGTGCCAGCACCTTGATTTTAGCCTTGTGAAGCCCTTTGGACTTCAGCTCATAGAAGTGCATACATTTGTGTTGTTTTAAGTCATTAAGTTTTCGGGAATTTGTTACAGCAGTAATAGAAGATTAATACATATTGTTGTACATTTTCTCCCTCAATTTGTTACCCTTTTTTTCAGAAATAAACTTTATGGTATTTTTATTGTGCAGGAATGTTTGTATAGTTGAATTTATTTTTTTAATGGCCTCTGAATCTTAAGTCTTTTCTACTACAAGATTATTTTAAAATTTACCATATTTTATTCTAATGCTTTTATCTCATTATGAACTCTGGTATTAAAGTTGGTTCCCTGCCTTCTGCATTCTGATCTCTGACAGTGAATACTTTTATTTATAGTTCAGCTCTTCTGATATAGATTTAGACAACTTCCAAAAATGAAATTATAGCATCAGTGCTGGTAATCATGGAGTCAGAGGAATGGATAGTAGTCATGCCAGAAGGCAGGGACATACTAAGTGTTGGAGTTTTAAACTACTTTGGCAGGTTGATGATAACTGTTTAGGAGAACCTAGAATGGTTGATTTTAAAAGAATATTTTGGGAATACCTCTATGTATATCCTTCAGATTTTAGTTTTATTTTTCATTCTTGTGGAAGGCTTCCCAGATTCCCATGACTTGGTTAGATGTAAATGCTTCAATTATGTAAGCAGTATGTGGAAGATTTAGATAACTGATACTTAGGTGTTTTTACTAAAAGAAAAAAGTTCTGATGGGGGGTGTCTCCTGGGTTTGTTATATAATACTACAGAACGAGACAAATTTAGACCATTTCAGAACACAGATATTGGAGCATCATAAAGTTAGTTTAATATATCAAGTCATTATAGAAGTAGCATTTGTTGAGCACCTAACTATGGACTTCACTGGTGGCTCAGACGGTAAAGCATCTGCCTACAGTGTGGGAGACCTGGGTTTGATCCCTGGGTCAGGAAGATACCCTGGAGAAGGAAATGGCAACCTACCCCAGTTCTCTTGCCTGGAAAATCCCACGGACAGAGGAGCCTGGTAGGCTACAGCCCAGGGGGTCTCAAAGAGTCGGACACGACAGCGACTTCACTTCACTTCACTTCAACTATGTGCCAGGTATAGTGCTAACTAAGCACTTTGCACACATTTCCTCATTTAGTTCTCAAACCCTGCCATAGATGCAGTTACTATCCCCAGTTTACAGACCAGGAAAATGGAGGTACAGAAAGTTAAGTGATTTGTTCAAGATTATAACTTTTAAATGACACAACTGTCTTTGGAATTTAGGAAATCTGACTTGCTATTAAAACACAGTGTTATTAACTGCCATGTGGTTGCTTTAGATTGATGATTACTATGTGGAAAATGACAACTTATAGTTTTTAAAGTTGCCAATACAGAAGGAGTGTTTCAAGACCTTTGTCTTTTTAATGTGATTCCTTAATTTCCATATTTGTAAAATGAAGAAATAACCCATCTCATTAGGGTTGATGCAGTAAAAGATCTGCTAAAAACACAAATCAGAGTATTCTACTCCTTTGCTTTTTTCACCCTGTGGTCTCTTCATTGTGATAGAGTACTAACTTTGTGCATGATGTGCAGGGCTTGATACAGTAAAGTCTGGTAAGTTAACATTTATTTTATTTCTTCCCTTTCTTTTGCTTCTGCCTGCCATCCTCTTTTGAATTTAATGTTGGTCTTTAAATGTGACATTACTTGTGTCATGCTCTCCATGCCCTCCATGGTATGTACTTTGCCTTTTTCTACCTGATAATACTGCTATTCAAAATCCACATTGGGTATGAAAAGTGGTCATTTCTTACCATGTACTCCCATCTTTACTAACATATCTTTGTCTGCTAACTTAGTTTCTATAATGAAAGAAGCATAACTTTAAATTGTGTTTATGTGTGAAACATATAAATAAATGCTTGCTGGATAAGGGAATAGATGAATGAGTACTAATGTGGTTATCTTCTGAATATCATCTGCTTTATATTTAGTTAAGAAAGCAAGTTACTAACTACACTATGAAGTGCTGTATGATATAATACTTCTATTATTAAATGCTTCCTTTTTCTCTTGTACCCAGTCTGTGTAATAACATTTACTATTTGGATGATAATGTTTACTTAAAATATACAGTGGAGAACATAGGATATTGATATTTGTCACTGCAAATATCCCTCTAAACTCTTACTGTGCTGAACAAATCTTAAGGAATCCTAAGTATCTTCTCTTTTTTCTTATTGTTCTTTGTGGAGTTTCTTGGCCATTTTGTTTTGGTACAGTTGTAGTTAGAGATGGAAAAGAGTTATCTTTGCCTCCTGTGTATGGATTGCTTTATCCTCAAGAAGATTTTTCCCTCACTTCTTAATTTTTTCCTGTTGGTTCTGTAACAAATCAACACAAACTTAGTGGCTTAAAATAACACAAATTTACTATATTGTAGTCTGAAGGTCAGAAATCCAACTGGATCTCATTGGGCTAAAATCAAGTTATTGACAGGGCTGCATTCTTTTTGGAAAATCTAGGGAAGAATTAAGCTTCAGAAAAATCTAGGGCAGAATTCATTTCCTTTCCATTTCCAGCTTTTCAATGCCTTTATTCTTATCTCATGACCCCTCTTCATCTTCAAAGCCAAGCAGTGTAGCATTTTCAAATCTGCGATTCTGATCTTTTCTTCTGCCTCTCTTTTCTACTTTAATTGCTTTTATGTTTGTTTCATTTTCATTTTCTGAATATTGCTTAACATTTTTTCTTCCCTTGGAAGTATAATTTTGTGGTTTACTTAAGAGAATGAGATATTTCCAGCATAACCAGCATTCAGATAACACATTTTAAAGGAAATATCATCTTGATAAATCTGTAAATTACGGGATCTTAAAAACCTATTGCAAAGCAGCTTTGTCCTAGAGATTATGTATTCTTAACCTCAGGTTTGTGAATCTCTTGGAACTATGAATCCCCAAAATTGTGTTCAAACGTGAGTTTTTAGCCATTTATGTATTTTCTTCATGGGAGTTATTATGTAGCTTTAATCACAATTTCAGTAGCATCACTAATTACTCTGGTCTCCTAATTTAAGAACCATTACTATACAGAACAAAAAGACGTGTAGAGTTTTGGCTTTTTCTCAACCTGGTTACTAAATTTATATACATTTCTGATTGCCTGTTGGTCATTTATAATGTTATAGCTGACTGTACTGAAGCTTAAAACATTTCTGCAGTACCTTTCTTTCTTTTTCTCTTTTCCTCTTTCCTTTCTTCCTCTCTCCTGTCCCATCCAACCACCTCTGGACTTCGTGTTGAGAGCAGTTTGATTCTAAGGTTTTAAGTCTTTATTTGTATTTGTTTCTTTTATTTTCTGCCAGAGATTGCTAAGTATGCCTTTATATATTTAGTAATAATGTCCTCAGTTTTTAGATGGGTCCATTCAGTTCAGTTCAGTCACTCAGTCGTGTCCAGCTCTTTGCGACCCTATGGACTGCATCACACCAGGCTTCCCTGTCTTTCACCAACTCCCGGAACTTGCTCAAACTCATGTCCATTGGTGATGCCATCCAACCATCGCATCCTCGCTCGGCCCCTTCTCCTGCCTTCAGTCTTTCCCAGCATCAGGGTCTTTTCCAGTGACTCAGTTCTCCACATCAGGTGGCCAAAGTATTGGAGATTTAGCATCAGCATCAGTCCTTCTAATGAACATTCAGGACTGATTTCCTTTAGGATGGACTGGTTTGATCTCCTTGCAGTCCAAGGGACTCTTCAAGAGTCTTCTCCAACACTGCAGTTCAAAAGCATCAATTCTTCGGCACTCAGCTTTCTTTATAGTCCAAATCTCACATCCATACATGACTACTGGAAAAACCATAACTTTGACTAGAAAGACCTTTGTCGGCAAGGTAATGTCTCTAACTTTTAATATGCTGTCTAGGTTGGTCATAGCTTTTCTTCCAAGGAGCAAGCATCTTTTAATTTCATGGCTGCAGTCACCATCTGCAGTGATTTTTGAAGCCCCTCAAAAGTAAAGTCTGTCACTTTCCATTGTTTCCCCATGTATTTACCATGAAGTGATGGGACTAGATGCCATGATCTTTGTGGGGTTTTGAATGCTGAGTTTTAAGCCGGCTTTTTCACTCTCCTTTTTCACCTTCATCAAAAGGCTCTTTAGTTCCTCTTCACTTTCTGCCATAAGGGTAGTATCATCTGAGTATCTGAGGTTATTGATATTTCTCCCAGCAATCTGGATTCCAGCTTCTGCTTCATCCAGCCAGGCATTTTGCATGATGTACTCTGCATATAAGTTAAATAAAGTGAAAGTGAAGTCGCTCAGTCGTGTCCGACTCTTAGCGACCCCATGGACCACAGCCTACCAGGCTCCTCCATCCATGGGATTTTCCAGGCAAGAGTACTGGAGTGGGGTGCCATTGCCTTCTCCAAAGCAGGGTGGCAATATACAGTCTTGACATACTCCTTTCCCAATTTGGAACCAGTCTGTTGTTTCATGTCTGGTTCTAATTATTGCTTCTTGACCTGCATACAGATTTCTCAGGAGGCAGGTATGGTGGTCTGATGTTCCATTCTCTTGAAGAATTTTCCAGTTTGCTGTGATCTACATTTCTGCTTTATTGACTATGCCAAAGCCTTTGACTGTGTGGATCACAATAAACTGTGGAAAATTCTGAAAGAGATGGGAATACCAGACCATCTGACCTGTCTCTTGAGAAACCTGTATGCAGGTCAGGAAGCAACAGTTAGAACTGGACATGGAACAACAGACTGGTTCCAAATAGGAAAAGGAGTACGTCAAGGCTGTATATTGTCACCCTGCTTATTTAACTTATATGCAGAGTACATCATGAGAAACGCTGGGCTGGAAGAAACATAAGCTGGAATCAAGATTGCCGGGAGAAATATCAATAACCTCAGATATGCAGATGACACCACCCTTATGGCAGAGAGTGAAGAAGAACTAAAGAGCCTCTTGATGAAGGTGAACAAGGAGAGTGAAAAAGTTGGCTTAAAGCTCAACATTCAGAAAGATCATGGCATCTGGTCCCATCACTCCATGGGAAATAGATGGGGAAACAGTGGAAACAGTGTCAGACTTTATTTTTGGGGGCTCCAGAATCACTGCTGTTGGTGACTGCAGCCATGAAATTAAAAGACGCTTACTCCTTGGAAGGTTATGGCCAACCTAGATAGCATATTTAAAAGCAGAGACATTACTTTGCCAACAAAAGTCCGTCTAGTCAAGGCTGTGGTTTTTCCAGTGGTCATGTATGGATGTGAGAGTTGGACGGTGAAGAAAGCTGAGTGCCGCAGAATTGATGCTTTTGAACTGTGGTGTTGGAGAAGACTCTTGAGAGTCCCTTGGACTGCAAGGAGATCCAATCAATGCATCCTAAAAGAGATCAATCCTGGGTGTTCATTGGAAGGACTGATGCTGAAGCTGAAACTCCAGTACTTTGGCCACCTCATGCGAAGAGTTGACTCATTGGAAAAGACCCTAATGCTGGGTAGGATTGGGGGTGGGAGGAGAAGGGGATGACAGAGGATGAGATGGTTGGATGGCATCACCGACTCGATGAACATGGGTTTGGGTAGACTCCGGGAGTTGTTGATGGACAGAGAGGCCTGGCGTGCTTCAATTCATGTGGTCACAGAGAGTCGGACACGACTGAGCGACTGAACTGAACTGAACTGAACAGTCAAGAGCTTTGGCGTAGTCAATGAAGCAGAAGTAGATGTTTTTCTGGTATTCTCTTGCTTTTTCGATGATCCAGCAGATGTTGTCAATTTGATCTCTGGTTCCTCTGCCTTTTCTAAATCCAGCTTGAACATCTGTAATCTCACAGTTCACATACTGTTGAAGCCTAGCTTGGAGAATTTTGACCATTACTTTGCTAGTATGTGAGATGAGTGCAATTGTGCGGTAGTTTGAACATTCTTTGGCTTTCCCTTTCTTTGGTATTGGAATGAAAAGTGACCTTTTCCAGTCCTGTGGCCACTGCTGAGTTTTCCAAATTTGCTGGCATATTGAGAGCAGCACTGTCACAGCATCATCTTTTAGGATGATGGGTCCATAGTGGACTGGAAAACTTTAGATGGGTCCATTGTAGACTGGAATACTTTACACTGTGGGTACATAACGGACTGGAATACTTTAGACAAGTCCACAGTGGACTGGAATACTACCTTTCTTAGCTTCCCTTACAGGTGGGTGTGCATTGTGACAGCGCGATATAAACTGATATGTCCATATAAATATTTATATTTATTAAGATACTTTATTATATAAAGTTCATTATATAAACTTCTTAGGTATTTTCTCTACCCATAGTCTCTCTTTGCTATATTTTTTTCCTGCATTTTCAAGCTGTGTAAATCTTTATTGAACACCCTCCTTCCCTCCTTTGGTAGGAAGCTTCTTAGGTTCAGGGTGTAAATGATGTGTATTGGCAACATTGTTGTAACAACTGGTCAGTTTTTTTGGTGAAGGTATAATTGAAAACTGTTTCAAGTAATGTTAAATATATCAGTGAAGTTTTTAAAAAATGTGCACTTAGAAGTTTTAAAGCATGAAAATGTAGGAAGTTGGGTTAAGGTTATGGAAATTTGGGATGGAGAAATTTTCTGGAACAAATCCACACTAAACCAGGATAGCCCCTATATACAAAAGGAAACTAATGAAAATAGATTACAATTCACCAACCCTGTACAGCAGCTATGAAGACCTGGTAGCTGTTCCCAGTGGAAACAAGGTCATATATAGCTGAGAAACAAAAACCAATTTGGATTTAACTTCTTGATAGTGGAAAAGAATGTGTGCTCTAATTTAGTAAATAACAGGAATACTTGCTCTGCCAGACGTGGGTGATTTTAGGGACTTTCTTACTTTCACAGAAAATAGAATATTCTGTTTGCTAAAATGACTTTAAAAAGAAAACAAAGTTTTATCTCTTAATTGGATGTAAAAAGCCTTAAAATAGGTATGTGTGAGATCTTGCAAAAAGTTGCCAGCACAAATCATAAAGGAAAGAAATACGTTTGACCATGGTAAGATAAAAGTTTCATTCTTCAAAGGACATTAAAAAATAAAAGAAGCCATAGTCTGGAAGAAGATATATGTAATTCACATAACTGGCAAATGATCAGTATATATAATAAGAAGAATTTATGTAAATCAACAGAAAAGGACAACTGAGTTGACAATTGGGATAATATAGAAGGAATGAAGAGAGCGAGAAGGGGTAGTTGAGTGAATATATCATATAATCAGCTTGGTAATAGGAAAGCTAGAGGATTCTCCGAGGGAGAAAAGAAACTGAAAAAGGTCATCTTGTGTATTTTGTTTAGTCACCAAGTTGTGTCTGACTCTTTTGCCACCCCTTGGACAGTTGCCCGCCAGGGTCCTCTGTCCATGGGATTTTCCAAGCAAGAATACTGGAGTGGGTTGCCATTTCATTCTCCAGGGGATCTTCCTGAACCATGGATAGAACCTGTGTCTCCTGCATTGGCAGGTGGGTTCTTGGCAGGTGGGTTCCCAGGTGGGAGGCACCAGGGAAGCTGTATTAGACTTAAAAATTTTTCTATAACTGTACTCTTAATTTGATTTAAAAAATTGCCAATTTGCATTTGAAAGTTCAGTTGTAATATGTACTTATTCACAAAATGTAATAAAGTGTAACTTAAGAATTATTCTGGATCATATATATGATACTGCTATTTATGGTAGCAGTACCATATATATGGTACCATATATATGGTACTGCTATTTCAAAAGAAACTACGTGGATCAATACAACTGAAGCAAAGTTTATCTTTGTGTTTGATCATCTTTTGCTCTATTGAAATAATAAATTCTAGATAATGAAGCTGGTGACTGTTAAGAATTATAGATAATTATCTAATTAGAGATAGTTTAGAATACTTGCTTTGTAGTTACAACCACATCAACAGATCTTCTTGTCATTTCTTCCAAAATAGACCCCCCCCACATCAGTCCATTCCTCTTGTGTCTGTTATCATCATCTTAGTTCAGTTCAACATTACCTCTCACCTAGACTTCTGCATTAATTGTCCAACTCCCCTACTGTGAGTGAGGGATATTGATGTAGCTATTCAAATAAGATCAGAAATTAATGGTTGAGATACAGTTTAGATTTTGCATAAAATAGCAATTTATTACAAGAGCATGTTCATTTCATTAGAATGAAAACTTGGCTTGAAAAGTGGTTATTATGTAGTCTAGTACCAAAGGGACAAACAGAGCTTTAGTTTTTAGCCATTTTGGAAAATAATATTAAATAGTTGTTGTCATATTTGACTTTTTATTTATTTGTTTTTGAAACAGCAAGCTTTTTAAAAATTGACATATTTTGTTTGCTTTGTTTTTGTTTTGGGGTTTTTGTTTGTTTATTTTTGTATTTTTTGCTAAGCCATGTGGCATGTGGGATCTTAGTTCTCCAACCAGGGATCAAACCCATGCCCCTTTTGGTGCAAGCATGGCGTCTTAATTACTGGACCACTAGGGAAGTTCCTAATTGACATGTAGTTGAGTTATAATACTGTGTTAGTTTCAGATATACAGTGTAGTGATTCAGTGTGTTTTTGTAGATTATATTTCATATAGATTATTACACGATAATGTGTATAAGTCCTTGCACTATTCAGTGTATCCTTGTTGCTTATCTGTCTTATATACAGTAGTTTGTATCTGTTAATCCTATACCCTAATTTGTCCTTCACTCTCCCCTTTGATAACCACAAGTTTGTTTTCTGTATCTGTGAGTCTGTTTCTGTTTTGCTGCAGATGGCATTATTTTACTATTTTATGGCTGAGTTATATTCTTTTTTATATATAATGTGTGTGTGTGTGCATGCACACTCAGTTGCTCAGTCGTGTCCTATCCCATGGACCCCATGGACTGCCATCAGGCTTCTCTGTCCATGGAATTTTCTAGACAAGAATACTGGAGTGAGTTGCATTTCCTGCTCCGGAGGGTCTTTCTGACCTTGGGATGTAATCCATCACTCTTGTGTCTCCTGCATTGGCAGGCTGATTCTTTACCACTGTGCCACCTGGGAAGTGTTTGTATATAATATATGTTGTATATATATATATATATATATATATATATTATATACACACACACACTATCTCCTCTTAATCTAGTCATATTGTTGATGGGCACACTTGGGTTGCTTCTGTGTCTTGGCTGTTGTAAATACTGCTGCTGTGATCATTGGGGTACATGTGTTTTTTCAAATTAGTGTTTTCATTTTTTCCAGGTATATACCCAGGAATGGATTATATGGTAGTTCTATGTTTAGTTTTTTGAGGAATCTCCATACTAGTTTCTATAGTGGCTGCACCAGTTTACATCACTACTAGCAGTATACAAGGGTTCCTTTTCTCCACATCCTCTTCAACATTTTAGATAAATCAGTGAGAACAAATGCCTTTCAACTATTTTAAAGAAGCTTCAGAATGAAATTCTGAGATTTTGACAATAAGAGTATATTGTCAAGTAGCTGTTGTCTCAGAGACTAACAGATCGCAAATATGATACCAGAGAGAGTAAAAATCCAACAAATGCTAGAATTTAAATCCATGATGGCAAATACTATTTTTCTTTATTTTCCACATTTACTAGAGTGGGCATCTATTGTTTATGTGACCAGAAAAAAGAAAAACATTTATTGTTATTTTAAATAGATTATGATTTCGTTCCTTGCTCTTAAGTCATTTTTATCTAAGGAGTGGACTACAAACAGATTTTTATACGCTACAAGGCAGAGTATGATAAAGTTTGTAAGAGGTGCCACTAATGTCTTTGGGAATGGTTGCATATTTGAAACAAGAGAGTTAGTGATTTTATGTGGGAAAAGAGGATGACATTTGAAAGCAAGGAGGTTATGTGATTAAAAGCACAGGTGAAAAGATTTAACTGTGGCACTCCGGAAGGTCTGTCAGCAACCCCCTGCCCCAACATTTACTAAACAGCTTGAAAATTTTTGTATTAAGTATTATAGTCTTAGGTCTTAAACTTGAAAGCTGAGTTGTTAAATTATAAGCTGATGAAGGTTGTTTGTTTAGGAAATAAAAATTTATTTACATAAGCTTCTGGAGTACTTTAAAGTTTGCATGATCAACTTGGATAGATAAGGGAAACAGTTATTTATTTGGTCTGGTTGAAAACATGAGATTCAAAGAAAAGTTTATGTAAGTTAGAAGCCAGCTTTAAAACCTCTTTGTTGTATTAAGGTGAACTATGAATCAGGCAACCTTATTCTTCCAATAATGAAATCTTTATTTTATCCAACTTTCCTAGAAATGACAACACATCTCTTTTAGGTGGCACTTTGATAAAACAAAACAAATTGGGAATAGTGAGGGGAATTATGTCAGGGATTCTATTGTTTAAAACATATTCTTACACTTATAAGTAACATTCTAAAATTTTTACACTATTTTGAGTAAAACCAAGATATACTTAAAATGTGAGTTTTTAATTTATTTAAGTTACTTCTATCAATATTAGTTATAAGATTTAAGGTACTAGATCTGATAGAGTGCCTGATGAACTATGGACCGAGGTTCATGACATTGTATAGGAGACAGGGATCAAGACCATCCCCAAGAAAAAGAAATGCAAAAAAGTAAAATGGCTGCCTGAGGAGGCCTTACAAATAGCTGTGAAAAGAAGAGAAGCAAAAAGCAAAGGAGAAAAGGAGAGTTATACCCATTTGAATGCAGAGTTCCAGAGAATAGCAAGAAGAGAGATAAGAAAGCTTTCCTCAGCAGTCAATGAAAAGAAATACAGGAAAACAATAGAATGGGAAAGACTAGAATCTCTTCAAGAAAATTAGCGATACCAAGGGAAAATTTCATGCAAAGATGGGCTCAATAAAGGACAGAAATGGTATGGACCTAACAGAAGCAGAAGATATTAAGAAGAGGTGGCAAGAATACAGAGAAGAACTATACAAAAAAGATCTTCATGACCCAGATATCCACGATGATGTGATCACTCACCTAGAGCCAGACATCCTGGAATGTGAAGTCAATTGGGCCTTAGGAGGCACCACTACGAACAAAGCTAGGGGAGGTGATAGGATTCCACTTAAGCTATTTCAGATCCTAGAAGATGATGCTGTGAAAGTGCTGCACTCTATATGTCAGCAAATTTGGAAAACTCAGCAGTGGCCACAGGACTGGAAAAGGTCAATTTTCATTCCAATACCAAAGAAAGGGAAAGCCAAAGAATGTTCACAAACTACTGCACAATTGCACTCATCTCACATGCTAGCAAAGTAATGGTCAAAATTCTCCGAGCTAGGCTTCAACAGTATGTGAACTGTGAGATTACAGATGTTCAAGCTGGATTTAGAAAAGGCAGAGGAACCAGAGATCAAATTGCCAACATCTGCTGGATCATCGAAAAAGCAAGAGAATACCAGAAAAACACTACTTCTGCTTCACTGACTACGCCAAAGCTCTTGACTGTGTAGATCACAGCAAACTGGAAAATTCTTCAAGAGAAGGGAACATCAGACCACCTTACCTGCCTCCTGAGAAATCTGTATGCAGGTCAAGAAGCAGTAATTAGAAACAGACATGAAACAACAGACTGGTTCCAAATAGGAAAAGGAGTCCGTCAAGGCTGTATACTGTCACCCTGCTTATTTAACTTATATGCAGAGTACATCATGAGAAACGCTGGGCTGGATGAAGCACAAGCTGGAATCAAGATTGCCAGGAGAAATATCAATAACCTCAGATATGCTAATGACACCACCCTTATGGCAGAAAATGAAGAAGAACTAAAGAGCCTCTTGATGAAAGTGAACGAGGAGAGTGAAAAACTTGGCTTAAAGCTCAACATTCAGAAAACTAAGATCATGGCATCCGGTCCCATCACTTCATGGCAAATAGATGGGGAAACAGTGGATACCGTGGCTGACTTGTTTTTTTCTGGGTTCCAAAATCACTGCAGATGGTGATTGCAGCCATGAAATTAAAAGACGCTTGCTCCTTGGAAGGAAGGTTATGACCAACCTAGACAGCATATTAAAAAACCGAGACATCACTTTGTCAACAAAGGTCCGTCTAGTCCAGGCTATGGTTTTTCCAGTAGTCATATATGGGTCTGAGAGTTGGAATATAAAGAAAGCTGAGTGCCAAAGAATTGATGCTTTTGAACTGTGGTGTTGGAGAAGACTCTTGAGAGTCCCTTGGACTGCAAGGAGATCCAGCCAGTCCATCCTAAAGGAGATCAATCCTGGGTGTTCATTGGAAGGACTGATGTTGAAGCTGAAAGTCCAATACTTTGGCCACCTGAGGCGAAGAGCTGACTCATTTGAAAAGACACTGATGCTGGGAAAGATTGAGGGCAGGAGGAAAATGGGATGACAGAGGATGAGATGGTTGGATGGCATCACCGATTCAACGGACATGAGTTTGGGTAAACTCCAGGAGTTGGTGATGGACAGGGAGGCCTGGCGCATTCCGTTTCATGGGGTTGCAACTAGTTGGACACGACTGAGTGATAATATTTGGAAAAACTGAGAAATGAAAGGAAAATACCTAATTCTACCATCCTAAAATAGCTGGTAGTGTTTTTATGTATTTTCTAATAATCTTACAGTTTTATATTTTTAAAATATAAAATATGCTAAGAAACATTTTACAGATTGTAAATGAGAATTAGTAATAATCACAGATGATAAAATAAGAGTCTATGCTCTGAAGAGGATAACTAGTTCTGCACTCTGAAGTTAAAATATACTCTGATCTTCTAAACTTGGATTATTTTACTCCTTAGGTTTCACTAGTCTTGCAGAATCTAGTATAAAATTCTCAGTTTCCAGTTTACTACATATTCTGGTGAGAAGAAAGAGTCAGGATCCTGTAGTGAAATAAACAACTTAAATGATTATTGGGAACTTAAATTTTGGTTTTGATCTAAGTTCTACCTTGTGACTTTGTAACTTCACTGAACCTCAAATGTGCTGAGCTTTAAATGCATGAGTTCAATTCACAAATATTTCATTTGAACCAAATACATCTAAGTTTATGTGCTATACTTCTGGGATATCCTTAGATTAAATTCTTGGTTAACCAAATAACCTTCATTTACTATTACTTCTATCCCCCCAAGCTTCTTGGGGTGGTACTTAGCTCAGCCCATGAGGAGGATTACAATTTGATACCTAATTCAGTCCAGTCTTTATGTACCCATACCTCCTCTGGCCAGTTCTCTGAATGGAAGATTGTTAACAATTGAGCCCAGATAGGAATCAGAGCCTGTAAATAACTGAATCATAAAAAGCTTAGAATAGTCATCTGCAAATTTAAAGCCTTTCAGAACTTCTTTGCGAAGAATTATTTTGACCCTAGTAATTAATAGAGAATTATGTTTGAATTTGCAAATTTTTTTTCCCCAGCTCCTACCTGGCTTTGAATTACCAGTATGACAAATACTTCAATTTTAAAATCTTTGTTGTAGTACTAATAATTAACTTAAAACAATACACAGAGTTGCACACGACTGAGCGACTAAGCACAATAATGCTGCTGCTGCTGCTGCTAAGTCGCTTCAGTCGTGTCCAACTCTGTGTGACCCCATAGACGGCAGCCCACCAGGCTCCGCCGTCCCTGGGATTCTCCAGGCAAGAATACTGGAGTGGGTTGCCATTTCCTTCTCCAGTGCATGAAAGGGTAAAGTGAAAGTGAAGTCGCTCAGTCGTGTCCAACTCTTAGCGACGCCATGGACTGTAGCCTACGAGGCTCCTCCGTCCATGGGATTTTCCAGGCAAGAGTACTGGAGTGGGGTGCCATTGCCTTCTCCAAGCACAATAATACATAGTGTTTATTAGGTGTTAGGCTTTGTTTTAGTTTACTAAAGGTGGGTATTGTAACTCTCAAGGACATATAGGTAAGATGCTGAGCTAGGATCCAACTTTATAATCAAGTTTGACTTTAGACTTCTTACTAGACCCCCAACACTGTGCAACTTTGAAAGAATACAACTCAATGACAGAAAACTACTCGTGTTATGAAATATGAAGAACTTCTAAAAATCAGTAATAAAAGGCAACATAATACAAAATAAAAGGCTTAAAAAGAAGGCATACAAATGGCCAGCCAGCATATGAAAAAAATGCCCGACGTCATGCATTCATCATGGAAAATAGATATTAAAATCACAGTGGGTTACCACTTTATACTTACTACAGTGAGTACAGTTTAAAAAGTTGAAAACACCAAATGTTGGCACAGATGTGGAGCAACTGAAACTATCATACATTGTTTATAGGAATGTAATGGTCTAGTCACCTTGGAAAACAGTTTCTTATATAGTTAAATATATTCCCCTATGACTCATCAATTCCATTACTAGGTAATTATTCAAGAGAAATGAAAACATGTCTACAAAAAAACATTATAAGAATGTTTATAAAAGCCTTATTCATAATATCCAACACCTTGGAACATTTCAAATGCCTGTCAATGTAAGAAAGAATACATGAATTTTGATGTGTATTTATTTATTCAGTGAGAGGACTGAGTACTTAGTGCTAACAGAGAATGAAGCCCTAATATGACAACACGATAAGTGAAAGAAGTCAGATAGAAAGGGAGGGTACAAGTGGTGTTTCTGTTTGATTCCATGTATAAGAAGGCCCAGAGCAGGCAAAACTAATGTATATATTGGAAACCATGTATAGCAGTCGTTACCTCGGTTACCTATTTGATGGGCAGGAGGCCTCAGGGAATTTTCTGGAGTCATGACAATGTTCTATATCTTGATGTTGGTTGTGCAGATGTGTATGCTTGTCAGAATTTGTGGGATTTTATATTTAATATCAAGATATGTTCTTATATGTAGAGTATACACCACAGTCAAATAAATATCAATATATAAAGTAGAAGAAAAGCAAGGAGTGGGTCTCAGACAGGCACTCTGACAACAGAAATGACAACTGGCAAAGAACATTCAGAGATATTAAGTAGCACAGAATTATTACGTTGAACCTCAGTTGATAGTTTTAATAACCAATACATGTTTAATTTTCAATGTAATTTTCTAAGAAACTCAATGTAATTTTCTAAGAAATTGGCAAGATGTTTGACTTTATAAAGAATATAATGATTATTATATTAGAAGTTTTAGAACTAAATGCTTAGATGTCAGTTATCTAGAACATTACTATATGAAACATTTCTTAGATTTTGTGTAAAAAATAGTTGTGGAATATTGGGAAATAATTCTGAATGGAACTGTAATGTGGTGTACCTCAAGAATAGTTTGTCAAAAAGAGAGCACGAAAAGACCAATTTGCCTGATAGGTTACTAAAACAAAACATTTCTTTATATATGTTTGTGTGATTTAAATTTCTAGTTGTTAGAAAAAAATTGAAAATATATCTTAGTTAAGCATGTTTGTTTCAGCATTTTATTTATAATATATTTCAGAAATGTTAGCGGCATAGAGGTGTCACAATTAAATGTGCTAGAATACAACAGTATTTTGTCTGGTTATATGCTAGGAGATGGGCATACAAAGACAACTTTGATGGTAGCCTCTGTAGTTTGTCTTTAGGATCCTTCATTACTTGTTCCATGGCAATCAAATGTGCTTGAACTACTCAAGTGGTGGAATAAGAGATCTGTAGTCTTTTATTGTGAGATTGGTCTTCAAAATGAAAGTTAACCTCTAAGTTAGTTACTCTGGTTTTTGACCTTTTTCAGTTAGGTTACTTTCTCTGGACTGTCATGGAAGTAGTAAACACTTAGGTACCACACATTAAGTGATGTGGTCTTTGGTTTCTCAAACAAGACTGACATATTGGCTGGTTTTTGTTTATGGAAAAGCTAATTTCTAATCTTTGCATCTATTTTAGTAATAGTTATGCACGAGTGCGAGCTGTGGTGATGACCCGGGATGACTCAAGTGGTGGATGGTTACCACTTGGAGGGAGTGGACTAAGCTGCGTCACTGTCTTCAAAGTCCCTCACCAGGAAGAGAATGGCTGTGCTGACTTTTTTATCCGTGGAGAGCGACTCAGGGACAAAATGGTAATGAATAATGCATCTTTTGCTATAATTTTAAGCTGTACAGCATGAATTCTCTATGTAAAATTATGATTAGTATACTGTTATTTATGGAAATTGTTTTTGTCCGGGATTGATGATTGTTTCTGTAATTCTTTTGAAGTTAAGGATAGCACAATATGCCTGTTTTCTTTGCACCTGGGACTGGTATTAATGTACGCATGTTAAAGGTGAGCTGCTTATCTGATTAGGTTTAATGCAAGAACATTCATGAATAGTCCCCCTAGTTTTTAAACCAGGTGCACCTTCCTCACCTTCTCTCCACTGTTACTTAAATTAGAGATTGGCACTATAGTCCACGGGCCAAATCCAGGCCTGTCATGTATTTTTGTACAGCCCATGAGTTAAGAATGGATTTTGCATGTTTAAATGACTGAAAAAAATCAGTAATGATTTTATGAACATGAAATTCAAATTTCAGTGGCCATAAAAAACTTTATTGGAACATAGCCAAGCTCATTTGTTTACGTTTTGTCTGTGCTGCTTTCACACCGCAGTGACAGAGTTGAGCAGCTGTAGATATCTGGCCCCTACTCTAGACTCTTGTGTTCTCAGATTCTTGCTCCCTTCATCCCCTATCAACCTAGGCTCTTCCTGTGACTAGTAGGTGGCCATCCTAGGTTATAACTCTACTATCTTCCACACAGATAAGTGTTTCCTTACATTCATATGTTTTAAAATTCGAATCCAACCTTTGGTAATGTTAAGCATCTACTCTCTTAATTAGTGTAGAAAACTGTTTCTCCTTTATTTCATTTATGAGCTGAAAAATAATCATATCTGAGAAGCTGTTAAATGTTAATGTTGTTCCTGCATCAAGCAGAACTTAGAAAATGAGAATAAAATGCTCAAAATTTCCAAGGCTCTTGAAAATAGCTAGAATTCCCTTTAGCTATTAGTATATATTTGTAGACTGCTTTGTGAGCTCATTCAGCATCTATAATATTATTTCTATTGAAAATGTGTTTTAAGTTTTGAATAATTTTCATATATAAATATTTGTAATAAACCTGCTTTTAATTTTGATTCTTGGTTTCTGCATATATTTTACTCCTGAGTTATTTCAGTAATTTAAAAGGTTAGCTAACTTGTCTGTGCTCCAGTTTCTGTCTCAGTTAAATCTGATTTAATGACTTCCCTAAATCATGTTGAAAGACTTTTTAACTCTTAGGATTCCCTTCTGACAGTGTATCTCAGTTAATCACAGTGTGGTTTTAGGCTTATAAGAAACCCCAGTTGAAGTCATAAATATATATAATAAAGTTAACATGTCATCTCTAAAAGTTTAAATATTTAAATGTGGTTCTGACCTTGGATAACACAGTGCCCGGCATATACTGATGCTTATTTAAAATATAGCCTGTAGACTTCTAAGAAAGAGCCCATGGTGACCTGTACTTACATGTAATGCTTTTTGTCCGAGCTATTGATAACTGGGAAGTGTTGTTGGAGAAGAAGTTGTAGATTTTAGAAACTGAGTACCACAGTCACAGTCTAAGTAGTTAAACAGCCCACCTGCCAATGCAGGAGACATAAGAGATGTGGGTTCGATCCCTGGGTCAGAAAGATCCTCTGGACGAGGGCATGGCAACCCGCTCCAGTATTCTTGTCTGGAGAACCCCATGGAGAAAGGAGCCTGATGGGCTACAGTTCATAGGGTAGAGAAGAGTCAGACACGACTAAAGTGACTTAGCACACAGCACACAAAGGCATTTCTTAATAGTAAAGATGGAAAAAGAGAAGAAAGATATCAAAGGTGGAGAAAGAATTGGAAAAAAACATCTTGCTGAGAAAGCATAAGAACATGGAATGATGACCTAGATATAAAATAGAGAAGGAAAAAAATCAAAATGAAACAGAACCCAGTCAGCCCTACATATCCATAGGTTTCACATCTGTGGATTCAGACAACCACAGATGGAAAATATTTGGAAAAAAAATTTCATAAGATTCCAAAAAGCGAAACCTGAATTTGCCTTGTGCTGCCAACTATTTACATAATTTACTTTGTATTTGGTATTATCAATAATTTGGAGAATCATTTAAAATATATGGGAGAGGGGATGCATATGGTTATATGCAAATTCAGTGCCATTATATGAAAGAACTTCAGCATCTGCAGATTTTGGAATCAGCAGGCGCCAAACAGACAAGGCAGATACTGGAACCAGTCCCCTATGAATACCAGGGGACTAGTGTATTGGCCATATTAATGAATGTGGACAGTTTACTTGAAGATAATTAAATAAGGAACCAAATTTGCATCACTAGGAATGAAGGCTAGTCAGAAAATAAGCTCAGATTGATGTTTCAGTTTGTTGCTCAGAGTGTGATTTTTGACATAAAGCTTAGTGAGAATAAGCCTGGGATTTGGACATAATCCAAACTTACTTTCTGTGATGAGGCATAAAAATGTGCCTTTAATGTAATCCTAAGGTGTAAAATAATAAACTAACAAGAAAATAGGTCCTTTTGATGGAAACACTGACCGAGGAATCAGAACTGTTGTTTCAATTAGTTGTTTCTCCTTGAGAAAGCTTACTATTTGTGAAATAGGAATGATAAATATATCTCTGTGTAGGATTGCCTTATTTCTGTAGGGAATAGTTATAATAAAGCATTTGAATTGTATCCTCAAATCGTATGATCAAAGGCAGAGCAATAATACATGGCTATAAATTGAAAATAGTTTTGTGAAGTCTCAAGACAAATGGGACAGTGACATTGAAATAAGCAGAGTAATTAGCCCCCTCTGCTGCATAATACACCTCTAAGATACTTCTGAAGCAATTATAGAATTGAAGTATGTGTTCATTTTCACTGCATTTTGGGGTCATTAATGTCCATTTCTGTAGATATTTTTACTGATTGGTTTTTTTTTTTTTTTATAAATTTATTTATTTTAGTTGGGGGCTAATTACTTTACAATATTGTAATAGTTTTTGCCATACATTGTGATTGGTTTTATTTTAATCCATTTTTCTGGGTTCTAGTAATATAAAAAAGATGCTCACTGTGATGGTTGAATCCATAAGTTTGCAAAGTTCTTCCCAAGTTAATGATAGTTTTCTTTAAAATCCTTCTTGATGATAAACTGCATCTTAATACTGTTCCTATGTAATAATCATCTAAAAGATAATGCTAAAAAAACTCTGTTCTCTGTTTATTTTGTCTGTTGGTGACATCTTAGAATCCTCTACCTTGGATGAATTCTAGAAATAAAGTGAGATACCTACCCCTCATACCTCAGGAAAAAACTTATGCCCTTTAAGAAAAAATAGACAATTATTAATGAGGTGCCTATAGCCACTGGCATAGCTAATAAACACTATATATTTTAAAGAGGGCTTATAATAGTCAAAATACTGGTAACAGTGCTGAAGATGAAAGATGACTTTTCTGAAGAGTGAAAGAAGCATTTGGTAGAAAGTTTTTCCAGTCTTAGGTTCACAGTACTTGTTCTAAAAATGTCCTGTTATGCTTCCCAGAGGGTTATATTTCACTCTTTTTTGTTTGTTTTATAAGAAAAGGAGCACAAAACAAGAGAAGGCTGATGAGGATTTTTTCAGAAAGGTGACATTTTTTATAATTGGCTCGGTACTCATTCATTCATTTATTCAGAGTGAACTGAAATTATTTCCCATGATGCTTGCCTATAACTTGCTTGTTTTTGTGAGTTTATTTCCAAGGTGTCCTTTTGCTGATCTACATTAGAGCTTCCCAAGCTGTATGCCATGAATAGGTTTAAGTGGTAGGAGCTGCCCAGGCTGGTGACCTCTTAACCACGAGGCTCCTCCTCTTTCCTGATTGCCTTGTAATTGTTATTTTTCTGAGTATGCCTGAGGAAAAAGTTGGAAAGCACTGCTTTATGTAATTGGCTTCATAGTTTGTTGATAACTCAGAGAAATTTAAAAAGAACACTACGCTTTGGTGTTGTAGCCCAAGATAATTGAAAGTACTATCTTTCTCCCAGACACTTGGAGATAGATATATAGAATGGTCTCTGTCAAGCATAGATTCTCAGAAATCTTTCTTAATATGTATGAGTTGTATCCTCTGTTTCCTTCTAAATCTTTATAGCCTTGATTTCTCTCTTAAATGCCAACTAAAACTTAACTGTTAATTTGTATAGATAATCTTTACTGTAGAGCTTTAGATTCCCCATGATAGAAACTCGCTTTTGTATTCATTTTTATATAGTTGCTCTTCTCTATTAGTGTGACATTTTTATTTTATAGGCAGACATTTTATCAACTTACAATATATATAGGTTAAATTATTTGACTATTTTTAGTTGAATTGTATGTGATTAGAAAATCTAAAACATTAAATTATAGCACATTTTAAAGTCTTTATAAGTACCTGAATGAACTTTCAGTAATGATATCAAAATTTTGCTAAAATATTTCCTGCTAAACAAAGTTTTAGATAACTTTGGGGATCTAAATTAGCCATTTTTAAGCTTTTGTAGTAGGACAGTAAAATACTGTAAATTCACTAATTAATGTTATTGTGCTTTTTAAAGCATATTGTGCCAAGAGATGACAAAGGTGAAGTAGGCTATGTAGAAAGATACAGTCCGACTCTACAACCCCTGGATTACTTAAGATGTTCTATGGAAAACAGAAGAATTCACTGTGCAATATTAAAGTAAACTTAGAAGATAGCTATCATTATAAACTTAGAATTTATAATAAGTTAATACTTGAAGAAAGAAAAAAATAGGAAACATCAAGTTTAGAAAGTTGCCAAGGAGATTAAGTAATTTTTTTGATTAATAATTAGGTTGTGGATAAAAAGTGGTTTATAAAAATTAAAATGCCTATGAGACATGGCGCTAGTGGTAAAGAACCTGCCTGCTAATGCAGGAGATGTAAGAGACCCCTGGGTCGGAAAGATCCCCTGGTGAAGGGAATGGCAACTCAGTCCAGTATTCTTGAGAATCCCATGGACAGGGGAGTCCCATGGGCAGGCACAGTCCACAGGGTCGCAAAGAGTCGGACACAACTGAAGTGATTTAACAGACAACACACACACACGAGATAATAGTTATATTGTTTAAAATGGTACATTTAAAAAATATTTTTGTTGTTGTTGCACTGGGTCTTTGTTGCTGTGCATGGGCTTTCTTCAGTTGCAAGGAGCAGGGGCTACTCTTTAATTATCATATGCAGGCTTATCATTGCGATGGCCTCTCTTGTTGCAGAGTGTGGGCTCAAGGGTTTGCGGCTCACGGGTTGTAGAACTCAGGCTTAATAGTTGTGGTGCACGGGCTTAGTTGCCCCGTGGCAAATGGAATCTTCCCCAACCAGGGATCAAACCAATGTCCCCTGCATTGGCAGGCAGATTCTTAACCACTGGACCACCAGGGAAGTCCAAAACTTCCAAACTTTTTTAAAACGGAGTTTCTTTACAGTTATTAGAGCCTAAAGCAAAATTAGAATATTTGTTTTTTTAGAAAGAGAGTAAAGTGATTATAACATAGCAGTAGCTTTATTAAAAATGAGACTCATTCTCCTTACCACCATGGAAAGTCCCAAAAGAACAGGGAAACATCTTTGTACCTTGGATTGAACTTTATAAAAGTACAGAATAACAGTTTTCTACTTAGCTTTTTCCACTGTGCCAACTGTGAATTTTTACATTGTGAAACTTCAGTTCTTCACAGCACTCTTCCCCCTCTAAAAACCAATTCCGTTAATTAGCTTTCCCCTTAGGACTAAGCAGCTCTCTCTCAAAAGAGACTGGTTCTCCTATTCACCATAATACTAGAGAGTTAGGGAAATGAGTGGGTTGGGAGTAGAGATAGTGTCAGCATTTTGTTCCTTATTCTCCTCACAGAAAGTTCTATATAACCCACACACTTAAATTTTTTACTGATGCTCTCTGTACCATTCAGAACACCATCCTTTAGCTTTTATTTTCATCTACTGATCTTAGAAATTCCCTCTCAATGCCAGCTTTTCCACATCAGACCCTCATCATCATTTCTTGGCTACTTTACTTTTTTTCTGGTCTTCATTTCAGTAGGTTACTCTTCTGGATCTGCTTGTTACCAGATCTGCTTGTTACCAGAATTTTTCCATATGAGAAATTTTATGGTTTCATGTCATTTCTGTTTTATTTCCCATCCCTTTCTGTACAATTTCATGCTTACTGTATTATCTGTGTGTCCCATTTCACTAGATTTCTTCTGACTTTAGTATCTTTTCTTTCTTTTTTAATCCAATCTGAATTTTCCTTATGAATCATTTAAACCACCCATTTATACATATTTCAGTGGACGATATGTTGCGAAATTTCAGTCTTACTTACACTAAAGGAATATCACTGAATCCACATTACTAAAAGGGAAAGTTCAGTATCTAAAGATGAGTCTTTCATGTAATAAATATTTATTGAGCATCTATTTGCTAGAAACCCCTGTTCTAGGCCCTGGGGATATGTAAATGAATGAAGACAGAAACCTCAGTTCAGAAAAGGCTTCTAGGGATTTCCCTGGTGGCCCAGTGGCAAAGACTCCATGCTCTCAATTTAGGGGTCCTGGGTTCAATCCCTGGTCAGGGAACTAGTTCCCACATGCCACAGTTAAGACCTGGCAGAGCCAAATAAATAAATAAATATTTTTTTAAAAAAAGAAAGAAAAGACTTGTAATATTTTTTCAAAGCACAGTTTTACCTCTTTCTAACTTTTATATTGCTTACAATACTGAACTTTCTAAAGCTTGTGTCTGATAATTCCTTTAGTTGTTCCCCTCAATTTCCTAGAGACAATTTCATCTCCTTAATTTCACCACAATAAACTTGTATAATCTGACCCTTACTTCCTTGAATCTATCAGCTTGTTTCCCAAAGGCAACATTTCTGTGATATTGCCTTACTGAATTACTCAGAGTTCACTAAAAGCCTACATTGAACTTAGGGAAAATGTTATCCCCTTTTTTCCATTAAGTAAATAACTATGAAAGATAGCATATTGCAAGTTTTATCTGGAATGGAGAATGTGGACATCCATCTTGCTGCTGCTAAGTCACCTCAGTCGTGTCCGACTGTGCGATCCCATAAACGGCAGCCCACCAGGTTCCGCTGTCCCTGGGATTCTCCAGGCAAGAATACTGGAGTGGGTTGCCATTTCCTTCTCCAATGCATGCATCCACGCTAAGTCGCTTCAGTTGTGTCCGACTCTGTGCGACCCTATGGACAAGCAGCCCACCAGGCTCCTCTGTCCACAGGATTGCCATTTCCTTCTCTCTCCATCTTGCTAGTCTTGAGGAAATAATAATGTCATCAGGAACAATTTCCATGTTATTGTCACAAGTGAATCACAGATGGACACATAGGAAAGTTGAGTTGGAAGAAGCTCCTTGGGCAAACCAGTTTTGCTATGAAGGGTTGTTATGGAAAGAAATGCTAATAATAACATTCATTTAGTTTAGAATAACCTGTTCATTTTAGGGTCAGTCCATTGAAAAAGATAGTAAATTGTACAGCTAATTTTTTGTACAATGATGAACTTTGTGACCTCACTGCAGCTTGATAATAGTTCATTCTTGAGTATTATCAATATTTTTTGAAGAGGAAGAAATGTGTCTGCTGTATTTCTATTCTCTTTCTTTGGGAGCAAAAAAAATAGGGTACACTCTGTATGGTTTCCTGAAAATTTAAGTTTTAGAATATTCTCATATTACCTTCCTGGTTGCTTTTATTTCCTCTTTTTAGAAAACATCAGCTTAGCACTTCAGCACTCTATTTACAGATGACACTATACTTCCTCTTAATTTTTTTCAATTTTTTTCATATTTTTTAAATTATGAAAGTATGATGACACATTTACCAGAGACTTGGAAAATACAGAACAGAGTTATTAATGCATACAATTCTACTATATACTACAATTCTTTTTTTAAGTAGATAAAATAAGATTTTCAGTTGAAGTTTCAATATCAAACTCTCAGAAGTTAGTAGAGTGAATAGACAGAAAAGTAGGATATAGTAGACCTAAAAAACACTATGAACCAATTCAACATAATTAAGATTTATAAAATATTCATTTCACAGGATGCAAATTCTATTCAAGTTCCCATAGACTATAAAGCAGAAGACATTGGAACATATCCAGGGATGTAAAACAAGGTGCAAAAATTTCATGGTCAAGAAATCATGCAAAGTCTATTCTCTTATCACTGTGTAATTATGTTAGAAATCAGTATTAAAAGGTATTTGAAAATAACCTGCTTATTGTTGTTATTCAGTCGCTCAGTTATGTTTGATTCTTTGCAATCCCATGGACTGCAGCACACCAGGCATCCCTGTCCTTCATTGTCTCCTGCTGCTGCTAAGTTGCTTCAGTCGTGTTCGACTCTGTGCGACCCCATAGCCGGCAGCCCACCAGGCTCTGCTGCCCCTGGGATTCTCCAGGCAAGAACACTGGAGTGGGTTGCCATTTCCTTCGCCAATGCATGAAAGTGAAAAGTGAAAGTGAAGTCGCTCAGTCGCATCCGACTCTTTGCGACTCCATAGACTGCAGCCTACCAGGCTCCTCCATCCATGGGATTTTCCAGGCAAGAGTACTGGAGTTTGCTCAAACTCATGTCAATTGAATCAATGATGCCATTTTTTCATTTACTTCCTCTTTATTATTTGTTTTGAATTAACATCATTTCACTCTTTAGTTATTAATATATATTGGTTGATCTAGTCAGTGAGGTTCATGATTATCTTGGCTTCATCTTTTCCTTTTATACCTGATTGTAATATATTTCACATTCTTTCCATTACATTCTCATTGCCATTAAGCTATTATAATGACTAATGTGTACATATGAATGTGCACTCAGTCGTGTCTGACAATCATATTTTGTGTAGTCAGTGTTTTTCAGTTGTGTTGATAGGTGCGTAGTGGTAGCTCATTGTAGTTTTAATTTGCATTTCCATAATGGCTAGGGTTGAATATCTTTCTATGTACTTATTTGTATCTTCTTTGGTGAAATATCTCTTTGTGTCCTTTTCCTGTTTTCTCATTGGATTATTTGTTTTTTTCTGCTGCTGTGTTTCAGAAGTTTCTCATTTTATTTTCCAGATACTAGTCCTTTATCAGGATATATGATTTGCAAATATTTTCTCCCAGTCTACAGATTGTCTTTTTAACCTTCATGGAATATTTTATAGAGCGAAATTTAAATTGATGAAGTTCAGTCTATATGTTTTTCCTTTCATGGATTGTGTTTTTGGAGTCACATTAGGGAATGCATTTCCTTACCCTGGGTCCCTGAAGATGTATACTATTTTAAGTTTTAAAATTTTACATTTCATATTTAAGGCTGTAGTCCTTTTTAAGGAATTTTTTATATATGATGGTTAAGTCAGGTTTCATTTCTTTTGCCTATGAATGCCCAACTTTTTCCAGGACCACTGCTTGTTCATCTATTAAATTACTTTTGTGCTGTTTTACTATGAAGAACTACAAGACCTTCTAGAGCTAACACCAACAAAAGATGTCCTTTTTATCGTGGGGGCCTGGAATGAAAAATTAGGAACTCAGGAGATATCTGGAATAACCGTCAAGTTTGTCCTTGGAGTACAAAATGAAGCAGGGAAAAGGCTTACAGAGTTTTGCCAAGAGAATGCACCAGTCAGAGCAAACACTCTTTTCCAACAACACAAGAGAAGACTCTACATGGATATCACCAGATAGTCAATACCGAAATCAGATTGATTATATTCTTTGCAGCCATAGATGGAGAAGCTCTATACAGTCAGCGAAAGCAAGACCGGGAGCTGACTGTGGTTCAGATCATGAATTCCTTATTGCAAAATTCAGACTTATATTGAAGAAAGTAGGGAAAACCGCTAGACCATTCAGGTATGACCTAAATCAAATCCTTTGTGATTATACAGTGAAAGTGACAAATAGATTCAAAGCGTTAGATCTGATAGAGTGCAGTGCCTGAAGAACTATGGACAGAGGTTCGTAACACTGTACAGGAGGTGGTGATCAAAACCATCCCCAAGAAAAAGAAATGTATAATGGCAAAATGGTTGTCTGAGGAGGCCTTACAGATAGCTATGGAAAGAAGAGAAGTGAAAGGCAAAGGAGAAAAGGAAAGATATATCCATCTGAAGGCAGAGTTCCAAAGACTAGCAAGGAGAGGTGAGAAAGCCTTCCTAAGTGATCAGTGTGAAGAAATAGAGGGAAACAATAGGATGGGAAAGACTAGAGATCTCTTCAAGAGAATTAGAAATACCAAGGGAACATTTCATGCAAGGTGGGAATAATAAAGGTGAGAAACGGTATGAACCTAACAGAAGCAGAAGATATTAAGAAGAGATGGCAATAATACACAGAAGAACTATACAAAAAAGATCTTCATGACCCAGATAACCACGATGGTGGGATCACTCACTTAGAGCCAGACATCGTGGAATGCGAAGTCAGGTGGGTCTTAGGAAGCATCACTACAAACAAAGCTAGGGGAGGTGATGAAATTCCAGTTGAGCTATTTTAAATCCTAAAAGATGATGCTGTGAAGGTGCTGCAGTGAATATGTCAGCAGATTTGGAAAACTCAGCAGTGGCTACAGGACTGGGAAAGGTCAATTTTCATTCCAGTCTCAAAGGCAATGCCAAAGAATGTTCAAACTACTGCACAACTGCACTTATCTCACATGATAGCAAAATAATGCTCAAAATTCTCAAAGTGAGGCTTCAACAGTATGTGCACCATGAACTTCCAGATGTTCTGAATTTAGAAAAGGCAGAGGAACCAGACATCAAATAGCCAACATCCGCTGGATCATCGCAAAAGCAAGAGAATTCCAGAAAAACATCTACTTCTGTTTCATTGACTACACTAAAGCCTTTGACTCTGTGGATCACAACAGACTATAAAAAATTCTTAAAGAGATGGAAATACCAGATCACCTTACTTGCCTCTTGAGATATCTGTGTGCAGGTCAAGAAGCAACAGTTAGACCTGGACTTGAAACAACAGACTGGTTCCAAATTGAGAAAGGAGTACATCAAGTCTGTATACTGTCACCATGCTTTTATACATAGTATGCAGAGTACATCATGTGAAACACGGGGCTGGATGAAGCATAAGCTGAAATAAGATTGCTGGGAGAAATATAGATAACCTCATATATGCAGATGACACTACTCTATGGCAGAAAGCGAAGAGGAACTAAAGAGCCTTTTGATGAATGTGAAAAAGGAGAGTGAAAAAGCTGGCTTAAAACTCCAAATTAAAAAACGATGATCATGGCAAACAGATGGAGAAACAGTGAGAGACTTTATTTTTGGGGGTCCAAAATCACTGCAGATGATGACTGCAGCCATGAAATTAAAAGATGCTTGACCCTTGGAAGAAAAGTTATGACCAACCTAGACAGCATATTAAAAAGCAGAGACATTACTTTGCCAACAAAGATTCATCTAGTAAAAGCTATGGTTTTTCCAGTAGTCTAGTCATGTATGGATGTGAGAGTAGGACTATAAAGAAACTTGAGCACTGAAGAATTGATGCTTTTGAACTGTGATCTTGGAGAAGACTCTTGAGAGTCCCTTGGACTGCAAGGACATCAAACCAGTCAATCCTAATAGAAATTGACCCTGAACATATATAGGAAGGACTGATGCTAAAGGTGAAGCTCCAATACTTTGGCTACCTGATGTCAAAAAACTGACTCACTGGAAAAGAGCCTGATGCTGGGAAAGATTGAAGGCAGGAGGGGAAGGGGATGACAGAGGATGAGATGATTGGATGGCATCACCAACTCAATGAACATGAGTTTGAGTAAACTGTAGGAGATGGTAAAGGACAGGGAAGCCTGGTGCGCTGCAGTCCTTGGGGTCACAAACAGACACGAATGAGCAACTGAACAACAGCTCTTATTAAAAATCAGCTGAGTGTTTTTATGTAGGTTCTCGATTTTCTTCCATTACTCTGTCCATCCATAGGAATCACACACTGTTTTACTGTAGCTATACTGTAAGCCCTAATAGTGGGCAAAGTGATCTCTCCCATTTTGTTTCTCTTTTTTAATATTATTTTAACTGTCCTGGTGTCTGTGCCTTTCCATATAAAGTTTAGAATGAAATTGTCACTGTCTACAAAATTGTTTACTGGATTTTGATAGGAATTGTATTAAACCTGTTGGTCAATTTTGGGAGAACTGACATCTTTATTGTGTTGAATCTTCCAATCTATGAGTGTAATTTTTCTCCAGTTTGGGTCTTTCAATTTCACTAGCATTTTGTAATTTTCAATGTATAGATCCTAAAGATACATTTTGTTAAATGTATACCTAAGTGTTTGATTTTCCATGGAGCAATTTTATATACTGTTGTGTTTATAATTTTGGTTAGTGCATGTTCATTTTGTGTGAACAGAAATTCACTTCATCAGTCTTGCTGAACTATGAGGTGTTTTGGTAGATTCCTTGGGATTTTCTAACACAGGCCATTGTTGTCATCTACAGGTATGAGCAGCTTTATTTCTTCCTTTTCCATCTGTATGCCTTTTATTTCTTTTTCTTTCCTTACTACAGTGGCTAGAACTTTAAATTCTGTGTTGAATAAGAATGGTCATAGTGGGCACCCTTGCCTCTTTCAGATCTTAGCAGAAACAATTCACTCATTCACTCTTGAGTATGATATTAGCTATAGAGTTTGTTACGGATGATTTTTATTGAGTTGCTGATAATTTTTATCATGAATGGAGTTTGTAATTAGATGAGTTTTCTGTGTCAATTGATTATGTTCACATCTTCAGCTTGTTGATACCATAGATTACACTTTTTTTTTTTTTTCCAGTGTTGACTCAGCTTTGTATTTCTGGAATAAATCCCACTACATCATGGTGTATAATCTTTTTATACGTTACTGGGTTTGATTTGTTGCTATTTTTTGGAGGAGTTTTGTATTTAAGTTCTTGAGAGGTACTGGTCTGTAATTTTCTTTCTTTTGGTATTACTATCTTTGTGTGATGTTGGTATCAACGTACTGGTGGCCTCATAAAATGAATTGTGTAGTATTCCCTCCTCTTCTGTTTTCTGAAAGAGTTTGTGTAAAATTGATGTTAGTTCCTCTGAAAATATTTGGTAGAATGCTCCACTGAAACCATCTCAGTGTATAGAGATCTCTCTCTGTCTCTTTTGGCCACACTCTGCAACTTTTGGGATCTTAGTTCCCCAACTAGGAATTGAACCTAGACCCTTGGCAGTGAATGTATGAAATCCTAATAACTGGATGGGCAGGGAATTCCCAAGAAAAGTCTCTTTGCAAGCTTTTAAATTACAAATTCAATTTCTTTAATGCCTATAGGACTACTTAGGTTCATTTGTTTTATCTTGGTTGAGTTTTGATGATAATGTGATTTTCAAAGAATTGGTCCACTTCCAAGCTGTCTAATTTGAGTGTGAAGGTGTTTTTAGTATCTCAAGTACTCTTTTTTTTTTTTTTTTTTTTCTTTTTTGGGGTAAGGAAGACAACTAGTCGGAAATCTAGCTGACAGAGACGATGGCAGACTAATGTCTCAAAATAACCATCTTCTCAAGTGCTCTTTGAAAGGCTACAGATCTTAGCAACAACCCATGTTTCATTCCTGAAATTGGTGATTTGTATCTTTATTTTTAGCTTGTCAATCTTACTAGAGATTTATTAGTTTTGCCTTTTTCTGTTGTTGTTGTTGTTTTTTTAGATCGGCTTTTTGTTTCTTTTTTTTTTCTTCCTCCCATCTATTTTCAGCTTCTATTTCTGTTGATTTCTTTTCTTTGGTATTTTCTTCCTTCAGCTTGCTTTGGATTTATTTTGCTCTTCTTTTTTGAGTTTCTTGAGGTAGAAACTTCAGTTATTGATTTGATACCTTTCCTCATTCCAATATCCATAGCTTTTTGAAAGACTTCAATTCACTGTAATATAAAAGTTTGACTTTATAAAATTTATTCTCACTTATTAAATTAATCAAATCTTGCATATCCTTTGTGTGTGTGTGTGTGTGTGTTTGCTTCAATTTAAAGGTTAAAATTCTACAGCTGTCATCATGTATTTGGATATTCTTGTGTTTTGAAATGGTTTTTGTGTTATGTGCATATTGCTGTGTAAGTCAGTTAACAAAGATTCATGGCTGTTAAATTCTTAAGTCACCGAGATTGATTTCATCAGAATTGTATGGACCTCTCTCCAAATTATGCAGACCCAGTTGAGGGTGAAGAGAATTGTTTAAGCTTATTTAGTTTTATTCTTCCAATTCAGAGTTCTGACATCCTGTAGGGACTTGGGAAAGAGTCAAGTAAAGAAGCTGGGTCACATTGACTGTGCCCAAGAATTTGCCACTAGGAGTCAGAATAGTAACCTAATTGTGACAGTTCACTTCTCTGTTTTGTATCTCATCTCCTCTTCCCTCATAACACCCCATTTCAGTATTATTTTCTACCGATCCAGTTTCTTTAATAGCTACAGGTTTCTAATGGTTTTCTATTTCTTTTCAGTCAGTTTTGATAAGTTATAATTTTTCTAGGAAATTGCTATTTCACTTAGGTTTTCAAATTTGAGATCTTAAAACCTTACACTGAATTCTTTATTACTTTGTAAACCTTTGCTCTGCCTTCCATTTTAATTACATGGTCACAGTATAATTATCATATTTAGGAAATTTAACATAAATATAGTACTTTAATATACAGTCCGTATTTCAGTTTTGCCAACTCTTCTGATAATGTTCTTAAAGCATTTTTGTTCTCTCAGTACAAGATCATGTAGCATTTAGCTGTCATGTGTCTTTTTTCTCCTTTAATCTGGAGCAGTTCTTCAGGTTTTTTTTTTCATGACATCAGTTCAGTTTAGTCACTTAATCACGTCCAACTCTTTGCAACCCCATGGACTGCAGCACGCCGGGCTTCCCTGTCCATCACCAACTTCTGGAGCTTGTTCAAACTCATGTCCGTTGAGTCGGTGATGCCATCCAACCATCTCATCCTCTATCTTCCCCTTCTCCTGCTTTCAATCTTTCCCAGCATCAGGCTCTTTTCCAGTGAGTCAGTTCTTCACATCAGGTGGCCAAAGTATTGGAGTTTCAACTTCAGCTTCAGTCCTTCCAATGAATATTCAGGACTGATTTCCTTTAGGATGGACTGGTTGGATCTCCTTGCAGTCCAAGGGACTCTCAAGTCTTCACCACCACCACAGTGTAAAAGCGTCAATTCTTCGGCGCTCAACTTTCTTTATAGTCAGACTCTCACATCTATACATGACTACTGGAAAAACCATAGCTTTGTCTAAATGGACCTTTGTTGGCAAGGTAATGTCTCTGCTTTTTAATATGCTGTCTAGGTTGGTCATAACTTTTCTTCCAAGGAGCAAGTGTCTTTTAATTTCATGGCTGCAGTCACCATCCAGGGTGATTTTGAAGCCCCCCAAAATAAAGTCTGTCACTGTTTCCATTGTATCCCCATCTATTTGCCATGAAGCGATAGGACTGGATGCCATGATCTTAGTTTTTGGAATGTTGAGTTTAAAGCCAGCTTTTTTACTCTCCCCTTTCACTTTCCTCAATAGGCTCTTTAGTTCCTTTTCACTTTCTGCCATAAGGGTGGTGTCATCTGAGTATCTGTGGTTATTGATATTTCTCCTGGCAATATTGATTCTAGTTTGTGTTTCATCCAACCAGGCATTTTGCATGATGTACTCTGCATGTAAGTTGAATAAGCAGGTTGACAATATACTGCTTTGATATACTCCTTTCCCAATTTTGAACCAGTTCGTTGTTCCCATGTTCAGTTCTAAATGTTGCTTCTTGACCTGCATGCAGATTTCTCAGGAGGCAGGTAAGGTGGTCTGGTATTTCCATCTCTTTAAGAATTTTTTCGACGGGTTGTTGTGATCCATACAATCAACAGCTTTGCCGTAGTCAATAAAGCAGAACTCTGTGATGTTTTTCTGGAACTCTCTTGCTTTTTGATGATCCAGCGGATGTTGGCTATTTGATCTCTGGTTCTTCTGCCTTTTCTAAATCCAGTTTGAACAGCTGGAAGTTCACGGTTCACGTACTGTTGAAGCCTCCCTTGGAGAATTTTGAGCATGAGTTTGCTATCGTGTGGGATGAGTGCAATTGTGTGGTTGTGTGAACATTCTTTGGCATTCCCTTTCTTTGGAATTGAGATGAAAGCTTACCTTTTCCACTCCTGTGGCCACTGCTGTGTTTTCTAAATTTGCTGGCATATTGAGTACAGCACTTTCACAGCATCATCTTTTAGGATTTGAAGTGGCTCAGCTGGAATTCCATCACCTCCATTAGCTTTGTTCGTAGTGATGCTTCCTAAGGCCCACTGGACTTCACATTTCAGGATGTACTTGGGTGTAATCTCAAAAATGACAGAATGATCTGTTCGTTTCCAAGGCAAACCATTCAATATCACGTTAATCCAAGTCTCTGCCCCAACCAATTATGCTGAAGAAGCTGAAGTTGAATGATTCTATGAAGGACCTACAAGACCTTCTGAAACTAACACCCAGAAAAGATGTCCTTTTCATCATATGGGACTAGAATGCAAAAGTAGGAAGTCAAGAGATACCTGGAGTAACAGGCAAATTTAGCCTTGGAGTACAAAATGAAGCAGGGCAAAGGCTAACAGAGTTTTCATGAAATTGACATATTTTAAAAATATTGGCTCCCGCCATTCTTTTTGTGGTAGCTGAACTGTTATTATTTGTGAAGAAACACTACCATTTTGCCTTCTGTTACTTTTTAGATTTTTTCTAAAGTCCCATTTGTCTCAGAACCCAACTTTAAACACAGATTTCTATTAGTAGATAATTAGTAAAAATGTGCTATTTGATAACAACGTAGTTTCATATTTCATAGAATGCCTTGGTGTCCTTTATAAAGGGTTGTATATCATCCAGATACAAAGTTTTTTATATCATCCAGAAAACTAAAGGTCATAATAGGAGGCAGCTATTTGAGTTACCAGTTATTGATTTTATCAAGTAATTTAAACTTGAAAATGCAGTTTTTATTTCAAAAATGAAATGTTTTTTCCTTGATTGGAAGACACTTCTTAAAGTTACCAAAATATTTTCTTTGTCTAGTTACCAACTGTACTACATCTTAGATAATGCTTTCTATAAACATGTAATTATCTACTTGTAAGGTAGCATATGTAATAAAGTTACATAGTAGTTTGAAAGTACATATTTATTTTTACTCTGCTTTCCCAAATTATTACTTGTTATTAGTGAGACAGAAATGTATTTATATCCATTTTTGGCTTGGTCTATTTTAAATGCTTCTGGCAAATAGTCCAGTAATTTGCTCTATATTTCCCAAAATAACTTGAAATATATCTTCAGAAGTTTTAATTATTTAGTGACTGTCAAACCCACCCGCCTCCCCTTTTTTTTTCTCTATAATATATCCTAGAATTTCTTTCGGAGGAAGAAAGAAGGTTGGAGATTGTAATGTTTTCACTGTCTGTAGAATCAATCTGTTAACAAGCTCTTTGAGGTCCTGAGCACCTTTATTTATCATTCAAACTCCTCCCCATCCTGTACTCAAAAAAGAAATACTGACCTCTCAGCCTTTATAGCAACTGTTCTATTATGGGCTGGTGGCATCACCTTGTGACTAACATCACCCTTGCTGCTATTAGGTATTGAAGATCTGCTGTGTGTCAGACACTATTTGAATACTTTGTGTATATTACCTCATTTAATTCTTAAGTCAGATGGGTAATGAATGGTGGAAACTGAAGGGGACCCAGTTACTCTAAGCTTCAGAGCCCATGAGCTTAAAATTAATTTATATACTGAAATCCCTCTTATGCTTTAATAACATTTTCTTCTTGGGAAGTATATGTGGATTGTTCTGTTTCTTCTGTAATTCATATTTTGATCATTTTACTTTGAAAATATTTTGCTCATGTGAAGAATATCCATTCTCATTAACCATCTTTCTTCTTTTCCTTTCTCTTTTAGCTCTTAGCCTGCTACTGTAAGAAAATCACTTCTCTTCCTTCTCTCCCTTCATCTATAATAGATTTTGATATATTTATGCTTACAGTAGGTTTGCTTTCCTTAAATTCAGAGTTCACCTATGCATCTGGTTGTTTTTTTCATAATACCTATTTAACCTTTCTAGAAGAAAAAGAGTATTTGTTCTTTTTGTTATCACTAGCTCAAAAGACCTTAAGATCTTATTAAAATAGTCATGTTCCAAAAGTATTTATCTAGCTAGAAAAGACTTGTATATCTTAGCCAACTTAGATCTATTCAGATCTATATTAAAAATACAAAGCTATTCTACCAAATACTGCTGTTTTTCTTCCTTTCTTAAAGTCCCTTTCCTAAAGGTGATCCAGTCAGTCTATTTGCAGTGATTAACTTCTACTCAAACCTGATCGGGTCTATTCATATGTAAGAGTCTGAAATTTTCTCTCTTTTTTTGGAGGTGATCAGCATAAAAACATTTAAGTGCTTTTAAATTTGTTGCTTTTTCTAGTTAAATTTTTTTCGTTATGCTTTTTTATAGTTTATAGTAAAGAATGATTTTTTTCTGAATCCCAATAAACTTGTAGATGGTCAAGAGTTCAAAAGTTATAGTGTTGATTTTAAAACTCTTTAATTTCTTCTTTGTTAACTAGCCACATTCTTAGTGGATCCATTAGGGGTTATTGATAACAAGTTACTTTACATATTCTTTTGTAGTTATTCTTGTTGAGTCACCCTTACATTTAATATTCACTTTGCAGTTATTTATGCTCAGTATCTTTTCTGCTTATTATTTAATATATAATTTGTCTTTAGGGTAGAAATAAGGGCACAGCCAATGATCTTCTTTCAGATTTATCTTATTAATACATTCTAATTGATAAATCAAGCTTTGGGAGTTGGTGATGGACAGGGAAGCCTGGTGTGCTGCATACCATGGGGTTGTAAAGAGTCTGACGGGACTGAGCGACTTATAAATGTTCTTTATGGTTACTGTGGAGGTCTGATGAAATTCACATACTTCTAGAATGCCTGAACCCCAGAAAGAAGCACATTCAACTAAGAAGTAGCAGATCTCATTAACAATTTTAACAACTTATTTACAGAGTATTTTATGATTATACTTTTAATGGCTTCTGGTAGTTGCTTTTAGGGTACTCTTCTTAAAATTATTCATTTGATTTTGTGCTAAATCTTCACATAGAAAAAAATAAAAAGTTCTAAGAGAAAGTATAGGTCATGTATTCTGGGAGAGCTGTAACCACTTCAGGCCAGTAGAACAGCTGTTACTTTACTGGATTAGTAATTAATAGATATGGGACTTCCCTGGTGGCTCCAGCAATAAAGAATCCTCCTGCCAATGCAGGAGACGCAAGTTCAATCCTTGGGTCAGGAAGAACCATTTGGAGAAGGAAATGGCAAGCCACTCCCATAGTCTTGCCTGGGAAATCTCATGGACAGAGCAGCCTAGTGGGCTTCATTCACTGAATCCTGTCCAACTCTGCCACCCCATGGACTGCAGCACGCCAAGCTTCTCTGTCTTTCACTATCTCCCAGAGTTTGCTTGTCCTAAATATTAGTTATTTTTATGGTATGCTAAATATATACTCGGAGAAGGCAATGGCACCCCACTCCAGTACTCTTGCCTGGAAAATCCCATGGACGGAGGGGCCTGGTGGGCTGCAGTCCAGGGGGTCGCTAAGAGTCAGACACGACTGAGCGACTTCACTTTCACTTTTCACTTTCATGCATTGGAGAAGGAAATGGCAACCCACTCCAGTGTTCTTGCCTAGAGAATCCCAGGGACGGGGAAGCCTAGTGGGCTACCGTCTATGGGGTCGCACAGAGCCGGACATGACTGAAGCGACTTAGCAGCAGCAGCAGCAAATATACACTATGAACAGTAAGATCTATTTTATATCCTAATGTTACTTTGTAGGTAAAAACTAATGACATAAATTGACATCTACTTCAGAATTAGTTGGCATTTTGTTTTTGTACCAAGTTGGTGTGGTGTGTAACCTCAATATTTATATGACTTTCAGGTGAAACACATTTTTGCATAAGTACTTGTATGAGTCCAAGCGCTAATTCATTTTCCGTACTATTTCCTCAGTGTATTTTAAAACAAATTTTAAAAACTTCTTCTGTGTGTTTTGGGACCCTGTAAAAAATAGATGCTGTTTGTAAACAAGTGATATAGATACATATCGATCATGTTGAAATTTTTCTAGCAGATAGTAGTTGGAAAAGAACTTTGGGAAGTTTTGGAAAAGAGTTAACAGCATTTTCATGTATTAAAAGTTAATTTAGTGATACTTTCATGTAATCAGACAAGCATCACACTCAGGTGTTTATGTCCTTCTCTCTTTTGACAATTGCAATTGAGCAGTTTTCCAAAATATATATCTCTTTTCCACTGTTTATGAATTAATATAAATTATGTTATGAATTAATATAAATTAACTTATGAAGTAATAAATTAAGTAAATATGTTACAGTAATCCATAATACCAATTTTAACTTATTGAATTCCAGACTTAATTTAATTATGAATTTTATTATTATTATTGCAAAATGGTTTTTGTGACAGTTTGTAAAATGCAAGTGCTAACACACTTTGCCTGTAAGCAAGCAGGACATTATTTTATTTGTCATTTATTGCAGAAATAAACAAAACTTACTATCAGAGATGAATTTTTTTCAGTGATACACTGGTAAAAGTTTAACAATAAGGTTTTGGTGGGGAAGTTGGTAGAGAGAGGCAGTGGTTTATACCTTAACATCAATATGAGATAGAATCAATATAACATCACATCACTGCATATGGAGTTGGGAAGAAGTGATTAGTACTATACCAATATTTTTTATTTTATTACCTGTGCTTTTAGTGTCATATCCAAGAAAATGTTGCCAAATCCAATGTCATGGAATATTTGTCCTATGTTTTCTTCTAGGAGTTCTGTTGTTTCAGGTCTTCTTTAGGTCCTTGATCCATTATCAGTTAATTTTTGCATGTGGTGTTAGATAAGGATGAAACTTCATTCTTCTGCATGTGGATATCCAGTTTCCTAGGACCATTTGTTGAAAAGACTTGTACTTTCATTGAACAGTCTTGTCACTGTTGTCAGATATTTTGATGTCGTTTCCTTTTTGTTGGTTATTATTGTCTTGAAAAGATGTTCAGTTCAGTCGCTCAGTTGTGTCTGACTCTTTGTGACCCCATGAACTGCAGCTTGCCAGACTTCCCTGTCCATCACCAACTCCCGGAGCTTGCTCAAACTCAGGTCCATCAAGTCGGTGATGCCATCCAACAATCTCATCCTCTTTCGTCTCCTCCTCCTGCCTTCAATATTTCCCAGCATCAAGGTCTTTTCCAGTGAGTCAGTTCTTCACATCAAGTGGCCAAAGTATTGGAGTTTCAGCTTCAGCATCAGTCCTTCCAATGAACATTCAGGACTGATTTCCTTTAGGATTGACTGGTTTGATCTCCTTGCAGTCCAAGGGACTCTCAAGAGTCTTCACCACCACCAAAGTTTAAAAGCATCAATTCTTCGGCGCTCAGCTTTCTTTATAGTCGGACTCTCACATCCATACATGACTACTGGAAAAACCATTGTTTTGATTACATGGACCTTTGTTGGCAAAGTAATGTCTCTGCTTTTTAATATGCTGTCTACATTGGTCATAACTTTTCTTCCAAGGAGCAGGCTTCTTAATTTCATGGCTGCAGTCACGATCTGCAGTGATTTTGGAGCCCCCCAAAATAAAGTCTGTGACTGTTTCCCCATGTATTTGCTATGAAGTGATAAGATCGGATGCCATGATCTTAGGTTTCTGAATTTTGAGTTTTAAGCCAACTTTTCACTCTCCTGTTTCACTTTCATCATGAGGCCCTTTAGTTCTTCACTTTCTGCCATAAGGGTGGTGTCATCTGTGTATCTGAGGTTATTGATATTTCTCCCAGCACTCTTGATTCCAGCTTATGCTTCATCCAGCCCAGCATTTCACATTATGTACTTTGCATGTAAGTTAAATTAGCAGGGTGACAATATACATCCTTGACGTACTCCTTTCCCAATTTGGAACCAGTCTGTTCCATGTCCATTTCTAACTGTTGCTTCTTGATCTGCCTACAGATTTCTCAGGAGGGCAGGTAAGGTGGTCTGGTATTCCCATCTCTTGAAGAATTTTCCATAGTTTGTTGTGATATACACAGTCAAAGGCTTTGGCATAATCAATAAAGCAGATGTAGATATTTTTCTGGAATTCTCTTGCTTTTTCTGTGATTCAACGGATGTTGGCAGTTTGATCTCTTAAATTTTGTTAAATGCTATTTCTGCTTTTTCAGTTGAGATGTGAATTTTTTCCCTTCATTCTGTTCATGTAGGATATTACTTTGATCAATTTTTATGTGTTTAACTGTCCTAGCATTTCAAGAATAAATCCAGTTTGGTCATAGTGTGTACTGTCCTTCTTATGTACTGCTGAGTTTGGTTTGCAAATGTTGAGGATTTTTGGCATCAAGGATCTTTGCATCAAGGATTTTTGCATCCTTTATATTCATAAAGGATGTTGGTACATAGTTGTCTTGTAGTGTCTTTGTTATCAGGATAATGCTGTCCTCATAGAATGAATTAGAAAGATTTTCCTCCAGTCTTTTGATAAACTTTGAGGTGCCGGTATTAGTTCTTTAAATGTTTGATATAATTCACCAGCGAAGCCCAGGGTTTTTCTTTGTCAAAAGATGTTTGATTACTAGTCTACTTACTAGTTATATATTTATTAAGATTTTCTTTTTGTTTCTTGCTTGGTCTGTTTTATTTTTCTAGTAATTTGTCCATTAAATCTAGGTTATCTGATTTGTTGGTATACAGTTGTTCACAGTACTCTCTCATAATTCTTTTTATTTCTGTAGAATTGATGTAATGTCTCCATTTTGATTCTGATTTCTCTTTTACTTCTTAGTCCTTCTAGCTCAGGATTTGTCCATTATTAAAATCATTTTGAAGAGCCAATTTTGGTTTCATTGATTTTTCTCTGTTATTTTTCTGGTCTCTACTTTGTCTCTCCTGTCATCTTCATTACTTCCTTTATTCTTTTTGCTCGGTTTGGGTTTAATTTGTTCCTTGAATTTTAAATTTATATTGTTGATTGAAGATTTTTCTTTTTTTTTTTTTAATGCAAGTGTTTATACCTATACATTTTCCCCTTAGTACTGCTTTCTTTGTTTCCTATAAGTTTTGGTATATTGTATCATTGTTTTCATCCTCTTTAAGTGTGTTATAACTTTCCTTATGGTTTATTCTTTGATAAGTTGTTATTTAATTCCCAGAATATTTTGAATTTTCCAATTTTCCTTTTGTTATTGATTTTTAACTTTATCTTAATTTGGTCAGAAATACTTTGTATGATATCCATATTCTTTAATATAGTGAGATTAATTTGTGGCCGAACACATGGTGTATCCTGAAAAATGTCCCATGTGCATTTCAGAAAAACGTCTGTTTTGTTACTGAATAGAGTGTTTCGTATGTCTGTTTGGTCTAGTTGATTGCTGTGTTAAATTCTCTATTTCTTGAAGAATAAGGTCCTTTCTACTCACCTTGGCTTTTGTAATTTGTATACAAGCTGTGCCAGGAACATGTGCACAGCTGTCTGCCCTACGGCTGGAAGTGGGTATGAGGGTTGTTGCTGCTTTTATGCTAATAGCTGAAATTGACCAAAATTAACTGTAGTTTACTGTCCATGTCTTTTCCTGAAAATTCCAAGCTTTCAACAGACTCTATAAAGTTCCAACATAGTTACATCCGATAGATATTGCCAGCCAGTTTTGTCTAGGTAGGGAGACAGATGCCTGGGGCTTCTTAAGAACTCTGCCATCTTTCCAGAATCTTCTTTAATCCTATATTAATTTCTGTATCAAGTGACTTTGTGAGTAGATGAAGTAACAAGACCTCACATTAATGGAGGGATGCTTTTATTAAAATATAACAGCCCTTTTCTCAACTAACTTTGTATTTAAGAGCTACGTTAGATTCATTTGATATATGTATAGTAATTTTTGGCATTTAACTTTTGGCAGGTGGTTTTGGAATGTATGCTTAAAAAAGACCTTATTTACAATAAGGTCACTCCAACATTTCACCACTGGAAGATTGATGACAAGAAATTTGGCCTTACTTTTCAAAGTCCTGCTGATGCTAGGGCTTTTGATAGAGGCATTCGGAGAGCTATAGAGGATATTTCTCAAGGTAGGTTGTTTTGACTGTTTCCTTAATTTATTAGTTACATATAGTAGAAGTGACTTCAAGCAAGTCAGCTTTTATGATATGAGATCAGGTTTTAAAAGCTGATTGTAGGTAAAGATAAAATAATGGGCTCCTTAATCTGTTTTATGTTTGTCATATCACAGTATATACATCAGTAGCACACATCAGATAATTCTAAAGTTTTAAAATAAGGGCTCAAAAAGAGAGGAGCAGTCAGAACTTTCAAAATCCTGCATGTGTGTGCTACTCATATCCTTGTTTTGGTAATTATAAGCAGAAAATGTATAATAATTAAATATATGTTGACTCTAGTTATTCTATGACAAAACCTTTCTTAAGTCTTCACTTGATTTCGTTAATAAGGATTGTCAGAGACAGCAACCTATCCCTTTGTGTATCTTACCAGTCTGTTAGATCATAAACTCTAAAGCTTGCAAGTTTAAAAGGGAGGAAGAATATTTACATGTAAGACTGGCTTTTGCTTAATTAAACAAAAGGAAATCACATTAAAAATCATTTCTTTCCCCCAAAGAAGTCATAACTAAGATTTAATTTGTTTTTTTAATTAACAAAGAAAATTATCTGTTAGTAGAAATAACCTTCTTATACAAAGCAACTGAATGAAAATGTGTTGACAGCATTGTGACTTGTATATTTTGAAGATGGGACTTTAGTGAAAAAATTAGAAAACATGAACTAATTATGAGAGAAGCCAGAAGCAAGAACATCGAAAAACTTAGCACAAGTATGTATTGTTAGTGAGTGAAGCTGTAGTTAAATAATGTTTTAGCTACTTTAAAAGACTAGAATTTGGTAAACAATTTTTGATTTCTGATTCAGAAAAAAATTCCATGAAATGATGGCAGTTATTTTATCCTTAGTACAAGAACCCATAAATTCTCCATATATCAGTGTTCTTATTGTTGGCTGAACATGTGAATCAACCTGGGAGGCTTTTGAAAAATAGAATAACTGGTCCTCACTCCAGACCACTTGAATGAAACTACTTGGGGAATAGAGCTGAGGCATTCCTTTTTTCTTTAAAGTTTCTGTACATTTCAAATGTGATGAGGAATTATCAAATTATATATCATGAATTTAGGCAGGAGGTGGGGGAGGTGAATATGAATCTTTAGATTCTCCTGTAGTGGTTATGGTTCTTAAACTATTGCAAGAAACTTAAAAAAATATATGATGCCAAATGCCTCATCCAGCAGAGATTCTGACATTACTGGTTTGAGATTATACTCTGGCATCAGTTTTGTTTTTTTTTTTAAGTTTCCCAGTTAATTCTGATATTTAGCTAGTGTGGTGGAAGAAGCAGTACTTGAAAATTGTTATCCATGATGCTGGAATTTTGTGTTTTGAATTAATTTTATGCCGACACTCATACCCCCATAAGAGCATACTTTTTTCCCTAGGATCAGATAGAATGGTTTATCTTTTTAAAAAAGTAATTAATAAGGAGAAGCTCATAAACACCTCGCCAAATAGAGTAGACTACAGTACTCAGCCTGTCTCATTGTTTTTGAACTTTTTAAAGAAATATACTTGGTAGCATTATTACCAGCCACTATTACAGATTTTAAAAATCACACTAAATATTTCTTACTTAGCCTTCTATGATAGTAAGAATAAACTAGGCAGCCTTTTCCATAGGTCAACTTTCTCTTCAAGGGTAGCATATAAACTCAGGATACTTTGCTAAAATAAATTCTTCTTATTAATTTGTTGAAACTAAAGGCACCCTTGAATGCCATGAAAAGTTCTATAGAGTCATTGGTGCTCAAAAGTCATTAACAACAAATGGCTATTGATTATCAATAGTGGAGTCAGGCTCATTTGTTTTCGTTCTTATTAAAGCAGCTAAAATCCTAGTTTGAGATACTGAATACTGTTTTGGAGATCAGAGTGTTTAGAAAAATTGAAGAAACCATGTGATTATCTCCTAAATAACAGAGGAGCGTAATGCATATACTCTTCCTAGCAGTTTGAGTATTTCAGAGAAATCAAGGGGAGGACTTAGTAGAGAATAGTACACATTTACAGAATATGTCTCTTTAATAAATAACTCGAAATTTACCTGTAGAAGAGGAAAACAATCACTTTATTCTCTGTTCTTCTAACAAAGGGGCAAGTATGAGTGGCCAACATCTGACTAGTTGCCGGGCAGTCCAGAATCATCTCTGATCAATCTTCTGTAGCATCTTAGTGATATTATCAATTAGTCAACAACTCTAAAATCTAAGACAAAAATTCTATGCTTAATCAACTTTTACTTGTTTTCTTAGGATGCCCATCATTTAAAAATGAAGCTGAAGGAACAGAAGACAATTTACAAGTAAGTAGTTTGACTTAAAAGGAATTTCAAAACCTGAAGGATATGGTGGAAATCACTAGCCTTAATAAATAAACAATTCAAATAAATTCTTAAGAAGTTTTTAGATGCCATATTTGTCAGGAAATTTGTGTGTATGTATGTGTGTGTATGTATATGTATACATATATACATTTTCTATTTAGAGAGAGGTTGATTTTGTTCAGGTTTTTTTTTTATGAAAAAAACTTGAAAGATTTTGTTTGTAATAGCATCAAAAAGTATAAAGTTCCATGAAAGAAAAAATTTTTTTAGAAAAGCCTAATTATAAAGACTGAAATTTTCACAATTAGAAGATTCAATATTGTTTAAATTGCAGTTTCCCCCAAAATTGATTTGTATGCACACCTAGTCAAAATCACAAAAGTTTTTGTATAGAAATTTATGATATGATTCTAAAATTTTTTTTTCTTTTTTTTTTTGTAAATTGTTTATTTTAATTGGAGGCCAGTTACTTTATAGTATTGCAGTGGTTTTTGCCATACGTTCACATGAATCAGCCATGGGTATACATGTGTCCCCCATCCTGAACCCCCCTCCCAACTCCCTCCTCATCCCATCACTCAGGGTTATCCCAGTGCACTGGCCCTGGGTGCCCTGTCTCATCGATTATTGCCTTGCATCAAACCTGGACTGGCAATCTATTTCACATATGGTAGTATACATGTTTCAATGCTATTCTCTTAAATCATCCCACCCTCACCTTCTCCCACAGAGTCCAAAAGTCTGTTCTTTACATCTATGTCTCTTTTGCTGTGATTTTGTTCAGTTTTATAAGGAATTGGCTCATCAGATTGTGGGAGCTGGCAAGTCCAAAATCCACAGGGTAGGTAAGCAGAAAGGCAGGCATCTTGGAAATTCTGGCAAGAGTTGATGTTTTGGTCTTGAGTCTAAGGGCAGTCTCAAGGCAGACTTCCTTCCTCTTTGTGGGACCTCAGTCTATAATTCTTTTCATAATGGATCCTACCTACTTTATGGAGGTTAATCTCCTTTAATGAGTCTAGTAGATTTAGATGTTGGTCAGATATGAAAATTACCTTCACAATATTTAGACTGATGCTTGCCCAAACCACTTGTCACCATGGCTTAGTCAAGTTTACAAATAAAATTAACCATCACAGATATCCCATTCCATATGTAAGGTACTTGTATTAAAAATTCATAGAAAAATAAATGTTGATAAACCTGGACAGCTTTATTCTCAGTAGGTAGTATAAATTAACATTCTTTAGTTACCAAATTATCAAAGATTTTAAAAATTAATTTTACCCCTGACTGTGTCTTTCCATGAGGTTGACAGATTGACCCTCTGCTAGAGAAAATGTAGATTGGTAGATTGTTTTTAGAAAGCAGCTTGGTAATACATATTTAAAAGCCTTAAAAATAGAAACATTCATGCCTGTTGATCAAGTCAGTGAATTTAAAGGGGTAGAGATACACACAAAAAATTTTATAAACAGATTTTTGAGTATGTGTGAAATATTGATAATAAAAAATAATTATCTAAATAGAATGGAAATGGTTGAATTAATTAAGGTATCTTTGTCATAAAACCTGTAAAATTATATTATTTGTAATTTACTTGCAATGTATTGAGTAGTAAAAAACATAATTATATGGTATTATGATCCATCATTACTCAACTAAAATGATAAATAATTTTGTTGGTTGCTTTTGGATTGTGGGATTCTGAGCTGTATGGTTTTCTTTTTAGTACTTTTAATATCCTGAAGTACTAGTACTTTTAGAATAATAAAGCAAAAAACCAAATTTATATGTATACCTTATATAAATAATTTTTCATATAATTATAAAAATAGAAATCACCTAAAGATGTGGCAGACTGTTTTATGTACATTTACTATCAGAAAATAAAAATGGTTTTCATTTTGAAAATGTGAGCAGTATAGCAAAATTCAAAAAATAAAACATAAATATACTGCCATACATGATAACCATCATACATATTTTTAAATATAGCCTTTGAATGTTTTTCTGTGCAAGTAAATGGGTACATATGTGTTACTATGATATCATTGTACTGTAGCTTTTTTCCGAAACTTCACTTAAATAGAGAATATTTTTATGTGCCTTTAGTGTTTCAAGTTTACGATTTTCAATCTTTTTGTGTCTGTTAATTTGCTTTCAGTGGATGTATCCTAACACATTATATTTATTATACATTTAAGAGTTCTTATTTGTGTTTTAATATATGAATCTATTTATTTTATTGACAGCGTTATTATTTTATAAACAGTGAATTTCAGTTAATTAGGTATAAGTAAGTAATAAAATACAAAATAAATATATTTTTTAGTTGTTTTCCAAAGTTCTATTTTGTTCTGGTATCAACGAAAGCAATGCTGGACTGGATGAATCACAGCCTTAATGCAGGACAAGTTAGTACCAGACATGAAACAACAGACTGGTTCAAAATGGGGAAAGGAGTACATCAGGCCGAATGCCAGGTTGGATGAATCACAAGCTGGAATCTAGATTGCCAGTAGAAATATCTACAACCTCAGTTATGCAGATGATACCAATTAATGGCAGAAAGTGAAGAGGAACTAAAGAGCCTCTTGATGGAGGTAAAAGAGGAGAATGAAAAAGCTGGCTTAAAACTCAACATTCAAAAAACTAAGACCATGGCATCCAGGTCCTATCACTTCATGGCAAATAGATGGGGAAAATGTGAAAAACAGTGTCAGATTTCGTTTTCTTACGATCCAAAATCAATGTGGACAGTGACTGCAGCCATGAAATTAAAAGACAGTTGCTCCTTGGAAGAAAAGCTGTAACCAACTTAGCATATTAAAAAGCAGAGACATCACTTTGTTGACAAAGGTCTGTATAGTCAAAGAAATGGTTTTTCCAGTAGTCATATATGGATGTGAGAGTTGGGCCATAAAGAAGGCTGAGTGGTGAAGAATTGATGCTTTCGAACTGTGGTGCTAGAGAAGATTCTTGAGAGTCCCTTGGACTGCACGGAGATCAAATCAGTCAATCCTAAATGAAATCAGTCTGAATATTCATTGGAAGGACTGAAGCTGAAGCTCCAATACTTTGGCCACCTGATTCAAAGAACTGACTAATTGGAGAAGACCCTGATGCTGGGAAAAATTGAGGGCAAGAGGAGAAGGGGATGACAGAGGATGAGATGGTTGGATGGCATCACTGACTCAATGGACATGAGTTTACTCAGACTTGGAGACAGTGATGGACAGAGAAGCCTGGTATGGTGCAGTTCATGGGGTCACAAAGAGTCGGACACAGCTTAGCAACTGAACAATAACCACGGCAATCAAAGAAAATATGGGGCTGGAAATAGGGAAGCATTTTCTGAATTGCTCCCTATGAAGAGAGTGAATTTAGGTAAAGTTCATCTATTAAAAGAGTTTTTTAACATTCTGCTTTGGTTTTGCTTCATTTCTACATATAACATTGTATAGAGGAATAACTTCTGCAGCATTTGTTTGCAAGACTTTGTACATGTCACAGCATGGTTTTGTAAAAACCATTGTCTTATTTTCATAATCTTATTTCCTTCTAGTGCCATATATGTCAAGTCTTTGGTATGGAGTAGTAAAATGGGCAAGATATGAATGAGGAATAATAAATTTATCACAGAGGCAAAAAAAAAAAAAAAGTAAAAATTTAGAAATAGAAAGGGATCCAGGGGATCGTCCCAACCCAGGGATCAAACCTGGGTCTCCCACATTGTAGGCAGACACTTTACCCTCTGAGCCACCAGGGAAGCCCAGAAATAGAAAGGAGGAGCCTAGTGAAGAGAATCACTGTATAATCAAAGCAAGAAGAGTAGTTATTCTGTTGCTGGCTTCTTGGAATCTCTGCTTCATAGTAAAGTCTCTCTAATGCCCCCAGTCCAGCAGGTTACACAAACACCCCTAAAACAGTTATTTATATTTTATCTTCATTAGACACTTGCTTGGTTTTTATTTTCATAATAAAGTAGAAAATATGCATTGTCACTAGAGACTCTAAAATAGGCTTCCACTTAAATGTAATTTTACAAAGAGCAATTTTTATGTCAAATTTTAATTCTTGGTTTTTACTTACTATGATGTTTTTAAAATAGATTCTTAAATTATATTCCTTTTGGTGGAATCTGATTCTTTTCCCTTTGAGAAGGTGCTATACTTAGTGGGTTGTTACTTAACAAAAAGCATGTGGTAGGAATGAGAAGAGTATGACTTCCAAAGGTAGGCCAGAGGAGATGTTGCAGCCTCTTTCTGGCTCTCTCAGTTCACCATACTGGAGCATGCCAACTGTCGTGTCATGGGGACACTCAGGCAACTCGAGAGATGTTCTTGTGGTGAGAATCTGAAGCTTTGTGACAATAAACATGTTCATGAGCCATCTTGGATGCAGGTCATTCACCCCCAAATGAGACTTCAGATGCCTCCAGTCATAGCTAATGTCTTAACCGTAGCTACTGGAGGGAATGAGTCAGAACCACCTAGTTAAACTGTTCCTGAATTCATGACCTAGAGAAACTAAAACAATAAATGTCATTTTAAGCCTTCAGGTTTGGGGATAATTTGTTACTGATACAGATTTTGCTACCCATAATGGGATGTTGCCATAATAAGCACTTTAAAATGTGGCATATAATTTGAACTTGGGGACAGTAGATAGAAGCTTAATGTTAAGCCTTTGAAGAGACTGCCGATGAGGACTGAAATGAAAATGAAGAAAACCATATTGGAAACTAGGAAAGGAAATCACTGTTATATAGTAGCAGGAAGTGGAGCAATACTTTCACCTATACTGATACGTGAAATAGAAAATGTTCTACTTCTGCTTACTGATAAAACAGAAGTTGGCAGAAACAGGCTCAGGAAGGACTCCTAAGCAAACAAACAAAGAAGCAGGACTTGCTGGTTTTGAAAATTCTCATCCTCTCAATATGCTGAACTATGCTAAAATTAGGACATGGCTTCCAGGCAGATAAGTCTACCGCACTCAGATAAGTTTGTCTAAAGATGAAGCCAGTGTTTTGACTATAAAGTCCTTTGTTAACATCTCTTCTATATAATCAGAAAGATGTAAGATGAGCCTCAGAGAACCTTTTAATCAAAGTAAGAGGGCTTACAGCAGATTGAGGGTGTCCTTAGCAGAAATTTGAAGTAGAGAAGAGTTTAAGTCAGATTTATGACTACGCTTTTTGTCTAACAGAGTGAAGCTTGGTAAGATTCACAAGAGACCTACAAAGTTTTCAAAAGAGTTAATTAACAAAAATATCACCAACCTAAGGAGTGGCCCCTTAGATCCCCAAAATTCTACTGGCAGAAAGCAAGTTTAAAAATGTTGTACGTGTAAAATTTCATAAAATGGAAAGATAACTCAGACATAGAAGCAAAATCTCAAAGGGCAGAGCCAAGAGCTTTGGAGAATTATTCCCATATTCAAGGAACTTCTAACATATTCCCACCTTGATTATAGAATTTCTTTGGATCAGCGACTCCATTTTCTCTTACTTTGAACCAGAAGGTTTTATAGCAGTTATCCTCTGCCTGTCCTACCATTGTATTTTGGTTGTATGTGGGGCAGATAATTTATCTCTTTAGTTCACAGGTCCTCAGAATGAGAGGAAGTGTACTTATTCCTGTTAGTGAACAGGAACAATGATCAGCTAAGTTGCTCCCAAATTTCTCACTTAAAGAAGCTGTCAGATAGTAAATGTTCTTTGTGGTAATTCATTATGCAGCCATAGCTAACCAATACATAAGCAGAAAAAGAAGATGATTAGAATGAAAGCTAACATTTATAGTCGTGTTCATTTTATCTTAACTCGAATTCTTAACTTCTTTAGATACACATCTACCTTAGGCTAAATTCCATCTTTCAAAAGAAGATTGTATTACATCTTGGTTTGATAGTGCCTTTATAACTAAAAGTATGTTCGGGTAGGAAAAAATCAGTTCTTATTAGTTTAAAAAAATTCTGAGCCTGATGATGTGTATATGATATATTAACCTTAATTTATACCAAAAGGATTTGAAGGATACTGAGAAGCTAGTGAAATGTGAAGTTTTTGAAAAGAATCAACTTCTAGGATTAAACTGACAAAAGTCTTAAGTTTACCATAGTGCCAATATTTGTGATATGCTAAAGTTTTCAAGTACCTCATTCTTATTTTGCAATGTATTGGAGGTTATAAAGTATTCTAATTAAGTTAGCCACCTTATTAGGATTAAAGTTTTGTAATTCACTGATGGACTTGACATACATAAACATTTTGAATTTTTTTTTGAGTGCAGGTTAACTGTAGTTTATGATAGTGATTATATTAGGTTTACTTTATTAGTAATTATTTACAAAGGTAACTAAAGTGGCTTTAAAAGAATAACCCACTATCTTTTTAACCCCAAGAAAATAACTGTTATAGTTACATCATAAATGTTTTTAAGATTTGAATATCAGAGTGGGAATCCTCTCCATTTTGAATATTATATTAATTTGCTCAATAAAGATTTGAGTAGCTGTTTTGTTCTAATAACTACACAAAACATTTGATTATTTACAGTAGACAACTTTGAGCTTTCAGCAGTTATCTTCATCAGTATCATAAATCACTTTCTCTTTCATTGAAGGGGGTCATAACATCATTATTTGGATTTAAAATCATATCTTGCTCATCTTTTATCCCTAATGTTTAGTACAGAGTTGACCACATACATGGCTGGTACTTAGGAAAAGTTTATTGAAGAAAAATCTTCAAAACTAAGGTGTTTTTAAAAAAACAAAGAACCCCAAGCAGTAGTAAGATATGAGTTTCTTTCTTTTCATTGAGTTTCTTTCACTATTCCAATAAGCCAATTAAGGTGGGATGTTTTGTTGTTGTTGTTTTAATGCTAGCTTACATTTGCTTTAAGATTATTTTAAACTGTTTCTCCAACCAGAGTTATTAGTTGTAACAGCTCTTACTGTTCAGACATGCTCGGTTGGTAACAACCCATAAAACTTGCCTCATGATTGGTTTGTGATTATACGAACAAGAAAGATCTCAGATTCCATGCTTTGGGGCAGAAGAAGGATACCTAATTAATCTGAAGTGAGACCATATCATATTATCTCTTAACCACTGAGAAATACTTGACAAACTTATCCTTTTTTAGAATTAAGTAGTGTCATTTTTCAGCCAAATGATTAAAAGGACTGTGATGTACCTTTATTTTTTAAAGTCATTTGCTTTAGTTAAGGAGCATATGAATTGTTCGTGCATTCATTTTCAAAGGTGGTAGCACTTGAACATGGCTCTATATCTGAAAACTAAGTTAATTATTAGAACTAGCAAAATGGATTTTATATTACTGTGACCCCCCTCACCATCTTACTTTAAACAGTATCTTATAGTTAAGTTTCTGTAACCTTTTTATATTTCAGACTGACTTTTATTTAATTACTAACAAGAGAGAAAAACTGTATATAATCTTTTTGCATAATGTTTGTCATTGATTTTTTTTTCTTGACTCTTAAACTTATCTTCATGTAGAATATTTGGATAGTTAGAAAACTATAAAGAAGAAATCAGGAATCATTTATCCCTACCCCAAAGGTAGTTGCTGTTTTAAAGATTTGGGGTACTTCTGCCTAAGTTTTTCTGTTGTATTCAAATACAAAGTAGGGAAAACCACTAGACCATTCAGGTATGACATAAATCAAATCCGTTATAATTATACAGTAGAAGTGACAAATAGATTCAAGGGATTAGATCTGGTAGAGTGCTTGAAGAACTATGGATGGAGGTTCGTGACATTGTATTGGAGGCAGTGATCAAGACCATCCCCAAGAAAACAAAATGCAAAAAGGCAAAATGGTTGTCTGAGGAGGCCTTACAAATAGCTGAAAAAAGAAGAGAAGCTAAAGGCAAAGGAGAAAAGGAAAGATATACCCATTTGAATGCAGAGTTCCGAAGAACAGCAAGGAGAGATAAGAAAGCCTTCCTTAGTGATCAGTGCAAGGAAATAGAGGAAAATAATAGAATGGGAAAGACGAGATCTCTTCAAGAAAATTACAGAAACCAAGAGAACATTTCACGTAAAGGTGGGCACAATAAAGGACAGAAATGGTATAGACCTGACAGAAGCAGAAGATATTAAGAAGAGATGGCAAGAATACAGAGAAGTATACAAAAAAGATCTTCATGACCCAGATAACCACGATGGTGTGATCACTCACCTAGAGCCAGACATCCTGGAATGCGAAGTCAGGTGGGCCTTAGGAAACATCACTATGAACAAAGCTAGTGGAGGTGATGGAATTCCACTTGCACTATTTCAAATCCTAAAAGATGATGCTGTGAAGGTGCTGCATTCAATATGCTCACAAGTTTGGAAAACTCAGCAGTGACCACAGGACTGGAAAAGGTCAGTTTTCATTCCAATGACAAAGAATGTTCAAACTACTACCACACAATTGCACTCATCTCAGTTTAGTTCAGTTGCTCAATTGTGTCTGACTCTTTGCAGCCCCATGAATCACAGCACGCCAGGCTTCCCTGTCCATCACCGACTCCCAGGGTCTACCCAAACTCATGCCCATCGAGTCGATGATGCTATCCAGCCATCTCATCCTCTGTCGTCCTCTTCTCCTCCTGCCCCAAATCCTTCCCAGCATTAGGGTCTTTTCCAATGAGTCAACTCTTTGCATTAGGTGACCAAAGTATTGGAGTTTCAGCTTCAACATCAGTCCTTCCGATGAACATCCAGGACCGATCTCCTTTAGGATGGACTGGTTGGATCTTTTTGCAGTCCAAGGGACTCTCAAGAGTCTTCTCCAACACCACAGTTCAAAAGCATCAGTTCATCGGCGCTCAGCCTTCTTCACCGTCCAACTCTCACATCCATACATGACTATTGGAAAAACCGTAGTCTTGACTAGATGGACCTTTGTTGGCAAAGTAATGTCTCTGCTTTTAAATATGCTATCTAGCTTGGTCATAACTTTCCTTCCAAGGAGTACGCGTCTTTTAATTTCATGGCTGCAATCACCATCTGCAGTGATTTTGAGGCCCAGAAAAATAAAGTCTGACACTGTTTCCACTGTTTCCCCATCTACTTGCCATGAAGTGATGGGACCAGATGCCATGATCTTAGTTTTCTGAGTGTTGAGCCGTAAGCCAACTTTTTCACTCTCTTTCACTTTCATCAAGAGGCTCTTTAGTTCTTTGCTTTCTGCCATAAGGGTGGTGTTATCTGCGTATCTGAGGTTATTGATATTTCTCCTGGCAATCTTGATTCTAACTTGTGCTTCTTCCAGCCCAGAGTTTCTCATGATGTACTCTGCATATAAGTTAAATAAGCAGGGTGCAATATACAGCCTTGATGTACTCCTTTTCCTATTTGGAACCAGTCTGTTGTTCCATGTCCAGTTCTAACTGTTGCTTCCTGACCTGCATACAGGTTTCTCAAGAGGCAGGTCAGATGGTCTGGTATACCCATCTCTTTCAGAATTTTCCACAGTTTATTGTGATCCACATAGTCAAAGGCTTTGGCATAGTCTATAAAGCAGAAATAGGTGTTTTTCTGGAACTCTCTTACTTTTCCGATGATCCAGTGGATGTTGGCAATTTGATCTCTGATTCCTCTGCCTTGTCTAAAACCAGCTTGAACATCTGGAAGTTCACTGTTCACGTTTTGCTGAAGTCACTAGCAAAGTAATGCTCAAAATTCTCGCAGCAAGGCTTCAACAGTATGTGAGTCGTGAACTTCCAGATGTTCAAGCTGGATTTAGAAAAGGCAGAGGAATCAGAGATCAAAGTGCCAACATCCATTGGATCATAGAAAAAGCAAGAGAATTCTAGAAAAACATCTGCTTCATTGACTACACTAAAGCCTTTGTGTGGACACCAAACTGTGGAGAAATTCTTCAAGAGATGGGAATACCAGACCACCTTACCTACCTTCTGAGAAATCTGTATGCAGGATAAGAAGCAACAGTTAAAACTGGACATGAAACAACGGACTGGTTTCAAATTAGGAAAGCAGTATGTCAAGGCTGTGTATTGTCATCCTACTTATTTAACTTATATGCAGAGTGAAGTGAAGTGAAAGTCGCTCAGTTGTGTCCGAATCTTTGCGACTGTTATAGTCCATGGAATTCTTCAGGCCAGAATACTGGAGTGGGTAGCCTCCAGGGGATCTTCCCTACCCAGGGATTGAACTCAGGTCTCCTGCATTGTAAGCGGATTCTTTACCAGCTGAGCCACAGAGTACATCATGCGAAACGCCGGGCTGGATGAAGCACAAGCTGGAATCAATATTTCTGGAAGAAATATCAATACCATTAGTTATGCAGATGAGACCACCCTTATGGCAGAATGTGAAGAGGAACTAAAGAGCCTCTTGATGACAGTGCAAGAGGAGAGAGAAAACACTGGTTTAAAACTCAACATTCAGAAAACTAAGATCATGGCATCCAGTCTCATCACTGCCTGGCAGATAGATGGGGAAACAATGGAAACAGTGAGAGACTTTATTTTCTTGGGCTCCAAAATCACCGTGGATGGTGACTGCAGCCATGAAATTAAAAGATGCTCGCTCCTTGTAAGAAAAGCTTTGAGAAACCTACACAGCATATTAAAAAGCAGAGACATAACCGACAAAGGCCGGTCTAGTCAAAGCTATGTTTTTTCCATTTCAAGTATGGACGTGAGAGTTGGACTATAAAGAAAACTGAGCTCCAAAGAATTGATGCTTTTGAACTGTGGTGCTAGAGAAGACTCTTGAGAGTCCCTTGGACAGCAAGGGGATCAAACCAGTCAATCTTAAAGGAAATCAACTCTGAATACTCTTCGGAAAGATCGATGCTGAAGCTGAAGCTCCAGTACTTTGGCCACCTGATGCGAAGAGGTGACTCTTTGAGAAAGACCCTGGTGCTGGGAAAGATTGAAAGCAGAAGAGGGCAACAGAGGATGAGACGGTTGGATGACATCACTGATTCAGTGGACATGAACTTGGGCAACCTCTGGGAAATGGTGAGGGAAAAGGAGGCCTGGCATGCTGCAGTCGTTGGGGTTGCAAAGAGTTGGACACGACTGGGCAACTGAACACAAAGAAAACAATAGACATGTATTAAGTCTAGAAAGATATATGTCAAATAATAATAGGTGCTATTCCATGAGGTGGTGAAGAAGCTTTTTTTTGGTAATTTGAACTTTTTAGTTATTTTTTAAAATTATTTCTTTTGTGGGTGCAGACTTTTTGTTGTTTAAGGAGTTATTTTTCTGCTTTTTTCTATTGCTGTATTTACTCCCAAGGGTCTATATTAATGTAATGTTATCTGACTTGTGGATATAAATTATTGCTGATAATTTATAGGGTACTCACTGTGTGTCAGAAAAAGTTCTAAGCTCTAGGGATAAAACAGAGACAGAGTCTCATTACTGGCTAATGGGAGAAATACAAATGATAGAACACAGAGTATAGGGTGACAGAAGTATTTTTGAGGAAATTCAGAGGAGGAAGTAACTTTGGAGTGGAGTAACAGACATATATCCATTCTTTTTAGATTCATTTCCCATATAGGTGATTATAGAATATTGACTAGAGTATGCTACGTAGTACGTCCTTGTTGTTTATCTCTTTTATATATGGTAGTGTGTATATGTTAATCCCAAACTCTGAAAAGGAGTTTTTCTAGTAGAAAATAGAAGATAGTCTTTGTGGGCAGAGGAAATGACATGTACAAAGAATCAGAATTGTGAAATGTCAGATGGTCCTGGAGAGAAACAGGGTGGTAAGTATATCTTAAACAAAAAGTGATTATAAAACCGTGGAGTAGGAACCACGGTAAAGTGACAAACTTACACATGCATTTGTTAGTGCTTTTGTTCATTGTCAAGATTTCTTGTTCATGTAAAGAAAACACTTAAGTTTTAGTGAGGCCTAATTCATTATTATAGAAATTAAATAGCATATCCATAAATAAGAAAGTTGTGATAATGCCTAGTCTTAGAATGTAGAACATTGTTTGTGGATATGTAAATTGTTAAAACCACTTGGGAAAATAATTATAAATCAGAGCATGCATGTGTCTTACAATCCAGCATCTCTACCTGTAGTATAGGTACCAGAAAAATTCTTTTAAATGTGTATCATGAGGCCTGTAGAAGAATGTTGTTAGCACTGTTGTTTGAAATAGCAAAAAATTAAGTGTTTTATCTTAGGCAAGTTACATAATCTCTTTAAGCTTTAGTTTCCTCTTGCTGAGTAGAGACAAAATAATCCCAACTACCTTGAAGGGTTGTTGTGAGGATTAAATGAATTAAATCATGTTAAGTACTTGGGACAATGTCTGATACATAGAAAATGCTTAATATATGTTGGCTGTCAACACTACAAGTGAAAATGAGTGAGCTCTTGCTGCATATGTCAACATAAATAAATTTCATGCAAAAAAGTTGAGCAAGAAAAGCAGGTTCCATAATGTCCCGAGTAGCATGGTATCAGTCAAAATCCAGAAACATCTATAACTAAATATTGTTTATAAATAGTATTTTTATGGTAAAACTGTACAGAAGCATAAGAAATCGGACAATAAACAACTACTTCAAGGTAATATTTTCGTATCCAAGTGGTATAGATAGGGGATGCTGTTGTCATATTGATATTATTTGTTGTCTTATTTCTCTTTTCGAACTTGGGTGAAAACTTTGCACATATTTACTTTATTACCTTTATGTTATTATGTCCGTAGTCCTTTATATAAAATATTTCCTAAGGGAAATGTCAGTGATTTGGTGTATACCCTTCCTTATACTGATAAAATTTTAAAATATCTATTTATCCATCCCTTCAATTTGACAAATAGGATCATGTCGTATTAACAGTTGTATACCTAGCTTTTTTTCATTTAGCAATTCTTGTGAGTACTGCATACAGACCTTTTTAATGGCTTTTAGAATTTATCATATATATATATCATAAATTTTTAGTCCCATGGTCATACAGCCATAGGATATTTTCTTTTTTCTTATCTTTTTTTGTTAAAAAAGAGTGCTAAGATGATTAATGATTATTTGTTTATATATGTATCTGTATAAAAGCTTCTCAAAGAACAATGGCACTCGCACCAAAAGTACAAAATATTATTTCTCCATACCCTTCCCAGTATCAGGTGTTATTATGTATATTTTCCATCCTTTCTAGTCTGTATAAAAAATTGGCATCATAGTTTTGAATCTTTAATTGAAATCCACCATCTTTTCATGTATTTATTGTGTTTCTTTTTCTATGAAATAAACTGGACTTTATCTTGTATCTCAGTGCTTCTAGGGTGAGAGAGCCCATTTCTATGGATTGTATAAATTGTTTATCTTATCAAAGCATTCCCCAGACAGTAATGATTCTCTGCCCTCTATTTTCCAGTGTGTATAGGGCTCCCCAACAGAACTTTGATAATTGGATACCTTATAAGGATTCTGAGTGGGAAAATCAACAAATTTGCATGCCTAAACTTTCACAAGGCAATCATTTATTTATTTATTTATTTTACAAGGCAATCATTTAGAAAACTGCTAAAATAAGAGAGGCAAAAAAGATAATGAGAGCTTGCATTAAGAGAGTAGCTAAGTGGTTATGGAGAAGAGAAAATGGATTTGAAAAACACTCAGAATTTTAGCTTGTTTTTGAAAATTATTTTATTTTATTGACCAAAAGAGATATTCTGCCTTCAAATCTGAAGGATTTGAAACAAGGCTTGAACAATGTCTCCGTTTATTATTTCAGATACAGAGTGGCTGGGGTGGAGGGGGGAGGGGATCTACTTAGACTGGTTCATTAGTTAATTGAATTATTTGAATATTTTGATAGAATATAATTGTGTTATATTTTAAAATACTGTGATTTTACATCAGAATAAAGGGAGAAAGTATATACCTAGATTTTAAAAGAAACCCACCTTATAAAAAGTGAACCACCTCTTGAAAATTGGAAAAGTGTTCATAATCATACTCAGGAATAGTATTAGCATTCATTTTATATCCTTTAAATCTTTTATCTTTTCATGCTTAAAATAGTGTAAATAAAATTCTATATACTGACTTTTTAGCATTGAGTAATTCTCCACAAAGTAGATATTATTCATAAGTCTAATTTCAATTGACCACTCATTACGTTAAGTGGACATACCATAAATTACATAACCATCCCCTTAATTTGGGACATTAAAGTTGTTTCTTCGTTTTTACTATTAAAAAATTTTCTGAGAAAAATATTTTATGCCTAAAGCTCTTTCCATTTAGTACATTTTTTTTCTTTACTAGATTGCGTAAATGGTCAAAATGTATACATGTTTTTAAAGCTTTTGATATATTTTATTAAAATTGCTATTCAAAACTGGTTGGCCCAGATTTTACTCTTAGCAGTGAATGAGAATGACCATTCTCCTATCACCACATTTTTTTTTTTTAACTTCGTCAGCTTAACAGACATCTAAATTTAAACTTGCTGAAAAGGATACAGTTAAGTAGTACAAAAATGCCCTTTTCCTGTTAAAGATTCTCTACAAATGTTAGTTTCTCACAATTCACAGATAGTATATCCCTTATTGTAGATTGTAGATTGTACGTTTTCAAACAATGAAGGTTTATTTGTTTTACCAGACTCTTGAAAGATGTTTTAGTTATTTTATTAACTGAGACATTTTGAGGTGTATAGCTGTAAATTTACTGTGCAGTATGAAGTAATTCTAATAGGTTAATTCCAGGTATTTTGGTAAGCATTTAATAGTTGAACTAAATCATTTATTACCTAACTATCAGCTACATTTTTGTTTGTTTAATAATGAAATAATGCTTGTTATATTTCCCTTTAAAAATGTATTTAATCAAAAAGGAATGTATTTACTGTTTAATGTACAGAATGTAAGTATAATTAACCTAAGTCATACAGTAAAACACTGGGTCGTGAAACCGTTTTGTATTTGTTCAGATACATATTTTTAAGTAAGTTTTATTTTACAGTTGTTAAATGACTTCCGTTAGATTAGAATGCAGTAAAGATGACCTGATGCAAATAGTTGTCACCATAAAAAGCATAATTAGTTTATGACCATTCCTGATATTACGACTAATACTGCAGTTTGTGCTTATTTATAGCTTTTAATCTCTTTGAGTATCTCAGCTGACCCTTAGATTTTTAATACAAATATTGTACCCAGTTTATAATAAAAAGGAATTGTGATTTAGAAAGGTCAGTTGCTTAAATTTTATACCTTAAGTGGATAAGATAGGGTTTCAACCTAGGCCCTTTCTCTAAACCTTTTTGTTCTTGTTGTTTTCTTCTATTCAAGTTGTTTATGATTTTTGACAATTACTTGGGTCATTTATTTTGAAAACTCTCTGGAACAAATATATTTCCTGAATTTTTTTTTTTTATTCTTCTCAACTTTTATCATGCATTTTGAAAGAATGTTGGCTGGATACCATTATCTAGCCAACTCCTTTGCAGTAACTGAGCATTGTCATAACACTGGAGACAACTATTAGGAAAATTATATAAAAATAGCAATTAACCGGGCTTGACACAGTTAGTTTTCAGTAGACAGTAGATTCTCAGATACATTTTTAGAGTTTAATTGACTACTTCCTGATAAAATAGCAGCTTTTAGTTTTCAGAGCATTTTCATATATGTTATCTCACTAAATCCTTACAATAGCCCGTGTATTAAAACTGTACAGGTATTATAATTATTTAATAATTGAAAAAACTGAGTTCCAGAGAAATAAAATGTCACAAAACTACTTTGTTTCAGAGCAAGGGCTATTATGTGCATTTATAAATCTATAATATCTTGCCGTTTAATGAGTTTTATTGTTTAATTTTAAAGTAAGCCAAATTTTAATGTTTTTTATTTTTATAAAATAGATTGTAAAGGCTTCTCCTTTTAAAAATATTAGCCCTGTTATGATTACTATAAATAGTTTAGAATGAGGCGGTAAAAGTATTACTGTCATTTTACTTGATTGTCACTGTTTCTTCCCAGATAACTATATACTAATGGGAAAAATAATAGCAAGTAGTTATCTCATTTCTTAAATAAAAGAAAAGAAACAAAACCTTCTCAGGACTTTCTGTTTTCTAATGTGCTAAGTTTCACTTATTCAGTATTTATTTCACAGAAATATTGTTTATGAAATTTCAAAGCATTTCATTCGTGACTGTGATTGATTGACATATCTCCTTCCCTAAGTCTTGTATATGATTTGAATCCTTCTAAGTAATCCATAAATTCAGGTTGATTAATTAATTCCCTTATTGAACAAGATCATAGACGACCATCTTCCTTCTTTGATCCCTCATATAATACAGTACAGTCCTTGGTACTGTGTAAAAAACAGTTTTTAAAGAAAGTTTTCAAAGTAACAATTTTACTGATTTGCATTTTCTTCCTCATAATTTCTTCACTTTCTGTGTACATATTACTTTTAGTTATAATTAACAGCTTTGCTATAATCAGATATATCTCTCACATGGCATGGTTAACCTTCTGATTCATCCTATATTGTTTTCTATAAGACAGTCCATTTTGCTCGTAAAGTTTTTTTTTTTTTTTAATTCATATTCTTTTATTTTGACATGGCTTCATAATGTGCATTTGATTTTGGGGAACTGCCATACACAATGATGGTGCTACATATTGACCAACTTGCTGAATTCTTGTTAGTGAAGGTATTTTATTTTGTTGTTGTTTTCATATTCTGGCAACTAATGAGTTGGGGATTGTTCCCATTAGGCAGCTGAAGAAGATACTTCCAGTTCTCTAGTGAAAGATCATCTTTTCCATCAAGATACTGTGGTTACCAGTGAGCCTTACAGAAGCTCAAGACCTTCTCCCTTTGAAGGTCTGAATGCCAGAAGTGTCTACCTGCGCAGCCAAGCCAATCAGGTGAGAAAATAAATAATTTTCAGTATGTTATTCGTGATGTCTAGAAATTGGATATGTTGAAGAAGAACATTAAGACCGTCTGCCCTTTACTAGACAGACAACAGAAACTCAGGAGAATAAGATTTATAGTGAATAAAATTCAGAATGAAATAATATTTAAGTCACAATGTCCTATACAGGTATAATGATTAAGTCATAAGTTTGACTTTAAATTTTTTGATTATAAAGGTGAAAAGGTCTTAGTTACATTTTCATTATCCAGGAGAGCGATACAAAGAAAAATAAACCATAGTTTCTGTTTTAAAAGAGTTTCTGATTGGGTAATAGATAAATACTCATAGTGATATGGGAGCAAGGATAGGGGGATTGAACTTGTGGAAGATGAGATTTTCTGTCCTTAAGATAACACCTGAACTTTTCAAGAATAAGAAAAGTTGTTAACCTATTGAAGAAGGTGGGTCTGGTGATGAAAATTGAGGGGAAGACACAGGAAGAGCAGGAGGGTGAATGTTGAACTTTAGACAGCATGGTCTGCCATGACAAAATACCATAATCTGAGTGGATTAAATAATAATTTTTTTCTCACAGTTCTGAAGGTTTGGAAATCCAAGGTTAGGGTACCAGCTGGTTGATTCCTAGTGAGGGCTCTCTTCCTGGATTGTGGACAGCAGCTTTGTCTCTGTTCTCACATGCCAGAGAACACACACCTGAGCAAGCTTTCTGGTGTCTCTTATAAGGGCACTAATCCTATCATACCAGGATCACACCTTCATGACCTAACTACCTCCTGAAGGTGCCATCTCCATATCCTGTCACATTGGGGGTTAGGGTTTCATATAAATTTGAGGGTGGTGGAAGTGATATAAACATTTAGTCGATACCCTGAAGCAGTATGAACAGAGATGTGCATGATCTACAGGGAAAATAACATGGAGGGTGAAAAAGAGAGGCAGGGAGAACAAGAGCCAAATTGTTGGGGTCTTATGTTCTGCAAAACACCTTGGACTTAATTTTGTTTGTTGATTCACAAACCTAGATACACATACATTCTACCAGAAGACACAGGAAATCACAGCTTAAACAGTGCATTTCTATGGACTGTCAATTTTACTTAAAAACAAAAAATTCCAAAGTTATGTGCCATGCTAGTGGTGGGAATTTTCCTGAAAGCTTGGTATAGATCCCCTACCTGTTTTTCCAATTTAGTCACTTACTGGAAATAAAATAGTATTTTATTGTGATTTTAATTCTTACTTTCCTGATTACTACCAATATTGAGCAACTTTTTTCATATGCTTATTGACACTTTAGAAATTCTGTTTTCTCAAGTACTTGTTCAAGTATTTTGCAAGTACATCTTAAAATTGAGATGTCTTTTTTCCTAATGATTTATAGGCATTTCCTTTTTATTTTGGAAATAAATCCTTTGTTGGATATGTGTATTACAGGTATCTTCTCTCTGGTGATCTTTTTACTCTCTTAATAATGTCTTTTGCTGAGTAAGAGTTCCTCATTTTAATAGAAGAATAGTTTAGTGATCTTTCCCTCTATGGTTTCTGTCTTGTATAAGAAATCTTTGCATATCCTTACCAGACTATGAAGATATTTTATGAAAAATCTAATCTGTGCCTCCTGAAAGAGCTGCATTCATTTTCAGCTTTGTCATGTAGCTGTATATGGATGGATCTATCTCTAATCTCTGTTGTGTTCCCTTAGCCTATTTGTCTTTTTTTATACCAGCACCACACTTTTAAAATTACAGTAGTTTTATAATAATTCTGGGATCTGGGAATTAATGTCCCCCAGCTTTGTCTTTTAAGATCTTGTTTTTCTTGACCTATGTAAATTTTACAGTCAGCTTTTAGCTCAGCTAGTAAAGAATCCGGCTGCAATGCAGAAGACCCCAATTCAATTCCTGCGTCGGGAAGATCCACTGGCGAAGGGATAGGCTACCACTCCAGTGTTCTGGCCTGGAGAATTCCATTGATTGTATAGTCCATGGGGTCGCAAAGAGTCGGGACACAACTGAGCAACTTTCACTTTGGGCTTCCTTGGTGGTTCAATTGGTGAAGAATCCTCCTGCAATGCGGGAGACCTGGGTTCGATCCCTGGGTTGGGATGATCCCCTGGAGAAGGGAATGGCTATCCACTCCAGTATCCTGGCCTGGAGAATTCCATGGACTGTATAATCCATGGGGTCACAAAGAGTCGAGAACGACTGAGCCACTTTCACTTCACTTATCAATTTCCACAAAACTCCTAGAATTTTGATTGACATTGTCTTGCATTCATAAATTAATTTGGGGGAAATTGACATCTTGACAGTACTGAATCTTCTAATCCATGAAGTGAAATTCATTCATTTATCTTTTCTTAGATTTATTTTTATGTATTTAAATTTTGTTATTGTAAGTATATTTTATAAATTGACCTTATATCCAGAAACATTGTTAAATTCATTTATTAAGTCTACACTTAAAATCTAAAAATTTTTTAAATGTTGCTTTCTTGTCTGTCACACTAGCTAGGACTTCTAGTTTTTATAATGGCCATAATCCTGCCCCAATTTTGACAGGGATGGAGACAGTATCTTTGTTATACTGGGTACTGAACAAACCAGACTTCAAAGAAGAAATACTCTACTTTTCAAGGGTTTCTCTATACACATGTCTTTGAAAAGATAGTCTGAAGCAAAGGCAGATAGTACCTCTGATCACCGTATCTGCAGAAAGGAGATGCATGAAAAATTGTCACCTAACACTAGTTATGGTTTTTCCCTCTGATAGTGCTTAAATTCTTTGGCACTCAGCCTTGTTTATGGTCCAGCTCTCTCATCTGTACATGACTACTGGAAAAACCATGTCGTTCAGTCACTAAGTGGTGTCTGACTCTTTGCATCCCTGTCAACTATAGCACGCCAGGCTTCTCTGTTTTTCACTGTCTCCCATAGTTTGCTCAAACTCATGTCCAGTGATCCCATCCAACCATCTCATCCTTTGTTGCCCGCTTCTCTTGCCCTCAGTCTTTTCCAGCATCAGCGTCTTTTCCAATGAGTCTGACAAGAAGGCTGACTAGAAGCTTATCACTTTTGTGGATCTTGTTAAAAGAACTAGTTTTTGGTTTCATCAATATTCTCCATTAATTTCCTGCTTTCAATTTCATTGATTTCTACACTAATTCTTATTGTTTCTTTTCTTTACCTTTGATTGAATCTTCTTTTTCTCGTTTCCCAAGGTTCAGTTCAGTTCAGTCCAGTCGCTCAGTCGTGTCCGACTCTTTGTGACCCCATGGACTGCAGCACACCAAGCTTCCCTGTCCATCACCAACTCCTAGAGCTTACTCAAACTAATGTCCATCGAGTCGGTGATGCCATCCAATCATCTCATCCTCTGTCGTCCCCTTCTCCTCCTGCCTTCAGTCTTTCCCAGCATCAGGGTCTTTTCCAGTGAGTCAATTCTTTGCATCAGGTGGCCAAAGTATTGGAGTTTCAGCTTCAGCATCAGTCCTTCCAATGAATATTCAGGACTGATTTCCTTTAGGATGGGCTGGTTGGATTTCCTTGTAGTCCAAGGGACTCTCAAGAGTCTTCTCCACCACCACAGTTCAAAAGCATCAATTCTTCAGTGCTCAGCTTTCTTTATAGTCCCAACTGTCAATCCACACATGACTACTGGAAAAACCATAGTTGTGACTAGATGGACCTTTGTTGGCAAAATAATGTCTCTGCTTTTTAATATGCTGTCTAGGTTGGTCATAGCTTTTCTTCCAAGGAGCAAGTGTATGTTAATTTCATGGCTGCAGTCACCATCTGCAGTGATTTTGGAGCCCAGAAAAATAAAGTCTGTCACTGTTTCCATTGTTTCCCCATCTATTTACCATGAAGTGATGGGACTGAATGCCATGATCTTAGTTTTCTGAATGTTGAGTTTTAAGTCAACGTTTTCACTCTCCTCTTTCACTTTCATCAAGAAGCTCTTTACTTTGCTTTCTGCTATAAGGGTGGTGTCATCTGCATATCTGAGGTTATTGATATTTCTCCTGGCAATCTTGATTCCAGTTTGTGCTTCATCCATCCCAGCATTTCTCATGATATACTCTGCATATAAGTTAAATAAGTAGGGTGACAATATACAACCTTGACGTACTCCTTTCCCAATTTGGAACCAGTCTGTTATTCTATGTCCAGTTCTAACTGTTGCTTCTTGACCTGCATACACATTTCTCAGGAAGCAGGTCAGGTGTTCTGGTATTCCCATCTCTTTCAGAATTTTCCACATTTTGTTGTGTTCCACACAGTCAAAGGCTTTAGCATAGTCAATAGAGATGAAGTAGATGTTTTTCTGGAACTCTCTTGCTTTTTCAATGATCTAGCAGATGTTGGCAGTTTGATCTCTGGTTCCTCTGCCTTTTCTAAATCCAGCTTGAACATCGGGAAATTCACAGTTCATGTGTTGAAGCCTGGCTTGGAGAATTTTGAGCATTACTTTGCTAGCGTGTGAGATGAATGTATTGTGTGGTAGTTTGAACAATTAAGGTAGAAATTTTGATTATTAATTTTAGATCTTTGCTAAAAATATATTCAGTGCTATAAATTTCCCTCTGTGCACTACTATCACTGTATCCCACAACGTTTGATAAGTTGTGTTTCATTTCTTTTGAACTAAAGTTCAAAATACTTTTGATTTCTCTTGAGATTTCTTCTTTGACCCATGTGTTTAGAACTGTGTCGTTTAACTTCTACTTATTTGGGGACTTTCCAGGTATCCTCTTATTGAATTCTAGTTTAATTCCTCTGTGGTCTGAGAATACACATTGTATGATTTCTACTCTTTTAAGTTTGTTAAGGTCTATTTTATGTCCCAGAATGGTTTGATTTGGTTAATGTTCCATGTAAGCTTGAGAAAGTATGTATTCTGCTCTTGTTAGATGAAGTTTTCTTTAGATGTCATTGTATCCACTTGTTTGAAAGTATTGTTTAGTTCACCTTTGTGCTTACTGATTTTCTACTTGCTGAGTCTGTCCATTTCTGAGAGAGGGATATTGAAGTTTCCAGCTATGGTAATTGGTATATCCATTTCCTTGCAGTTTTACCAGTTGTTGCTTCATGTAACTTGATGTTGTGTTGTTAAGCACATACACATTAAAGATTGTTATGTCTTCATGGGGGATTTAACCCCTGTATTATTATATAATGCCCTTCTTTATCACTGGTAATTTTCCTTGCTTTGAAGCTCCCTCTGTCTGTACTTGTATTTTCTTTTGGCTAGTGGTAGCATGGTATATTATACTTCATTCATTTACTTTTCCTTTAACAACACTAAACTGCTTTACAGATAGTGGGTGAACTCTATATTAGCAGTAATCCTAATTCCTCCTTCCATCTCTTGTATTATTGCTGTCATCCATTTCACTTTATATTCATATACCTGTATATGTATAGGAATGTAAATATATGCTGATTTTTGAACAAACCTGTCTCTTAGCTCAATTAAGATTAAGAAAATTAAAAGTTTATATTATTTTCCCTTGTTTTTCCTAAAATGCTCTTCTCTTATCATGTAGATCCAAGTTTCTGACCTATATTATTTTCCTTCTAAGGAACCTCTGTTAACATTTCTTATAAGACAGGTCTGCTAGCAAGCAATTTCCTCAGTTTTTGTTGCCTAAGAAGTCTTTCTCTCTCACTTTTTAAAAACTGACCTTTTTTTTAATTTAAGGTGTTTTTTGTACATAATAGCTTATACCTCTTAATCCCCTTCCCACATGTTGCCCACCCCTTCCCTGTCCCCACTGATAGCCACTCATTTGTTTTCTCTATTTGTGAGTCTGTTTATTTTCTGTTATATTCAATGTTGTGTTAAATTCTTTAGATTCCACATATAAGTGATGTCATACAGTATTTCTTTTTCTCTGCCTGACTTATTTTACTTAGTGAAATAACCCTCCAAGTTTATCTATATTGGTGCACGTGTCAAATTTCGTTCTTTTTTTCATGACTGTGTAGTATTCCCATTGTGTGTGTGTATACCACATCTTATCCATTTGTCTGTTGATGGACACTTAAGTTGTTTTCATGTCTTGGCAATTGTAAATAATGCTGCTATGAACATTCCCTTGTGGCTCAGCTCGTAAAGAATCTGCCTCCAATGCAGAAGACTTGGGTTTGATCCCTGGGTTGGGAAGATCCCCTGGAGAAGGGAAAGGCCACCCACTCCAGTATTCTGGCCTCAGAATTCCATGGACTATAGAGAGTCCATGGGGTTGGAAAGAGTTGGACACAACTGAGCAACTTTAACTTTCACATGAATATTGGGGTGTATATATATATCTGAGTTAGTGTTTTTGTTTCTTTCAGATATTTACTCAGTGGAATTGTTGGATCATATGGTAGCTCTATTTTTAGTTATTTGAGAAACCTTCATACTCTTTTCCACAGTGGTTGCGCTGTTGGTTGCCACCAGTCTCCTTCACTTTTGAAGGATAATTTTACAGGGTACAGAATTCTAGATTGGAGGACTTTTTCTCTTACCACTTTAACTATTTCACTTCACTCTTCTTGTTTATGTGGTTTCTGCAAAGAAGTCCAATGTAATTATTCTTTAAATTATTTTTCCTCTGGCATCTTTCAGAATTTTTTTATCTTTGTTTTTTTTTTAATAGTTTGAAAATTATATGCTTAGATGCTTTTCTTTTCTTTTTCATTTTCCTGCTTGATATTCTCTGAGCTTCTTGAATCTGTGACTTGACATCTGGCATTAATTTGGGTAAATTCTCAGTCATTATTATTTCATATATTTCTTTTGTTATTTTCATTCTTTTCTTCTTCTGGTCATTCTATCTTGTGTATATGTACAAAATTACACACTTTGTAATTCTTTCACTGTTCTTAAATATTCTATTCTTTTTTCCCCCACTTTTTGTTCTCTTTCCTTTCAATTTTGGAAATTGCTATATTCACATGCTCAGAGGTTTTTTTACTCAGCCATGTCCAGTCTACTAGGCTCATCAAAGGTATTCTTCATTCTCTTAGTGCTTTTGATCTCTAGCTTTGGGGCAAGACAGGTGGTGGTATTCTTCATTAGGATTTCTGTCTCTCTGTTTGCATTGCTCATTTGTTTTTGCATTCTATCTTGCTTTATATATTAGAGTGCTTAGTATATTGATCATAGTTGTTTTAAATTCCTAGTCTGCTGTTTCCAAAATCCCTATCATATCTCGTTCTGATGCTTGTTGTGACATTTCAGAATATATTTTTGCCTTTTGGTGTGTTTTTTAATATTTTTTTGATTGCTAGACATAATGTGCTGGGTAAAGGAACTGCTGTAAATAAGCCTTTAGTGATACAGTGGTAAAGTGTGTGAGAAAAAAAAAGCATTCTGTGGTTGTGATTAAGTCTCAGTCTTTAAGTCTAAGGTTTTCCCTCTGGATTGTGCATTTCAAGTTTTTTTTTCTCCCCCTTTAGGTGGAGCAGGTGGTTTGAGATGACTAGGGTTGGGTATATACCCCCTCCTGACTCTGATAATACCACAGTAGGTCAGGCTCTGGTTCATTAGTGTTTCCTGAGGACAAGTCTTGTTACAAAGAGTGTTCTAGCACATTTCATAATGGTTCTTTCTCCCCTCTCCATGCTAGAAGCATGGAGGGATTTTTCTGATATTTACTGTGGGAACTTGGTTGAGCTGTTAGAGGTAAACTGACAGAAGTTTGGGGACTTCACAATTACTGCCTTCCCCCTCCGCTAGGAATGTTTAACTCCCAGTTGTCTGTCCTGAGCCTCCAGCAATTTGTCACGGTTGTTTTTTTTTTTTTTTCCTACCCTGATACTAGTTTCCATGGTGATCTCTACTCATGAGTCTCTGCAGTCTTAGGGGTGGGGTTTGTCCTGTCTTCCTCTTTCATGGATCTAAGAAGAGTTGTTGATATTTTTTGTTGTTATTCCACTTTTTTTACTTGTAATTACAGCAGAATGGCAACTTCAAGCTCCTTACATGCTGAAACTGAAGCCAGAAGTGACGTGTGTGCTACTTTTTAAATTTCATTTTAAATGTATTTAGAAAGATCTGAGTTTAAATAATAAACAGGATGACTCAAATAGTGCTTTTTACTAAAATCATTTTGAAAAACCTTACTACTAATAGATTATGGAGTTTTGAAATACACATATATAGTTTCATTAAAAGTAAGATAAGGAATGTGTTCATTTGTCACTTAACTAGGAATCGTTTGTATTTTAGATAATGTTCAGTCATCCAGGCCTAGACATTCAGGACAGAAGTATAGAATATGGACAGCGGCAAATGCCCAAGGAATGTGGAGGCCTGAAGTCCCAAAACAAGGTAAGAAATCTTAGTTTTATCCTCTGATTTGGCATGTAACTAATTAACATATAAGAGAAATTTTCCAGTCTTTCTAATTCTCCATGTAGTTGAATTGTACTAGAGTTATTTTTTAGTGTTATAAACTTGCTTATTTTTATATATATACTTCTAAACCTCATTACTTAAATTTCCTCCAGATTTCTGGTTTCAGTCTGGGAGATTGTCACAGTGCATTTATCACCAATAGGAATTATAACTTTCTGCATCCATCACTCCATCTTTAGTCCACACTTGGAATTTTTTTAGCTGCAATTCCCAAATATCTGGAGAATGAAAGTTTGGAAGCCTAATCTAGATCATGGGCTTACTTACAAACTAGTCATTGGGTCTTGTCACACTAGTCACTTGTATGGGTGAAGGGAAGGGTCATTTTGATTTATGCCCCAAAGATGTACTTTTCCCCCTAGCCTGAAACAGCCTATCGGAAAGGTGAGAGAGTGTGGTGTGTTTTTCAGTCATTTTCAGAGACTTGTATAGCCAAACTATAACACATATACTTTGTGTTAGTTTGCTAGGACTGTCACAGTTTTGGAAACTGGAAGTCCAAGATCAAGGTGTTGATACATTTGGGTTCTTTCATGACCTTTCTCCTTGGCTTGTCAATGGTCACCTTCTGATTGTGTTTCTTTTTTTCTCTTTCTGGTGTCTTGCTCTCTGTGTGTCCAAATTTCCTCTTCTTATAAGGACACCGGTCAAATTGGATTAAGGCCTACCCCAAGGACCTTAGTTTAATCACCTGTTTAAAGGCTCTATTTCCAAATGCAGTCACATTCTGAGATACTGGGGGTTAGGGCCTCAACATAAGAAATTGGAAGAAACACAATTCAGCTCATAATGTTCTAACCTCTGGTCCCTCTTCTCACATGCAAAATATATTCACCTCATCATAACACTCCGAAAGACTTAACCCATTCTAGTACCACCTCTAGGTCCAGTGTGTGCATACTAAGTTGCTTCAGTCTTGTCCGACTCTTTGTGACCCTATGGACTATAGCCTACCAGTCTCCTCTGTCCATGGAATTCTCCAGGCAAGAATACTGCAGTGGGTTGCCATGCCCTATTCCAGTGATTCTTCCAGCCCAGGGATTGAACCCACATCTTATGTCTCCTGCATTGGCAGGTGGGTTCTTTACCAGTAGCACCACCAAGATGTCATCTAAATACCATCTAAGTCAAGTGTGAGTGAGACTCAGTTTGATTCACCCTGAGGCAAAATTCCTCTGGGCCCTTGAGGGAAGTGGCCCTACTCCCTTGATGATAGTGTCATTCCTGAGAATTTTCCAGGGCTTCAAGTTCTGGTTCTATTTTGTTTTTAAAATTACACTTCAGTTTATCACTTTCCTCTCATGTTTTACTATATAAATAGCAAGGAGGAACCTGGCTGTATCTTCAGCACTTTTCTTAGAAATTTCTGCTAAATATCCAAGTCCATCACTCACAAATTCTGCCTTCCATGAAACATTAGAATACAATTCACCCGCATTCTTTGCCGCTTTGTAACAAGGGTCATTCTCCACCAGTGTCCAACAATGTATTCCTCGTTTCCATCCAGGACCCTCACCAGAAACGCCTTTAACGTTTGTGTTTCTACCAAGCCTCTCTTCCCGTTTACCTAGGCTTTTTATAACACACATCTCAAAACTCGTTCAGCCTCTACCCATTATCCAGTTCCAAAGGCATTGCCACACTTCTGTTAGCACAGCATCCCACTCCTTGCTACTGAAATCTGTATGAGTCAGGGTACTCCAGAGAAACAGAACCAACAATATGTATATATATAAAGAGAAAGACATTTACTTTAAGGAATGGCTTATGTGATGTTGTTGTTTAGTCTCTAAGTCGTGTCTGACTCTTTTGCAATCCCATGGACCATAGCCCACCAGGCCCTTCTGTGCAGAGGATTTCCCGGGTAAGAATACTGGAGTGGGTTGCCATTTCCTTCTCCAGGGGATCTTCCCAACCCATGGCTCAAACCCACTTCTCCTGCTTGGCAGGTGGGTTCTTTCCCACTGAGCCACCTGGGAAGCCCTCCATCTGGGAGCCCCTACTCATATAATGGCATAGGTACATATTCAAAATCTTCAGAGTAGGCTGTCATGCTTGAAACCCGAGCAAGAGTTGTAGTCTGTATCCAAAGGCAGTCTGCTGGCAGAATTCTTTCCTGCTCTTTCCTGGTCAGTCTTTGTATTATTAAAGCCTTGAACTGATTGGATGAGGGCCACCTGTGTCATGGAGGATAATCTGCTATGCTTATATAGTCCACCCATTGAAATGTTAATCTCATCCAAGAGACATCTTCACTTAAACTTGCAAACTAATTGACCAATATCTGGGCACTGTGGCCCAGGCAAGTAGGCAATAAAATTAATCTTCACTGTTATTATTAAAGTTTTCATCTCTTTCATTTTTAGGTCCCTTTGAAATCAATTCGACATGTCAGCTTTCAAGATGAGGATGAGATTGTCAGAATAAACCCTCGCGATATCTTAATACGTCGCTATGCAGACTATAGACATCCCGACATGTGGAAAAATGACCTGGAGAGAGATGATACTGACTCCAGTGTTCAGTTTTCTAAACCAGACAGTAAAAAATCAGACTATCTGTACTCTTGTGGGGATGAAACTAAGTTAAGTTCACTCAAAGACTCTGTGGTATTTAAGACACAGCCTTCCTCATTAAAATTTAAGAAGTCAAAACGAAGAAAAGAAGATGGTGAACGTTCTCGCTGCGTATACTGCCAGGAAAGGTTTAATCATGAAGAAAATGGCAGGGGAAAATGTCAGGATGCTCCAGACCCTATTAAGAGATGCATATATCAAGTTAGTTGCATGCTCTGTGCAGAGAGCATGTTGTATCATTGTATGTCAGACTCAGAGGGAGATTTCTCTGACCCCTGTTCATGTGACACTAGCGATGACAAGTTCTGCTTACGATGGTTAGCCCTAGTAGCTTTGTCTTTCATTGTACCATGTATGTGCTGCTACGTCCCTTTGAGAATGTGCCATCGTTGTGGTGAGGCGTGTGGGTGCTGTGGTGGGAAACATAAAGCTGCTGGATGAAAGCATCCAGTGCCGAAATGAGCTTAAAATCTTTGTGTCCAGGAATTAGCTAACTTGGATTTGTGGAAAGCTTTTGGCAAGCATTATGCAGTCTTGCCTGGTATCCTTGGGGCCACACGTGGAGGAAGCAGAACTCATCAGTTCTTGGCATTTCACAAATGCTCGCCATGCCCTTTTCCCTGGAGTGCATGGCATGTTTTGTTACAGGTTGTCAAGAATATTTGCAAAAGGAAACCATTTCTGGTTATTGGCAATATAAAGTGAACATAAAATATGATCCAACTAAAAGGGATTAATTTTTTTGGCATTTTTGTATATTTATGCATTAGGTGATGGGACCTTTAAAGGTTTGAATTCATTAAGATATAAACTAAAAGTGCACTAGGAGACAGTTGGATTTCAATCTAAGAAAAGTTAACACTTGGGAATTGTACGAAGCAAAACAAGTGCAACTAAATCATTTATTAGTTGTTTTTTGAAGGCAGTTTTATGTATAAATAACAAATGTTTATATTTAACTAAATAAAAGGTACGAATTATTACATATAAAGCTTTTCTTCCCCTTCCTAGTTCTGAAGTAGATGTACATATATCTACTGTCACATTCCATTATATTTTGAATATTTTACTCATCTAGTTAATAACGTTTTTATTCCATGTGAATGATTTTATATTTTCATCATCATTTCCCTTTGGCTACAGTTTATATTGAGTTATATCTGTACATTCTGGTAATCTAAAATCCTTATAAAATATTCTAATAGCCTTGAGTGACCAACTTTTTTTTTTAAAGCACAGATGTAATTGTCTAATGTTATGATGGGAACATAACACTTATTTTTATATAAAAAGAGACTGAGTAAACATTATAGAAAAAGTGAGGTTTTGGGTTGTTTTGTTTGTGGTATTCAACCAGCAAGTTGTTTTCTTTCAGAATTTCCTCCTTTCAAAAAAGTATATTGCATTTACAAATGTTTTACAAGGTGAAAAGTGCAACTGGATAGTCAGTCAGTTTCCTCCTGAGATTTCCACTTATCATTCTGCTAATCCAGAATATGTTCAGCTGTGTTAATAATTTTTTAGCTTAATCCTCAGTGCTTATTATCACATAATAATGATAACTTTTCTCATTTTTATTTTATTTAAACTGACCAGAAGCAAAATTATGCTAAAGAGTGTGCTAAACTACCCCAGAAAAATATTTAATCCAACGTCCTGAATGAAATATCTTGTATGTTTAAATTTATTTTCTCTTGCAGAGCATTGTTCTACTGGATGTTTTATTTGCAAAGTAGCTGCATAAATGTTCCAGCAAGCTGTTTGAAGTACTTTGGGGTCAAATTGTCTTTTTTTTTTTTTCAAGTGTTACATTGAAACTCTAACTAAGTAAGGGGTTCCTGAAGAACATTCCCTTAAAGGGATAAAGTTGAGAAGTGTGCCTTTTTTTAATGGCTTGAAGTTTCAGAAATGATCAAAATTAAAATCACACTACTGTTTGAAGCTCATTTTCTATGCAGGTTTTAAAATGTCATTTACATAATCATTCTTTTTACATATCACACTTAAAAGCTTGTGTTAGCTTTCTTCTTTTGCCCCAGATCAAACTGAACAATGTACATAACACTATCTGTCTGTAAAATACTTTTTTTTAAGAAAGCATTTATATTTATATGACAGCTTGAACTGACAACATTGTGTATATAGATCATCTTGAAGTATTATTTCACATTGAAAAGAAGAAAAATATATTGATAACTATAGATGTTATGAAGAAGAGGTTATTTCTAGTTTTGTACTAAAAATCAATTGGTTGAACTAAGTCCAAAACATGACACCGTAGCAGCAGTTTTAAGTCTTATTTTTACTGTTTATATATTTGGATGCTGCTACTCCAGATGATCTTCATCCCTGAAGTTTTCAGCTAAACTTGGTTTCCTAGAATAGACTGTTAACTTTCAAAATTACTTTTTATTGATAAAATGGAAATACTGGTTTTCCTTGTGACTGAATTTTCATATTTGTAAGTGCTGAGTTTATAATTCAGGTTTGAGCAGGTGTGAATAACTGAAGAAAATAACTTGCTGGCTATATAGGAAAATGCTGTGGAAATGAACTGTGTATATACTTCTGGGAAGAACAAATTTAATCATTTCTTCTGTTGAGCACTAATCAGTATAGTGCAACTCCTGGTTCTGTACTGTATTTTATATGCAACATATATGCTTTAATATTTTAATGTTTGTGCATTAATATTTTCAATTTGTTTAACCACTTTGCTGCTAAGATCTTTCCGTCCCATCCCCAATTTTTCCTTTACAATTTTTAAACAAGTTTCTTCATTAAAAACTATGGTGATGAAATGGTTTTTATTTTAGCTTGAATCTTTATAGTTTAACACACCAAGGTTCCAAATCAGTCTAGAAGGCTAACTCATAATGTTACCTGAATCCCTTATGTGGAAGTTTTCTCTTGAGTAAATTAGAATTATTATGTGAAAACAAATGAATAGGCTAAATTTCTCATTCTTAAACGTGTATGGATATATTTGGGAGCATTTTCTCAGTCTGCATACAGATTTGATACTGCCAATTGGCTTGTCCTCTAAAACCTTTCTTTTCAGTTTTAATCTGGTAGTAGAAGCAAATGGCTAAGCAAAATTGTTTAAGTAATAGTAAATACTGAAAGAGAAAACAAGAAGACTTTGATCTGATGGCTTGTTCAGAATTAATAATTCTTAAAGTGATTTTCCTCTGACTTGACAGGGGAATCACTTGATTTCTGCAGAAATACGAGGTATGTAACTTCAGCACCACCTACTGGATGATTTATAGACCATACATGAGGTGGCAGTAGGGATCTGACAGGGTTCATCATTACTGCCAGTAAAGGGCTATTTAACTGGCGGCCACCTCCAAATGGAGAAAGCAGGAATAAGAAATATCTCAAAAGAACTGTAAAACCAGTCTTTTCCCTAATGTGTCTTATTGGTCCTGAAAGATTTTAAGCACTTTTTTTCCTTACGTATCCTGTTTTAAATATTTATCAATATTTGGAACTGGCAATCAAACTTAATGGATGTGCCGAAGCATTTATAGAACCAATTCCTTTAACTTGTAAAAGCCATTGCTAAAATGGTGTTCTTTTCCTCCCATTACCAGTCAGGGAGAACTTTTTAGAAAAAATAAACGTCACTGTATTTCATCATGACAACTTCAGAGAGTGTGTGTGTCTCTGGGATGATATTGGGCAAGGGTTAGAATTTAAAGGGGAAAACTTAAAACTACCTATTTTCATTGGTTACTCAGCAGTGCCTAAAATGAACTTTTGAAGTAATACAAATGCACTTTCAATTCATGTGTATAGTGCCATCTGATATCTTGGGTAAGTCTTGCTTTTTCTTTTTATCTCCCCAGCCCCTCTTAAGTGAACACCACAGAGATGATTCTTATTATCTATATGTCTCCCAAATGCAGGAAACATGTACTTCCCTCCAGATTCAGAGAAGCCTCTGGATGTTTGTTTTATGGAAATTTACTTTAGGTTTTGTGATACACTTTGGAATATGTGTTTTAAGATTGGGTTTTTTATTTTAGCCCAAAGAGACATTAAATAAATATAACATTTTACTACATAAAAATTTGAAATCTTGTTACCTGGAAAACATAAATTCTTAACTAAATATTCTCATTCTTGATTTCCAGGATCGCGTATCTTAAGTATATGGGGAAGCACTAGAAACTTGCATCATTGTTGCACTAAAAAAAAAGATTGGTCTATACTTCGCGATAATAGCACCATAAGGTGTTTTTCAGTGAGTCAAAACATCTAAAAAGAAATCGCAACCTGAGGTAATTTATATAAGCCAAAAAAAAAAAATTTTTTTTAAAGGGCTTTAAGGTATTAAGGTACTGTTTGCCTAGCAGCCAGGTGGTTATAAAACTTTCATATGCTTTGATACACTGATGTTAGCCATTGTTCCTGAAAGCTCCTTAAATTGCATAAGTTGCTACTTTTGAGATTTTTCAAGAATAATCTAGTTGAAAAGCCTTTGTATTAAAATACACATAGATTTTTGTGAACATTGCCAGTATGTAGTGTCATTTGCTTTCTATTTTTGACCTCAAAAGTGCCTCACTTGTATATTATTTCCATTAAAAGCTTGACTGCATTCTTTCTAATAAGCAATGAAAAATTGTTTAACTCATGCCATAATGTATCTCCTTAGATATAGTTGACTAGCTTGACAGTTTTGGATATATAATGTAAATATGCATATATAAGTTTGTAACTGTTTTTGTTACATCATACCCATGTAATTGGACATATCAGATGATATCATAAGAATTTGTTTTAATTACCCGATTAAACCTATCATGAAATATAAAAGGACTTTTTCTTACTCTTCTAGAGGTTAACAAACTATGAGATAATAATTCTTAAAGGAGAAAGCACTAATAGAAATGGAAGTTTTTGATCATAATTTTAAGGTGTGTTTTAACTGAAAGTTCATGTGTAGTTCATTTTAATGACTTATTTATTCACTCATGATTGTCTCCAGATTTATTTTGTAGTTTGTTACCTGATACATTGTTTGATTTTGGAACATGTTACAACTAAATCTGGATTAACTACATTAAATGATATGTGGGAAATTTTTAACCCACAACTATTACTCTTTTACACACACACACACACACATATATATATCATAATATCAGCATTTAACTTAACTTAGTACTATAAGCAAGAATAAATGAAACATTATTAGGACAGTGTTCAAAAAATCATAATGTATTTAAACACCAGAATAACTTTTGAATTGCTTTATTACATTTATATTTATTTGAAAAATCAAGAATTAACTTTATACCTCTATCATGAATTATGAAATACAGTCTCATGTGTTTATTTACAGGTTTTCAGATTTACTTTATCTTCTTCACATCAAGTTAATACCCACAAGTAAGTAGAATAGTTTTTACACAAGAGGAATTGAAACTAGGGTTTCTGCTTGACTGTCAATATAGTGTCAGGCGCACAGTGGTCCTTAAAGAAAAATCAGGATTAATAATATGAAAGCAGGAGTCAATTCAAAATTTAACTACGCTTAAGATTTGCAGTTTTAGAGGGATCCTTAAAATAATGACAAAATATATTCATAATAAAAGTCTTAACAAAATCATAGTTGAAATGGTGTTTTCTTTTGTCTAGCAGTCTTAATTTTTGCTACATAGTGTTTTTAATTGATCACTTTTAGTCTTCAAATGATTTAAGCTTCAAGAGGTTAAAAAATGTACACAAGATCAAATTAGAGGTACCAGGTTTGAACAGTCTTATTCCAAATTCCGTGCTTTTAGTCACAGTGCAGTTTCTTGTTTGTGAAAGAGTTACAGATGTACTTCATAGAATAATCATTGTTCTGTTAAAAAGAAATTTTATTTAAGCTGAACAATATGATTATTTGCCTTAAAAGAAAAACCCTGTCTTTAAACCAGAGTTGCATTTAGTATCAGGGCTACTTCTTACATGTGATGATGAGGTTATGTCCTGTCTTCCCTCAAACTTAATTCTAACCTGGAAATAATACAGTAACCAAGCAGCTGCATACACTTTGGAATGAAAGTAAGATAGAAAGAATTCTAGAATTTCTAATACTGAAATAAGATCATTCTTTCTGTATGATAAAACTAACCATGATAAAACTACTTAGCTTTCATTTCCATTACTTATTAATTTTGCATTGTCAAATTGCAAGATGATTTAAAAATGTTGTGATACAGGAAATCTTACAGATACTACTTGTCAAACATAATCCCCATTTGTGCTCTCAGTGTTTTCCTCCATTTTCTATAACAGGAATAGTGTCTCCAACTTCTCTAAATCTATGAAGGGATGATTTCTTGGAGAAGAAATTTCAATAGTGTATTATAATTCTTTTTGAAATTCTTACCCAGAATGACCAGCAAGCTTAAATGTGTGTCTTTCACCAGAGGAATCCATGGTGTTGCACTCTCAAAATTTAAGAGAAAACAAGGTTGTATGAATGTATAAGCTCCCAGCTGGTTAACAGGTCTTACTAAAGTTCTTGTTAAGTTATCAAAGTAAAATGTACAGATAGCCTGAAACCCCAAAATTCTTAGAAAGAAATAGGGGTCCAAATCAAGTTATTTAAGATTACTGAGAAAACTTGAGTTCACTGCCATTTTAGGACTGGAAGACCCCTAGAAATTAGTACAATACTCTTATTTTACAAATATAGGAACAGGTCCAAAGAGGTTACGATGTTAGTACAAGATCATCAACTTCTGTAGTAACACATCCTGCACTAAACTTACACATCCAACTTCCTACTGTGTGTCTCTTGCAAGCACCTTAAATTCAGTAAGCCCAAAACTTACTTACCCCATTCCTTAGACCGTTTTTCTCTCTTCTGCCTTACTGGATGGTGATACCACTGTACATGCAGGCATCCAAGCCAGCAATCTGGTCATTGTCCTTAGTCTCTCATTTTCCCTTCTGTTTGACCATCGTCTCAGTTTTCTGCAGCTCCATGTCCTAAGGGTCCTTCAGATCTGCTCATGTGTCTCTATCCTTACTGCCACTGTCCTAGTAGAAGTCACTTCACAATACTGATGCTGAGGCTTAGTCATTGAATCACTTGAACATCTTTGTTTTTAACAAAAGATTAACTATAGTGTAAATATGATTAGAAGGTGAAAGTAGACTGCAACACAATGGTGATAAGTTGAGATCTTCTGATTGGGATATCCCCAAATTTAGACAGAGTGGTTTGTGTAGGATTGAGGAATCAAATGATAGTGACTCAAAAGAATACTTCAGCACCTGGAACTAACTGGGGAACTAAGAGCAATTTGATCAAGTGCAAACAAATGATAAACCTCAAACTGTAGGTTCCCCTTTCCTTAACACCCATTCCCCTTTTTCAGTAATACATGCTTGTTTCTTGTGATGGTTGTTTTCTGAGAGCCTGGGTGAAAGAAAAGTCTGTTACTGGAAACCTTTGGAATCTTATTGCTGATAATATTTTAAGTAAGTCAGTAGCACCATAATCAGGTGAGCCCATATTCTATAAGTTTTCTTTACTTTTTACAACTCATTTTTACCCTAAAGCAAATCAAAAATAGCCTTCATGGTAGAGATTCTTTTTCTTTTGAATGTTTCATCTCCAGACCAGGCCAGTTGTTTCAAGGATGTTGGGGAGATGCTGTTTCATGTAGAGTAGTCAGAGGCTATGTAAATTTTAAGTAGGAAAAGAATTATCTAGGTTGAAGGAAGAGCAAATGCAAAGGGTCTGAAGAGAAAGGAGTTTGGCTAGTTGGACTAGAGGAGGCAGAATGAGGAAACTCGTGAAAAGAGGTAAAGTCAGAGTACCAGGCACCTGATCTTGGACTTTGGAAGGCATGGGAAGGAGTTCAGATTTTATTCTGAGAGTGATAAAAATACACTGAAAGTTTTTGAACAGGGACATTTCATGATCTGGCTGCTATGTGGCCTATTTTTTTTTTAATGATTAATAAGAGTTTTTGTTGCTTTATATCTACTATTCCTCTCTCTCCAAATGAGAGGGGTTTTTTTATTGTAATTAGCCTGTTTTTGCTTCAGCATTGTATATTGGATGTGTTGGAGAGGGGCAGATCAACTGACTCTTATATCATTGGAGAAGAAACATGTCTCAAAGAAGAGAAATACACAGGTCATTTGGAGATCCAGGACATGAAGCTGGATGCATCACTAGTATGGTACTTAAGGTTGCCTCACTTGGAAATGGATTGATGTATTCTTGGTGTGGTTAGAAAGGATAAAAGGAGTAACTGATGACCTGAAATATGTGCTTCTCTACATCTTCAAGCTTCCCCTGGGGGTAGGTTGAGGCCATAAGACCAATTCTAGCCAGATGATTTGAGGGGTCGTGATGTGTTTCATATTTGGGGAAGGCATTTAAGAACCAGTGTACCTCCTTTGTCTCTTACTCTGCTGAGGATTTCTTGGAAGTCCATGGAAAGCTGGTGTAACACAGTGGAGGAAGACCACCTGAACTTCTTTGGACTTGACTTGAGTAAGAAATAAACCTTTATGTTAAGCCTGTGATGCTTTGGGGGCTTTATTTATCTCATTTTCTTTCAACAACATATTTTAACATGATCTAAGTTGTAATCATTTTCCTGAATAATTTTAGAGCATTGATTCAATTTTGGCCAGTGAAAGCAATTAGAAAGTGAATCACTATTTGTACAATTTGTGTTAGTAGACCATTAATCTGTTCCCATCCTCACTAAATAAATCCTAAACTTTAAAGAGTATCTATCTAAAGAAGCAGAACTTTGTTGGCTGTCTTAGGTTGTTTATGTGACTTTGTCTAACACTTGAGTACAGGAAAGAGTCATGCAGGATATAAAGTTGAAGATTTTTAAGTTTACTGCCATATCCCCAGTGGCAATCCCTGGGGATAAATGAAATATAATCAGACTTTATGTTATGAAGGCTCATATGTCATGTCAGAAAGTTTAAACTTTATCCTAATGATTATAAAAACCTATGAATGGCAAGGGGGATGCCATGATCAGATTTACATTGTTGAGTGGTTATTTTATTAAATTAACCAATATTAAGGAGACTCCAGGATGAGCAAGACAGACAAGCTACCTGCTTTCAAGGAGCTTATATTCTAGTTCAGGGAGAGAATATTCAATAAACAACTAAATCAGAGAGTTGCAAGTTATATACCTGCTTGGTCAATGACATCTCAAGACAGCTTTTGAGATGAAATCCAAGTGTCGGTAGGCAACCAGTCATGTGAAAAGTAGAGAAAAGTACATTCCAGGAAGAGGGAACAGTCTTCTGGTAGAGACTTTTGATATTCATATCTGACTTGTTTCTTCTTGGCACACAGGAGGACAGTCTTCCCCACTATCTTGCAGGTGGGTGGGGTTATGGACAAGTTCTGGAAAAAGGACTGTGAAAGGAAGTGATATAAACAATTTCCAGACTGATAGAAGACCCTCTAGCACCCTCTTCCTCTACCATAGTAATCATGGAGAAAGCCGCATATTGAGATGATAGAACCTCGATACTGAGGCAGCCTGAATTACTGAGTCCTTTCATGGACAAAAATTACCTAGCCCTTCTGGATACTTTGTGTGACTTGGGGATTGTGTCTTACAGTGGCATAATCTATCCCCATCCTGTCTAATGCAGGCCCTGAGCTGGGAACAAGCTTTATGGGGTTACAGAAGAGCTAGAGGAACAGAACAGGAGCACAGTGAGCATGGGGAGAACATCAGAAGCCAGACCACATAAGGTTTGCGAAACCAAGGTAAGGAGATTTTACTTTATTCTAAATATGAGAGGAAATAATTGAAGGGTTTTAAGTGGGAGATGGTATGTTATAATTTACAATGTAAAAGATTACACTGAGAACTACATGGGGAACTGATTGGGGAGGAGGAAGGCAAAACAGAAAGCAGGAAAGCCAATTGGGAACTATCAGTCTTTGTGAGCTATTGTTTGGATCAGGGTGGTGGTAGTGAGGATGAAAAGAAGTGGACAAACTTTACATATGTTTTGCAGGAGACCAAAAGGACTTCCTAATGGGTTAAACAGTGGGTGGGAGAAGGGAATCAGTAAAAGAGAGTAATTTGGAAGCTTAAATCTGGAGAGGTGTTAATGTAGACAAGCCTGGGAAAAGGGCAAGTCTTGGAGGGCTGGGGAAGCTGTATCACATTTGCAGTGATTGTTAGACCTCCAAGTGGGGAAGTTGACTAGGGACTTAAATATATGAATATAGTTTTAAGGAGCAATCAGGTTTAGAGATGTAAAATTTGTGTAGAAATTATTTTGCCTTGACATTGTGGGGCTCATAGTAAATAAGCTTCATCTAAATGAACACATGTTATACCCCAGAGTTGCAGGACATAATTTGTTTTCAAACATATTTAGAAAATTTCTAAAAGTTGACTGTACATTGGACCAGAAAACAATTTTGATCAAAGACAGATAGATCTCAGATTTCAATGAAGTTAGGAAACAAAAAGATAATTAGGGGAAAAAAAATACATATAGAACATTAGAATGCCATTTCTAAATAGCATGTGGTTCAAAGTGGCTTAAAATAAAAATTTGAGATTCTTTAGACCAGGACAAAAATAAAAATAACAAATATCAAAGCATGAAAGATGCAGCTAAAGTAGGACTTGGAGAGAAATTTATAGCTTTAAATTCTAATATTAGAAAAGAAGAAAGTCTTATGAACTACTAAAAAGCCAATATGTAAAATTAGAAAAATAATAGTTTAATAAGGATGGAGAACACTTATAAAGGAAGAAAATAAGAGTTGACCTGAGATAAATAGACTGACAGGTATTTCTCCAGGAAAAATGAGTTTATTTGGAATCAGCTGAGAATTGCATCTCAGGGTCTGAAACCATGGTGGGCCACATGCATGTCCTACCTGGCAAGGGAAGGAGAACATTTTTATAGAGAGGAAAAGGATGTTGGGAGGGCTAGAGTCCATGGCTTTCATTGGGCTGAGTCTTTGCCAGGAAAGAAGAGGGGTCATTCCTGTTGGTCTCTGCCAGCACCGTAGAGCATGAGAGCTCCCCATTCTGGTCTCCTGACTGTCTGTAACTGAGGTTTCTGTTTATTAAACTTTTTACATAATGTAAGGTTGAAATTTAATAAACTAGAAAACATGCAATATAGAAGATCAACTAAACCAAAAGTTGGCTTAATTGATAAACTTTTAGCAAAATTGGATCAAATAAACAAAGGACAAATAAGCATGATTAGCATTTTATATCCAACAAAAATATATTTCAAAAACAAAGCTGAAATAAAGACTTGTTCAGATATATGAAAGCTGAAAGAATTCATTACTAGCAGACCTACACACTAATAAATGTAAAAAAGTCTTTCAGCCAGGATGAAAATGATACCAGATGGAAATCTGAATATAACAAAGGAATGACAAGCTCCAGAAGTAGTAACTACGTGATCAAATAAATTCTTTACTCACATTTAATTCTCTTTATGAGAATATTGATGGTTTGCTGCTAAGTCGCGTCAGTCGTGTCCGACTCTGTGCGACCCCATAGACAGCAGCCCACCAGGCTCCCCCGTCCCTGGGATTCTCCAGGCAAGAGTACCGGAGTGGGTTGCCATTTCCTTCTCCAGGGCATGAAAGTGAAAAGTGAAAGTGGAGTCGCTCAGTCGTGTCCGACTCAGTGACCCCATGGACTGCAGCCCGTCAGGCTCCTCCGTTCATGGGATTTTCCAGGCAAGAGTACTGGAGTGGGGTGCCATTGCCTTCTCCATTGATGGTTTAGCCAATAATAAAAATAATACAGCATGTGGTATATAAGAGATGTAGAAATAAAAAGTATGACAATAACCCAAAAACCAGAAGGAGAGAAGTGAATTTATAAGGTTCTTAGATTATATGCGAAATGTTATCACTTGAAGAGAGACTGGTAAATATTTATACTACATATTCTAAAGTAACCTCTGAAATAGCAAAACAGAGTTATGCAAAGTTTTCTCCTATCGTTCAGGGCGATAGCCTTATATGGCATGTGTGTTTTCTCAGTCTCTTCAGTCTGTCGATTCTTTGAGGCCCTAAGGGCTATTGCCCGTTAGGCTCCTCTGTCCGTGGGATTCTCCAGGCAAGAATACTGGAGTGGGTTGCCATGTCTTCCTCCAGGGGATCAAACCTCGCATCTCCTGTGTCTAATGCATTGAAGGCGGTTTCTTTACCAACTGAGCCACTTGGGGAAGCCACAGCCTTACATTATTAGACTGGAAACTGTAGTTCTCCAGACTGGGCCCCAGCACATAGTCTGCAAAACAAAAACAGTCTTTAAGTTGTTTTCTTAGATAAAGTTGCCAGCCTTCTGATCATTGGCTGTCAGCACCACAAGCAAAGGGCTTTGAAACTATAGTTTCCTTAGACAGGTCTTCTAGCTTCACTAATCTCAGTCTAAGGAAGGAGGCCAATAGAAAACTTCATGTTTGTAGTCCAGAGCAATCCTTTCAAGTACGTATGGAATCTTCAGTGACGAAGTGTAATTTCCACTGGGCAGATCTGACGTTAATTTAAATGTTGTTTACCCTTTAGCGCTATAAGTACTCTTCATTTTGATTTGTACTTGCTAAATAAATGAATGTTTGGTTATGTGGAATCAGTAAATGAATCACAGAAAGGGGAGGGTCCCTGAGGCTCCCCGCTACAACCTCCACATTCCCGCCTCACCATGGTTAGAAATGTGTCCTCACAGAGCTTGTTATGTGATTGGGCTGCTTTTGCCTTGCTTCTTCTGCACTGTATCATGACACTTGGCTACTTTCTGCTTTTCTGAATTTTTTTTAATTGGAGTATAGTTGCTTTACAATATTGTGTTAATTTCTGCTATACAGAAAAGTGAATCAGCTCTGTGTATACATATATCCCCTCTTTTTTGTATTTCCTTTGCATTTAGGTCACCACAGAGCACTCAGTAGAGTTCCCTGTGCTATACAGTCAGTTCTCGTTAGTTATCTGTTTTCTACATAGTAGTGTATGTATGTCCATCCCAATCTCCCAGTCCATCCCACCTTTTTCCCCTCTTGGCAGCCATACATTTGTTTTGTTCTCTATGTCTGTGTCTCTATTTCTGCTTTACAAATAAGTTCACCTATACCATTTTTCTAGATTCCACATATATGTGTTAATATATGATATTCATTTTTCTCTTTCTGACTTACTTAACTCTGTATGACAGTCTCTAGATCAGATCCATCCACATCTCTGCATATGGTACAGTTTTGTCCCTTTTTATGGCTGAGTAGTATTCCATTGTGTTTATGTACCACATATCTGTTCCTCTGTTGATGGACATTTAGGTTGCTTCCATGTCCTGGCTATTGTAAATAGTGCTGCAATGAACATTGGGGTACATGTGTCTTTTTTAATTATAGTTTTCTCTGGGCATATACCCAGGAGGAGGATTTCTAGTTCATATGATCATTCTGTTTTTAGTTTCTTAAGGAATCTCCATATTGTTCTCCATGGTGGCTATATCAATTTACATTCCCACCAAGAGTGTAAAGAGAGTTTTTTGTCACTTTTAACTTGATCTCATTTCACAAAATTATCTGAACTCACTTCTAATACCTTGCTCATAAATCTTACTGTGCATTCTGCACAAACCTTGGATGTGCCAAATCTATCATTCCCCACCCCCCCACAGTAACTAAAAGATGCATTCATTACTTCAATTATTTACCCAGTGTTAGGGTCCCTTCTCTGAAGAAGTTCTGGACAGATATTTGAAAGACTAAAGAAGTGGAGAAAATGTAGTTAGACAACTTTTAGTCTCTTTTCAAAAAGCTTCAGTTTAGTGCCTCCTCTAGAGAAATTTACTTTCCTTCTCAGTCAGTAAGTTGCAAATAATAATATTTTCAAATATTAAGCCATATGGTTGAATATGTTTTTCTGTTTCTCTACTTGGTAAATTATTATGGTTCATAAAAATATTTTATGCCAGCTTTCTTTAAGAAAATTTTAAAAATGCAGTAATGCCACCTAATATTTAAATAGGATATGATTTCACAAATAAAATTACTTTGTTTTTTGCCTGAATGAATGGACAGAAAGGAACATGAGAAACATCTCCAGTTTCAAGTGTTAAATGCCTTGTTCTCTACCCCTAACTTTGAGAATAGTGCCTGGGGGTGGAGGTTGAGGTGGGAGATAGGGAAGGGAGGTAAGGACAAGAAGACTGAAATTTAGAGTAGAGAAAAAAGCAAGAGGGAGTCTGGACTCTGGTCCTCCTCTGACCTTTCTTCATTGGCTTTTCAAATTACCCCTTGAATGCTGTCGTCCCAAAGATTCCACCCTGGGACAACTTGACTTGCAACTCAGCGCATATTTCTGGGGAAATCGCCTTGGTTTGGTAGGGCTTCCACCCTTGTGCAGTGACACCCAGCTCTATAACTCTGGCTCAGACATTTCTCATGAGTATAAAACTTGTGTTTCCCAGTTGCCAGTGGACATACCTATCTGACTATCTCTCCCATAGAGCAAGAGTTGGCAAGCCATAACCTGTGATCCAAGTCTGTCCTGAAGCCCATTTTTACACAGCCTTCCAGCTAAAAATGCTTTTTAATTTTTAAATGATTAAAAAGTCAAGAGAATAATATTTCACAACATGTGAAAATTGTGTGAGATTCAAATTTCATTATCCATAAATTAAGTGTTCTTGGAACATAGCAACACTCACTTGGTTGACTATAGCTGCTTTCATGCTACAGTGGCCAAGTTGAGTGGTTAAGTCTAGTTGTGGCAGACACCATATGGTCCACAAAGCCTAAAACATTTACTATCTGGGCCTTTATAGAGAAAGTTTGTTGATCTCTACTGCGGTGTGATGCTGTGTGATTCCCCAAGCTACATCATAAAAGTTGATGCTGCTTTTACTCTGTTGACTGGAATACTCAACTTCGAAGCCTTCAGTTATCACATGCTGAGCCCTTCTTGAATTCTAGACCCACATAAACCATGAGCAATAATAAAATGATTGTTGTCACTAAACCAGTACATTTTGGGATGATTTGTTACGTGGCAGTAGGTAACTTAAACACTGCCTTTACTTTTTATTACTACAACCAGCCTCTTCTTTGCTCCCTCTTGATCATTGTGTTATCATTTCCAATCATCCATTTCCTCCCCTAAAGAGAACTTTACATCATCATCCTTATTATGCCTTCCATTGTATGGCTTGTCCACCTGGCTTGCTTGGGCCAGTGGAGATGTGAGTGGATGTGGCTTCTAAGAAGCAGCTTTCAGAGATACGCCCTCTGCCATGAGAATAAAGCATCTCCTAGAGGGGCTGGTGGTCTGCCTGAGTCTTAAAATAGGGAGACATGGGGTTTGCACATAGTCTACCTGCAACCTAGAGTAGAACCTCAGAGACACAGAGCTGCTGAATCTCAGCTGGTCCATTGCTGATATGTAACATGAATGACAATAACCTTCCTTGTTGCAAACCACTGAGAGTTTGAAGTGTCTTGTTCCTCAGCGTGACTGTAGCAAAATGAGCTTCTACTAAGTGCCAAGACCCTGAGCATATACAAAATACATTTCAATGGATTGCTGTAGTCCCCCATCTCCTGCCATCACTTGACAGTCTCTCCCTCGTGCTTCCATGTTTCTATGTGCTGTGCACACCCCATTTTCTCTTCCTGGAATGCCCTTGGCTGCCTTTCAAATTATACATACTCCTCAAAACTTCATGTCATCTCCTTTGTGGTGGTTCCCCCAACATTCCCCAACAGTCTTTCCTAGCACATTCTCCAGCAGTTGTTCATATGCCCGTGAACACTTATCTTTGTACAGTGATATCTATTTCTGAGTCTTTGTCCCCTGCTAGACTGCCATCCTCCTAAGGACAGAAAGAGTATCTTTTCCATGTATGCATAAGTCCCCAGACCCTTGCACAAAGCCTAGCACTGAGAGTACATAAGGAACATTTGTTAAACTATGACCCAAGACAGAGGGAGTCCTGAGGATGAGAGACTGGATTTAAGTTTGGAGGAAACCTTCTGTTTGAAAATCTCTCATTTCTTGCCTCCAGCACTTTCCTGCAGAACAAATCAAATTCAAATAACAGTCAAGAGCAAGCTTAAAGGGTGAAGGAGTCATGGATAGGTTTGGGGGTTGGTTTTATATATATGAGGCTCGGTTTGTTTGCTAGTTTGTTTATTTTAGTACTGCCATACCACCCATCATGTCCTTTCCCTTTAGTAGTTTCCTTGTCCTCAAATCCCCCAACCAGTGAGTTCCAGGCAACCACCCAATTGACAATATCCTAGTGCTCCTTTCAGAGAACTCCCTGGGGCTCTGCTGGAGCAGACGTTTCTGATTCACCAACACTCCCTTGGGGGCCTCTGTTATAAATGGGGCAGCTTTCTGAGAGAAGACAGTTGAGAGAGTCTAGTGTTGCTCAGTCCCCACCAGGGAGGGGCAGAGGTAAAGGGATGGGGCCTCCTCTGCCCTTTAGTGCCCACAGCACATAGTGTGGAGCATGGCACCTTTTGCTTGATTGATGAGAACTGCTGGTCAGCAGAAATAGATTGTCCCCCAAGTGTGATCAGGACACATTTAGGTGAGTCTTTAATTTTCCATGTGTAGCAACCAGTAAGAAAGGAACAGAGTAACTATCAGTGATTGGGAGTATTACTTGTTATGTGCTTGGGTTACTTGACTATAACTCTGGCTCTGCCTCTAGCTAGCTCTCTGGGCCTCAGCAAAATGAGTGGTTTGGAAGTAACTGAGAGCTAATGTTCCCTTAAACCTCTGAGATTCTAAGATTTCATAATGGATTTAGCAGCTGCAGGGTTTTGATGATGTGCCCAGAAACACACACCACAATTGGATCAAGATTGTGAAAGTGCCGATCTTCAAATAAGAATGAGTAGGGGAACTGATGAGATTTTGGTGAGGATAAAATAAAATGCTGGATGTGAACGTGCTTTGGAAATGTCTATGCATTTTGCATGACATGCTGCCTACATTGAAGAGTGAAACGCTGTATTCAGTAGGTTGCTATTTCCTTAACAGAATTAGTGATTAATTCATACTAATGATAGCCCACAAAGAGAAATAGCTGAAAGCAGGTTCTATTGAAAGATGGTATAAAGAATAGAACGATCCTCACATTATTTATGGTCTTCTGCCCTTTCTTTGCTTCATGAATCAGTGGTTGTCATCACCATCTGATCAGTCTGCAAGTTAGAAACCCAGTACTCTTCTGGACCCACCCTCTCCTGCATTCCCATTCCCAGGGCTGCTGCTCAGCCAGACCTCCTTGGTCCAAGCTGCCATTGCCTCTTCCTGGACTTCACAATTCGTCTGTCCACCCACACCCATCTTTGCCCTGGCCCATCTCCCTCAGTCCCTTCCTACTCTTCAAACCAGATGGAATGCCTCCCCTGCTCACATCCCTTCCGTGGCTCCCCACCGGCCCTGGGACAAAAACACAGCCTCTTAATACTGCCCTGTGCATCTACAGCCCCTTTGTCCTCTAGGCTCCAGCCATTCAGGCTTTTTTCAGTGTAAGCTCCCTCCTGCCATAAGGCCTTTGCTCAGGCAGTCCTACACCTGATATATCTCCCACTAAGTCTCCTCCTCTGATGAACTCCTATTCATCTTTCAAGAAGCTCATTTCCTCAGAAAAGGTTTCCCCAGGCTCCCTGACTGATTGTACTCACTCATGGCTTCCTGTGTGTACTTTACATTTATTTGTGTGATTATTTGATAAATCATAAACTGTACTTCCATGAGATCAGGAACTGTGATTATTTTTGTTCATCATTTGAATTTCCAGCACCTAGCACAGTAAGAGCTCAATAAATTTTTTTTAAATAAATGAATAATATTAAGCATTGCCTTCTTCTCCTAGTCCTCCCCCAAGTCCCAAGTATACCAGGACCAGAATACTCCATGTTATTAGATCAATTTTCCTTGTCAACAACCACCACAAGGGGTATTGAAGTCACTTTATACTTGGCATTGCAGGTAACTTGAGTGCAGAGTGAACACTGAAGGGGAAATGAAAATTGCTGTAGACGAAGTAAGACATACCTGTGGCCCCTGGTGTCCAGGAGTTATTCTGTGTGTTTGTCTATGAAGGGCCTGTGTGGACGGAAGGCATCCACCCTTTGGTCCCTGAGCAATATGGGCCCTTCCAGTTCTGAAAAACAACAGAAAGGAAATTCAGGAAGCCACTGCCTAAGTCATATAATCTGGAAGTGACCAGAGAAATCATGGGCGTGGCTTAGATTGTATCCATGGGGGTTAAGCAAAATCAGCCCCCTCAAAAGAATTATTAAGGCAACTACGAGAAAGAGATTAGAGTTGGTTTTTGGTGTACCTTTAAAGTCCGGCTTCTTCAACAGAATGATTATATTTGTGTCTGGTATTTTTTATCTCTATGAAAGACACACCTTCTCAACCTCTCAGTTTCATTCAGGACATTAGATCAACCTTTCCTTCTTTCTTGATACTTTCTTCCTTGAGCGCTAGGAATACTCCTTTCTGGTTTTCCCTCGACTCTTGGTTCTCCTTTTCAGTTTCCTTTGCTAGCTTCTCCTCTGCTAACTTGCTAACCTGTATCCCTGGGCTTGAGCCTCAGCCCCTTTATCTTCTCTGAGTGATCTCATCCGGAAATATGGCTCTAATTACGATCTGTTAACTGAAGGGCTCCCAAATTCATATCTCTGATGTTGACCTCTCTGCTAACTCCCAGACTTGCATAACCAAAAAAAAAACACCACACACACACACAAACATTCTGAACATCTCCATTTGGATGTGGTGCTGGCTACTTGCCCATCTGTCCTGTGCCCTGCAAGGCCAACCATTATGTGAAGTGTGAAGCATCACCAAGCTGTCTTTCCCAACAGGAGGCACTGGCATCGGATAGGAAAGTCTGAGGGGAGGAGTTCGAGCAGATATTCCCTTGTCTTCTGCTTTGCCTGCTCACCAGCTGCCATTATCCTTTCTGGCTTCTGATAAGCCCGCTCTTCTTCCCCTTGTCCCGTTAGGCCTGGAGCTGGTCGCAGTCACTGTTCTGTGGCTTATCCAGGGAGCTTCCCCACCACTTGGTGGTCTCCGTGCCCCTGCTCTTCTAACAGTCCCTTTACTCAGCTCTCCTCAGGGCTCCAGTTTGAATGTGTGTCTGATTTTTGCCTGACTAGTGGAAATGGATATCTACTAGACTTCTCAAACTTAACACAGCCTAAATAAGACTCCCCTCCCTCCTAAACCTCACAGTTCTCCCATCACAGTACAGTACATGGCACCAGCATGCATCCCCTTACTACAGCCGAGACCCTAAGACTCAGTTCTGTAAGATGCCAGCATTTTGCTGAGGCTGCATGATTTTTTTGTAAGAAGGTTCTTCATCTGTGACTCTCATCTTTAACAATTACAATTGTAGTTGTAACAGAAGTCTGGGGCTTGTCCTGAATGCTGTTTAGTCCCTTTGGAATGAGAATTTCCTACCATTTCTCACTACCTTTTGAACCCTTCGATGACATAATCTTATTCATCTTTGTCTCATCGCCCAGAGCAGTATTTGAAATACAATAGATGACCAAAATAGGTATGCTGGATTTTTTAGTTAATAATGTTTGTTGGATTTTGGTCTATTTAAAAGGACCCATTTTGTTGTTGTATATCTAAATTTTTAATGTAAGTGTAAAACGTATGTGATTTGTGTGATCTTAACTTACCTAAAAGTCATTCTTTTTCAGGCTTAGTGTTCTACAGCTTTTAACTCAAATTATTCTAAAGTGCAAGGGATGAGAATTAACTAGGAATGTTTTTGGCTTTTGAGTTGTTTTTGAGCTGAATAAAGTCCACAAAACTACTGGGAGACTTTTACACGACCAGCTGTTATGTGACCCTGTAAGAGGAAATGTGCGTTTGAAAAAAAAAAAAGACAGTATAAACAGTAAACATGTTGGGAGGTCAAACTGAGAATGGGAAGAGAAAGACTGGGAATAGGAGGGCTGAGACAAGGGACTATTTCACACCAGCTCTGAAGGAGCTAAGCATTTTTCCTGATGTCTATAAAAGAAATGTTAGCTGTTTGGGGGGAACAGCTGATTGTGGCTATTTATGAATGTCACGTTGCTAGGTGACACCACAGGGATGAGCACCATGCTAACCTATCACTGATTTGCAGAACTAGCAATGAAGGGATATACGGGGGTGGGAGACAGCATCCAGGAAGGAATGCAGAGGCATGGGGACAAGAAGGGTGTGGAGTACATGAATCAGCTTTAGAAAAACCTTCATTTCCCCCTCTCCATTCCTGTAAAATGATCTGTGCAGGATCTTAGGCCCAGCCTTTCCCCTGCTTTCTCATTCGGGGGCCCCTTTGTTGCCAGCAGCCTTTTCCTCTCTTATGACATTTGGCCTCCTCTGGGAGAACACCAGCTCTGCTTCCTGCAAAAGCCAAGTCGGGAAATCACCAGGGAGGAAACCCAGGAGTCAGGCTCCCCATGCGGTCTGAGAACGGGCATTTCTTCTCCCTGTGCGTGGGAATGTGTGGGAGGCCGAGGGCCCTGCCTGAGTGGAAGCTGGGGCGCGAGAAGGATGCTGTGTGTGCTGCAACGTGATGAGGGTGCCTTCTGAGCAGCTGATCACCTGCCATTTAAACAGTTTTTAGCCACTGAAATCATAGTGACCTGAAGCAAAGCCAATCACTCTTTTGAAAGGGGCTCCTCATGTTTAGTTCATGCAGCTGGCCGGAATCAGTGAAGAGCCACCCCTGGGATATTAGCCAGCATCCTGGGGCTGGAAGAATTTATGAATGCTTTGGGGCAGGGTGGTGTGTGTGCTTGTATTTTGTAGGCCTCTATTTCCTGAGGTTACTCCCACCTTAGGGACACAGGCTTAAGGATAATCGCAAGGTGGATGTTTTGAGCCTCAGCCAAAGCACTTGCTGGAACTAGGAATGCCTTATCACTGAGACTGCAGTGAGTCTTCTGCACCTCCTAGTGGCCACAAGTTTGTGCAAATTAGGTCCCCTGTTCCTCCTGCTGCAGCCGCTGCTCCTTGGGAAAATGGGGTTGGTGCTGTTCTTTCTCATCTGGTTTCCCCTGCTTTTGCTTGTGGTATAAGCGCTGCACTTACAGCTCCATTCCAGGTCTCTGAATTAGAGAAGAGGTTATCCTCAGTGATTCTAGTTCTTGAATGTGTTCCCTGTCAAGAGCCCTCTGTTAGTCATCTTTATGCAAATTTTTAAAGGATGATTTCTCATCATGAATAACAAAATGGCTTCTAAGTGAAACATTAAAAAAAAAAACCACACATCTTCTTCTTGCTGATACCCCTGCCCTCCAAGGCAAATGGCTTGTTAACAGAGAGTAGGGCTGGGCTTTTGTCCCCATTTGTCCTCTTAGCCTGGTTGATGCTCCATGAACACAGTATGTGGAGGCCTTGTATTTGAGACAGCATACTAATTTTGAGATAAAAAGATGTGTCATTATTAAAAATTCCAAGCCTATTCAAAGAAGATGGAATAAGAAGAATAAACATTCAATATGCAAAACACCCATCTTCAACCATTTTCAGCTCAGAACTGATCTTACATATATATACTTTAACTTTCTCCCCCACATCAAGTTTTCTAAAGAAAATTCTAAAAGGATTGTAAATATGTGTAAACATTTCAGCATGTATCTCTAAAAGATAAGGACTCCTATAAAAATATAAGCAATACTATTATCACAGTTAAAAAGTTAATAGTAATTCCTTAATATCAACCAATATCCAAACTGACATTTGTATCTTCTTGTATATCTCATAATTTTTAACAGTTTGCTTATTTGAATCAGGACCCAAATAAAGTCCATACATTGTGATTAGTTGGTATGTCTCAAGTCTTGATTTCTTTTCCTTTTTCTGCCTTGGCAATTTATTGTTAAAGAAATGAGGTGATTTGTTTTGTAGTTTCCCACAGTCTGGATTTTACTGCTCACATCTCTGTGTATATAACATCTCCCAGTATATACTTGGTATTTTCTGTAAATTGGAAATTGAGTCAAAAGTCTTGGTCTGATGCAGGGTTTTGTTTTGCTATTTTTGGTGAGATGACTTCATGGGTGGTGGGTTATGCTTCTATTAGGAGATGCATAATATGTTGTTGCTTTTCTTTCTTTTTGTGATATTATCAGCTGTTAGTGTTCTGTCTGGTACCATTAATTCATCAGGGGCTGCAAAATAATGCTTTTCTAACTCCTTTGTTCTTTCTTCATTTATGAAGTGAGATTCTCAATAAAAGGAAAGTTCTCTCAACAACTATTTGCTTACCCTGAGGCCCAGGTCATACAAGACAGGCAAGATAATGTTTGATTTTTTTCCCTTCACTTACCAATTTTCAAAATAATAAGGTGGTTTCCTAGAATCCTTCAGAAGCAGAATTTTTTTTCTTTGAAGCATCAGGGTTTTTTGTTTTTTGGTTTTTTTTGAGTATTTTTTAATCCAGAGACTCTTGGATTTAACATATTTGACATACTTTAATCTTTTATACATCATTTTCTTTATTGATGTTCCCATTATCCTATTTTTGGTTAGTGGAAGCTGAAGCAGTTTGGCTTCCCCAATATTGTCCTGCTGCTGGTGGTGGTATACTCATTTATTTATTCACTCATCAAAGTCATCATACTTCCCCCCACTGGTTTTAGCATCCGTTTCTAAATTGTTGACATTCCACCAGAAGGTGAAGCTTTCTCTTTCCCACATTTGTTTATTATTTATTGCATTATGTAATGTGAAAATTTTTTTCATGAAAAATTGACCTTCATTTTTATAAAATGTCCATCATTATTTCTAGCATCATTTTTTCTTCAAGTATTTTTATTTGATTTTACTATAGTCATTCCAGCTCACTTGTGAGTGCTACTTGCATATTTTTTTATCTTTTAAGTTTCAATCTTTTTAACTTGTCTCTAAAGTTTAGCTCCTAAAGATGATATAGTTTAATTTTATTCATTTTTATGTCCAGTCTAACAATCTTTACTATTTGGCTGAAGTACGTTTCATGTAAGTGTAATAATGCAAGATTTTTCCCTAGATGACTGGCTAGTTTCACTTAGCACTATCCCAGTGCCATCCATGTTGCTGCGATGGCAAAATTTTCTTCCTTTTTTTTTTAGATTTTTAAAATTTATCTTTTATTGAAGTATAATTGACTTACAATGTATTAATTTCTGGTATGCAGCAAAGTGATTCAGTTATACATATATACATTCTTTTTTAATATTCTTTCTTATTATAGTTTATCATAGGATACTGCATATAGCTCTCTGTGCTATACAATAGGATATTGTCATTTATCCATATATAATAGCTTACACCTACTAACCCCAAACTCCCCCTCCATCCCTCCCCCATCCCCTTCCCCCTTGGCAACCACAAGTCTGTTCTCCAAGTCTATGAGTCTGCTTATGTTTCATAGACAGGTTCATTTGTGTCATATTTTAGATTCCACATGTAAGTGATATCATATGGTATTTGTGTTCCTCACTCTGACTTATTTCACTTAGTATGATAATCTCTAGTGGCATCCATGTTGCTGCAAATGGCATTTTTTCGTTCTTTGTATGGCTGAGCATTCCGTTGTATATCTGTGTACCACATTTTCTTTATCCATTCATCTATTGATGGACTTTTAGGTTGTTTCCCTGTCTTTGCTATTGTGAATAGTGCTGCTATGATCATAGGGGTGCATGGATCTTGTCAGATTATGGTTTTGTCTGGGTTTTGTCTGCTATAGTTTTGCCTGGGTTTTGTCTCTTTGCCCAGGAGTGGGATTGCTGGATCATATGGTAATTCTGTTTTTAGTTTCCTGAGGAACCTTCATACTGTTTTCCACAGTGGTTATACAAGCTTACATTCACACCAACAATGTAGCAAACACATTTTAATTTTTTTTTTGTTTAATTTTTCTAGTTGTTATAAATGGAGAAGTAGTTCTGAAACAACCTAGTCTACCAAAACTGGAAGCAGAATTCCATTGAAAGGAAATATGAAGTATAAGATCTGTTTTATGACAGATGATGTGTACTAAGTTTGCTGATGTTTCCTTTGATGCCATATTAGTTATTTATTATTCGCTCGTTAGCAGATTTAAAAAAATTAACATTCTTATTCTATGTCTACAAAGTAAAAGGTGATATTTAACAGTAATCAAGGAAAAACTTTTCAAAAGAAATTTGTGCCATGGAGAATTTTGAAAAGGAATGTCTGAAAAACATTTCCATCATCTCAAAACTTTGTTGTCGCACATAATATCAGGTTGACTCTTGTAAAATCTCTCATTTGCACAGCTGTTAAAAACTAGAACTCATGGCTTTCTAACTTATTTAAATTTTCTAGCTAAAAAAACATTTCAGTGAGTCTTGAAGTCATTTGTTAAAAATCAAAAATACAACATTTTCCAATTGTTTGCCCAACAGCAGCAGAAATGGAAATTTGCTAACCAGATTTCTCTCCTCTCCCCCCAAACCCTTTGTAAATTGCTAGATGAAATGTAAATAATATGAACCATAGTTTAGTAAACATAGCCAATAGTGCACTTCTTTCATTTGGATTTACATATCTTTGTGAATTTTTTTCTAGTTATAGCTTCTGTAAAAATCAAGTGAAAAAGCTGAATTTAGGATCAGATATTTGAAGCATATTCAGTAATGTTCACATTTATTTCTTAATGAAATAAAAGTGATTTTGTATTGTTTTAAAAAATGTTATTTTGAAATATTGTTATTTTATCCTTTTTAAATATGTCATTTAGAATGCACATGATATATAAATATTGCAGTATATATAGCTTATAAGTAAACTTACATATATTAGGAGCAATGCTCAAAAGTATTCACTGATGGGTTTGTGAACAAAAAAGTTTGGATGCTACTGCTCTAGAGAATATATCAGAGGCAGTGCACATACTAAAAAATTCAGTGTTTATATTTCAAAGACAAAACAAACTGCTAAAAAGGAAAACAAACAGCTGGGTTAGCATTCCTCTGAATTGCAGAGCCAGGAGGAAGTTGGAGTTTCTGCTTCAAATTACTTCTCTTCTTTGTTTTAGACAGGCAACATGGTTTCCACAAAGCTCTTCTGTGGTTGGAGACATTGTCAGCCATTGCTGTGTGGTGGTTAGGAGCACAAATTTTGAATCCTGGTAAAACCGTGTAAACTCAAGGAAGTTATAGAAGCTCTGCACACCTCATTTATCTGTAGCAGGAGCCAATAATAGTTGTTGTTCAGTCGTGAAGTCGTGTCCGACTCATTGAGACCCCATGGACTGTAGCACACCAGGCTCCTGTCCTTCCACTGTCTCCTGGAGTTTGCTAAGACTTAGGTCCATTCAGTCGATGATATCATCCAACCATTTCGTCCTCTGTCGCCTCCTTCTCCTCCCCTCAATCTTTCCCAGCATCAGAGCATGTTGCAATGAGTTAGCTCTTCACATCAGGTGACCAAAGTATTGGAGCTTTAGCTTCAGCATCAGTTCTTCCAGTGAACATTCAGGGTTGATGTCCTTTAGGATTGACTGGTTGTATATCCTTGCAATCCAAGGGACTCTCGAGAGTCTTCAGCACCACAATTCGAAAGCATCAATTCTTTGGCACTCAGCCTTCTTTATGGTCCAACTCTCACATCTGTACATGACTACTGGAGAAACCATAGCTTTGACCATACTAACCTTTGTTGGCAAAGCAATGTCTCTGCTTTTTAATATACTGTCTAGGTTTGTCATAGCTTTCCCTCCAAGGAGCAAGCATCTTTTAATTTTTATTTAATTATTTTTGCCACCTGACATCTGAGCACCACTCCTGTTTACAGTTGTCCGGTCGCTCATCCTGGAAATCTCTGTGGAGCCAAAGAGGCAAGTAGACATGAGTGTCTGTAGCAGAAGTGAACACCCAGTGCTACCAGAAGCTGCTATAGTATCACCTTTCCAGTCCTAGTTCTTTCCTCTTCTTGTCAATTCTGGGAGCCAATCAATAGTCTTAAAATTAAACCATTTTCTGTCTCAGTTAGCTCGAGTCAATTCTGATATGTCTAAGAAACGTGAGATACACTATCTCACTGTGATTTGTTGTTGTTGTAAATTCTGTTTTTAAAATTATTATACAAAATGTGTTTTTTGTGTACAGTGTTACAAATTTTAGCACCTGCATAGATTTGTGTTACGTGTGTGCATGCTAAGTTGCTTCAGTCATGTCTGACACTTTGCGACCCTATGGACTATACCCCACCAGGCTCCTCTGTCCGTGGAATTCTCCAGGCAAGAATGCTGGCCTGGATTGCCATGCCCTCCTCTGGGGGAATCTTCCTGACCACCACCACAATCAGGATACAGAACGGTGCTACCCTGTTGAAAACTCTTGCTGTTCGTTTAGAGTCAGGCCTATCCTCTCCCTGGCCTGCACACCAACTGCAAACCAGGCAGTGCTCTGGTATTAGTTCAGTTCTCCAAGCCTTTGGTATGCCCATTAGAAATCAGACCCATGTGAGCATAAGAAGGTGAACCCAGTAGTTCACAAAAACTTTATGAATTCACTTTTTGAGCTCATTCCTCTCTGCAATTTTCCTGTAATTCCTGGGCCCCTGAGCTCCCTTCTTTGGTCCTCTGGCCAGAATGCTGTGGCTTTAGTTGCCTGGCTCTGCTGTCCACTGGGTCAAGTGGTGGAAGACTGGAGAGAGAAAAAAACAGGCAGCTGGGTTCAGCCCACTCTCTTGGGATCACAGCTCCACCCACTGAACAGAAGGCTCCCTTCTCTCAAAGTCTGGCTCCCTTTGAATTGCAGCCTCTGTCATGCTGCCACAGGACTGTGGATGCAGGAAAATGGAAAGAAGGGAAGCAGAGGGAGGGGGACCTCTGCATCCCCTCTGAGAGTTAGGAGTTCACTTTCAGCTACAGAGCCAGATCTAGAGGTCTCCTCCTGGGACTCTGTTCATACCAGTGTCCACTTCCACGTTCCAGACTGCCTTGAATCCGGGCCCTGGGGATACCAGAGAGGGAAACAATAATAAACATTGCCAGTTTGGTGATTCTTTTAATCTAATTTTCTTCCTCCACCCACCTGCTACCACTTACCTTGTGCTGTGCCGTGCTTAGTCTCTCAGTCATGTCTGACTCTTTAAGATCCTAAGGACTGTAGCCTGCCAGGCTCCTCTGTGCATGGGATTCTCCAGGCAAGGATAATGGGTTGCCATGCCCTCCTCCAGGGGATCTTGCCTATACAGGGATCGAACCCAGGTCTTCCGCATTGCAGGCGGATTCTTTACTGTCTGAGCCACCAGGGAAGCCCCCACTTCCCTTACAGAGCCCTCAAATAGCTGTTCCATACATTCTGGGAGACTGGAATTTGCCAGGATTCAGTATGACATTACATGTTGTGTCAGAATGCCTGCCAGGAATTTAAGGCTCATGAAATATTAGATATTATTATCTTTTACTGACTTTTTCTTATTTTGGTCAATTCATCTACTAACCAAGATTAATTAGAAACACCAAATTTCTTCTGAACTGTATAAAACCAAAAGACTGACTTAAAAACAATTCTGGGATTTTTTTACTCCATGGGATTCCCTGGTGGCTTAGATGGTAAAAAGTCTGCACACAATGTGGAGTCCCAAGTTTGATACCTGACTCTGGATGGTTCCCTGGAGAAGGAAATGGCAACCCACTCCAGTATTCTTGCCTGGAAAATACCATGGATGGAGGAGCCTGGCAGGCTACAGTCCATAGGATGGTAAAGAATCAGACACACTGAGCAACTACACTTTTTTCCACAAAAGACTGACTTAAAAACAATTCTGCCCAGGATCATGTGTGATAATGTCTCCTGTTGAAAAGAGTTTCTAAGAAACATCTTTCCTCCGTCCCCCACACCCTTTTCAACTTGATTTAGAGGTCATGTGTATTTACAGTTAGGATGAGCTATTTTAATGGTCAGGATGAGCTATTTTAATGGTACCTATGTCACAGAACAGAGTGATCTGAAGACACCATGCCCCTGTCATTTTTAGATTCAGATGGAGATGCGAGGAATGGGTAGAGCGGACACTCTGGTTCATGGATGGTGCGTTTCTTCCTTTCGAATCCTTGTATTTGAGCACAAGTCAATTGTTGTGGAGACTTAGAGTTCATATTTAGTTTTTTTTTTTTTAATCTGTAACTTAGCCCAGGGAACAGAGGACAGGATTTAGAGTCTGGAGAATTCAGTTCTTCTAGTCCAGAGATTGGCAAACTATAGCTTGTAAGCTAAACAAATCAGGCCCATCCACCACCTATAAATACATACATACATATCTAAAGTCATAAAGAATGTAGCAAGTAAATAAAACTTTATTGGAACACAGGCATGCTCATTTTCTTTTCACACTGTCTGTGGTTGCCTTTGTTTTTCTCATCTTATTGAGAAGTAATTGCATGATGGTTGGATTTGCATGTATTGTGAAATGTAGAGGTTGTCGACCAGGACAGTTTGAGCACTGCACAGTGTCAGAGACCTGGGTGCCTTCTGTTTTGTTGCTCTACTATGCAAGCCTTCCATTCTCAGTGGTCCTATGGCCCTAACTCATGGCTAAAACTGTAATTACTACATCTGAATTATGACCAACAGAAAGGAGAAAGAAGAGGAAAGAAGAGCATGACCCCTTTGTTTAAGGATGGACTCAAAAGTTGTGCACACCACTTCCTCTTTGATTTGGCAGAATTAGCCACATGACCACACCTAACTGCAAGGGACAGTGGGAATGTCTTTATTCCAACCGACCATGGGCTTAGTTGAAAATCATGGGTTTCCTTATGGAAGGAGAAAAAAATAGATAATAGGGCACAAGTAATATCAGTCACATATGAGCATTGTGATAGCAGACAAAAAGCAGTGTGGTATTTAGTCTCCCATGTGTGCTAAGTTGCTTCAATCGTGTCTGATTCTTTGTGACCTTATAGACCATAGCGCCCCCAGGCTTCTCTGTCCATGGGATTCTTCAAGCAAGAATACTGGAGTGATTTGCTGTGCTCTCCTCCAGAGGATCTTCCCAACCCAGAGATCAAACTCATGCCTCTTATGTCTCCTGCGTTGGCAGGCGGGTTCTTTACCACTAGCGCCACCAAGGTACTTTTACATAGTTCACTCATCAACTCTAAGCTATCATAAGTTATTTTGAATAGGACTGGCTTTGCTTCTTGACATCACACTGAACTGACTATCTCTAGTCCTCCTACCAAAAAAGAGACCCATCCTTTCTGGTGCCTTTATGATGTCATTTGGAAGCCCACATTTGAGAAAAACCAAATAACTGTGGCCAGTTGTCTCTATTTCAGTGACTTCCCTTTTTAGGAGGAAAAATTCTAAAATAGTTTCATGTGTATTGTATTTTTAAAATTGGCATAAATGCATGCTCATTGAATCTACTTAGTACTTGGGTTTGTCAGCTTGGGTTTTTTAATTGGTCATGTGGGAGAGGAATTCCTTGAAATCTTTTATTTATTTTCTGCTTCATATAAAGCACACCATATTCCCAGGCTCAAATGTTGTAAAAGAAATCCTCACTTCCAAAATAACATATTGTCCGAAGCGGTTGCCCTAACTCACTCTTCTGGTTAATGGAGGCTGACTCATTGTATGCTGGCAATACTTCCACCTTCCACAAACAGTTTGAAATCTGTAGACATTAGGACAAGCTTCCTGTTCAGTCAGACAGTAGCTCAGCATCAAGTGGAAGTTGCGGTTTATCTCTCTGGTGTTCAAGATGGAACTCACTGTGGGAGACCTTAGGTGGTGTTCTGCTCGTATGGTGAGCATGGCTCTAGGAACCTCTCTTGACTCATCCTCTGAACCTCTTCCCTGGCAAAGATCCAGAGTCTCATATTTCTGCTAAAAGTTCTCTCCTGATTCACTTTCAAGTCCGTCTGGTTTGTACCTGGACATTTCACACATGTTGTCCCAAGGTGAGTGTAACAGTTTGTATGCCTGTCCCTCAGAATTTCATCTGTGATTGAAACTTTCTCCCACATTTTCTTTGAGTCGCTCCCTTCCTCTTCAACAGGTCAGTCTCTAGAACCCCTGCCACATAGTCTCACACATTTTCTTCCCTAGCTTTCCTTCACCTTCTACCTCTATCTTTTTAAAAAATCATTGGTAAATCCCCCCCCCCCCTGTTACTGGTACTGCGAACAGTGGGTTTTATTTTATATTTTCTTTGATCTGGAATGTCATGATGATCTCAATCTACTTTATGTCACTCTCCATTTCTGCAAGTCTTGCCTTATTCAAAATACTATTGAATTGGTTGAAGGTCAAAAATCCAAGTCAGAGGGACTCAAGGAATTGATTATCATTCTTTGCCATAACTCTAACTCTATTTTAAAGGATACCACACATAAGCTAAAAGTGCAACATATGCCAAACTCATTAATTCTGGGGTTTTTTTCCACTCCTTTTTCTCCAGTACTGTTTTAGAGGGTTGTATTGAAGGAATAAGGTAGGAGGTTTAAGTTTGAATTTTTCTCTTTTTCTGGTCACCAGTTTTTTAAATTTATCTTTTTGTAGAAATATACTTGATTTACAGTGTTGTGTTTCTTTCTGCTGTACAGCAAAGTGACTCAGTTATACACATATTTTTTTTCCATTGTGGCTTATTCCAGGATATTGAATATAGTTCCCAGTAGGACCTTGTTGTTTATCCATCCTATATTTAATAGTTTGCATCTGCTAATCCCCAAATCCCAGTCTTTCCCTCTCCCATCCCCACTCCCCCTTGGCAACCACAGTCTGTTTTCTATGTTGTTGAGTCTGTTTCTGTTTTGTAGATACGTTCACTTGTGTCATATTTTAGATTCCGCATATAAGTGATATCATATTTGTATATTTCTTTCTCTTTCTCGTTTACTTCGATTAGTATGAAAGTCTCTAGTTAATATCCATGTTACTGCAAATGGCATTATTTTGTACTTTTTAATGGCTGAGTAGTATTCCATTGTATTATGTACCACATCCTCTTTATCTGTTCATATGTCAACGGACATTTAGGTTAATTCCATATCTTGGCTATTGTGAATAGTGCTGCTGTGAACATAGAGGTACATATATCTTTTGAATTATAGTTTTGTCTAGATATATGCCAAGAAGTGGAATTGCTGGATCATGTGGCAGCTCTGTTTTTAGTTTTCTGAGGAACCTCCATATTGTTCTCCATAGCAGCTGCACCAGTTTACATTCCCACCAACAGTGTAGGAGGGTTCCTTTTTTTCCACACACTCTCCAGCATTTGTTATTTGTGGACTTTTTAATGATGGTCATTCTGATTGGCATGAGGTGGTACCTCATTGTAGTTCTGATGTGCATTTCTCTAATAATTAGCAATGTTGAGCATCTTTTCATGTGCCTGTTGGCCACCTGTATTTCTTCTTTGGAGAAATGTCTGTTAAGGTCTCCTGCCCATTTTTCAATTGGGTTGTTTATTTTTGTTGTTGTTGTTATTGAGTTGTATGAGCTGTTTGTATATTTTGGAAGTTAAGCCCTTTTGGTCACTTTGCTTGCAAATATTTTCTCCCACTCCATAGGTTGTCTTTTCATTTTGCATATGGTTTCCTTTCCTGTGCAAAAACTTGTACGTTTGATTAGGTCCCTTTTATTTTTGTTTTTATTTCTATTGCCTTGGAAGACTGACCTAAGAAAACATTGGTATGTTTTCTGTCAGAGAATGTTTAACCTATGATCTCTTTCTCCTAGAAGTTTTATGGTGTCTTCTTATATTTAAGTCTTTACGCAATTTTGAGCTTATTTTTGTGTATGATGTGAAGGTGTATTCTAACTCCACTGATTTACCTGCAGCTGTTCAACTTCTCCAGTACCAATGCTGAAGAGACTGTCTTTTTCCTATCTTATAGTCTTGACTGCCTTGTTGAAGATTAATTTATTGTAGGTGTGTTGGTTTACTTCTGGGCTCTCTATTCTGTTCCATTGATCCATATGTTTGTTTTTGTGCCAATACCATGCTGTTTTTATTACTGTAGATTTGTAGTATTGTCTGAAGTCTGAGAGAGTTTCACCTCCTGCTTTGTTCTTTTTCCTCAGGGTTACTTTGGCAATTCTGGGTCTTTTATGGTTCCATATAAATTTGTTGGATTATTTGTTCAAGTTCTGTGGAAAATGTCATGGGTTGTTAGATAGGGATATTGTTAAATCTGTAGATTGCTTTGAGTAGTATTGCCATTTTAACAATTTTAATTCTTTCAGTCCCAAGAGCATGGGATATATTTTCTAGTCACCACTTTTAAAGATTATGAGTTTGTGCCCCCTATATTTGTCACTTGATTTTTACTTATTTTTGGACCATTTTTCTTAGGTTTTGAGGGATAAAAATTAATATTTAGCTTCACTCTGTCACCTTATTCCAGAAAGCTTTATTATCCTCAGGCTTTGAGTGAGGGTAGGAGGAATGAACTAGTCAACTAATTATTTCTCAGTATCTCAATAAGACCTTATCAGTTCTACGTTAACATTAAAGCCAAGAAGTAGTGATAATAGCAATTAAGATACAATGAAAGATGGTGGAATCCATTAGTGTTCTTATCCAATCAAAAGTGATTTCCAAGGGCAAAGACAAAGCAAGATTAAATTTCCCAATATGGATGCTACTTAGTTGCAAAATAGACTGAAGTCTACCACTGTTCATATACTTAGCCTCATCCTCTTCCATTTTTTTTTTTAATCATGGTAAAATAGACATAACCATAAAATTAAATTTACCATCCTAACCATTTAAAGGGTATAATTCAGTGGCATTAAGTCCATTCACATTATTCTGCAATCATCAGCACCATCCATCTCTTTCCATCTTGCAAAAGTGAAACTTTGTACTCATTCAAGAATACTTACCCATTCTCCTTCACCTCTAGCCTCTGGCAACCTCATTCTACTTTCTGTTAGTGTGAATTTGTCTACTCTATGTACCTCATGTGAATGAAATTAGACAGTAATTGTCCTTTTTGTGAATGGTTTATTTCACTTAGCATAATGTCCTCAAGTTCATCTATGTTGCAGCATATGTCAGAGTTCCCCTCCTTTTAAGGTGTATGTGTACCATATTTTGTTTATTCATCTGTCAGTGGACACTTGGGGCTGCTTCTATCATCTGGCTTTTGTGAATAATGCAGCTATAAACATTGACGTACAAATATCTTTTCAAGATTCTGTTTATAATTTTTTTATGTATATCCAGAAATAGAATGGCTAGATCACATGGTAATTTCTAGTTTTAATTTCTTAAGGAATTTCCATACTGTTCTAATCAGTTTATTTATCTCAACTTAAGATGAAATCTCGAGACTTTCCTGGTGGTCCAGTGGATAAGATTCTGCACTTCTATGGTAGGCAAAGGTTCGATCACTGGTCAGAGAACTAAGATCCCACATACTGCGTGGCATGGCCAAAGAAGAAGAAGAAGAAAAGAAAAAAAGAAATCTCATGCCAGGGAGAAGTTCACCCTGAAATGAAGTTTACTTTTGCAGGACTGTTGAAAACAAAGTCTAGAAGCTGCTAATTTAATGGTAGCCCCAAGTTGGAAAAACTGTATTGTAGTTGCAAAAAATTTGGCAAAGCAAAAGGGAAATAGAGAATATGAAATAAATAATGACAATGGGTCTGGATATAATTACTCTTTCCCTATTTGGAACTGTGCGGTGGATAATGCTCACTATTTTCTATTGCAGGTGTCCCTGAAGAGGCTCTGGGTGATTAGCACTTGGCAGAGGCTAGTATGCTGTTTTCAGAGAAATACTTCCATGGGAGTGAGATGAAAGCAGTTTAGAGTCTGTTCATCATGGTTTGGTATCCTGTGGATTTCACTGGAATGAATCACTAAATTGGGCTTCCAGAATGCTACCCTGAGAAAAGTGGGCCAAGCTCCATTTAAATTAAAAGCAAGGGTCTGGAACACATCTTGGGTTTCTGCAAGGCAGAGGGCTGTCTGTGGAGGGGTTGAATCTGCAAGATGGTGGGCTTTCTTCCCACAGCTGCTAGGGGACTTTTCTGGGAAATGACAGAACATATTTGTCGCTTTTCATAGGCAACGTTAGGCCTGTGGTTGCTTGTTTTCAGGTTCTAGGCTTAGTTTTTATTGATAAAATTTAACTTCCAGCTTTAGAAATTGGGGCTAGGGGTGGGGAAGAATGCTTTTAGAGATTTATATTTAAAAAAAAGAAAGAAGGAGAAAGCACATCAAGCATCTTAGACATCAAATGGCTCTTATAAAACTATATTGTGATGGGTTAACTATAAATGATTCCAAAACATGTGGATTAAATTTTCCAAGAACCACACATAGATTTAAAAATCAGAAGGAAAGAGATCTTGGCAATTTTAGTTTGAGACTTTCCCAGACTTTCCTGTTCTTGGTGCCTGGTGGTTTTCTAGAATCACACTCATTCGGATTTTTTTTGTGTGTGTGTGTGTTGGTGACTCACAGGATGGTTGACTGAATAGTCGTCTGAGAAATGAGGCATTGCCAGGGGCTAATTTGAGCAATTTAGACTGAAAACTCTCCTTGAACTCTGATCATTCAAGTTGTCTCTGTATCCCCAGATTCACCAATGACTCAGCCATTCCCATCCTCTTTATCACTTGGCACATCCGTGTAAAGAACACCAACCATTCTGCCACTTATCGTCAACTCCCCACTCAAAAGTAGCACCTTTGTAGGAGCACACTCACCTACCTCCTGCTTCACTCAGGTGAAATGGTGAAGGATATGATTGTTGTTGTTTAGTTGCTAAGTCATGTCCGACTTTTTGCAACTCTGTGGATGGTAACCCACCAGGCTTCTCTGTCCATGGAGTTCTCCAGGCAAGAATACTGGAGTGGAGAGCCATTTCCTTCTCCAGGGAATCTTCCTGACCCAGGGATCAAACCCCTGTTTTTTACATTGGCAGGCAGATTCTTTACCACTGAGCCACCAGGGAATCCGAAGGATATCACACGGAGTAGAAAAATGACACAGCCACTGGGTTCAGATCTCAGCACCACCACTTCCTTGATCTTCTTCCTCAACTGTGCAGCCTCATTCTTACCATAGTGTTGTGAGGATAAAAAGAAGGGATGTAGGTGAAGTGCCTTAAAGAGTGCTGGGTACATAGGAGGTGACTAGTAAATGGTATTAGGTTCTGGGAGGCAGTGCATGATTCCGTTTGATTTATTTTTTCTTTTTTCTTGTGCCATGCCCTGCTTCCAGAGGCTTTCTTAACAACTTTTCCCCCTAGTGGTCTTGAGTTCTGCTCCATTCCCCAGACCAGAGTTAGAAAATACAAGGGCACATAAAAATTGCCATGTACAATTTTTAAAGTACAGGTCCCTGGTCCTGTGTGCAGGAGCTCCAGATTCTTTAGAACTGGAGTGGGAATCCATATCTCAAACAAGTTATCTCTGGTGATGCTGGAGCAGCCTCTAGACCATTCCCCCTGTAACCATGGGACACGTGTCTTGTGAGCTACACATATGTGGTCATATACAATAGTAGCTTAAATTCAGGGTCTCTCTGGTAATGCATTAGCCCTCAATTAATCAACAGGATGTTGATTTTGAAAGCTTGGTCTGTGTGGAAAAGGGGCTAGCTGGCAACCCCAGAAAAGGGAATTCCTGAACAGGTCCTGCCATACCAGTGACTGCTCCCATTCATCAGGCTCTGCTCTTCATTAAATATGCTTGAATGGAGGGATTTACTCTGTGACTTTGATATAATCAATGAGAGCATTGGTCCCTAAATACTGGTCTCAGACCATCAGAATCAGCAATACTAAGGAACTTGTTACCAATCTATGTTTTAATAAACTTGGCAAGTGATTCTGATACATGTTGAAGTTTGAAAATCACCGATTTAGAAAGACATAATCATTATTCTTGCAAGCGTCTAACAATAACAATGCGAACACATATATAGTTTTTGGAATTATCTGTTCCAAAATGTGTTAAAATAATATGTATTATATGTAGTGCATACATACACGTGCTGGTCCATGCAGAAAAGTATTCTGGAAATGTACATGGAACTTATGGTAGGACCTCTGGGAAGTGAAACTGGAAGTGGGAGTGAAGAGAGAGAGAACTGAACTTTTCATATTACACCTTTCTGAATTGTTTGATACATTTTCTTTAAATATGTGCATATATTATTTTTAAAACTTTAACAACCACAAAAGAAGTTAAAAAAATAACATAAATATTTGTCTGATTTTGAGAGGGAAAAGTAATCAAAAAGAAAGAAAAGAGATTTACATAACAATATTAAATTGTTATAAATCAATATACTACCAATACCAACACACACATATAAAAGCAAAGTATTTCAGAAAATGGATAATCTCCTGGAAGGCTAATCAAGGGGAAAAGAGAGATATCACAAGTTGCTAACAGTAGGAATGAAAAAGAACATCAATACATATAGATTTAAAAGGCAAAAGAGGATATTGTAAGTCTTTTTCTGACAAATAATTTGAAATTTTAGTTGAAGTGCACAAGCTGCTAGAAAAACATAATTTACCAAAACTTATTTAAAAAGAATGAGAAGATCTAAACACTTATGTCTATTGAAGAAACTGAATTCATAATTATAAACATTCCCAGAAAGAAAACTACAGGCCAATATAACATCAGTGAATTATACCAAACAGTTAATAAAGAGGGGCTAGGCCAGGCTGGGGGCTGGGGCCGGCGGCAGCGGTGGCGGCGGCAAGAGGAATTACCCAAGGCCCAAGGTAAGAGAAATCCAAGTAAGACGGTAAGTGTTGCGAGAGGGCATCAGAGGGCAGACACACTAAAACTAAAACTACAGAAAACTAGCTAATCTGATCACACGGACCACAGCCTTGTCTATCTCAATGAAACTAAGCCATGCCGTGTGGGGCCACCCAAGACGGATGGGTCATGGTGGAGAGGTCTGACAGATTGTGGTCCACTGGAGAAGGGCATGGCAAACCACTTCAATATTCTTGCCTTGAGAACCCCATGAACAGTATGAAAAGGCAAAAGGATAGGACACTGAAAGATGAACTCCCCAGGTCAGTAGGTGCCCAATATGCTAATGGAGATCAGTGGAGAAATAACTCCAGAAAGAATGATGGGATGGAGCCAAAGCAAAAACAATACCCAACTGTGGATGTGACTGGTGATAGACGCAAAGTCCGATGCTGTAAAGAGCAATATTGCATAGGAACCTGGAATGTTAGGTCCATGAATCAAGGCAAACTGGAAGTGGTCAAACAGGAGATGGCAAGAGTGAACGTTGACATTCTAGGAATCAGCGAACTAAGATGGACTGGAATGGGTGAATTTAACTCAGATGACCATTATATCTACTACTGTGGGCAAGAATCCCTTAGAAGAAATGGAGTAGCCATCATGGTCAACAAAAGAGTCCGAAATGCAGTACTTGGATGCAATCTCAAAAACGACAGAATGATCTCTGTTCGCTTTCAAGGCAAACCATTCAATATCACGGTAATCCAAGTCTATGCCCCGACCAGTAACGCCGAAGAAGCTGAAGTTGAACGATTCTATGAAGACCTACAAGACCTTCTAGAACTAACACCCAAAAAAGATGTCCTTTTCATTATAGGGGACTGGAATGCAAAAGTAGGAAGTCAAGAAACACCTGGAGTAACAGGCAGGTTTGGCCTTGGAGTACAGAATGAAGCAGGGCAAAGGCTAATAGAGTTTTGCCACGAGAACGCACTGGTAATAGCAAACACCCTGTTCCAACAACACAAGAGAAGACTATACACGTGGACATCACCAGATGGTCAACACCGAAATCAGATTGATTATATTCTTTGTAGCCAAAGATGGAGAAGCTCTATACAGTCAGCAAAAACAAGACCGGGAGCAGACTGTGGCTCAGATCATGAACTGCTTATTGCCAAATTCAGACTTAAATTGAAGAAAGTAGGGAAAACCACTAGACCATTCAGGTATGACCTAGATCAAATCCCTTATGAGTATACAGTGGAAGTGACAAATAGATTTAAGGGACTAGACCTGATAGACAGAATGCCTGATGAACTATGGACAGAGGTTCGTGACATTGTACAGGAGACAGGGATCAAGAAAATCCCCATGGAAAAGAAATGCAAAAAAGCAAAATGGCTGTCTGAGGAGGCCTTACAGATAGCTGGGAAGAGAAGAGAAGCGAAAAGCAAAGGAGAAAAGGAAAGATATTCCCATCTCAATGCAGAGTTCCAAAGAATAGCAAGGAGAGATAAGAAAGCCTTCCTCAGCGATCAGTGCAAAGAAATAGAGGAAAACAACAGATTGGGAAAGACTAGAGATCTCTTCAAGAAAATTAGAGATACCAAAGGAACATTTCATGCAAAGATAGGCTCGATAAAGGACAGAAATGGTATGGACCTAACAGAAGTAGAAGATATTAAGAAGAGGTGGCAAGAATACACAGAAGAACTGTACAAAAAAGATCTTCACGACACAGATAATCACGATGGTGTGATCACTCACCTAGAGCCAGACATCCTGGAATGTGAAGTCAAGTGGGCCTTAGAAAGCATCACTACGAACAAAGCTAGTGGAGGTGATGGAATTCCAGTTGAGCTATTTCAAATCCTCAAAGGTGATGCTGTGAAAGTGCTGCACTCAATATGCCAGCAAATATGGAAAACTCAGCAGTGGCCACAGGACTGGAAAAGGTCAATCTTCGTTCCAATCCCAAAGAAAGGCAATGCCAAAGAATGCTCAAATTACCGCACAATTGCACTCATCTCACATGCTAGTAAAGTAATGCTCAAAATTCTCCAAGCCAGGCTTCAGCAATATGTGAACCGTGAACTTCCAGATGTTCAAGCTGGTTTTAGAAAAGGCAGAGGAGCCAGAGATCAAATTGCCAATATCCACTGGATCATCGAAAAAGCAAGAGAGTTCCAGAAAAACATCTATTTCTGCTTTATTGACTATGCCAAAGCCTTTGACTGTGTGGATCACAATAAACTGTGGAAAATTCTGAAAGAGATGGGAATACCAGACCATCTGACCTGTCTCTTGAGAAACCTGTATGCAGGTCAGGAAGCAACAGTTAGAACTGGACATGGAACAACAGACTGGTTCCAAATAGGAAAAGGAGTACGTCAAGGCTGTATATTGTCACCCTGCTTATTTAACTTATATGCAGAGTACATCATGAGAAACGCTGGGCTGGAAGAAACACAAGCTGGAATCAAGATTGCCGGGAGAAATATCAATAACCTCAGATATGCGGATGACACCACCCTTATGGCAGAAAGTGAAGAAGAACTAAAGAGCCTCTTGATGAAGGTGAAGGAGGAGAGTGAAAAAGTTGGCTTAAAGCTCAACGTTCAGAAAACTAAGATCATGGCATCTGGTCCCATCACTTCATGGGAAATAGATGGGGAAACAGTGGAAACAGTGTCAGACTTTACTTTTTTGGGCTCCAGAATCACTGCTGATGGTGACTGCAGCCATGAAATTAAAAGACGCTTACTCCTTGGAAGGAAGGTTATGGCCAACCTAGATAGCATGTTTAAAAGCAGAGACATTACTTTGCCAACAAAAGTCCGTCTAGTCAAGGCTATGGTTTTTCCAGTGGTCATGTATGGATGTGAGAGTTGGACGGTGAAGAAAGCTGAGCGCCGCAGAATTGATGCTTTTGAACTGTGGTGTTGGAGAAGACTCTTGAGAGTTTCTTGGACTGCAAGGAGATCCAATCAATCCATCCTAAAAGAGATCAATCCTGGGTGTTCATTGGAAGGTCTGATGTTGAAGCTGAAGCTCCAATACTTTGGCCACCTCATGCGAAGTGTTGACTCATTGGAAAAGACCCTAATGCTGGGTAGGATTGGGGGCGGGAGGAGAAGGGGACGACAGAGGATGAGATGGTTGGATGGCATCACCGACTCAATGAACATGGGTTTGGGTAAACTCCGGGAGTTGGTGATGGACAGAGAGGCCTGGCGTGGTGCAATTCATGGGGTCGCAGAGAGTCGGACACGACTGAGCGACTGAACTGAACTGTTAATAAAGAAATATCTATTATTGATAAAGGATTAAAGTGCTTATTATAGTTCTATTAATGATAAAAGTGCTTTATTAAAAAACTAAGAAGACACAAATAGGTAACTCGTAGGAAAAAAAGGAAAAAACTTAAATTATCAGTAAACTTACTAAAGTATTCTTTCTCATGAAAAATTGCATTAAAAAATAGTTATTTTTGTGCTCTTGAAGATGGTACAAATTGCCAAATGCTGTGAACTTTACAGAGGGGCTTCCCTGGTAGCATCTTTACTGGGAGAATCTGCCTGCAATGTAAGAAACCTGAGTTCGATCCCTGGGTCGAGAAGTTCCCCTGGAAAAGGGAATGGCTACCCACTTCAGAATTCTTGCCTAGGGAGTCCCATGGGCAGAGGAGCCTGGCGGGATACAGTCCATGGGTCACAAAGAGTTGGACACGACTAAGCATCTAACATTTTCACTTTCCCCTTTACAGAAGGCAATTTGGCAATATGTAAGAAATACCATTTGATTTAACACTTCTAGGAATTTATTTAAGAAAATGAACATAGGTAAAGAGGAAATTTTTATTTATTAAAATGTCCATCTCTGTGTTGCTAGTAATAATTTTCAGAATTTTAAATGTCCAATGATAGATTAAATAAAATAAATTTTGACATATCTTCACAGTGGCATTTTACATAGCCATCAGAAAGTAATGTCAAAGAATAGTTAGTATCCTGAAGAATGTTTGTGAAAAACAGTGAAAAAATAGGTTAGAAAATAGTATTAGCTTGCTTTTCTTCCACACCTCTGCCCACCACACACTCATAAGAAAAAAATGGAAAAAGCATATAGTGTCCGAGTGGCTCTTCTGGATGGTAGGAGTCTAGGTGATTTTTTTCTTTTTGCTTGATAATAGTTTCCAAGTTTTATAAAATGAATACTATATAATAAAAATAAAAATTAAGTGATACTACCCAATGGTTAAAATAATACCCATGGGTTAAAAAAGAAAACTTAATGAAAACCTATTGTATAGCACAGTGTGGGGGGAAATAGGGAAGATGGAATCTGCTTGTAGGACATATATTAAGTTAATCTTAAAAATGCATTCCAGTGCATTAGGTACATGCAAATGCTGTTTGATTCCACTTATATAAGGTATTAATACTTAGAATAGTCAAATTCATAGAGTCAGAAAGTACATCGGTAGATGCCAGGGGAGTGGGAGCGGTGAAGAGGGGAATGGGGAGTTAGTGTTTAATGAGGAAAGAGTTTCAGTTTAGGAAGGTAAAAAATTCAGGAAATGCCAATCAAAAAATGGACCAAAGAACTAAACAGACATTTCTCCAAAGAAGACATACAGATGGCTAACAAACACATGAAAAGATGCTCAACATCACTCATTATTAGAGAAATGCAAATCAAAACCACAATGAGGTACCATCTCACGCCAGTCAGAATGGCTGCTATCAAAAAGTCTACAAACAATAAATATTGGAGAGGATGTGGAGAAAAGGAAACCCTCTTACACTATTGGTGGGAATGCAAACTAGTACAGCCACTATGGAGAACAGTGTGGAGATTCCTTAAAAAACTGGAAATAGAACTGCCGTACGACCCAGTAATCCCACTGCTGGGCATACACACCGAGGAAACCAGAATTGAAAGAGACACATGTTCCCCAAGGTTCATCACAGGACTGTTTACAATAGTCAGGACATGGAAGCAACCTAGATGTCCATCAGCAGATGAATGGATGAGAAAGCCATGGTACATATGCACAATGGAATATTACTCAGCTATTAAAAAGAATGCATTTGAATCAGTTCTAATGAGGTGGATGAAACTGGATCCTATTATACAGAGCAAAGTAAGCCAGAAAGAAAAATGCCAATACAGTATATTTACACATATATATGGAATTTAGAAAGATGGTAACAATGACCCTATATGCGAGACAGCAAAAGAGACACAGATGTAAAGAACAGACTTTTGGACTCTGTGGGAGAAGGCGAGGGTGGGATAATTTGAGAGAATAGCATTGAAACATGTATATTATCATATACATGATAACAAATGAAATAGATCTCCAGTCCAGGTTCAATGCATGAGACAGGGTGCTCAGGGCTGGTGCACTGGGATGACCCAGAGGGATGGGATGGGGAGGGAGGTGGGAGGGGGTTTCAGGATGGGGAACACATGTCCACCCATGGATGATTCATGTGAATGTATGGCAAAAACCACCACAATATTGTAAAGTAATTAGCCTCCAATTAAAATAAATTAAAAAAGAATTTGGGAGATGGTGAGAGTTGCACAGCAATGTGAATGTACTTAGCACTACTGAACTATACAGTTAAATATGGTTCAAATAGTATATTTTATATTATGTGACTTTTAACCACAATAAAAAAAAACCCTTAAAAAATGAAAACTTAAAATAGCACTAAAAATAGAACTTTACTAGGAGTATCTCCATTTGCTTGATGACAAATGCTTAAACCAATTATTTCAGACAACATATGGATAAAGTACATACTATATCACCTTCATTTTACAGATGAGAAAGCCAGGCTTGGAGACACAAATTAACTTTCCAAAGGTCAAAGAGCTGGTGAGTAGACGAACTGAGGGCAGAAGGAAGCCTTTCAGACTCTAGAAGCCTGCGTTTGAAAACCATCCCCAAATGCTGGTTGGCCACTAGTTAACCCAGGGCCAGAATCTGAAAACTTTTTATAACAACTATAAAATCCAAGAAGCTGATTTGGAAAAAATGATTGGTGATCTATTCTGTGCTGTGCCAACCAGAACAAAGATGAGTTGACTCACCTTTTTGTCTGTCATTTAGAAATCAGAAGATCTGAACCAAATGAAAAAAACAATGTCAGTCTTTCCTGAGTTGGCACTTTCCCTTGAAGCAGCCAGTGTTGTCCCGGTTTCCCATCTGTACCTCTTTTTTCTCTATTCAGCAGAATAAAACACTTTCAGGAAACAACTGGGCAGGAAGTAAGAGAGGACTGAATTTCATCCTGGGAGGTTTGATTCCCACAAGCGAAGTGCTGTGGTGGGAGCTGTCGGGAAGCATTGTCAGGGCATGGGGACCATTGTGCTTTATGAACTCCATCTGTTTAGAGCATCTGCGAGTCATGCAATGGGGCAAGGAAAGAGTCTATTTCATCCCAGCTTATCCTTATTAGATGAAAGCCTGCTAGAAATTGAGAACTAGCTGAAAATTGTGTGCATCAACTCATCATGCAAGGACATCAGATCTGAGAAGGTTACTCAAACCATCTCATGTGAAGTGGGGCTAAAAGTGGTAAACGTGTTCTGTGTATGTATTAGCCAACACAAGATATGAATGGAGCTCACCTCACTTGGGGATAAGAAGAGAAAGTGAAATATGGGGCTCATGGGGAAAAGCATTGGGCTTCCCTGGTGACTCAGACATTAAAGAGTCTGCCTGCAGTACAGGAGACCAGGGTTCGATCCCTGGGTCAGGAAGATGCTCTGGAGAAGGAAATGGCAACCCATTCCAGTATTCTTGCCTGTAAAATCCCACGGATGGAGGAGCCTGGCAGGCTACAATTCATGGGGTCACAAACAGTCAGACACCACTGAGCAACTTCACCCGCTTTCACTTGGAGATGAGTAGAGAAAGTGAAATGGAGGCTCATGGGGAAAAGTCTTGTCAAGTAGAAGAAGAAATCATTCTGAAGACTCAGAGAAAGGACAAACTTCTGAAAAATGACTTACATTAAGAACGAGGAGAAAACCATTTGGTGTGCCCCTAGACTACAGAAAGGCATGACACTATGATGTGAACAAAAAAACTAGGAAGAGGATATAGCTGACATGAAAAAAAAAATGGCATAAATGAAAAGGGACATGAAGGGAGAAAAGAGAACAAACAAAAACTAAAACTCCCATAGTAATCATGCATTTATTATTTATACAGGAAACTTTTAATGTTCACATATGGGCAAAGCACAAAAATAGAAGCTGTAAAAAGCAGAGTCAACATGTTAAAAATTACATCAGAGACATGGAAAACAAACTTGAGAAGACTCTCAAAAGTGCAGGGAGGACAAAGAGATGAAAATGAGAAGATGATTGACATAGAGGACAGGAGTAGAGATCTACTTCAGCAGTAGCAGATGCTTCTGGTCACAAAGCAAAAATAAACACAAAAGACAAGGTGATTGGAGTACAAATTTGATCAAAGATAAATTTTCCTAAGCTTAAAAATTACAAAAATTACATGGTGTGACATGTAAATGTAACTAGTTTACCACACTCCAGGCAAAATTGATGAAAAAATAGTTATTTTCAGGCATAACATGAACATTTTTTTAAAAACAAGTAGTGATTTTTTTAAATGATTTTAAAAATATTCATATGGGGGAAATTATCTATAGAGAAATAGTACTCAGACTGCCCCAGACCTTTGATTTGTAAAACAAAATGCCAGATGAAATGTATCAACATTGCCAAAATTTTGAAGCTAAATGGTTGTAAACGAGTAAGTTTATATACAGCACAACTATATATAAAAATGCAAAGATAGTTTAAAATATGTTAGAGTTCAGAAGATATCATGAAAATTCCTGTAACTTCTAAATTATTGAGTGTTGTTGTTGTTGTGCTCAGTCATGTCCAGCTCTTTGCAACCCCATGGACTATATAGCCTGCCAAGCTCCTCTGTCCATGGAATTTCCCAGGCAAGAATACTGGAGTGGGTTGCCATTACCTCCTCCAGGGGATCTTTCCGACACAAGGATTGAACCTGAGTCTTCTGTGTCTCCTGCATTGGCAGGCAGATTCTTTACCATTGAGCCACCTGTTCAGTTCAGTTCAGTCGCTCAGTCGTGTCTGACTTTTTGCGACCCCATGAACTGCAGCACGCCAGGCCTCCCTGTCCGTCACCAACTCCCGGAGTCTACTCAAACCCATGTCCATCGAGTCGATGATGCCATCCAACCATCTCATCCTCTGTCGTCCCCTTCTCCTCCTGCCCTCAATCTTTCCCAACATCAGGGTCTTTTCAAATGAGTCAGCTCTTCGCATCATGTGGACGAAGTATTGGAGTTTCAGCTTCAACATCAGTCCTTCCAGTGAACACCCAGGACTGATCTCCTTTAGGATGGACTGGTTAGATCTCCTTGCAGTCCAAGGGACTCTCAAGAGTCTTCTCCAACACCACAGTTCAAAAGCATCAATTCTTCAGCACTCAGCTTTCTTTATAGTCCAACTCTCACATCCATACATGACCACTGGAAAAACCATAGCCTTGACTAGACAGACCTTTGTTGGCAAAGTGATGTCTCTGCTTTTTAATATGCTGTCTAGGTTGGTCATAACTTTCCTTCCAAGGAGTAAGCATCTTTTAATTTCATGGCTGTAATCACCATCTGCAGTGATTTTGGAGCCCAGAAAAATAAAGTCAGCACTGTTTCCACTGTTTCCCCATCTATCTGCCATGAAGTGATGGGACCAGATGCCATGATCTTAGTTTTCTGAATGTTGAGCTTTAAGCCAACTTTTTCACTCTCCTCTTTCACTTTCATCAAGAGGCTCTTTAGTTCTTCTTCACTTTCTGCCATAAGGGTGGTGTCATCTGCATTTCTGAGGTTATTGATATTTCTCCCGGCAATCTTGATTCCAGCTTGTGTTTCTTCCAGCCCAGCGTTTCTCATGATGTACTCTGCATATAAGTTAAATAAGCAGGGTGACAATATGCAGTCTTGACGTACTCCTTTTCCTATTTGGAACCAGTCTGTTGTTCCATGTCCAGTTCTAACTGTTGCTTCCTGACCTGCATACAGGTTTCTCGAGACAGGTCAGGTGGTCTGGTATGCCCATCTCTTTCAGAATTTTCCAGTTTATTGTGATCCACACAGTCAAAGGCTTTGGCATAGTCAATAATGCAGAGGTAGATGTTTTTCTGGAACTCTCTTGCTTTTTCGATGATCCAGCGGATATTGGCAATTTGATCTCTGGTTCCTCTGCCTTTTCTAAAACCAGCTTGAACATCTGGAAGTTCACGGTTCACATATTACTGAAACCTGGCTTGGAAAATCTTAAGCATTACTTTACTAGTGTGTGAGATGAGTGCAATTGTGCAGTAGTTTGAGCGTTCTTTGGCGTTGCCTTTCTTTGGGATTGGAATGAAAACTGACCTTTTCCAGTCCTGTGGCCACTGCTGAGTTTTCCATATTTGCTGGCATATTGAGTGCAGCACTTTCACAGCATCATTTTCAGGATTTGAAATAGCTCAACTGGAATTCCATCACCTCCACTAGCTTTGTTCGTAGTGATGCTCCCTAAGGCCCACTTGACTTCACATTCCAGGATGTCTGGCTCTAGGTGAGTGATCACACCATCGTGATTATCTGGGTCGTGAAGATCTTTTTTGTACAGTTTTTTGTGTATTCTTGCCACCTCTTTTTAATATCTTCTGCTTCTGTCAGGTCCATACCATTATTGAGGGTTTGAGGTAAATATCACACATCTTATCTCCCTAAGTTCTGAACTGAGTTAGAAATAATCAGAAGTTGGAGAGATTGGGCAAAAATATACCCTCATGTTGTTAATAAAGCTCATATTGGAGAATATACCTTATTTCTGTGGACTACTAGCTTTCCTAACTGAACCCTAGAACTAAGCTGTACCCGCAAATGTCTCCCCAATGTGGGTGTCTGCCCTGTGAATACTCAGGGTGGAGGGGCTGAGCAGAACAGATGCCGAAGCCAGGCTTGGTTCAGAAAGGATGGGGCAGTGCCGAACATGACTGGTTTTTAGGCCCAACTTGCTGTACGGGTAAGTCACTGCTCCCCTCACCCAGCAGAGAAGAAAGGAACCAGGGATATTCTACCTATGACATCGTGAGTAGGGAGGAGGCATCTCCTCTTCCCATTGCACCGGTCCATATCTCTTCATCCTGCACCCTCCCCAAATGCAGCTGTCTCAGAAATAAATGAAAACAAGAAAACTGAATATTGGGGAAATTGTGATATAAATGGACTGACATGTATGCTCCCTACAGGAATCTATAATAAGGAAAAAAAAGATAAAATTTGTGTACACAGTACACAATACAGTATTGTGTACTGTTTAAAACTAGCTCTGTACTATTTATAATAGTAGAGTACTGTAAACAACTTAAATGGTTATCTTTAGTAAATGGAGAAGTTATTCTGCTTTTAAAGAGATGTTTTAAAAAGGTTTTTAACCATCTGGGGAAATGCAGCAGTCATGAGGATAAATAGTACAGAAATTGCATATAGATTTAGGTTGTGTGTCAACTAGAATCCATTGTGAGTGACTTTTTTCCAGACAGATTTTTAGGCCACATCTGGGTTCAGTGGGAAAGAATGGTGTGAACAAAAGTGGACATGGGATGTTGTTGTTTGGGGTGGGATGAGGTTCAGGGTAGAGAATGGTGTGCCACCCTGCCAAATATTTACCATTCATCTTAGAATATAATTTCAACTAAAATGCAATTAAAAAGAAGGAAAAAAGATGAGAGGAAGATAGACCAAAATGTAAATAGATGCAGCCTTGGGGAATTATGATCACAAGTGGCATTTTTCCTGCTTCCTCTAAGTGTTGCTGTTGTAGGTCTAGAGCTGGCTTCCCTGGATTTGAAGCCTGGCTATGCTAGCATATGTCAGCCTCTCTGTGCCTTGGTTCCTTTTCCAGAGAAATGATGATAATAAGTGCACCTACTTCAAAAGATCAGGACTCAGGCAGATGGGCCAGAATTCAGTGCATTGAAATATATAATATGTGTAGAACAGTTTCTGGCACACAGTCTCATACATGTTTTAACCATTATTAATAGTGGTAGTAGTACTGTGAGCAAATGTTATTTTTATAATGAGATAAGAAAAAAACAAGAAAGATTGCAGAAGTATGAGAAAAAATTTGACTTTAAAAACCATTTCCTTTTATGTCTGCATAAAGTAATTTTAAAAAGCAGAGACATTACTTTGCAACAAAGGTCCGTCTAGTCAAGGCTATGGTTTTTCCAGTGGTCATGTATGGATGTGAGACTTGGACTATAAAGAATACTGAGTGCTGAAGAATTGATGCTTTTGAACTGTGGTGTTGGAGAAGACTCTTGAGAGTCCCTTGGACTGCAAGGAGATCCAACCAGTCCATCCTAAAGGAGATCAGCCCTGGGTGTTCATTGGAAGGACTGATGTTGAAGCTGAAACTCCAATAACTTTGGCCACCTCATGTGAAGAGTTGACTCGTTGGAAAAGACCCTAATGCTGGGTAGGATTGGGGGCAGGAGGAGAAGGGGACGACAGAGGATGAGATGGTTGGATGGCATCACTGACTCGATGGACATGAGTTTGAGTAAACTCTGGGAGTTGGTGATGGACAAGGAGGCCTGGCGTGCTCTAGTCCATGGGCTTGCAAAGAGTCAGACATGACTAAGCGACTGAACTGAACTGAACTGAAAGTAATTTAGATATATTGTGTGTGATTAAAAGATCCCCCCCCATATCCTTTCAAGCAAATGTCTTCACTTGCAGTAGATGTCTATAGTTGTGTTTGCTCAGCATCTCTCTGCCCCTGTTCTGAAAAGAACAGCCCCCTTTTGCTGGCATCATCCTCCTCAGCAGCCATGGGGTTTGTGCAAAAGCTCTTACAGCTGATCGACTCAAGGGCGGGGACTAGACCCAAGCTGAGCTGATTAGAATCCTTCCTTGGAGAATTTGCAAACGGGATTATGAATCCACCTCTCCTTTTGGTGCTGAGAGCCATAATTTGAGAGCATTGGCAGTCATGTTTCCCACCAAGGGGAGCTAGTTGGAAAAGGTACTATTGCACAGAGAGGGAAGAAGAGATGAGTGGGAGTTTTAATATACATGTATATGTACATATACCACACTGGTGGCTCAGATGGTAAAGAATCTGCCTGCAATGCAATATATATTTGTTTGTGTGTACATGTACATTCTATCTATCAAAGGTATCCTGATAACAATTAGGTCTTTGGTCCCAGTTATTCCACTAATACTGCCTTTTCTGTAGTTTCATTGTTTAACCCTTATTCTATTTATGGAGAAACCCCAGTACCATTCCGATAAATTTCTTTTTTGCCTGAGGGAATTTTGAATTGGTTGCAACCAAGAACAATGACTAATTTATATAACAGCTTTACTAGTAACAGAAAAAAAAATCTTAACAATATTAGGGGATGGTTAAGTAAATTATTCCACATCCGTATTATGAGAAACTATGCAATAATTAAAATAAAACCTTCAAAAAATATTTGAGAGCTCATTTAGGATGTTATTAAATGAAAACAGGAGAGCACCTAACGTTGACAGAGGGATGGAGCCTGAGAGCAGTCCGGGAAGAAGAACCAGCATGTGCAGAGACCTTGAGGATTGATGAACTTGGCTTGTGAAGGTAACAACAGGAAGCTAATGTACCTGGAACAAAGAAAGCAAATAGGGATATGGAATGAGGCAAAGATGGAAGGATTTGTTTTATGGGTCATTGAGAGATGTTCACATTTTATTTCAGAGCAATGAAGAGTCAGTGAAGGATTTTTTAAAAGAAGAATAACAGGAACAATTTATATTTTTAGCTTCTGGGAAGAGAACATATTAGAGATGGGCAAGAGTGGATGCAGGGGAAATGGTGAGCAGACAATTACTGGAGAAGTCATATAATTCAGAATTGAGAATTTTAAAAGTGGTAGGGAGACTTCTTATCATTGTAGCAGGATCATAGTTTCAAGCCAGGACTTCTCTGGTCAAACCAAGACAGATGGTTACCAAGCTATTATAGTAGTCCAGGCAACAGACAATGGTGACTTGAGCTAGGGTGGGGAGATTGATAGGGGTTCTGGCCATGTGTACTTAGTTGCTCAGTTGTGTCCGACTCTTTGCAACACCATGCCTGTCAGGTTCCTCTGTCCATGGGGATTCTCCAGGCAAGAATACTGGAATGGGTTGCCATGCCATTCTCCTCCAGGAGGAGGATTTCTGGCCATGAAGGAGAACTGAAGGTTGAATATGCCTGCATTTGTCATGACCCTCTTTTGGTATTCCTCGCTTTGTCTTACTGTGTTCGATAGCTTTTCCTGGTGATTTCAGTGCCTCCGGATCGATAGTTCTCAAAATTTAGTGTGTGTCAGAACATGGTAGACTTTCTAAAGCACAGATTCTTGTCCTTCACTCCTGGAACTTGTGATTCAGTAGGTCTGAGGTAGTGCCTGGAAATTTGCATTTGCAACAAGCTGGGTACTGCAGGTGCTGCTGGGCTGGGTACCATACTGGAGAACCATTGATTTAGATGTACGCTGATTGAGAAGCTGACTCAGGTTCTCTCTGCACTGGCTCTTTCTAGTTTCCATTAGGTTTCTTGTTTTTGTGTTTTAAATCTCTAATGTATCTTTTATTGTATGCATACAATCATGAATTGCTGTATCCAACTGAATGAGGTATTTCCGTAATCTAGTCAGGAAAGCTGTAGTTATTCTTTTTACCTCTTATACTTTGTTCTGTAATATCACTGGGCTTAGTGTTTCTTTGATGGTGGTGGTCTTAGAGTTTCTCACCTCTAAATGATTCCTTTTGCATGTCTTTTTTTCTGAATGCTGCAGTTTCCCTGTACAGGTCGGTTGCTGACTAAGTTCACATTCTGCTTTTTGCAACTACTCCTTGAAGCTGTTCTTTTTCTTCAACCACATTTCTTGCGGTCGTCAGCCCTCTCACATCTCAGGAATCTCATCCTTACCTTCCTGACTGAAAATTCAGTGACCTCTGGTCTTGCAGATCTCTGTGGATCACAGGACTGCACTGACCACGGGCAGCTCCTGCTGCAGCACACTGTCGGTCACATCTTTCTGGCCTGCCGTGACTCTCTGCTTTGTCTCAAGTCTCTTCTGGTCTCTGCTTACTTAGGGTCTTGTGAATCCTCTGGATTCATCATCACTCATGAATCCTGATAAATCCACGTAGGAAGGCATAGCTTCTGAGAACAGTGTTGCCAAGGAGACTTCAGCCTAGAAATAGCAGCCACTTTTCTCAATAATCTTTTCCTGTTCCCGCTTTCAAAATCATTCCCCTTTTTCACAGCTTCAGGGATAGAGACAAAACAGCTGTGCTTTATGTTTGAAAACTGCAACTCACATTTAAAATGCTACAATCCCTGCAGAAAGCCTGTTTTCAGCACTTTTTTTTTTGCGGGGGGCGGGGGGAGAAGTAGGCACAGTTTATTCTTTTATTTTAATATAAATTTGTGTGTGTTTTAATTACACAAGTAATACTTTTTCATTGTTGAAAATTTGGAAGATGCAGAAAGCAAAAATAGGAAAATAACCACTAATGGTCTAAAAAAAAAAACCACCAGAGATAACCCTTCAGCACTTTTTAATCCTCTTATCCATGTTTTTTAGCAGCAAAAACTTTCCTTCAAATACAGTCATATTCACAAGCCCATTAAGTAAACAGATGAGGCTGCTTGGATTGGAGGGGAGGCAGGAGACTTGAGGCCCCGCTGCTCAATTTGAGCTTCGATGCCCACTGACGGACCAGCAGGCCCATCTGCTGGACCCTCAGCCTTCCACAGGCCTGTGTGAAGACGTTGTTCTAGGTCATTCCTGTGCAAAGCTTGTACCCTACAGATTGACTGCCAAAGGCATTCTCCTCTTGGCACTCTGGCTGCCTGGGGGCACGAGGAACAGATGCTGTCTGGGGGTTGATGGGCCCTTCAGCTTCCACATATTTCATCATTTCTTAGAGTCCATGTCACCTCCAGTCTAAAGCAGAGATTGTTAACCGGGGGCTCAAACATTCCATGCAAAGTATATATCCATAGCTTTAATTAGTGTAGGGTTTGTGCAAATTCTTTTTTCCTTCATAAGTGTTAGTTTTAAAGATCTCAGCAATTTACAGTTCAGCAATACAATTGAAATCTTTACATTTCAACAACTAAATGGTTGAAGTGCTAAATATTAGGAACAAAGGAGAAAACAGTCTGAATAGAAAATTTTTTTTTCCATTGCTTTTAAGCTTGGAAACATATAATGATGGACAATCCATCATATTTTTTAAGCAACTGATTGGCGTTTTTCTCCCTAAATTTAAATTGTCTTACATCTCATATTTGAATATTATGATTATGAGATAATTACATAGTAACTTTAGAATAAAAATGAATGGTAATGGCACTGATTCTTATGAAGATTATAAGATTAATCTCATAAAAATGATGCTTTTTTTCTGTTACTAGTATAATTCAGTATGCTGTAAGCTATGTGAAAAGGCATACTTATAAAATTTTTGTAATTTTACCTATTTTAAATGCACTAAAGTAGATTTCTTTTAAATGAAATCCCACAACAAGGGCATCCTTTTAAAAGGTGATAGCTGAAGCTCCAATAATTTGGCCACCTGATGTGAAGAGTAGACTCATTGGAAAAGACCTTGATGCTAGGAAAGATTGAGGACAAGAGGAGAAGGGGTCAATAGAAGATGAGATGGTTGGATGGCATCCCTGACTCAGTGGACATAGTGAAAGACAGGGAAGCCTGGCATGCTGCAGTTCATGGGGTTGCAAAAAGTCAGACACGACTTAGTGACTGAACAACAACAACAGCAACAGTGCTTTTGTAATGTTAGCACTTTGGTGATGTGTCTAAAGGTCTGTATTTTGTTGTTTCATAGCTTCCGTCTGATCTCACATTTATTTTGAATTTTCTAAAAGTTAGGTCCATTGTGTATTGGATGTCCTCGGCTAAGCACTTACCCACACAGGAAGGTAGGTCTCATTCTTGGACTGAGGGAGATGCAGCTGATAGAAACCCCTTTCAGCTCTAAACATTCCCTTGGCCAGGCTGAGCACTCTGATGCACTTATGGCTTCTGCTTGTGGTGAAACAAGGCTGACGACAAAGGTGACGACTTTACTTCCACCAGGATCCCATCACCCTGCCTGAGCGTTTTCACCTCCTCACAACATGCAGAGTAGTCTGTGCCCCTTTTATCTCTTACTTTGTGCTCATGACAAAATTATGACAATTAAAAGAACAGATTGAAATGAAACCCTAAACTTCCTTCCCCTTCATGGTGACCTCAGTTAGCTTGTTTCCTTTGTTGTTGTTCAGTCACTCAGTTGTGTCTGACTCTTTGCGACCCCATGGACTGCAGCACGCCAGGCTTCACTGTCCTTCACTATTTCCTGGAGTTTACACAAACTCATGTCCACTGCGTTGGTGATACCAACCAACTGTCTCATCTTCTGTCTTCCCCTTCTCCTGCCTTCAGTCTTTCCCAGCGTCAGGGTCTTTTCCAATGAGTCGGCTCTTCACATGTCTGAGGTTATTGATATTTCGTTTCCTTTAATGTCCTTTTATTTTCAATGATGGTTTCTAATGTATTCAATATAAGTGCAGCATTTGGCTCTCTCCTGTTGGTGGGTGTGTGAGAAGAGAGACAGAAATCCATGGTTAAGAAATGTAAAGGACAAAATTAAGGAAAGAGGTGGCATTGCTGTGGCTCCCTCCAGCGTGCAAGAGTCTCCCTCTGCTCCCTGGAGCTGCGGAACCCGCTAGCGACTCCATGGTGAGTTCTGCTCCTGGTTCAGCTGGGCTTCACTGCCTGCCAGCTGGTGGCTCCCAAGTGTTTGAATTAGAGAATCACAGTCAGTCAGTTCTGCATCTCTTTGAAATCAGTAGCATTCAGGACTTTTTGTTTCATGTTGCATGGCTTTACATGAAAAAAGTTCCTTGAAACATGGAAACGGTAGTTAGTTGACATTCTTCATTTTCTTTTCTTGTTAGTTGCCTGCTCTCTTTAAGATGAAACCTTTCCATGTTCTGCTCAAGAGAACACAAGTGAGGTCAAATGGACCGAGCCTTTGAAGCTGTGGGTTCAGGGCACATGGTCCACTCCAGTGATCCACTCCTGAGGGTCCCAGCTCTTTCTGAGCACACTTCTGCTGATCTGTGCTCCGAAGCCCTTATACTACAAGAAACTAAGCACTTCTTTTCACCTCTTGAAGCAATTTGGACATATCTTAGAGGCCCTGGGGCCCTAGAAATTTCTTCTGTGTTGTAGACTAGCCCAGACGTACTGGACTTCTTTGTCTCTGAGCATAAAGTCTTGCACACTAGTGTTGGAGAAGACTCTTGAGAGTCCCTTGGACTGCAAGAAGATCCAACCAGTCCATCCTAAAGGAGATCAGTCCTGGGTGTTCATTGGAAGGACTGATGTTGAAGCTGAAACTCCAATACTTTGGCCACCTCATGCGAAGAGTTGACTCATTGGAAAAGACCCTGATGCTGGGAAGGATTGGGGGCAGGAGGAGAAGGGGACGACAGAGGATGAGATGGTTGGATGGCATCACCGAATCGATGGACATGGGTTTGGGTAAACTCCAGGAGTTGGTGATGGACAGGGAGGCCTGGCGTGCTGTGATTCATGGGGTCGCAAAGAGTCGGACACGACTGAGCGACTGAACTGAACTGAACTGAACATGCTTAAAATGTGTTGATTGAATAAAATAATGAATAGGTACTTCTGTGTATATGACACCCTATCTTAACTCTGGTTTCACAGAAAAAATACATTATTTCCCTTGGCATACTCTCCCTTCAGAATCATTCAGTACTTGAAAATCATTCCTGAAGATATAAACACTGTGTCTAATAACAAAGTATTTCTGTGTTTCACCCCTTCTTGGGGGACAAACTGAAAATCTGCAGGTATAACCACACGGGTTCTAGAATGTGATACTGTTTGTCTGTTTCAGTCTAGGGGCAGAGCTGTGATTAGTAGTGATGTGAAGGCATTGAGTCCATCCATTTGGAGTCTTACAGAGAGGCTCCAGCCTGACAATTTGAACTAACAGTGAAAATGTGCTGTTATTTGAGGAACTGACATCCATGGAGGGGGCATGGAAGCATCCGCCATGGATGGTGTAAAGAAATGTTTAACTCAGAGAGCTAGTGGAGAATAAACAAACACTAAGTTTCCTGCTGTAGGAGTCTGTGATTCTTACTCTAAATTTTAAAATATTCTGGTCTTATGAGCCAATCATCTTAGCTTGTATTTTAAAAAAAAAAAAAAAGGAAGACAATGAACCAGTGCAACTAAGCTGTAGTATCTGGCTCAATCTCCTTCTTGAGCTAGAATATCTCACTCCTGCTCCTACTAATCCACCATCCTCCTACCATCCCTTGGGTTTCTTTCCTCTTCTAGTTCATCTATGGCTCTCAGGTCACTGCCAGGCACTGCTTTTCCTAGATAAGATGCCCCCCCAGGTTGGCACAGTTCACCAAGTACCACCTTCCTGTACCTGCCACCTCTCGCCCTACATTGTCCTGATCTTCTGCTCCACTCTGACTGCTACCTTGCCAAAGTGGGACGAGATGGTAAAAATAGAAACCAGATCCCTTACTACCTAGTAAACTCTTTCACCAGATCATAACACAGCAGTCCCTGTGTCTGTCTTCTGATACAGTTCTTTCATTTGGCCAGAGAATGCAGTCTGTTATGTGCTTCGTCGTTCAGTTGTGTCTGACTCTTTACGACCCCATGGACTGTAGCCCACCAGGCTCCTGTGTCCATCGGATTCTCCAGGCAAGAATACTGGAGTGAGTAGCCTCTCCCTTCTCCAGGGGATCTTTCCAACCCAGGGATCGAACCCAGGTCTCCCATATTGCAGGCAAATTTTTTGCTATCTGAGCCACCAGGGAATCCCAATGTAGTCTATTCTTGCTCCTCAAAAACTGGGAAGCAGTCTGAACTAGAAAGCAAAGCCCCAAGAAATAAAGTAGAACAATTGGCATAAGGAAATCAGGGTCTCCTAGGGTAGAAGGAACTGGTACCGTAAATGCTATACCCTGAAAGGGTCAAAATTAGGGAGTCCTGTTGAGAGGGACCTTAAGGGTCCTTTGAAATGCAGTTGCCCTAAAGCAGCAGGGAGATGGAATTACTGGACAAGCCTAATGCTGGCTTAGGAATAACATGATGCAGGGCTTTGAGATGATCCCAGCTCTCCTGGGAGTGGCCAAGTTTTGATCTGAAAGGGTTGGTTTCAGAGAGGCCTATAAGAGTCTGAGCTTTCTCTATGGAGCAGAATGCTGGGAAGATCACCCTTTTTCAAAGAACTCTTATAAAAAGTAGTCGGGACTGTGGCATGTACTACTGTAACCAGAGTTTCTGCAGCCTAGCATGTGACTGAGCTAGGATTAAAACAGAGGTCCTTTCCATCAAGCCAAGTTCCTAAATCGCTATGAATCCCAGAGCTTAGTGGCATATATGTTAATGACTGACACAGGATGTCTGGTGGGATTCTAGAAAGCAGCAGAAGGGTGAAAATGATTTGAGGGGACTAGAATCATGGGGTCTGCCTGGTGCTTCCAAAATCTACATGAGTAATCAGAAATTTAGCATTCTCTGCTTGTGAAAATTTGAACTTGACAGAGTCTGTATGTAACAAGACTGAAAAATTTTCCCAAAATTCTTCTGTGATCTCATATCCATGTCCTTACAATGTTTCACCATCTTATTTCTCATTCTAGTTTTGCAGCATACAGCATCATATGACTTCATCACTCCAAGTAATAGGGCCTACATCTATTTCATCATTTCAAGAAAATATAATCCTTGAAAATATTTCACAAATTGTACAAAAAGAATGGACTAAGGTGATACCTGTGACACACTTAGCTTTTGCTCATTTTAGGTATAAATATACTAATTCTGTTTTGAAAGAGTACTTCATTTCCAACAGTGCTAAATCTTATCTAATATAATTTTTTTAGCAAGCACTTTAGAATGACATGAAAATTACTTGGTTCTTAAAAAAATAGCTTTACATAATAATTTATTAGAGCAAGGAATAATTTGATACTATCTCTTGGAGGAAATAAAAAAGTATATTTTAAAGATAACACATACAGACTCGAGATAAGATTAAGCTTTCAGAAATCTTTATTATGCTCCCTTCTAGTTTAATGATCATTAGATTTATCTTGCAATCAATTTGAAATAAACCATGAAACAATAGTGAACAGAATTGGCTATAATTTAAGATAAACCTGGCATCCCTAGTTAATAATAATAGGATTTATGAGAATGAAAAATGAGTCCTGCTGTTGGCAGTATGATTTACATAAAGCTTGGGCTATAGGGTATTGAAAGTTACAGATAGGAGCAATAGGACTCATGATAAAGGCATTCTTTCCTTAGAGGAGAAGACAGTGGCAGTATATGAGATGGATGGCATCACCAACTCAATGGACATGAGTTTAAACAAACTCCAGGAGATAGCGAAGGACAGGGAAGCCTGTAGTTCATGGGGTCACAAAGAGTCAGACACAACTTAGCGACTGAATGACAACAAATAATATTCTGTAACATATACTCCTAAATTTAATGTTGATTTTATTATAAATATAAGTTTCAGATAAATATTTATGGAGTGATTTTCCATTTGTTTTGGTTGGTTGCAAGCAGCAGAAACTAACTTAAACTAAAAATAAATTATTAGAAAATTGGGGTAGCCCCTGGAATTGAAGGAAAAGCTGAAATACTATGCTGGAGTTTTAAGAGTTGTATTACACCCCTTTCTTTCTCTTCAGAGTTTGGGAACAGGTGAGAGATATATATTTGTTGTTGTTTAGTCGCTAGGTCGTGTCCTTCTGCAACTCCACAAACTGTAGCCACCAGGTTCCTTTGTCCATGGGATTTTCCAGGCAAGTGTACTGGAGTGGATTGCCATTTCCTTCTCCAAGAGAGAGATATATATAGGATTTAATAAAATGAAGACTGAAAAATTACCTTTACTACCTAATAAAGCCAGTTGTGGTTTTAAATCTGTGGCTAATCAAGACCTATTAGTTATACTCTAATCTGACTCATGTGTTAGTTCTAGAGTTTGATTAGTATGTATCTTTATAATTTACTCTAAATTCTATCAGACCTTTCCTGTAACTAGCACAAGTTCCAAATATCTTCTATCTAGCATGAAACTTTAAAAAAATCCTTACACTTTTCTTCTCTTCCTGAATTCAATGGCTGTTTCAGTTGAGGGAATCAAATTGTATATTTGTTGCTAAAATCAGTCTTTCCTTCTGCATCTCACTAACTGGAAGAGAAATGTTTGTTTAGACAGGTTGAGCCTCCAAGAACACGAAAATTCCCTTAGTGGTGTCTTTCCAATCAGAAGTTTCACTTTGCTCTAAAAAGTGTGAAAAATTTCTCCTCCCAAAAGGTGTTTTCAGAAGTTACTGCTAGCTCGGCAGAATTTTCATTGATCCACGATAGCATTTGCTTGTTTTGTTTTTAAGCAAACTTTGAACTCAGACACTGCTACCTTTATAGAATTTCCAGTTCCAATCCAATCAGATTAGAACTAGCCAGTCAAATCTAAGCAAAGTGCTTTTAATCAATTTGAATTAAGTTCACATGATTCCTAACTCATGGCAGGGAACTTCACAACTCAAATCCCTCTTTCCTAGCAAACTTGCCAGTTAGAAGGTGTTATCACTTCTTTTATGCGTGGGGAGTAGATTTTAAATGATGCACTTTTCAGGGTTTAGATGTTTGCAGGGCTTCATTGATATCAGCGTGAAGAAATGTGTCTCGGATTATAAGACATTTTGTCTCAATTTTTTTCAGTCTTCCAAAGGAATAAGATTTATTTCCTTTAATGTCATTCACCTGGAAGGACGGCAACACTGTTTAGAAAAGTGAGGTAGGCTGTTGAAAATAGCAGTTCCCAATCTGGCTGATCAGCTGCGTTACCTGAGTAGCCTATAAAAGCCGGCCTCCAGTAGGTGGAGTCACTGGCTTGGGGAGCGAGGATGAAACTTCATGTTGTGTTTGCTGGAACAGTGGCTCCGACTGTAAGAAAACAGAAGAGACTAAGGATTAGAGGTGTGACACACACCTGTGAATGGTGGCTTACAGGAACAGTGGATCTTAGAAGTTCATGTGATGGCCAACTGGTAAGAGAAGAATTTATATGTGCACATTTTGAGGAGAAGTGAAAAACAACTTATGCAGTAACTTCTGAAAATACTGTTTGGGAGGTATTTTCAGAAGCTCCTTGTCAGAATTTACAAGGTACCTCATTCAATCTCCTTACCTTCCCACTCCTCCCCTCACACTTTTGAGATATATTTTAAATTTTTATTAGTATTTTTAGAAGTACAACTGCATGGGGGAAGTTAGCTGGCTTATACAATTCTTTAAATTCAAAATGCGTGTAAATATTTAGTACCAGAGTGGTTTCCAAACCTCTCTCTTCACTAGAGTCATCTGAAAAGCTTGAATATGAAGAGATTTCTGGGTCCCATCTCTCTTACTGGGTCACAATCTCCGAGTCTGAAGTCTGGATATGTCTTTAGAGAGCAAGCCCTGTATGGTGTGGGGTTCTGAGTGGTAGGTGTCCCTGCTTTGGGGCCAGCACAGTTGAATTCATTCAAATAATCAGTGTTTTCATCCTTTTAATGAAAGAATATAAAAAATCTGGGAACCAAAATGCAGCTGAAATGATGCTTCACAGTAGTAGTTTTCAAAAAACTGTTTAAATTAGAAATCTTTGTTTGAAGAAATGTTAGCTTGGTCTTGAAGCTGTGAGAACAAGATAAGCTGGAATTACTCCAGCTGCTGGTGGTGTGGGAGGAAAGAGGTAATTGAGATTAGCTGCATTCTGGGACTGGGAGGAACTCTGAGGGCTCTTATGGGAGCATTTACAAATCTGTGTTTCATTGGGTTCTTTCCCTCTGCCTTGCTCACTGGATATTTCCCAATAAGTTTTGGCTGTGCTGCATCTTCCTTGCGATGCACAGGCTTCTCTCTAGTTGTGGTGCCCGGGCTCCAGAGTACGTGGGCTCAGTAGTTGCAGCACGAGGCCTTAGTTGCATCCCTCCACCCCAACCATATGCACCTGGGGTTTTTAGTTCCCAGACCAGGGATTGAACTCTCAACCACTGGACCACCAGGGGAAGTCCCCCAGTTTGTGTTAATATCCTCATCATTCTTGCTCTCAGGAATTAGAAGCCCAGAAATCAGAAGGCTGCTTATTAGGGGACCCCTACAACTTCTACCTTCTCTCCTTCTTTGTTTCTTGGGATATAAAGCCTGTGACACTCTATACATGGTCTTTATTCACAGGCAGCATGCCACAGCTTGGATTTTTACCACTTGATCTTTCTCAGTGAAAGAAATGGGATAAGCTAGAAAGCAAGTTGATGGTTCAAACTAAGCAGTAGCCCCTAGGTCCCTCTCTGTGGGCATCTCCCTCCTCAAATGAGCTTCTGAATGTCTTGTCTTCAAGTAAACTCCCAGAGGGCCCAATCATACCAGTTCTCAGATATTTATAGTCCCTTTACTTCTCCATTAAAGGCTCCACTCCCTAACACCTTGATGGGGTGAGTGGTTTGATAGAACTTCCTGCATCCTCCCCTCCTCCCTGGGCTATTATTTTATCTACTTTATTAGCAATTATTATCCATACTGCTCTGGCCTCGTCTTGGTCTTCTCCATCACTGTCCTATGGAAGTCCTTAATGATTACCCAGAGGAGGTGGGAGCAAGGAGGAGGGGCTTGGGTTTTATGGCAGCTGCTCAGCTCTGATAGCGACCAGAGTCACATATGAGACTAGACAAGTCACTCAACTGCTCTGGGACTGAGAATTCATCTGCAAAATGGATCTAATTAGGTCATGCCTAGGGCTCATTTAAGAAAATGTTATGACTTGATCTATAATTCTTCTTTCTTCCTTTTCTTAATAATTTATCAGTGTTAAGAACATCTTTTTCCCCTTTTCAGTCAGTACACTAGCTGTCCCTGCCCTTCATCCCTGCTGCCCTAAGACTCATTCAGTTTTATCACCTTATATTAGACAACAGCAAGAGCATCCAGTGTTCCCCATTTCCTCCCCCACAAAGACAAAATGTCTTCCCTTTAAAAGCCTATTCCTTTACCATGAAGTTCAAGTTATCCATCTGTTTGTCAAGCCAACTTAGCAGCTTAAAATATTTCATCATCCTTACGGATTTTATGAATCAGTAATTTGGAAAGAATACAGTGGGGATGGTTTATCTCTAAATTTGGGGCCTCAGCTAGGACGACTCAGAAGCTAGAAGTAGTGGTCCTGGGAGCTGATCTTGGCTGCGTGCTGGGACATGTGCTGAGACTTGCGTCCCCATAAGGGCTTCTTCAGTTGGACTATGCTCTCTCATAGCATAGTGGCTTCCCACTTTTTACATGGCAGACCAGAGCACCAAAAGCCACTTAAAAAAGTGAATTGTGTAGCCTTTGACACTCTAGCCTGAATTATAGCATTACCTCCACTGTGCCCTACTGGTCTGTCCGTCACATGCCCTTCCACATTCCATGGAAAGGTACAGACTCCACCTCTCAATGGAAGTGGCGTAAAGAATTTGTGGACAAGTTGGTTTTTTTCAGGCAAGGTTTTGTTGGGGCTTCTGCTGCAAGCAGAGGGAAGCAAGAACAAACAGCAGGTTCCCTTGCTTGTTTGCTCCCAGAGGAGGGGTGGAGCTTGTTCCCAATGTGGGTTGAGAGTAGAGGTATGTCCAGGGGTTGGGCTGGAGGGGTGGCTTAGGTGGTTTGCCCACCTCTTGGGTCGTGGTGTGTGCAGGGTGCGTGCACAGAACCCTGCTTTTGATCCAGGCTCTTCAAAAGTGGCATTTGTGAATTTTGGTCTCTTTGTATCCTTTGTCCAGAATTTGTCCCAACTGTACATACATGCATTTATTTTAGTCCCATACAGTTTCTTTGTATTTTGTTGCTTAAGGAGAGATGTGTCCAGGTGCAAGCATTGCAGCCCTTTGGCAAAGGGTTCCAGGTCCCAGTCTGTCTCATTCCCCCTGAGAGACTCTACACTGTTATTCTCTCTTTTTTTTTTAATAATCTAAACAATGCATTATTTATTAGGAAAATTTAGAGAATTTAACACATAATAAAACAGCATCCCAAATCAGTAAGAATAGATTTCAACAAATAGTTTTTGGACTTTTGAATAAAAGTAGCTCTGTACCTTGCACTCTTCACAGAAATTAATTCCAGATGGAGATCTGGATGCATACATAATTAACTTAGAGCATATTCTGTATTTTCTTCCATCTATATTTTGAAATAAAAGTCATAAAAATATTTATCAATTTAACTATATATAAATATAAAACATCTGTTTAAAAAAGACACCAAAAGTAAACTAAAGACAAGTGACCAACTGGGAGAAAACACTGAAACAGATGTAAAAGACTGATATCCATCCAAACTATATGAAAAACTCCAACTAATCCATGAGGTAAAAAGAGAAATTATTCACAGAAAAATGAAATTTTTTGCAAAAGGCAATTCACATGTCTAAAGTAAATATATGGAAAGATGTCCATCTTTACTAGCATCAGGTTTTTCCTAAACATAAACAATAAAAATGATAGTTTTTCACAGATTAATTTTAAAAATTTAATCAGAAATCAAATGTCCTTAATTATATGGAGAGCAGGTACTCATTCACTGCTGAAAAGAAGAAACTTTAAACTGCTAACAGCCATTTTGGAAACCAAATGAAGTAATCTCTTTAAAGCTGCCTAACTGACCCAGCGAGTCAAAGCTTAAGCATACAATAGAGAAATCATTATATGCATATAGAGTCGTATAGGATGACACTCTTTTAGCATTGTTTGAAAACAAAAAAAGAGGAAACTACCCTAGTGACCATTATAGGCTAAATAGATTGTGGAACACTATACAAAAGTCAACAGTCTACACCCTTATTCTTAAGGGGTAAGAGGCCAAAGGTCTCTTCTGAAACTTCTTCCTGCTGGACAGGGGGCTCAGACCCTAGCCTACCCTAGAGGTGTAGAAGACCCTCACTGACTGTTCAAGGACCTGTAGGGACCTGGGCCACTTTCTGCTGAAGAGGCTGAATTCCTTGAGCCTTCATGAGCCTTACTTCAAACTGTTGGAGCCAAACAAGGACTAAAAAGGAGAAGAACAACAAGGGCCATTAAAGGGCCTAGAAAGGGAAAGAACCAGGTTAAATTTGGGCTCCCTAACTGTTGACCAGACCAGGAAAGCGATATTGCCTCTGCCCAAATTATGAAGCCACTCTGTCTTGTTCTGCCAGAAGTCAAGCAAGGGCCAAAAGATTGTCAAGGATTACATCAGCCAAGGAAATGAGAGGTCCCAAGTTCCATTAAGGCTTCAAATAGCAACCAACCCACTACATCATTTTACTTATCTGTTGATGGTGCTTGTCTTTTTTTTTTTTTAAATTCAGCCAAGACTTTACTGGGGCCCCTGCTGCAGCCGGGGAAAGTGAGAACAAACAAGTTTCCCTGTGGTGCTTGTCTTTTGAATAGCTATCTCAGGTCTTCCACTGGCTCACAGGTATATTGTTCTTCTGTTGCAACCTGTGGGGTTTCTGGAGATAAAATCTTTATCTGGACAAATGTACCCAACTGGATATCCCTTGGAGTTTGACAGCAGTAGGGGAGTGGTTAAAAGTACTTTATACATATCCTTCCATTATGGTAATAGTTGGTCTTTGGAGGATCCTCTTTCCAGGTTTTAAGAAGAACTTGGTCCCAGGGCTTTATCTATGCAGGAACTTCTCCTTCCTGTGTGGTTCTAGTGGGAGCTGGCAGTGAACATGTCCTAGATTAATAATATATCTCAGGGCCTGGTTCATGTCCTTATCCAGTAGAGTGTCACTAGCAAGTAAAGGCCTCCCATAGGTCATTTCAAATGGAATGGGCTAAGTCTTAGATCACTCTTGGGGACTACATGGACCCTGAAAAGTTCAATAGGAAGCACATTGGTCCAGGGTTCATGAGTTTCTTGGCAGAACTTTGCTAAGGTTTTCTTTAAAGAATGGTTCATTTTCTCTACCTTCCCTAAAGACTAGGGGTGAGTAGCTTGTAGGCTATCCCTAGGGGCATTATGAGCCCCTCTGTGATTTTGGTTATAAAAGAGGACCTATTCACTCTCTAGAAGATCCTTGGAAGTCCACACCGAGGACTTGTTTCTTTTCAAAGGGATTTACAGATTTCCATAGCCTTTTCAGATTGGGTGGGGAAGGCTTCAACCCATTCTGTGAAAGTATCAGCAAACACTTGAAGATACTAATATCTTGATCATGGGGACATTTGGGTAAAATCTAACTGCCAGTCTTCCCCTGGATATGTCCCTCAGTATTGGATTGGCCTGAGGAGCAAAGGGTGAATTGAATGGGTCTGTGGGTTTTTGTGGGCACATAAGTTACAGACAAGCATTACATTTTTTTTTTTTTAACTGTTTTAAGCTTCCTCCCTAAAAAAGCCTTTTGCATCAAGTCCCATAGTGCATTCCTCTCATAATGGGTGGCATCCTGTAAGCTCCTCGTGAGTTGCCATTGTTGGGCCTCCAGGATTTGAACCTTATCCTTTTTTAATACCAGCCTGTGCTTCCTTCTCATACCCTGATTTCAGATCATTCTCTTGTTCATGTGGGGACTACTAGGGTAAGCTAGGGAGTTGGGGTGGGGTGGGGCAATCACTAGAGCCATAACTTGTTCAGGTTCCTGCAATCAAGCTGCCTGTTTTGCAGTTTCATCAGCTTTGCTGTTCCCTTGGCTCACAAAGATTCCTCCCTCTGATGGCCCCAACAGTGGATTACTGCTACCTGGGTTGGAAGCTGCACTGCTTCTAAAAGAGTCAGAATCAAATCTTTATGTTTTATGGGGGAATTTTTAGCAGTTAAAATTCCCCCATTTTTCCTCTTTCCAAAAGTTTCCTCTTTCCAAATGGCAGCATGAGTATATAGCACGTGGAATTCATATTTAGGGATTTTACTCACTGACTGATTTTATTCCCTGATTCATATTTAGAGTAAGTGAAAATGTTTAATTTCTTATATTTCCCTAATTGTGAAGCTCTCATTAATGCAACTAGTTCAGCTTTCTGGACTGATGTCTGGAATGACAGGGCCTTGGGGTCTATGACTTCATTGGGACTAACTACGGCATACCCTGACTTTCAGGTCCCCATTTCTACAAAACTGCTCCCGTCAGTAAACCATTCAACTCAAGGACTGTCAAGAGGCTCAGCTAGAAGATCAGACCTGCTGGAGTAAGTTTATTCTATGGTCTCTATACACTGATGAACTAAGGCTCTACTCTCGATTGCTAGAAGCAGAGTTGCCAGGTTCAGGGTTTGGCATACCTTTAATGTCAGAGGTATCCATTAAGAGGGACTGGTATCTTGTTTTTATTTTTAATATTTATTATTTTCGATTGTGCTGCATCTTTTTTGCTACTTGCTGGTTTTCTGTAGTTGTGGCAGGCAGGGACTACTCTTTGTTGCAATGTGCAGGCTTCTCATTGCGGTGGCTTCTCTTTTTGCAGAGCGTGGGTTCTGGGGTGTATGGGCTCAGTAGTTGTGGTACATGGACTTAGTTGCCCTGCAGCATGTGCAATCTTCCCAGACCAAGGATCAAATCTGTTCCCTGCATTGGCAGGCAGATTCTTAACCACTGGATCATGAGGGAAGTCTGGGCCCGATATCTTGTTATCCTTCCTCCAGTCAACCAATGATGTCCTTTGACTTCCAGCACATATTGTACCTGATGAGGTGTTAACACATCTAATTGTTGTCCCAGGGTGAGCTTGGAAACCTCATTAACCAACAGGGCTATGACTGCTGCTGCCTGTAGACAGCTTGACCATCCCAGGGCCACTGAGTTCAGTTGTTTTGAAAAGTAGACCACTGGTCTCTGATACAGTCCCAGCTTTTGGGTCAGGATACCTAGTACTATCCCTGACCTCTTGTGAACGTATAGGGTAAAGGGCTTGTCCAAATTTGGAAGTGCCAGTGCTCTGCTCAGCTCAGTGTTTAGAGTATGAAAGTCCTGCTGGTGGTCCTTATTCCATTGAAAGAGTTCCCTTTCTCCTCCCTTAAGAATCTCATAGAGGGGTTTGCTCTAAGGCTATAATTTGAAACCCAGATATGACAAAACCTGGGTTTCACTGGTGGCTCAGTGGTAAAGAATCTGCCTGCCAATGCAGGAGATGAGAGTTCAATCCCTAGAAGATCCCCTGGAGAAGGAAATGGCAACCCACTCCAGTATTCTTGCCTGGAAAACTCCATGGACAGAGGAGCCTGGCGGGCTACAGTCTGTGGGGTCACAAAAGAAGCCACAGGACTTAGCGACTAAACAACAACAAAAAGACAGAACTCAACCTTCCAAAGAAAGCCTTGTAGTTGTCTCTTTGTGGTTGGAGGTCGTAATGCACTAATTGCTATTTTCCTATCTGTGGCCAGGGGTCATGTCCCTGGGGTCAAAACAAATCCTAAGTATTGAACCTGTCGCTGTGAGATCTGAGCCCTGGTTATGTCTCCTTTTTGCCAGAAAATTTAAGACCCTAATAATGTTTTGATCAGAACCTTGTTTGGTCTCACTTCTTACCAATAGACCATCATTAGATTGTAGCAGAGTTCGCTTCTCAAGGCCCAGTCCCCTCAGTTCCCTTGCCAAGAAGTTCCCTTGCCTTTCCAAGAAGTTGGGAAGTCCTGAAAACCCTGTGGAAACACTGCCTATGTAAGTTTAATTTATGTTAATACTAGTTTAACTGGGGATTGACAAAGTTGTGTCCTATAGCACAGTTCGAGTAATGGCATTGGCTTCTGTTGTGAGAGGGAAAGGGAAAGTCTATCTTTGCTGTTAGGAAAGTACTAATTAAAGAGAAAAAGCTCTTATCTGTCAGTAACTCTGTATATTTGAATCTCTAGACCATGGGAGAAGATTATTCAGCGATGGCTTTTGGGCTCTGATCACACAAGAAATAAAACAACAGTAACTAGATTCTGGCACTGATAAATCATGTTAATTCTAACAGTTAAGTATATTTATGATATCAGTAGAATTTCTTTTAAAAAAGAAGCATACAGTGAGCCTACCAGCAAGTTTTCTTCAGGGAGAATCTACTTTAATGTCATAGGAATTTTTATTGGTCTTCATCCAAAACCTTTGAAAGTAAGCAACGCTTTTGAGTCCTTAACATAAGGCTAAGCAGTTTGGTAGAGGAAAAAATGACGGACTTTTGTTTTCACAAAGACAACCAAATCATTTCCTTCTGGGAAAACAGACTTTATCAGATATAATATTTCTGAATTTGTTTTCCTTTCCAATTGCTTGTGTTTCTCACAAGATACACATCATGATTCACAAAGTCCCTAAGAGGTATGGCAATCTTATAACATTGTCTATGAAGATTTTCTACAGTTGAACCAACACAGAATAGAATACTATCCTTCATAAAGGCAGCATTGAGATTCGGAACTCAAAAAGTTGACGTGCAGCGAGGTAAAATATATGCTTAAAATGCTTTATATTTCATCATCATGATCAAAATCTTTATCATAAATGCTTGAAACTGAAAAAATGAAGTCAAAGCTCAGTTAGCATTTTATAGCTGTAGAACATCATTTCTACCATTTAAAATAAGACTGCATTCTTAGCATTAGGTATGGATCATGAAAAGAGTGTAGGTTGAACTGGATAAAAGTGACTGCCAGTTAATAACTTCCTACTATGTGGAATAAAATGGGGGAAAGTCTGCTTCTAACTTCATGATGATTTTTTTGTAATACCATTTTTTAAAATATTTATTTCTTTTATTTTTGGCTGCCCTGGGTCTTTGCTGCTGTGCACGAACTTGGTCTAATCAAGGAGAGCAGGGGCTGCACTCTTAATTGCAGTGCGTGGGCTTTTTGTTGCAGTGGCTTCTCTCGTTGCAGAGCGAGGGCTGTAGGTTGCGTGGGCTCAGTAGTTGTGGCTCACGGGCTCCAGAGTGCAGGCTGAGTAGTTATGGCACATGGGCTTAGTTGCCCTGCCGCATGTGGGATCTTCCCACACCAAAGATCGAACCAGTGTCCCCTGCATTGCAAGGTGGATTCTCAACCACTGGACCACCAGGAAAGCCCTGTAATACCATTTTTTATACTTCACAAAATTCAAGATACTGTTATTAACAATTGTCTATATTTTCACTGAAAACTATAAGACATTGATGGAAGAAACTGAACAAGATATTGAAATGCATGGAAAGATAGTCTGTACTCATGAATTAGAAGAATTAATATTGTGAGAATGTCCATACCACCTGAAACAATGTACAGATTCAATGCAATATGTATCAAAATACCAATGGCATTTTTTACAGAAATAGAACAATCTGAAAATTTGTGTGGAACAAAAGACCCCAAGTAGCCAAAGTAATAATGAGAAAGAAAAGCAAAGATGGAGGCATCGTGCTTCCTGGTTTTAAACTTTGCTACAAAGTTATAGTAATAAAAACAGTATTATTGTTGTTGTTCAGTCACCCAGTCATGTCCAACTTCTGAGACCCCATAGACTGCAGTATGCCAGGCCTCCCTACCAAAAGCAGTATGATATTGGCATAAAAACAGACACATAGATCAGTAAAATAGAATAGAAACCTGAGAAACTCATGCATGCATATCAATTAATTATGATAAAGTGAGTATTATATATATGTTGTGTGTATACACATATAATGGATAATTGCATCTTTATCCATTGATGGACACTTAGGTTGTTTCCATGTGTTGACAATCATAAATATGCTGTGATGAAAATGGCAGTGCAGATCTGTTTCAGAGTTAGTGTTTTTCTTTACTTCAGATATATTCCCAGAAGTAGAATTGCTGGATTATATGGTAGTTCTATTTTTAATATTTTTGAGGAAACTCCATTCTGTTTTCCATAGTGACTGTATGAATTTAAAATTCTACCACTAGTACAGAAAGGGTTCCTTTTTCTCCACATTCATACCAGCATTTGTTATTTCTTATCTTTTTGATGCCTGCCATTTTAAAAGGTATGAGGTGATATCTCATTGTGGTTTTGATTTGCATTTCTCTAGTGATTAGTGATGTTGAACACTTTTTCATGCACCAGTTGACCTTTTGTAAATCCTGTTTGGAAAAATGTCTTTTCAGTCCTGTTGCCTATTTTTAGATTATTATTCCATAATTATTTTTGGTATTAAGTTGTATGTGTTCTTCATATATTTTGAATAATAATCCCTTATCATATATAGAGATTACAAATTTTTTTTCCAGTTCCAAAGATTTTGTTTCTTTGCTGTATGAAAAGAAGCTTTTTAGTTATAATCACACTAGTTCAGTTTTTATTTTTTTGTTTGTACTTTAGATATCACATCCAAAAAGTCATTGACAAGACCCATGTCAAGGAGCTTTTTTCCTATATTTTCTTCCAGCAATTTCACAGTTTCTGGTCTTACATTTAAGTCTTGAATTAATTTTGAGTTACTTTTTGTGAGTGGTATAAGATTAGAGTAGTTTTGTTTCTTTACATGTGCATATCCAATTTTTCCTGGTACCATTTATTGATGCGACTGTCTTTTCTCCATTGAGTATTCTTGGCTCTCTTGTCAAGTATTAGCTAACTGTATATGAGTGGATTTAATACTGGGCTCTCAATTTTGTGTTTTGGTCTATGTGTCTGTTTTGATTACTATAGCTTTATAATACAGTTTGAAACCAGGAAGTGTGATGTCTCCTGCTTTATTCTTTTTCAGGATTGCTTTTGGCTACTCAAAATTTTTTATGAGTATAAATTTTAGGAGTGTTTTTTCTACTTCTCCAAGAAAATTTCACTAGAATCTTGATAGATACTACATTGAATTTATAGATGGCCTTGGGTAGTATGGATATTTTAACAGTATTAATTCTTCCAATCTACATAGGATACCTTTATAATTATTTATGTTTTCTTCAGTTTTTTCATAACTATTTCATAGTTTTCAGTGTAGACATCATTTACCTCCTTAGTTAAATTTAGTCCTAAGTATTTTATTGTTTTTGATGCTATTTTAAATGAAATCATTAAAAAGTTTTTTCAGATAATTTGTTATTTATAGTTACACAACTGATTTTTATACGTTGATTTTTTATGCTGCAAATTTACTGAATTCATTAATTCCTTTAATAGTTTTTAGGTTGAGTCCTGAAAGTTAGTTATATCATCTGCAAATAGTGACAATTTTACTTCTTCCTTCCCAATTCTGATGGTTTTTCATCTCTTTTTCTTTCCTGATTGCTCTGGCTAGGACTTACAATCCTATGTTGAATAGGAGTGGTAAGAGTGGGCTCCCTTGTCTTGGTCCTGATCTTAGAGGAAAAGCTTTCAATCTTTTACTATCAACTAAGATATTAGCTGTGGGCTTGCCTTATATAGCCTTTTCTTATGTTGATTTACGTTGACGTATATATGTATGTTCTTACATTTCCTTCTATACCTAATTTGTTAAGGGATTTTAATCATGAATAGATGTTGAATTTTGTCAAATGCTTTTTCTGCATCCATTGAGATAGTTACATGATTTTTTCTTTTATTCTAATAATGTGATGTATCACATTTATCAATTTGCATACATAGAACCATGCTTGCATCCTCGGGATGAATTCCCCTTGATCATGGTGCTTAATGGGCTGCTGAATTTGGTTTGCTACTTTCAAATTTTCACATCTACATTTATTAGGAATATTGGCCTATTAGGTTTTTTTTTCCCCTTGCAGTGTTTTTTTTGTTTTTTGAACTTTGTTGAGTTTGAACGTGTTCCCTCCTCTTTTATTTTTTGTGAGAGTTTGAAAAGGACTGTCATTAATTTTTCCTTAACTATTCAGTAAAATTCACCAGAGCTTGGTCCTGAGCCTTTGTTGGGAGATTTTTGGCTACTGATTCAATTTCCTTATGGGTATTTGTTTTCCGGTTTTTGTTTTTTTATGATTCAGTCTTGCTGAATTTTTCTAGGTTGTTCAGTTTGTTGGTGTACAGTTTATAATAACTTTGAACGTTTCTTTGTTTGTCTGTATGACTTGTCTCCTCTTTCATTATAATTTTATTGATTTAGGTCCTCTTTTTTCCTTGACTAGTCTAGCTGAAGATTTGTCTTTTCAAAGAACTCTTTAGTTTTGTTAATCTTTTCTATTGTTTTCTTGTTCTTCATTTTATTTATTTCTGCTCTAATCTTTGTTTCCTTTCTTATGCTAACTTTTGGCTTGATTTGTTATTCTTTTTCTAGTTCTTTGAGACACAGAATTAAGTTATTTGGCCTATTTCTTGTATCCTAACGTAGAAGTTATTGCTATGAACTCCCCTCTTCTGCTGCATCCCATGAGTTTTGATATCTTGTTTTTCCATTTTCATTTGTCTCAAGACTCTTTCCCCTCAAAGGCTTTTTTTAAAATTGAAGTATAGTTGATTTATAATGATCTGTTAGTTTCAGGGATTCAGCTATACATATCATACATATATGTATGTATATATATATAATATATGTATGTATATATATCATATATATATATGATATATATATTCTTTTCAGGTTCTTTTCCATGATAGATTATTATAATATATCGAATACAGTTTACTGTGCTATACAATAGAATCTTGTCCCCACAGACTTTTAAAGGTATTGCTTTGTTGTCTTAACCTTCAGCATTGCTGTAGATATTTAATTCCAAATCATTTGAATATGACCTTTTTATTTTTAAATTAATTTTTATTGGCGTTATAGTTGATTTTATTGTATTTCTGCTGTACAGCAAAGTGAATAAGTTATATGTGGATATATATATATATATATATACATACACACATATATCCACTCTTTCTTTTAGCTTCATTTTCCCATATAGGTCATTATAGAGTATTCAGTAGAGTTCATTGTCTACATAGTGGGTTCTTATTAGTTATCTGTTTTATATATAGTAGTATGTATATGTCAGTCCCAGTCTCCCGATTTATCCTTTGCCTGACTTGGTAATCATAAGTTTGTTTTCTATTTGCATCTGTGACTCTATTTCTGTTTTGTAAATAGGTTCATTTGTACCATTTTTTAAGATTCCACATATAAGTTGTATCCTGATATTTGTCTTTGTATTGCTTAGTGACAATCTCTAGGCCCATCCACATTGCTGCAAATGACATTATTTCATTCTCTTTTATGGCCAAGTAGTATTTCATTGTATATATGTACCACATCTTTTTTATCCATTCCTCTGTTGATGTACATTTAGGTTGCTTCCATGTCTTGGCTAATGTAATACTGCTACAGTGAACATTGGGGTACAGGTGTCTTTTCAAATTACAGTTTCATCCAGATATGTGCCCAGGAGTTGGATTGCTGGATCATATATTGGCTCTATTTTTATTTTTTTTTTTATTTTTTTATTTTTATTTATTTATTTTTTTTTATTTTTTATTTTTTTATAAATTTATTTATTTTAGTTGGGGGCTAATTACTTTACAATATTGTAATAGTTTTTGCCATACATTGACATGAATCAGCCATGGGTTTACATGTGTTCCCCTTCCTGGACCCCCCACCCACCTCCCTCCCCATCCCATCCCTCTGGGTCATCCCATTGCCCCGGCCCTGAGCCCTTGTCTCATGCATCGAACAAGGAATGGTGTTCTGTTTCACATATGATAATATACATGTTTCAATGCTATTCTCCCAGAACGTCCCACCCTCACCTTCTCCCTCAGAGTCCATAAAATTGTTCTATGCATCTGTGTCTCTTATTCTGTCTCGCATATAGGGTTATCGTTACCATCTTTCAAATTCCATATATATGCATTAGTATACTGTATTGTTGTTTTTCTTTCTGGCTTACTTCACTCTGTATAATGGGCTCCAGTTTCATCCATCTCAGTAGAACCAATTCAAATGTATTTTTTTAATGGCTGAGTAATATTCCATTGTGTATATGTACCACAGCTTCCTTATCCATTCGTCTGCTGATGGACATCTAGGTTGCTTCCATGTCCTGGCTATTGTAAACAGTGCTGCGATGAACATTGGGGTACACGCGTCTCTTTCAATTCTGGTTTCCTCGGTGTATATGCCCAGCAGTGGGATTGCTGGGTCATATGGCAGTTCTATTCCCAGTTTTTTAAGGAATCTCCACACTGTTCTCCATAGTGGCTGTACTAGTTTGCATTGCCACCAACAGTGTAAGAGGGTTCCCTTTTCTCCACACCCTCTCCAGCATTTATTGCTTGTAGACTTTTGGACAGCAGCCATTCTGATGGGTGTGAAATGGTACCTCATTGTGGTTTTGATTTGCATTTCTCTGATAATGAGTGTTGCTGAGCATCTTTTCATGTGCCTCTTGGCCATCTATATGTCTTCTTTGGAGAAATGTCTATTGGTCTTCTGCCCATGTTTTGATTAGGCTGTTTTATTTTTGTTGTTGTATGAGATATTTGTATGCTTTAGATATTATACCCTTGTTGGATGCATCATTTGCCAATATTTTTCCCATTCTGTAGATTGTCTTTTCATTTTGTTTATGGTTTCCTTTGCTGTGCAAAAGCTTGTAAATTTGATTAGGTCCTATTGGTATATTTATTTATTTTTTATTCCAGCCTTGGGAGACTGACCTAAGAAAACATTGGTACGATTTATTGTAGAGAATATTTTGCCTATGCTCTCTTCTAAACTTTTACGGTGTCATGTCTTATGTTTAAGTCTTTAAGCAGTTTTGAGTTTATTTTTATGTATGGTGTAAGGATATGTTCTAACCTCATTGATTTACATGCAGCTATCCAACTTTCCCAGAACTTCTTGCTGAAGAGCCTTTTTCCCATTTTATATTCTTGCCTCCTTTGTCAAAGATTAATTTATTATAGGTGTGTGGGGTTATTTATGGGCTCTTTGTCTTCATGCCAATATCACGCTCTATTGTCTGAAGTTTGGAAGAGTTATGTTTTTTCCCTCAGGATCGCTTTGGCAATTCTGGATCATTTATGGTTCCATGTAAAATTTTGGATTATTTGTTCTACTTCTGTGAAAAAGGTTATGGGTGATCAATAGGGATTGCATTAAATCTGTTGATTGCTTTGCGTAGCATTACCATTTTAACAGTATGAATTATTCCAATCCAAGAGCATGGGATATCTTTCCATTTCTTTGAATCCCCTTTAATTTCCTTTTTAATGTTTTATAGTTCTTAGCATGTATTTTTTCACTTCTTTGGTCAGGTTTAATCCTAGGGGTTTTTTTGTTTGCTTGCTTGTTATTTTATTTTTATTTATGGCTGTGTTTGGTCCTCATTGCTGTACGTGGGCTTTCTATAGTTGCAGCAAGTGAAGGCTACACTCTAGTTGTGGTGCACGGGCTTGTCATTGCAGCAGCTTCTCTTGTTGTGGAGCATGAGCTCTAGGGTTCCCAGGCTTCAGTAGTTGTGGTGTGTGGGCTCCATAGTTGCTACTCGAGGACTTTAGAACATGGGCTCAGTAGTTGTGGCTTTGTTGGGCTTTGTTGCCCTGTGACATGTGGGATCTTCCTGGACCAGAGGTCGAACCCATGTCCCCTGCATTGTACACTACATTGTACAATGTAGTACACTACATTGGCGGATTCTTAACCACTGGATCACCAGGGAAGTCCAAGATGACAGTTAATTTTAAAAGAGAAAATTGAAGTGTAGTTTGTAGAGCAGCAATAACAATGACCTGATAATGATGTGGAGAAAGGCGCTGTGGGCCTCCTGGACACCAACGACTTTTTGTCCCCCATTTCTTATAGGCAAGGCTCCAGCCTCCAAAACTTTCTTTGAATTCTAAAGAGCAGATTCAAACAGTTGCTAATCAAGGGAGGAGTAGCCACAAAACTGCCAGAGGCAAGATTAAAGGGATCAGAGAGACTCAGAGACCCCCACCACCTAAAACCCTGCATGCACCCTAATCTTGTTAGCAAACCCACCCACCCTATTGAAAAAGAAGAACCAAGACTGTTACTTCCTTGATGCTTATCACATACCCCTGCTTAACTATGTTACTGTTGTTGTTTAGTTGCTCAGTTGGACTCTTGGCAACCCCAAGGACTGCAGCACACCAGGCCTCTCTGTCCCTCACCATCTCTTGGGAGTTTGCCCAAGTTCATGTCCATTGCATTGATGCCTTGTTGTGGCGAAGGGGCTTGCATAACTCAATGAAGCTATGAGCCATGCCGTGCAGGGCCACCCAAGACAAACAGAGAGTCATAGCAGAGAGTTCTGACAAAACTTGATCCTCTGGAGGAGGGAATGGCAAACCACTCCAGCATACTTGCCATAAGAACCTCATGAACTGTATAAAATGCCTGACTATATAGCCTCTCTCTGTTCCAGGGATTGGAAGTGGGGGTTGCATAGTTCTTGAGTTGCTAGCCTACTTTTTTCTTCCTTTTCCTGGCAAAAAAATAAAGCCACTCTTTCTTTCTCCTTCATAACTCTGTCATCGTATTTCTGTACATAGAGAGCCAAGATTTTGGCAGCAATGACATCTCCAGAGATTTTTGTCTGCATCTGCTGGGGCAGAGAGGTTGGCAGCAGCAGTAGGTAAAGGTGCCATTTTAAAAGGGGCTATTTGATGACATTCCTTTTCTGATATTTCTTTAGTTGGTGTAAAGAAATACAACCAGTTTCTGAATGTTGCTGAATTAATTTATTAGATATAGTAGTTTGTATGTGGAGTCCTTATGATTTTCTATATATATAGTATCATGTCATCTGCCTGTAGTGACAGTTTTACTTCTCTTCCAATTTGGATACATTTTATTTCTTTTTTTTTTAATTTATTTTTTTATTGAAGGATAATTGCTTTACAGAATTTTGTTGTTTTCTGTCAGGCCTCAACGTGAATCAGCCATAGGTATACATATTTCCCCTCTCTTTTGAATCTCCCTCCCTATCCCACCCCGCTAGGTTGATACAGAGCCCCTATTTGAGTTTCCTGAGACATACAGCAAATTCCCATTGACTATCTATTTTACATATGGTAATATAAGTTTCCATGTTTCTCTCTCCATACATCTCACCCTCTCCTCCCCTCTCCCCATGTCCATAAGTCTGTTCTTTGTCTGTTTCTCCATTGCTGCCCTGTAAATAAATTCTTGAGAACCATTTTTCTAGATTCTGTATATGTGTGTTAGAATACGATATTTATCTTTTTCTTTCTGACTCACTTCACTCTGTATAATAAGTTCTAGGTTCATCCACCTCATCAGAACTGACTCAAATGTGTCTCTTTTTAAAAAATATGGAATGCTTCATGAATTTGCATGTCATCCTTGTGCAGGGGCCATGCTAATCTCTGTATCATTCCAATTTTAGTATATGTGCTGCTGAAGCGAGCACCATTTTATTTCTTTTGTATATCTGATTGCCTTGCTATTTTGAATAGAAATGGTGATAGTGTGCATCCTTTGTCCAAGAATTTAGTGGGAAGGCTTTTAGCATTGAGTATTATACTGGATGTGGGTTTGTCATAAATGACTTTTGTATGTTGAGATGTGTTCCCTCTATACCTGCTTTTGTAAGAGTTGAATTTTGTCGAATGCTTTTTCTGCATCCTCTAAGATGATCATGTGTTTTTGACTTTTGTTGCTGCTGTGTGTTACATTGACTGATTTGCCTATGTTGAGTCATCCTTGTGAACTTGGGATGAATCTTATTTGGTCATGGTGTCAGATTTTTTTTATGTGTTGTTGGATTTGGTTTACTAATATTTTGTTGATAGTTTTTGCATCTATATTCATCAAAGATAAAGGCCTATTTTTATTTGGCAGTATCTTTGTCTGGTTTTGGTATCAGGGTGTTGGTGGCTTCATAGAATGTCTTTGGGAGTATTCTCTCCTCTTTAATCTTTTGGAAGAGTTTGAGAAGGATCAGTATAGGTTCCTCTTTGTATGTTTGGTAAAATTCACCATGAAGCTATCTGGTTCTGGACTTCTGTTTGTAGGGAGTTTTTTGTTTAAGTCACAGGTTTCACTTTTAGTTATTAGTCTATTCAAATTATCTATTTCTTCTTGATTTAATTTTGGTGGGTTGTATATTTTTAGAAAGTTGTCTATTTCTTCTATTTTATCAAATTTGTTGGAATGTTTTGGCATATTGTTGGTTTATCATATTCTCCTATGGCTTTTCTGTGTTTTGATTTGTGTGGTATCAGTTGAGATTTATCCTTTTTCATATTTTATTTTATTTATTTGAGTTCTTTTTCCTTCTTGCTGAGCCTGGCCAGAGATTTGTCAATTTTGCTTACCCTTTCAAAGAGCCAGCTCTTAGTTTTATTGATTTTTGTTTTCTACTGTTTTTTAATTTCTATTTTATTTCCTCCCTGATCTTTATTAATTTGTTTTTTCCTTCTTCTGACTTTAGTTTTGTTTGCTCTTCTTTTTTCTAATTCTTTTAGGTTGTATGTTAGGTTTTTTATTTTTTCTTATTTTTTGAGGAAGGCCTATATTGCTATGAACTTCTAAGAACTTCTTTTGATACATCCCATTGATGTTCTATAGTTGTGTTTTCATTGTCATTTGTCTAAGGTATTTTTTTTAATTTCATTTTTGTTGTCCTTGTTGACCCATTGGTCTTTTAGTAGCATTTTGTTTAGGCTCTATGCAATTGGGTTTTTTTCTCATTTCTTTTCCTGTGATTGATTCCTAGTTTCATGCCATTGTGGCCAGAGGAAATGTTTGAAATAATTTCTATCCTCTTACATTTTTTGAGGTTAGTTTTGTGCCCTAGTATGGGGTCAATACTAGGGAATATTCCGTGTACACTTGAAAGAATGTGTATTATGGGGTTTTTTTTGGGGGGGGGGTAATATCCTGAAAATGTCAACTAAATCAAACTGTTCTACTGTATCATTTAGTATCTGTGTTGATCCATATTGATTTTCTCTCTAGATCTATCCAGGGGTGTATTAAAGTCTCTTGCTATATTCCCATCAGTTTCTCCCTTTATGTATTTAATATTTATTTTATAAATTTGCATTCTCCCATATTAGGTATACATATGTTGATGCCAAAGAAACTTTAAAAAATGTATTTTCCACTTGGTATACCTTTCACAATGTCCAGTGATCATAGCTTCCACTTCACCGGGCAAATCATGAAAGCTTTAACAAAAATCTTGCAAACTTCTTGAAATTATCACTGTTCCTATCACCTTCAATCATCAGACAAGGCCAGTGGAACTAACAGAAAAACTGCACTCAAGTACAAGAATTAATTACATGAGATTGAATGAATTGATAAATATGATTATAATTTTTTATGATTTTGTCTAAAATATTACTGATATTTAATCATTTGTTTCCCAGATACAAGGAAAAAATTTTAAAACTTAAAACAATTTAGTAAATTAAAATCTTGTAAGTAGAATTGAAACATTTTTCTTTTTCTCCCTATCTGATTTTTCCAGAATTCAAAACTCTCAAACTAAGCCCTTTTCCTGAAGCTAAATGACTTGATATAAACTTCAGAGAAATTGCCACAGCTGATTATTTAAATAGTCCTCATGAGCCACTTCAGAAAGTTTACTTGAACACCTGATGACATCATTAGAGGCATTTCAAACTGCAAAGGAAGCTTTCACTCTGACATCTAGAAATCTTAATTGACTGTCTCTTGGACCCAGAAACTGGTTTATAAGTTGCTCCAATCATGAACCTTTGTTTTTATTTCCATGAAAGTGCCTCTTATTAAATACCTGATTGTTTGCACCATGGTCCTAGTTTTGTGAGCCCAGTATATTCATCACCTCCTAAAGTGAGATGTAGTCCTTAGTTATTCAGTCATGTCAGACTTTTTTACGACCCTTTAGACTACCAGGCTCCTCTGTCAGTGAGATTTTCCAGACAAGAATACTGCAGTGTGCGAGTGTGTTGCCATTTCCTCCTCTAGAAAATGAGATGTAATTATTTAACTAAACTAATGTGTTCTCAGAACTAAAAATTAGTTCAGACAAATGGAGGACTCCTCTAAATCATTATTTCTTCAGTTACCAGCTCAGCTTATAATATGTGAAATTTTTAGAGATGTTTTAGAAGATGGCGCTATTGTGGACCTAAGTGAAAGTGAAAGTCACTCAGTTGTGTCCAACTCTTTGTGACCCCATAGATTGTCCATGGAATTCTCCAGGGCAGAATACTCGAGTGGGTAGCCTTTCTCTTCTCCAGGGGATCTTCCCAACCCAGGGATCAAACCCAGGTCTCTCCCACATTGTAGGTGGATTCTTTACCAGCTGAGCCACAAGGAGAGCCCATAAGTAGGCTACCCCAAAATATGCCTCAAGGGCATATTTATTATTTTGAATTAAAATTACTTAAACAGCCAATGCAAGAGGGCCACTCTCATCCTCCTTTCTGTCTCCCTGAAAGCAGGAAATAAATCTGCCATGTGAAAGGTACACCCCTACATCTGGAAGTAGAAGGACAGAGAAAATTCAGGCCGAGAAGCCTTTATAAACAAATATTATATCTTTAAATTACTTTCCCAAGCCCAAACTCTGTTAAATGTAATCAGTTGTAATTCTGGTTATTGTAAACAAGTTTCTTTATTGATTATATTGTAACCAGATGTTTAACCATGCCTTTTAAGTCTTGTAATTTATGGACAGTTCTTATTGTATTCTGATGCTGTTGCAAAAGTGCTTCATCTTCAAAACAATCATAGGAAGACTATAGAAGCAATTACAACAGTTCTGCATAAAAAGGATGGTTATGCAAGGATTCCAGCCCATACGGACTTAACACAAGGAGCTGTCCTGTTCCTGGGGCCTGTAAAGCAGGTATCCAGAGGTTTTTGCTCCCTGATAGGCAGGGTCAATGCCGCTGCTCAGCCTTGAAGCAGCTATAGGAGACACCGTCTATCACCTCTCGGTTTCCCATACAATTATGGGAGTAAAATCTCTGAAGAGGGATGAGACAAGGGAACAGGGTAGGGCAAAATCATTAAGAGAAGGACACAACTATTGAGAAAATGACAAAAACTGGTTAAAACAATTAGGTCCAAGATGGCAGAAGAATCGACTTCTGTAGACCTTGAGCCTCATCATACACTCACTGTAATATATTAGCTAAATGACACACCACAGGCACCATGACAGTTCTGAGGCTGATCATAAAAGACCAAGAAGTGAGTGGTGGCCAAATTCCTGGAAATTTCCACTCTTTCCTCAAAATAGTTGGAATAATCCTCCCACTTATCAGCCTGTGAAATTACTTACCCCATAAAAACTAACCACCCTCCACACCTTGGGGCTTCTTGCTTTCTGAGGTGGCCCACACTCTGTATACAGAGTGTGGTGTCTCCTAGGGCCGCTCGCACCTTTTGAGAGAGACTTCGCTCTGTCTATGGAATGTGTATCTCTCTAAATATGCCTGCTTTCCCACTTAGAGCAGCCTTGCCTGCCCACTGGTATCCTTCACAAGTGTCCTGTATTAATAAATTTACTCCTTGTCTAGAACTTTGGCTCTCACAGAATTCCTTCTGTGTTGTAACACAAAAACCCTGAGCTTTATTAAGTCCTGAGACCAGGTGTGTGATTTCAGCTGAGAGATTGTGAGTTCAAGTCATCTGAAGTGTGACTGTGTTCAAGTCCCAGGGTGAGGTGTGTGGTTTCAATTACATCCCCAAGGGATCAACTAACTTTGATGATAATCAAAATGTGACCTGCTTGAGACCATATCCCTGAGGTGTGCTCAAATGTGACCCCAGCCTGGAATGTATTCTTCTTGTCCCTCCTCCTTGCAATGCAAATTTCCTGGGCCAAATCCATCCCAGCCCAGAGGAACTCAATGGATCTGGAGCAGATTATTAGCTATTTTGGCAATGAAAGGACCTAACAAGAATAAAATTGATCATCAGTGCCTTCCAAAGGAAAGAATTCAATGATAGTATATTTAAGATCAATTGAAAATTAAATGGGTTAACTGGGGTTTTGTTATCCAAAATGGAGCTTGGTGGCCATTGTGGATGTGTTTTCAGACATGTTCCTGCGTCACTGGGAACTTGAATTTTCTCAGCTGTGTCACAGTCAAGGATACCACCAGCCATTTTCAAAACAGTACCTGCCAGCAGCTGCCTGGTCTCAAAATCTCTCCCGGTAACTGTGGAGCTATTTTGGATACCAACTAACCTTGCTTAACAAACATTCTTTCTTCTTGCCAACTCCAATCCTATTTCTTGACAAACAACTTCTAACTTTGTGGCTTTTGCCTATATGAGCCCCCCTCTTTTTTGTGGTAGTCAGGTGTGAACACAATTCAAGTGCTTCTTGAATCTGTGTTTCCCAGGCTGTGGTCCTCAGCTTGGCTTGAAGACAACACTCTTCCATTCCTTAAAATAGATTGTTTATTGATTATTTGTGTTGACAATGACATGAGTTGGAGGTCATGGTTTGGATAGCCCATTGATCCAGCACCATGTATTGAAGAGACCTGAACTGCAGTGATGACTTTGACATACTCAAGTGACTGGGTAAGTGCAGCTATCTTTTCATGAGAGGAACTGGCCTATAAATTCTTTTTAATAATGTTCTTATTGATTTTTTTAAAGATAATGTCCTCATAAAAAGCATTGCAAAATACTCCGTGTTTTTCTAGTCTCTGGGAAAGTTTATATAAGATTGGTGTTATTTCTTTTTTAAGTATTTGGAAAAATCAGGAAAATATTTTGGGCTTGGAGCATTTTTTGTTGATGGTTTTTAATTTGTCATTCAATTTCTTTAATAGATATAAACTATTCATTTTTAAAAATTTCCTTGTATCATTTTTGTTAAATAGTGTTTCTCAAGGAACTTATCAACTTTAAATTTTCAAATTTATTGGCATGAAATTATTCATAACATCCTCTTATTAACTGTCTAATATCTAATGACTGAGAACCTATGTCCTGTTTTTCATTCCTAATAATGGTTGTTTGCTTATTCTTCTTTTGTACTTATTTATTTTTTCCTGATCAGCTTGGTTAAAGGTTTGTCAATACTATTAGTCTGCAAAAAGACTCAAATTTGTCTTAATTTCTTTATTGTATTTTCTCTCATTTCTGTTTCTTTGAAGTGTTTTGCTTTTCACCTTCTTGCAATTGATGCTTAGATAATTAATTTTCAATCTTTTGAAATGGAAAAATCTTCTAATATGTGCATTTAATGTTATATATTTTGTTTTAAGTATGGGTCTATCTTCATCCTTCATATGGTATTTTTATGGCTATTCAATTCAAAAATATTTTCTCATAACCATTTTTTTTCCTAGTTTAAATCCTAGTTTAATATGATTATTTAGAAGTAGTGCATTGCTTAAATTCTGAACATTAAGTGTTTGGGGATTTTTTTTAATTTTCTTTTTTTATTGATTCACTGTTTAATTCTAATGTAAGAGAACATACTTTTTATGATTTCAGTCTTTTTTAAAAAAAGTATTTATTTATTTATGACTGCATCTGGTTTCCATTGACTTCCCTAGTGGCTCAGCAGTAAAGAATCCTCCTGTGACGCAGGAGAAATGAGTTTGATTCTTGGGTCAGGAAGATCCCCTGCCGAAGGAAATGGCAGTCCACTCCAGTATTCTTGCCTGGAAAATTCCATGGACAGAGGAGCCTAGTGGGCTACAGTCCATAGGGTTGCAAAGAGTCAGATGCTACCGAGCACGCATGATGGTCTTGGTTGTGGCACAAGGCTTCTCTCTAGGCACCAAGGCTCAATAGTTGTTGTGTGGACTTAGTTACTGGGTGGCATGTGGGATCTTAGTTCCTGACCAGGGATCAGACTGCTTCCCCTGCATTGGAAGGCAGATTCTTAACCACTAAGCTGCAAATAATTTTATACTTAAGCCTGCATACATGGTAGAGGAGTCATCATTTTTTAAAATTTATTTTTAATTGAAGGATAATTATAATACTGTGTTGGTTTCTGCCATACATCAACATGGATCAGCCATAGGTATACATATGTCCCCTCCCTAGTGAGCCTCCCTCCCACCTCCCACCCCATCCTACCCCTCCAGGTTGTCACAGAGGAAGAGTCATTATTGAAAATTATTCAAATTTGTGGGTAAACTTCTCTCTGGGTTTTAAAAATTTATTGGCAAGCTTTTTATTAGTAGCAATGATTAGGTAGCTGAGAATATAACTGACTTCCGTGGACTAGGGCCAAGGATGTTATACATTCTGTAAGGCTTGGAACAGTCCTTTAAAAGGATAAATTGTTACATGTTTATTTGGATATTTATTTGGGAGATACAGCTGTTAATGATTTTATGCTCTACGCTGACTCTCTTATGAGCCCTAAAATATTTTTGTATCCTTTAGATAGACACTGAATTCTCCATAATTAGTACACAGAGGGAATACTGTTGTTTGTTTGAAGTTTTATGGAGAGTTAGTCACAATTTTGGAAAAGCACATTAACTACCCTATTCTGCCCATAGTAATTTTTGTTTCTCATACAACATATCTATATATAATATATTTATTTGTGCTCAAACTTAGTTGCCCCAAGCAGGATCTTCCATCTTCCTTTCTGCATGCAGTGTTGTGACCTATGGGCTCTAGTTCCCTGACCAGGCATTGAACCTGGGCTCCTTGTATTGAGGGCAGGGAGTCTTAGTCACTGGACCACCAGGGAAGTCCCACACTCACCTGTATTTTTTCAGTAGTGCAACACATAGTCTGCATGTGTTGAAGAGCATTCTACAGATAGATGCAAGCATCTGATCATTTCTTTGATCTATGTTACATAATGAAACAACATTTTGTTATACATCTCCTCTTTATTTCTTCTTTAAAATTGGAGCTTTATTGTGTGTTTGACTTAAAAATTATTTGTGTATGCACATGATATTCCGTACAATTTTAGCTCAAGGTAATATTTTATTTCAGGATTTTTGTTATAAAAAGAGAGCAGGAATCTGATCCGTCAAAAACAACTTGGGTAGGATAACGATGTTCGATAAGACACAACTCAAGCCTTGTTATTGCTACTATTTGTTGTTGTTATCATTTTAAAAAGCTATTATAGTATGTGTATATAAAGTCGTTTTAGGCCGAACAGCCAATTGCCTGTGGGTCAGGAACGTTTCTATACCCCGCCTAGCCTGTTCAGGTTGAGATCCGCCCGGAACCTTGGCACTGCAACGGTGGTTTCCGGCGGGCTCCTTAGAGAACGGAACAGCCTCGGGCCGAAGGACCATGAGAGGGCCGGATCCGGGTCCCGAACCTACGATGGAGGGGGACGTGCTGGACACACTAGAGGCGCTGGGGTGAGTAGTCCTGGGATCGCCTTTCCCTGGAAAACGTTAGCTGTCTCTCCCCATGGATGCCGCAGTCTCCCCCATGTGGGCCCTCGGCTGGGCTCCTGCGGCTTGGTGCAGGCCTCTTTCGCTGCCTCGCTGCCTCCGGCGCCGACGGAGTTAAGAGGGAGGCGGGAGAGAAATCCGTTTGGGGGGTGGAGCAGGCCTGAAGAGCTAGGGCGCGAGGCCCCCTTTCTCGAACTCCTTGTTTTGAAACTCAGCAACAGGGAGCCACGGCGAAGGCGCGGAGGGGCCCGGCTGGCAGCACTCCTTTGGGAGAAAGTGTTGCTGCCCCGCGGGTGGTATTTTTGAGAGGCACTGGAAGTCGAGTACAGCTGTTGTCTCCTACATCATACAGCATGTGGCTTAATTAGGGCCCCGGGACAAATCACTCCTGCTTCCTTGACCAGAGAAGCAGTTTTAATTCAGTGTGAATCCATTCGTTCAACCGTTTCTTCCATTCATTAACAACATTAAATTGATGTTAACCCGTATTCACTAATGTGTATTTTATGTGCTAGGCTGAAGAAAAAGAGTTTTCCGATTACTAGTAGCTTTACTAGTTGTGGAGTGTATAGTCTACTGGTCTTTGCGATTCCGAGTAGTGAGTGCTGTGAAAGTCCTGGAATGATGTTAATACTTAAAGGCATGGGAATAAATACATGCAAGATAGGTTCTTTCTCAGCCATTATCCTGTTTTTCTTCACAGCCCTTATCCCTATTCCAGATTATCTTGTCCTGCATGTTTGTTATTGTCTCTTGAACATCCACCCTCTCCACCGGCTAATACACACACAAAAATCAGCTCCAGGAGAACAGGTGCTTTATCTGTCTTGTTCCTCAGAACATCTTACAGTCAGGTCTGGTACAATAAATAGTGGTTGAATGAATGGGTAAATGAATGAAGAAAGGTTCAAAACACAGAGTGGACAGAGGTAGGCATAGGGCAAAGCAGTTGAGAGTCGAAAAAAGGAACTTGAAGTAGGCTGATATACCTGGAGGGCAGAGAGCAAGGAGCAGTGTTGAAGACTGAATTGATGAGATTTAGGTGAGGAACACGGCTTGCAGCACCTTTTAGGCCATGTTGTGGATTTTATTCTTTGTCATAACAGAAGTGAAACATGATTAGTGAATTTAAAAAGGGGAGTGTTTAGATGTCTAGTTTAAAAAGTTACCTCTGTCAGTATGGTAGAGGATAGATTGGAGAATTTTTTTAGTAGTCTAGGCAAGAAGTGATGGTTGCTTAGTGGCAGTGGATATAGAAAGAAGTACATTACTGGTCTGGGGCTTCCCAGGTGGCACCGTGGTAAAGAATCTGCCTGAAGGCTGGAAACACAGGTTTGATCCCTGTCTTGGGAAGATCCCCTGAAGTAGGAAATGGCAACCCATTCCAGTATTCTCGCCTGGAAAGTTTCATGGACAGAGGAACCAGGCAGGCTACAATCCATGGGGTCACAAAGAGTCTGCACGCCTGCACACATTACTGGTCTTAGTGATTGATTGGATTAGATATTAGAGCTGAAGGAGATGCTGATATTGATGATTCGTTGATAAGTATTTATTGAGCAATAAAATGATACATTTTGGAATCTCAGTTGGACAAGGAAGAAAGTGAAGACAGCCAGGAGCTGGTAAATACAGAGAATACAGAGGAACCATAGAAACAGAGGTAGAGATGGTATCAAGTTGTGGTCAAAAGAGCAAGTTGGAAGGTAGAATAAGTAGGCTGTGGTCAGGGAGTGACTTGTTCAGATTAGTGATTTCGGATGTGTTTAGTTCCAAGTGATGGTGTGGCTTACCTATGTGTAGTGGCAAAGGTTGGAAAAGAGGCTGAGAACTCAGGGTATTGGAAAGGGTATACATATGGATTTTGAAGAAACTCTATCATTGAAAAGAATAGGAGTGGAGAGGAAATTGAGCACAGGGAATGTTGACGAGTGTCCAAGAGATTGATGAAAACCATGAGAGAACAAGGGTGGCAAATCTGATGGGCCTGAGCCTGGAGAGAGCAGGAGATATTCATGAGAAAATGGAGTCAATCAGAAAACAGGCAGAAAATCTAAGTAGACATTTCTTCAGAGAAGACATACACATGGCCAAAAAGTACATGAAAAAATGCTCAACATTGTTAATTATCGGAGAAATGTAAAAACTACAATGAAGTGTCACCTCACACTGGTCAGCATGGCCATCTTCAAAAAGTCTACAAGTAATAAATGCTGGAGAGGATGTGGGGAAAAGGGAACCCTCCTACACTGTTGGTGGGAATGTAAATTGTTAGAGCCATTATGGAGAACAATATGGAGGTTCCTTAAAAAACAAAAATAGAACTTCCATATGATCCTGCCTTCCCACTCCTGGGCATACATCTGGAGAAAACCATAATTTGAAAAGATATATGCATTGCAGTGTTCATTGCAGCACTATTTACAATAGCCAAGATGAAGAAGCAACCTAAATGTCCATCGACAGAGGAAATGGATAAAGATGTGGTGTATTTATACAGTGAAATATTACTCAGCCATAAAAGAGTGAAATAATGCCATTTACACAGACATGGATGGACCTAGAAATTAAGTGAAATAAGCCAGTCAACGATAAATATCATACAGTATTTATATGTTGGCTTATACAGTATTGCTTATATGTGCAGTCATAAGTGATACAAAAATGAACTTATATGCAAAACAGAAATAGACCCACAGGATGTAGAAAACAAACATATGGTTGCCAAAGGGGGAAGGATGTGGAGGGGAGAGATAAATTAGGAATTATATATATATAATAAACAGGTACCTACTGTATAGCACAGGGAACTATACTCAGTATTTTATAAAAATCTATATGGGAAAAGAGTCTGAATAGAAAGATATGTTTGTACATACAGCTGAATCACTTTGTTGTACATCTAAAACTAGCAACATTATAAATCAATTTTTCAATTTAAAATAAGAATAGGGAGCAATGAGTGATATTGATGCTGTACTGGGAAGCAAGGAGAACAGAAACCCTCCCGGTTGACCTTTGGGCACTTAAGAGAGAAATACCCAAACCTCGGAGTAGTGGGGGTAAATCTTTCTGAGAAGACATTGACAGAATAGGAGAGTTGTTGTTTATGGATGGAACATAGAGGAAGAGTTCTGGAAGTAGGAAGAAGTGGAGAGCTGAATCAGACAAGCCAGTAGGGTGAGTAAATGACAGAGGGGAAAAAAAGGGTCTCGTATTTTATATGTTGGCTTATGAAAATAGAAAAAAAAATAATTTAGACCTTGGCTATGTCCTTTTGAAGATCTGCCAGTGGCCCTACTGGACTGAATTTGGTTCACCCAGCTTAAAGCAGTGTCAGATCAGCAACTATGGTTCCACTGTGTATGGCCCTGGGGGAGTCTAGGCCTAGGGGAGTTGTCTCCTTTGTTTGGAATTAGAGTGTCACTTTCCTAATTGAACAATTGCTAGAACAAACTGGGCATGATAATACATCTCTTATGCTATTCTATGCTATGCTAAGTCGTGCTTCAGTCGTGTCCGACTCTGTGCGACCCCATAGACGGCAGCCCACCAGGCTCCGCCGTCCCTGGGATTCTCCAGGCAAGAATACTGGAGTGGGTTGCCATTTCCTTCTCCAGTGCATGAAAGGGAAAAGTGAAAGTGAAGTCGCTCAGTCATGTCCAACTCTTAGCGACCCCATGGACTGTAGCCTACCAGGCTCCTCCGTCCATGGGATTTTCCAGGCAAGAGTACTGGAGTGGGGTGCCATTGCCTTCTCCGATACATCTCTTATAGGATATTATTATAATTTAATGTGTTAATACACATACAACATGTAGCACTGGCCTAAAATTAGTTTATAAATGTTAGTTGCTATTATGATTATGATTATAATTAATTATTCATGTTAAATGCATTTATTTTTCTTTTTTACTTCTACCTGTTTTGATGAGCTGAGGCATTAAGGATTGTGTATTCAAGATTTAGTATTTTTGGTGATTTAGTAAATTTTTGTTGATTTTTACAGTTGGCATTTCAGTAAAAGTAACTTATCACCAATAATATAAATTAGTTAAATTTTTTTCGAGAGCTCATGATTATTGCTTTATTGCAGAAATAAAAGCAAGTAGGGAGAAAAAAGATGTTTACTATGAAATCTGGGTGAGAGGCTCTGTAAGCCATGGTAGAAAGGTAATACCAGGGGAACCAGTCTTGGTTAGAGGAACAGAGAGATGGTCTAATCCTAGCTGACTGCATTATCTGGCCAGGTTATTTACTTTGTTTCCTTATTAGTGTGGACAGAAGTTTGAGTTCACATGGAGCATTTTAGGTCAAATCTGGTTTTAAAACAATGTCATCACTTGTTTATCTTCTGATATTACCTTCTGTAGAATAGTGTTAGTCGCTCAGTTGTGTCTGACTTTGCTATCCCATGGATTGTAGCCTGCGAGGCTTCTCTGTCCATGGGATCCTGCAGGCAAGAATACTGGAATGGGTTGCCATTTCCTTCTCCAGAGGATCTTTCTGATCCAGGGAGTGAACCCACGTCTCTTATGTCTGCTTCCTTGGCAGGCAGGTTCTTTACCACTAGCGCCACCTGGGAAGCCAGAATTAAGATAATATTAACTTAAAAGGATTACTGTAAAGAGTGGATGATTGTAATATTCCTCCGGCCTGCTGCATAAGGCAGGTATCCTAACCTCATTAAGCCCTAATTTCTTATCTGCAAAATGAGCACTTGAAAAAAACCTTTCCTAAGATATGACCAGACAATTTAGAGAAAAAGAAATGCAGATGGCCTTTAAACGTATGAAAAGGGTACAGTCTTGCCATAAGAGAAATGCAAATTAAAACTATATTGAGATAACCATATGGTCAAAAATCCAAATGTTTGGCAACTTTGGTGAGTTATGGGTAATGGATACTCTTGTATTTTAATTGTATAATCCTTGTATAGGAAAACTTTATAGTATCCAGCAAAGTTACATATCCATTCACCCTTTGATCCAACAATTGCACCTCTAGGAATCTACCCCAGATATACGCTGACAAAAATTTGCCCAATTTTTTTTTCTTTGCCTAGTTTTTGATAATAGCAGATCACTTCAAAAAAACAAACTATCCTTCAGTGGGGAGATAGCAAATAAAATGCGGTGCATCCAGACAGTGGAGTACTATATAACCATAAATACGATTGAATAATATCTCTGATTTCTAGTATATATATAGATATGTGTGTACATGTATATATGTTTAAAAAAAATGGAATAAAACAGTAGATAGTAGGCTGCCTTTTATCTAAACAAGTACGTATTTGTGTGTGTGAGTGCATGTATGGACTTCCCAGGCGGCGCAGTGGTAAAGAATCCGCCTGCCAGTGCAGGAGCTGCAGGAGATGTGGGTTTGATCCCTGAGTCAAGAAGATCCCCTGGAGAAGGAAATGGTCATCTACTCCAGTATTCTTGTCTGGAAATCCCATGGACAGAAGAGCCTGGTGGGCTACAGCCCATGGGGTAGCAAAGAGTCAAATACAACTGAGTGACTAAGCACTCACGTGTGTGTGTGTGCGCATGCGTGCATGTGTATATATATTTAAAAACATGGTTTGACACCCCCAAATTAATACCTATGGTTTCCTGTGAGGAAGGGAGGAAACAGAGCAGAGGGAACAGCATTAAGATTACGAGCTAGATTTGTCTGAATGTACTGTGTGTTGTTTTTGACATTGAAACCATATAAATGTTTTACATAATGATAAAGCAAACCTGGAATGAAATCAAAACATAAAAAGACAAGTCTCTTAAAAAAAAAAAGCAAAATGAAAAAAATCTGTCAATATATTGTGTAGGATTTAATCACATGGAAAGAAATTGTTTTTCTATACATTCTTACTGGAATGGATTCTAGAAATAAAAACATAAATTGTTTTCAGTAATTTTATTAGTAATAATGCTGTTTTTTCTGTTCTGAAACTATGTAATTTATATTTATTTTTATATTTGTTGTTGTTTAGTCACTGAGTTGTGTCCGACTCTTTGCAACCCTCATGAACTGTAGTCCACCAACTCCTTTGTCCATAGCATTTTTCAGGCAACAATACTGGAGTGGGTTGCCATACTAGGATTCTATAAATGTCATAAGAAACCAGAATTTTCATTGTAAGAGAAAAATAGATTAAAATGTAAAGCAAAATAGGTAAAAACCCTATAATTCTAAATCTGAATTGAAAATAGCAGTGTGAACTCCTGATGTAATTTCTCTTAAAAAGGTACAGTTGCTGTGACTAACCTTTACTGCCAGATTATGTACTCTAAATAAATACCATTGAAGAGAATCAGGGCTTCTTGGGGAAATGGCCAGTTGCAGGTAAAAGGCAAGAATATATTGTCATAGAAAGCAAGAAAAATATTCAAAGAATTCTGGGAACTAGTCAGAGAACTCATTGACTAACATGAATGGACTCCCACTAATCAGAGATAGGACAGTTTGAGTATCAAATGAAAAATTAACTGCAGTGGGTTAAAACTCAGCAAATGTGCTAAAACTTAAAAGTTTGTAATGTGGGAAAAAAAGCTCAGGTACGCTAAGAGTAATAAAAGAAAACTGATATCAAATTCAATCAAGATAATATGTAAAAGTGGTTTGAAAATTTAAGATTCTATTCAAATATACTTTGTAGCAGTGTTTAAAAGTATAAACTTATAAAAGAAATGGTTAAGAGTAAAATAATCTCATACATCCTTTTTGGTTTTAAGTTTTTAAATTTAAAATTTGCATCCATTCTCCTTTAACTGTGCTGCTGCTGCTGCTAAGTCGCTTCAGTCGTGTCCGACTCGGTGCGACCCCATAGACTGCAGCCCACCAGGCTCTGCCATCCCTGGGATTCTCCAGGCAACAATACTGGAGACTTTTTCTTATTCCTGTAACTAGTATAGTTATTATTCTGTTTGACTTTGTTATATGTAATATTTATCTTAGAATAGGTTGATAATTTTACTAAAAAACTTTAAAACAAAAAAATCAAATGTTAATTATGTAGAGCAGAAATCAGCAAACTATTTTTGTAACAAACCAGAGAGTAAAAGTTTTAGGTTTTGCTGACCATGCTTTCTCTGTCACAAATATAGGGAAACAGTCAGATACATGGATACATTTATTGTCTGTGTTCCAATATTTTATTCACAAAGACAGGCAATAGACTTTGATTAAAAAGAATTACATGTATTAGGGTTTTGCTTATTGTTTTAATCTCTTATATTTTCCTTTTTAGGTATAAGGGACCACTGTTAGAAGAGCAATCGCTTACAAAGGCAGCAGAGAGTGGACTGTCTTCACCTGAATTTTCAGAGCTCTGTGTTTGGTTAAGCTCTCAAATAAAATCACTGTGCAACTTGGAAGAAAGTATCACTTCAGCTGGTATTGCCATTTAATTTCATTTACTTTTCTGTTTACTAGTAAAATAAAATGATAGGTTATGATTACAGTTTTATCTATAACGTGCTCACTGTACAAAGAAAAGTCATTAATACAAAGAACTTCAGTATGTGATTTAAATATCTTTCAATTTAATTTTATATTGATTAACCCAAAATTATTTCTTAAATTTATACAAAATTATAAATAATTATTGTTTATCTGCTGTCTTGAACTTAGTATTGAATTTGGTTATTAAAAAGTTTAGTTTTTGAATACTTCTTTTTTGGAATTAAGGTTTGTTTTTCTTTCCCTAAAGTATATGTAATCCCTAATATAAGTTATATTACCAAACCTATAACTCAGGAGATGGATTCACATAGGAATACATTTATAGAAAATTCCTCTGCTAGTTTACAAATTTTGTTTAATTCATTACTATTAGTAGCTGGAATTCTTGTGGATCTTTGGTAGAAAATAAAAATTTGTTGGGCATTTGGTAGAAGATAAAAGTAGCATTCCCTCTGATGCTATTCTTACTTTTCAAATTGTTTTTTTTTTCCTTGCCGAATCTAATAGAATTCACCTGAAGTAAAGTAAAATAAACTGAATTCAGAACTTATGACATAAGTTCCCACATAATTCGATTATGAAAGAAGGATAAATGCTGAGGTTTAAATAGATGATTGCATTTATTATCTGAATCCATAGAAATACAATGGAAATGGATCATATGCTCTGAAGCCAATTAATAATTATAGCCATAATAATGCTGTAATATTTCAGTTACTAACATAAAATATTTCCATTTTATCTGCTTTTATGGAAAGCCCTTTGGAAGATACTTATCAGAAATTTAAATATAAAAAGATTTTAATTTCATGACTAGATAACTTATGTTCTTGAATTTAAGTGTTACTTTCTGTATGTAGAAATATGTTTTGGTTACTTTAACCTAAGCTTACCTAAATGTGTTACTTTTGGTCACACATTTAATGATTTAATGTTGATGTGAAAATTTAGAATTGATATAAAATTAAAATCAACTAGTAGATTTGATAGTATCAGATTATATGGTAAATATTTAGTAAATGTTTTATGCCTCTTCTTTTTTAAAGGGAGAGATGATCTAGAAAGCTTCCAGCTTGAGATAAGTGGCTTTTTAAAAGAAATGGCATGTCCATATTCTGTACTCATATCTGGAGATATTAAAGACCGCTTAAAAAAGAAGGATGACTGTTTGAAACTACTGTGTAAGTTGTATTTCTTTGAACAGTTTAAATGCCTGTGTTTGATCTGGTTTGTGTTATTTTCAAGTCAAGATTTATGAACTTTAATTAATGAAGCATTAGACATTTTGTGTATTAGAAAGGTTTTAATATTTGCTTAAAATGTGAAACTGACTCAGTTATTTGTATAAATGTAGGATAAATTCTACTAATGTACTCTCTAAGATTTCCATAACACTTATAATTTATTTGGCCAGTATAGATTACCCTGTGTTTATGACTAGTACTTTAGCAGTTTTTCCTTCACCTAATTCATCCCTTGACATTTATGACTAGTTGGCTAAAGTGGTGATCTCCAAAGTCCTGTTTAATGTTAAAACTCTCTGAAATTAGGCTGCTAAGCAAATTATTAGATGATAGGCACTTAGTTTAGAAAATTTATTGATCACTTTTTATTGTATTGGAAACTGCACTAAGCATTACGGATATATCAGTTTAAAAGAAAATTGTGCCCTTGTGCCACTTGAATTCTAGTGGATGTGGCCTGGTTTTCATCAGGGATGAATTTGGAGTACAGATTATCCTATATCTAAACAATTACTATAAATAATAGATGCATTTGTTTATATTGGGTCCCTTAAATTTTTTTGAAGTTTAGTTAAATTTCATGCTATTTTGAAAGTTCTACAAACAGTGATCTCTTGAAAGAATTTTTCTAACATCTTCTATTATTGAAGATTTCTGTTATTTTAGGTTGTACCATTTATAAAAAGATGCACATAATCTATTCCTTTATGCTCTAGTGTTAAGATGTTAGTTTCATTAGAGCAGAAATCATGTTTATGTGTTTAGTGGTGGTGATCAAAATGTTGACAGTTGAGTGATCTTGTGCGTTGGAAAGAATAAACATTATGTGCCCCCATTTCTGATACTCTTTCCTTGTCTTCCTCCCATTCAGTGTGAGTCACTGATTTAATGAACCATTATTAGTGGGAGGGCACAATAACCCATAAGTGTATTGGGGCAAAAGGAAGCTAAGAAGTACTGGCCGTGAGGAACTTGCATAGTCTTTATATTTAGTCAATGAGAACTATGTAAATCATGTTTCCCTTTTTGCCTTTGCTTCTGAGAAGCTCAGCAATAATAGTACTGTAAGTTTCTGATCCAAGTAAAAGTATAGAGGAACTATAAGAGAGATTGGTATAGTTTTTTTTCTGATTATAAAAATACATGCTTGAGAGGTAGGGTGAAATGGAGAATTAGTGTACGGAGAATTAGTGTAAATGAGTACAGAGTTTCAGTTAAGGAAAATGAGAAAGTTCTGGAGATGGATGGTGGTGATGGTTATTCAACTATGTGAATGTTTAATGCCACTGTATACTTAGAATAGTAAATTTCATGTTACTTGTTGGAAAATTACATTCTCATCATAGGAATCTTACAAAGTAGATAAATATGTAAAGAAAATAATTTATCATTTCACTCCCCAGAGAGAGTCATGAATAACTCTTCAGTGTATTTCCTTTTCCTTCTTTTTCCTTTGTACACACATGTTTAAATAAGATTGAGATCTGTTACATGTGTAATTCTTGCTCTTCCTCTTTTTCATTTAATGTATGTATTTTCCCATCACTTAGTATTTTTTGAAAAAGTAATTTAAATTGGCTACATAAGAATAAGAGACACAGATGCATAGAACAATCTTATGGACTCTGAGGGAGAAGGTGAGGGTGGGACGTTCTGGGAGAATAGCACTGAAACATGTATATTATCATATGTGAAACAGAACACCATTCCATGTTCGATGCATGAGACAAATGCTCAGGGCCGGGGCAATGGGATGACCCAGAGGGATGGGATGGGGAGGTTCATTAAATCAGTGACTCACTCCCGCCTTCAATCAGTCCCAGCATCAGGGTCTTTTCAAATGAGTCAGCTCTTCTCATCAGGTGGCCAAAGTATTGGAGTTTCAGCTTCAACATCAGTCCTTCCGATGAACACCCAGGACTGATCTCCTTTAGGATGGACTGGTTAGATCTTGCAGTTCAAGGGATTCTCAAGAGTCTTCTCCAACACCACAGTTCAAAAGCATCAGTTCTTTGGCACTCACCTTTTTTTATAGTCCAACTCTCACATCCATACATGACTACTGGAAAAACCATATCCTTGACTAGACCAACCTTTGTTGGCAAAGTAATGTCTCTGCTTTTTAATATGCTGTCTAGGTTGGTCATAACTTTTCTTCCAAGGAGTAAGCGTCTTTTAATTTCATGGCTGCAGTCACCATCTGCAGTGATTTTGGAGCCCCCCAAAATAAAGCCTGCCACTGTTTCCATTGTTTCCCCATCTATTTGCCATGAAGTGATGGGACCGGATGCCATGATCTTAGTTTTCTGAATGTTGAGCTTTACGCCAACTTTTTCACTCTCCTCTTTCACTTTCATCAGGAGGCTCTTTAGTTCTTTTTCACTTTCTGCCATAAAGGTGAGGTTATCCCACCCTTGATACCATGATAGAGCCTTTAGAATGAGAGTAGATAAAATGTATAAATATGGAATTGATCTCTAAGAGATATATTGGTAAATATATCGTAATAAATTGGTAAATAAAAAATACACAGAAGATATATCGTATACTCTTGTTTCTATAATAGAAATAAAAGTGTATAGATGGTAGAAATGTATACTAAATATACATATACATATATGCCTAAAAAGATACCCAGAAACTAACATTGGTGATTGCTTTGGGGTGGGGAATCTGAGAATCTGTATGGGAAGAAGACTTATCACAGTATTATTGTCCATCTGCATGGATTAGCATTTAAATACTAGACTGAACTCTTGTTTGTACTCTTATGTACAACATGTTTCTGTAGAACAAAGACTTCAGCCGTGGTTCTCTCCAAAATATAAATTTTTGAAGAATGGTGATCTGTTTTAATGAAGTTTTAAAATCAGAGCAACCTTGGCGTAGTCGTCATAAGCAAAGTTTGAAATGCATTGGTCTTAACTTTTTGTGGATTCCTTAGACTATCATATGTAATTACATGGAAAAACCTTAAATTAGTGGCTCTCAATCCTGTCCGTGAGAGTCACCTTGGATCTAAAACCACACAGATTCCCAAATCGTACTTCAGATGTTCTGGTGCAGAATCTCTAAGGGTGGAACCCTTGTACTTGTACTTTTAAACAGTTTCTCAGGTATCTTTTCCTGTTCAACTGAAGTTGAAATTATTGTATTAAATTATGTGTGTATAAATTTAACTGAAATGAAAACAAATGACCCCCCAATATCTGTCTTTACTGTTCTGAAAGTTAATTTTAAAAAGACTAATGAGTTAAGTTAATTTTTTGCTTTCCAAAATGATGTGGGTTTTTTTTTTCTTTTTTCTTTTTACTATTTTTTAAATTGAAATATAGTTCATGTAAATATTATGTTAGTTTCAGATGTACCACATAGTGATTTGACTTTTGCATATGTTGTGAAATGGTCACTGTTAAGTCTAGTAACCATTTGTTTCCATAAAAAGTTATTACAATATTATTGATCGTATGCTTTATATTGTATATTATGTTCCCGAGGCTTATTTCTTTTCTAACTGGAGGTTTGTGCCTTTACCTATTATATCCCCACCTCCACACCCCTGCTCCCTGGCCACTGCCTTTTACTTCTCAATATGTGAGAGTCTGTTACCATTTTGTTTTATTTTCTCCATCTAAGATTTTTGAGTTATTTTTAGAAAGATGACTGTTGAAAGGATGAAATGGTGACTGTGAAAGGACTTGTGAACAGTCTGGAGTGGTCTATCCTAAAGGCAGTTGTACAGATTGCTCTATCTTCTTACAGATCTGTTAAAGCTATACATTCTCTCTTAGCTTGAGCTCTGCATATCAGAGAGAGAGTAATTTTTCAGCTTTATACACTTGAAGATTTTAATGTTCTTTTATTGATGGTTCTCTCCTGCTAGACTTTAGACTCTGTGAGTAGGCACTATTCTTTTAATTTCCTTCTGCCCTTGTTTAAAATTTCCTTCTTCCCTCTTTATTATTTCTTCAGCTCCTTTGCATGTATACCCACAAGTAGGATTTTTAAAGCATTCTTATGCATTTTAACATTATTTGTTTTTCCCTTTTTTTATTATAGTATTTTTAAGTACAGAGCTTCAAGCTTTACAGATACTACAGAACAAGAAGTGTAAAAATTCTCAATTAGATAAAAATAGTGAAATTTATCAGGAAGTTCAGGCTATCTGCGATACCCTTGGGATTCCCAAGTCAACAACTTCTGACATTTCGCTTATGCTAAACCAAGTGGAATCAAAGGTATTGTATTTGTTTTATTTTTTATTTCCCCCAAATTCAATTATATGCTAATATGTAAACTCTGGGAGATGGTGAGGGACAGGGAGGCTGGCATGCTGCATTCCATGGGGTCGCAGAGAGTCAGACATGGCTTGGCGACTGAACAGCAACAGCAGATGTATAAATTTTATTTATTTTTGGCTGTGCTGGGTCTTCATTGCTATGCAGGCTTTTCTTTGGTTTTGGAGAGCGGGGGTTACTCCCTAGTTGTGGCATGCAGCCTTCTCATTGTGGTACACAGGCTTCTCATTGTGGTGGCCTCTCTTTGCGGAGCATGGGCTCTAGGGTACATGAGCTCAATAGTTGTGTTGCATGGGCTTAGTTGCTCCATGGCATGTGGGATCTTTGTGGATCAGGGATCAAACCTGTGTCTCCTGCATTGGCAGGCAAATAATTTACCTCTGTGCCACCAGGAAAGCTCCTGTATATGTATTAAGGATGAAAATACAGTTGACTCTTGAATACTTTGTGGGTTACGGGTGCCAATCCTCTGTGGAGTCAGTAATTAACATACAACTTCACAATTGGCCTCTGTATCTTCAGTTGGTATTTGTAAATTCAACCACCTGTAGATCGGATGGTACTGTAATTGTATTTAGTGAAAACAATTCACGTATAGGTGAACCAGCACAATTCAAACCCATGTTGTTCAAGAACCAACTATTTCCTTCCAGTACAAGATATACATTCTAATTAGCGAGGCACTTATCTTCGTGTAAAGCTAAATTTTTCATGTAAAACTAAATAGTATGCTTTTGACCTAATTTGCCTATCACTAGTATTCAGAAATTAGATCTTAATAAGGAAGTGCTAGGCTTTGTGAAAGTTTGCTGTTTGCCCTGATAGAAATCTCTCTGCAAATTTAAGGGTCTGGTTTCTAAACAAGGTCAAATTATAGTATAATGAAAGAAGTAGAGTTTTCCTTTAAAGGCAAACTAAATTTCTTTTTAATGGATGCTGTTAGTAAAATTTCAGTGTGGTTGTCTTTGGCAGTGAGCAAAGAAATCTGCAATTTCTGATGGATAAGTGTTTAGGAAATGTTTGTTGTATAGTTAATAAATGAATGAGTACCCTGATGGAGTAATTAAGAACAACTAAAAACTATATCTCTAGCTTTTGAATTTTTTTTTTCAATTATAAAACTATCCTTATTCCCAGGCAGGACATAAATTAGAATACTACTCTTGCAGACCAAATTCTAGCCTGATTTCTAGGTTTTGTAGGCGTCCTCTAGGAGAATAATACAAGATTCACTTTTCAAGGAAAAGAACATTTTCACCCTCAAGAATAGGTACTGAAAACTCTGTTTTTAGACTTGCTGTTTTAAACTATATTCTTGAATAAAGTACTCTTTTGCACTGATAATTTATGAGCTGAAAACAAGATTTGTCTTAATGAATGTAAGAGAATTTTAGTATCATTTAGATAAAAACACAGTATTAAAAAGTTTTGTTTTTGTTTCTTTTAGAACTAGCAAACCAAAAAATAAGCCTATGAATCCCAGCTCAAGAATATTGTTCTATAGTTCATAAATTGCTTTTCAGAGTTTATTTCTCTGGATTAAGAATTATCTGGGGTTGCCTAATACCTGGGGCTATTTCAAATTGAGACAGGTTTCTAGACTCTTCCTAATCTTCCAATGTGTCCATATACTGATCCAAAAGATACAATTGAAGTGCCATAAAATATGCCCATTTAAGGTGTACAATTCAATGGATTTTGTTTATTTACAGAGTACATAATCATCAAAATCTAATTTTAGAACATTTCCATCATTCTCAAAAGAAGCCATGTACCCACCACTTACAGCCACCACCAATTTCCAAGCTAATTTTGTGTTCATAATTTTTAATTCTTTTTGAAAAGAAATCCCCCAACATTAAGCTTCATACTCCTCAAATGTGACCTGTTCCTATTTTCTCTGTTATATCATAAACTAAGCATCTGTATATATTTCATCCTGTTTGAATGACTTCTGATATTGCTAAAGCAAAAACAAATGTCAAAATCTTGTTCACCAAAAATAAAAATGTTTCAATTCAAATCAGTGGCTTTGCAAAAGTAATGAAATGTGCTATAAGGTGACTAATTGAGGGCTTACTCTTCTTCATTGTCTTGCTGAACAATGGAATGAATATGTACAAAATATTTAATTGAGTAAAACCAACATACTCAGGGCTTCCCTGGTGGCTCCGACAGTAAAGAATCTGCCTGCAATGCAGGAGACCTGGGTTCGATCCCTGGGTTGGGAAGATCCCCTGGAAAAGAGAACGGCAGCTCACTCCAGTATTCTTGCCTGGAGAATCCCATGGACAGAGGAGCCTAGTGGGCTGTAGCCCATGGGGTTGGAGAGAGTCGGACACGACTGAGTGACTAACACACACACAACTTACTCAGCAAAAGTTTTAGTGGTTTTTTTTTTTTTTGGTCAGGATATAAGTGTGTGTTGTCCTAAGAATCTGAATTTATTTCACATAAAACTTAAATTTTCATAATAAAGTCTTCTAGTAGTTACTTCAGTTGTCCATGTACATTATTTCTTACTCTGGAAAAGATGTGCTATAGCTTGAATTACGTAACTTGCTTCCTTGAGGAAGATACTCTGCATTATATTGATGGTATTTCTTAGTATGTGAGGGTATGTTTCTCTGGCATTCACAACATTTTAAGCACGAATAAGATTGTTTTAAATTGGGGATATACATTTTCACAATCTTCTATGTTTAATTTTAGGTGAAAGATACTCTCTCAAAAGTCCAGAAAAATCATGTTGGAAAACCACTGCTGAAAATTGATTTAAATCTGGAACAGGCGGTAAGCCATCCCCCCTTTTTTATTAGTTTTATGTAATTAGCTATATTAATATAGCTTAATTTTATGAGTGGACATCTAGATTTTTGTATGCTTTTAAAAAATTTTATATATGTATATTTTTGCTTTTTGAAAAATGCATTTATTTTAATTGGAGGCTAATTACAATATTGTGGTGGCTTTTGCCATACATCAACATGAATCAGCCACAGGTGCACATGTGTTCCCCCATCCTGAACCCTCTCCCCACTTCGCTCCCCACCCCATCCCTCTGGGTTGTCCCAGAACACCGGCTTTGAGTGCCCTGCTGCATGCATCGAACTGGTGTTGGTCATCTGTTTTACATACGGTAATATACATGTTTCAATGTTTTTCTCTCAAATCATTCTGCCCTCGCCTTTTCCCAAAAGTCTGTTCTTTACATAGTCCAAAAGTCTGTTCTTTACACTGTATCTCTTGCTGTCTTGTCAGTTCAGTTCAGTCACTCAGTCATGTCCGACTCTTTGCGACCCCATGAACCGCAGCACGCCAGGCCTCCCTGTCCATCACCAACTGCCGGAGTCTACCCAAACCCATGTCCATTGAGTCAGTGATGCCATCCAACCATCTCATCCTCTGTCCTCCCCTTCTCCTCCCGCCCTCAATCTTTCCCAACATCAGGGTCTTTTTCAAATGAGTCAGCTCTTCGCCTCAGGTGGCCAAAGTATTGGAGTTTCAGCTTCAACATCAGTCCTTCCAATGAACACCCAGGACTGATCTCCTTTAGGAAGGACTGGTTGGATCTCCTTGCAGTCCAAGGGATTCTCAAGAGTCTTCTCCAACACCACAGTTCAAAAGCATCAATTCTTCAGTGCTCAGCTTTCTTTATAGTCCAACTCTCACATCCATACATGACTACTGGAAAAACCATAGCCTTGACTAGATGGACCTTTGTTGGCAAAGTAATGTCTCTGCTTTTTAATATGCTGTCTAAGTTGGTCATAACTTTCCTTCAAAGGAGTAAGCGTCTTTTAATTTCATGGCTGCAGTCACCATCTGAAGTGATTTTGGAGCCCCAAAAATAAAGTCAGCCACTGTTTCCACATCTATTTGCAATGAAGTGATGGGACTGGATGCCATGATCAGTGCTGTCTTGTAGATTTTTTATATTTGAGAATTAAAATGGATTGATATTCTAGAGCAGTAGGTCCTAACATTTCTTCATTCAGATTATTAATTAAAAAAAAATTGGCCAAAAGTATTTACAGTGCCTAATATGTTAACATAGTTGTAACTTGAAAAGTATAGTACCTCAGTGTCAGTAAGATGGGAAGTTACTATTTTCTTTCCTAGCTGGTCCAGACTACTTTGCAAATAGACCTTTCACTTAACACGTTGGATTGAAGATCAGGTAAAGTAACAACTGTTGAGTTCAAGTTGCATGTTTGATATCTATTGAATATCATAAATGTTCTATCAAATATCTATTATTTAAATAATTTACTGTTAGGTCTTACGGGATCAAAATGACCATCAGATACCATTTTTTGAATTAGGAAACATTGACCACAATTTTCAAAATTCTTTTCTGTGCATAATGAGTCTAAAGGTTATGATTATTGTTTCCAATTTCTTTAGGAAAAACTGGAAAGAATCAACGATGCTCTCTCATGTGAGTATGAGTGCCGCCGTCGGATGTTGATGAAACGATTAGATGTAACAGTGCAGTCCTTTGGATGGTCTGATAGAGCAAAGGTAAGGCTGTTTTCCCACTTGTGTCCTGTAGGTGGTACTCTGGGACAGCTCTTCAGGCTGTCTTGTCTGTTATGTAATGACGCTGCATTTGCACTTTATTGCTCTATCTGAAGCTCCTGCCTAGACCAACTACTGGTCTTAAATAATCCTGGTCTCTGTTCATAGATATGTTAATTTCTGGCCATATCTTTCACATTTATTTAAAACTCAGATGTTATGATTTATGCAAGGATACAAGGAAGTCTGGCATGCTGTAGTCCATGGGGTTGCAAAGAGTTGGACACGACTGAGCCACTGAGTTGAACTGAACCGATACATAAAAGAAGGCATCATATGTGGTGGTGAGATAGATATAGTGAGCAACTCAATTAGGCAGCACTGATGTCTGAACAAATCTTAAAGGTGTCTTAAGGCTGTAAACTGTGTTCCAGTTGAAAAGGGTTGCAGGGTAGGAGCATTCCCAAGTGTGAATCTCTTCAGATAGTTTTCTGGAGAGCTGTCATCCATCATTCCCATTTTATGCCTTTAATCTGTACCCAGGCTTCATCTGGAATCATCCACCGCACCCTGCATCACAGTCTGGAATCACTCCAGACAGTAAGCTGGGACAAATATAGGAAAACATTTGCTTCTCCTGTTAGAGGGATCATTGTCCTATGCTTCTGGATATCCAGTGTCTGAAAACCACTGGTTCATGTGTATTGTCCAGTTTTATAGTTGTTTCAAGTGATAGGGTAAATCTGTGCCTGTTATTCTCAGATACTATTATTACATTCTTTGGGTAAGTGGGTGGTTCTTCTGCCCCATATTATATCAGCTGAGGTCACTTACGCCGCTTCATTCAGTGGGTACCTGGGCTGGGGTGGGTTGGAACATCTAAGATGGTTGTCTTGCATGTCTGGGTTCTGCTGTTGGCAAGGAGTGCTTCACTTGTCATCTTTGCTCTTAGGTGGTCTTTCTCTCCATGTGGTGCCCTATATTGATTTCCTGTGGCTGCTGTAACAAATTACCACAAATTTAGTGGTTTAAATATACACATGTATTCTCTCACAGATCTCTACATCAGAGGTCCTAAAATGAAGGTATTGGCAGGGTTGCACTTCTCCCAGACACTGCAGGGGAGAATCTGTTTCCTTGCATTTCCTACTTTCCAGATACCACCTGTGTACCTCAGGTCTTGATCCATCTTCAAAATTAATAGTGTAGGATCTTCCAATCTTTCTCTTTCTGCTTCCATTGTCATAAGCCTTCTCCTGTGTCTCTCTTATCAAGATCTTTGTTATTACACTGGGCTCACCCAGATAACTGATCTCAAGATCCTAACTTAACTTGCATTTGTATCTGCAAGGCAGCATATTCACAGATTCCAGGGAGGATGCAGACATCTCGGGGGAGCCATTCTGTTGACCAGATGTTTTATCTTCCTTTTAATGGATTTTATTTTTTTCCTACACTGTATTTTTTTACCATATGCTGCTGCTGCTTTTTTCTTCCTTTCTTTTTTTTTCTTTTTAAAAGCAGGTATTCTGATGAGTCCTTTTTTCTGTATTCTGTCACCCTAATGGCTTGTATCCTCCTATTGCAGTTTGGGCCACTTGCATGCCTATCCTTGGCTACTTCACTATTTCCTGGATCCCATGGTCTTCTCTTTCTTTGTTTTTTCCCTCAACCTGCTACAGTAAATTGCACAAATAACTTCCTAACAAAGGATACATAGGGGTGATTTTTCTGAATCCTTACATTATGAAAATATGTTTATTCTGCTGCCACATTTGATTGATAGTTTGGATAAATATAAAATTCTAGGTGGAAAACATTTTTCTCTAAGAATATTGAAGGCATTGCTTCATTGTTCTCTGGCATGTAGTGTCACTGTTGAGAAACCCGATGCCATTCTCCATTTTTTTGGATGAGCTTTTATTTTTCTCTGGGAGCTTTTAGACTCTCCTTTCTATCCTTAGAGTTCTGAAATTTCACAGCATATGTCAGTAAGTGTCTTTTTTAATTCATTGTGCTAAACATTAGGTAGGGCTTTCAATCTATAGACTCAACTTTTATATTTCTTTTGTATTTTCTCTTTCTGAAACTCTTATTCAGATATTAGACCTCCTGAGTAGATCCTCTTAAGTTGCTTTATTTTTTTTCCTCATTTTCTGTCTCTCTTCCTTTTTGAATCACTTTCTAGGAATTTTCCTCAATTTTATTTTGTGTTTGTCGTTAAAGTTTCATTTCTGCCATCATTTTTTCCTTTCTGGGAATTTTTTTTTCTTCTTGAGTTTTCCTTTCCCATTTTTTTTTTTTTTCTTCTTGTTTTATGACTGTGCTGTCTTAAATGGGGATGAAAAAATTTTTTTATAGAAGGTTTGTTGTTTTGTTTTTTTCCCTTCAATTATTTCCTATCTCTTCCAGGGCAATTTTTGATTTGTTTTTCTTGGTCTTTGTCTTGTGGAGGCTTTCTTCAAATGCATTATGGTCTTTTGTTGTCCATGTTTAAGAGAAGACACTGAAAAACTGATTGGGAACTAATCATTGATCAGGATTGTTGATGTCAGATTTTGGGGCTGGCTACTGTGCAGTGGAAATTTCTAATGCTCACTTTTAGAAGTGTGACTGCTCATTTTTTTAAAGAAGGGAAGCCTCATTTTTTTCTGTACATCATTCTCATTTGGCCAGGGGAGGAGTGGCAGCATGGCCCAGTGGTTGGAAGAATTCATTATTCCACAAACAGACTGAGTTAATCCCTATTTTTGGCTCCCGATTTCATTTTCTGAGATGTTGGTCCTCTTCTTACCTGTATCCCTCTTTCCATTCTCTTTATTGTAATATATGTGTACTTTTTTAATATAATTTAATATGTGTAATCTGACTGATTTACCTAGAAATACTCCCTTATGTATATACATAGTTTCCTTCTAAACACCTAGCAGACAGATACAAAAAAATTAAAGTGTGATTAGAACAGGATTGTTGGTAAACTATTGTTATTTCACAGGAAAAAAAAAGATTTTTTTTAGCATAGTAATAGAATAGCTGTAAGGGAGAGTTGAGGACTGTCTTATGTGTATTTTCTTTCAATAAATATTTATTTAGCATCTCACATGTGTCAAGCACTACGATGTACCTGGTTCTGGATGAGCATCTCAGTACCTTATATGATTAGATGTAGAATATTTTTAGCATATTTCACTGTCTATAACATCTAATTGGCTTCTCAGAAGGTTAAAACCTGTTTCTCTTCTGCATATGTACCAGGATAAATTTTATACATGTGTGTCCATGTGTTTGGAGTAACCGTTGTATGCAAGAAACCTAGATGCTCCAAGAGATCTGAGTTGCCAAAGAAGTAGATGACATGATTGCTGACTTAAAGGAAATAGAATTTAGATGTGTGGAAAGTATGAGTTTTACTGGCCCCTGGAAACTTAATAGAGGTTGTATACATATTGGGTATCCAGTTTAATCTGCTAGAATTTTAATGAGAAGAGGAATTTAGGAATATAAAGAATATTGTGAAAGGTAGTACATTAAAAGTATCTTAACATAGTAAATTGGAGGATATTTTCAGTGTTGTCCTTAAGCGTATAGAAGAATCCAAAGCAAATGAGCTTTGACATGCTCTTTGAACATTCAGAGTGGCACAGACTCATGGTAATGTAGACTTTTGACTAGCCTTAAACTTAGAGACTTTGAGAAAATATACTTTTAGGAAATACCTTGATGTTTTTATCTTGGTCTTTTTTCATCATGTTTTAGGACAAGGAGATTGTGTTTTTGTTTTTCTTTATTCTGGAAGATTTTTAAAATGTTTTTTTCTTAGACTATGATCAAAGTTTGACCTTTCATGTCATCTTTTTCAACTGTGTATAAGTATACGCATTTATACCCTGAGTTTTCTTGTTAAATTTAATGTATCCTTATATTATTCTCCCTGTTTCATGTGTCTGATATTGATGAATGATTGATCAACTGTTGTTCTACAGCATTTAAAAATCTTTCCACATTTGATCATATGGATATACTCTATTGATTTTGAGGTTTCCTTTAATTTTGTCTTCTTTGAGCCTGTAATGAAATCTTTGACAACTACATTTTTGTTCATGTACATGATATAGTCCTAAAAGTGGAATTTCTTGATCAAAGGATATGCATTTTAAAAATGCTCTTCATACACCCTGTATAGAGTTGCCCCTCAAGAAGATTATACACATTTATTTGTATGGTTAATCTGGTTTCTCTATTATTTTGCTAGTATTGAAATAAAAGTATAATTTTATAGTTTGCTTTTTTTTTTAACTGAATATAGTGTGATCATTGTCCCATATCTCTAAAAGTTCTATTTCAATATCCTTTTTTATATTAATTTTTAATTTCTTATTGAGATATAATTCACCATCTTAAAGTATATAATTTAGTGGGTTTTAGTATACTCTCTGAATTATGTAACCATGATCTAATTCTAGAACATTTCCCTCAACCCCAAAAGAAATATTCCTTTCAGTGGTCATTCACAGTACCCTCACCTTCCTTTACTATAATCTAGTTTGCCTCTCTTTGGATTTGCCTGTTGTGTGTATCTCATATATATAAGGAATTATACAATGTGTGGCTTTTATGTCTGACTTCTTAGCATAATTCTGTCAAGTTTCCTTCATGTTTCCCATATAACTGCACAATCAGCCTTTTGTGTCTGCAGATGTGAAACCTGTGGATTCCTAAATGGAAATTCACTGTGTCAAAGGTTCTGACTCTTAATGCTCTTGATTCACATGGCCAGATTGTTCTTTAAAAAGTTTGTATGAATTTAAACTTGTACAAATAAGGTAAATGCTATTTTGCTCTCTCTTTAGCCTCTTTAATATTTAGAATATTGTCAATTTTATGGCTAACTTGATGGTTAAAAATGACTAAATTGTTTTCATTTATTTATTTGTCTTATTAGTAAAGTTGAACTTCTTTTCATAAGCTTATTAGTCATTCAAATTTCCTATTTTTTTGAAATTTCTATTTGTGTCTTATATTTTTTTCCCCTGAGGCCTTCCTGTTTTCCTTCTGATTGAGCTTTTTATATATTAAGGAAGTTACTTGCTTTATTTGTTGAAAATATTTTCGCCGGTTGTCTTTTATGTCTTTTGATGTGCAGAAATTGTAGTCTTTATAACAGTTAAGTTTTTCAGTTTTAAAACTTTAAAACAATGAACTCTTTTTTAAAATTTTTACTTTTTTTAATTGGAGTACAGTTGATTTACAGTGTTGTTTCTGTTGTACAGCAAAGCAAGACAGTTACACATATGCCTATGTCCAGTCTTCTTTAGATTCTATTCCCATATAGGTCATTATAGAGTACTGAAGAGAGTTCCCTGTGTTATATAGTAGGTTCTTACTAGTTGTCTATTTTATGTTCAGTAGTATGTATATGTCAATCCCAATCTCCCAATTTATTCCTCCCTCCCTTCGTCCTTAATAACCATAAGTTTGTTTGTGACTCTATTTCTGTTTTGTAAATAGATTCATTTCCATGATTTTTTTAGATTTCACATATAAGCAGTATCATATGATATGTCTTTCTTTGTCTGACTTACCTTCACTTAGTATGATAATCTTTAGGTCCATCCATGGTGCTGCAAATGACATTAGTTTGTTCTTTTATGTGGCTGGGTCATATTGCATTGTATATATATACCATACCTTCTTTATCCATTCCTCTGTTGATGGACGTTTAGGTTGCTTCCATGTCCTGGCTGTTGCAAATAGTGCTGCAGTGAACACTGAGCTGCATGTATCCTTTTGAATTACAGTTTTCCAATATATCCCCCGAAGTGGGGTTGCAGGATCATGTGGTAGCTTTCCTTTTAGTTTGTTTAAGGAATCTTCATACTGTTCTCCATAAAGAAAGTGAAAGTCGCTGACTCGTGTCTGGCTTTTAGCTACCCCATGGCCTGTATAGTCCATGGAATTCTCTAGACCGGAATACTACTAGAGTGGGTAGCCATAGTAGTGTTATATTAATTTACATTCCCACCAACATTGAAGAGGGTTCCCTTTTTTCCACAGCCTATTCAGCATTTATTGTTCGTAGACTTTTTGATGATGGCCATTCTCCCAGCGTGAGGTGATACTTCATTGCAGTTTTGATTTGCATTTGTCTAGTAGTTAGTGATGTTGAGCATCTTTTCATGTACTTTTTAGCCATTTGTATGTCATCTTTAGAGAAATGTCTATTTAGGTCTTCTGACCATTTTGATTGGAATTTTTTTTTTCATGTTGAGCTGCATGAGCTGTTTGTATATTTTGGAGATTAATCACTTGTTCATATTGTTTGCAAATATTTTCTCGTATTGTGTGGCTTTTCTTTTAGTTTTGTTGATTTCCTTTGCTGTGCAAGCACTTTTGTTTGCCATTTGTTAATTTTTATTTTCATTACACTTGGTGGTGGAACAAAAAAGATCTTGCTGTGACCGAGTGCTCTGCCTGTGTTTTCCTTTAAGAGTTTTACAGTGTCCAGTCTTACATTTAAGTCTTTAATTCATTTGAGTTTATTTTTGTGTATGGTGTTAAAGAATGTTTTAATTTTATTCTTGTATATGTAGCAGTCCAGTTTTCCCAGCACCACTTCTTGAAGATACTGTCTTTTCTCCATTCTTGCCTTCTTTATCATAGTTTAGATGACTATAGGTGCTTTCTATCCTTTTGATCTATATACCATACTATTTAGCTTTGTAGTATAGTCTGAAGTCAGGGAGCCTGATTCCTCCAGCTCTGTTTTTCTTTCTCAAGACTGCCTTGACTTTTTGAGGTCTTTTGTGTCTCCATACAAATTGTAAATTTTTTTTCTAATTCTGTGAAAAATGATATTGGTAATTTGTTAGGGATTGCATTGAATCTGTAGATTACTTTGGGTAGTATAGTCATTTTGAATATTGATTCTTCCAATCTGAGAACATGGTGTATCTTTCCATCTGTTTGTGTCATCTTTGATTTCTTTCATCAGTATCTTACAGTTTTCTGAGTACAGGTGTTTTGCCCCTGAGTACAGGTATTTTATGCTTTTTGTGCTCATTCAGTCATGTCTGATTCTCTGTGACCCATAGACTGTAGCCCACAAGGCTCCTCTGTCCATGGGATTCTCCTAGCAAGGATACTGAAGTGGGTTGCCATTTCTTTCTCTAGGGGATCTTCCCAACTCAGGGATTGAACCTGGATCTCTTATGTCTCCTACATTGGCAGGCAGATTCGTTACCACTAGCACCACCTGGGAAGCTCTTAGGCATTTTCATGTGATGTAAATGAGATTATTTCCCTAATTTCTTTTTCTAGTCTTTCATTGTTAATGGATAGGCATGCAAGAGATTTCTGTGTATTAATTTTATATTCTGCAGCTTTGCCAAATTCTTTGAGCTCTAGTAGTTTTCTGGTTGCAGCTTTAGGATTTTCTATGTATAGTATCATGTCATCTTCAAACAGTGACAGTTTTACATTTTCTTTTCCAATTTGGATTCCTTTTATTTCTTTTTCTTCTCTGATTGCCATGGCTAGGACTTCCAAAACTATGTTAAATAAAAGTGATGAGAGTGAACATCCTTGTCTTGTTCCTGATCTTATAGGAAATGGTTAGTTTTTCACCATTGAGAATAATTTTGCTGTGGGTTTGTCATGTATGGCCTTTATTAAATTGAGGTATGTTCTCTCTGTGTCCCCATTCTGGAGAGTTTTTATCTGAAATTGGTGTTGAATTTTGTCAAAAGCTTGTTCTGCATCTCTTAAGATGATCATACAGTTTTATTCTTCAGTTTGTTAACGTGATATATCAAATCAATTGATTTTACCCATGTTGAAGAGTCCTTGCATCCCTGGGATAAATCCCACTCAATCATGGTGTCTGATTGTTTTAATGTGTTATTGGATTTGGCTTGCTAGTATTTGAGGATTTTTGCGTCTATGTTCATCAGTGATATTATCCTGTAATTTTCTTTTTTTATGATATCTTTGTCTGATTTTGGCATCAAGGTGTGGCCTCACAGAATGAGCTTGGGGAGTGTTCCTTCCTCTGCCAAGTTACTGAAATAGTTTGAGAAGGATAGGTGTTAGCTCTTCTCTAAATGCTTGATAGAATTCTCCTGTGAAGCTGTCTGGTCCTGGACTTTTGTTTGTTAGAAGTTTTTATATTACTGTTTCAATTTACTAATTCTGATGACCTGTTCATATTTTGTTTCTTTCTGGTTCAGTCTTGGAAGGTTGTATCTTTCTAAGAATTTGTCCTTTTCTCTAGGTTGTCCATTTTATTGGCATATAGTTGCTCTAGTTAAACAATGAACTTTTGTTATATTTGGAATCCCTTGTTATATGTTATGCATTATTATTATTTTACAAATAGACAATAGTTCATTCCAGCACCATTTAAAAAAATCTGTTTTCTCATTGATCCTTTTTTATGTTTTAATATTCTTTATTTTTTAGAGGAGTTTTAGGTTCATAGCAATATTGAACAGAGGGTTCTGAGATTTCCATGTAGCCCTTGCTTGCACACATAATTAGCCCCATCATCAACATCCGTCACCAGTGTAGTAAATTTTTGCAGTTGATGAACCTACACTGATACATCATTATTATCCAAAGTCTGTAGCTTACATTAGGTTTCACACTTGGTGCTGTACATTCTATGGGTTTGAAAAAATATACAAAGACATATATCCATCATTATAATATACAGAGTATTTTCACTGCCCTAAAAATCTTCTCTTCTTCGCCTATTCTTCCCTCCCTCCCCACAACCTTTAGCAACCCATTGATATTTTTTTTTTTTACTATCTCTATAGTTTTGCTTCTTTCAGAATTTCATACAGTTGGAATCATACAGATTATTATTTTCAGATTAGCTTCTTTCGTTTAATAATAGGCATTTAAGTTTCCTCCATTTCTTTTGTCTCACTGATCTTTGATGCTTCCTCTATCATTTATTGTATTCACACATTTATTTTTTATTTTTTTATTTTTTTAATAAATTTATTTATTTTAGTTGGGTGCTAATTACTTTACAATATTGTAGTAGTTTTTGCCATACATTGACATGAATCAGCCATGGGTTTACATGTATTCCCCTTCCTGGACCCCCCACCCACCTCCCTCCCCATCCCATCCCTCTGGGTCATCCCATTGCCCCGGCCCTGAGCCCTTGTCTCATGCATCGAACATGGAATGGTGTTCTGTTTCACATATGATAATATACATGTTTCATTGCTATTCTCCCAGAACGTCCCACCCTCACCTTCTCCCTCAGAGTCCATAAGACTGTTCTATGCATCTGTGTCTCTTATTCTGTCTCGCATATAGGGTTATCGTTACCATCTTTCAAATTCCATATATATGCATTAGTATGCTGTATTGGTGTTTTTCTTTCTGGCTTACTTCACTCTGTATAATGGGCTCCAGTTTCATCCATCTCAGTAGAACCGATTCAAATGTATTTTTTTTAATGGCTGAGTAATATTCCGTTGTGTATATGTACCACAGCTTCCTTATCCAATCGTCTGCTGATGGACATCTAGGTTGCTTCCATGTCCTGGCTATTGTAAACAGTGCTGCGATGAACATTGGGGTACACGCGTCTCTTTCAATTCTGGTTTCCTCGGTGTGTATGCCCAGCAGTGGGATTGCTGGGTCATATGGCAGTTCTATTCCCAGTTTTTTAAGGAATCTCCACACTGTTCTCCATAGTGGCTGTACTAGTTTGCATTGCCACCAACAGTGTAAGAGGGTTCCCTTTTCTCCACACCCTCTCCAGCATTTATTGCTTGTAGACTTTTGGATAGCAGCCATTCTGACTGGTGTGAAATGGTACCTCATTGTGGATTTGATTTGCATTTCTCTAATAATGAGTGATGTTGAGCATGTTTTCATGTGTTTGTTAGCCATCTGTATGTCTTCTTTGGAGAAATGTCTGTTTAGTTCTTTGGCCCATTTTTTGATTGGGTCGTTTATTTTTCTGGAATTCAGCTACAAGAGTTGCTTGTATATTTTTGAGATTAATTGTTTGTCTGTTGCTTCATTTGCTATTATTTCCTCCCATTCTGAAGGCTGTCTTTTCACCTTGCTTATAGTTTCCTTTGTTGTGCAAAAGCTTTTAATTTTAATTAGGTCCCATTTGTTTGTTTTTGCTTTTATTTCCAATATTCTGGGAGGTGGGTCATGGAGGATCCTGCTGTGATTTATGTCGGAGAGTGTTTTGCCTATGGTTTCCTCTAGGAGTTTTATAGTTTCTGGTCTTAACGTTTAGATCTTTAATCCATTTTGAGTTTATTTTTGTGTATGGTGTTAGGAAGTGTTCTAGTTTCATTCTTTTACAAGTGGTTGACCAGTTTTCCCAGCACCACTTGTTAAAGAGATTGTCTTTTCTCCATTGTATATTCTTGGCTCCTTTGTCAAAGATAAGGTGTCCATAGGTGCGTGGGTTTATCTCTGGGCTTTCTATTTTGTTCCATTGATCTATATTTCTATCTTTGTGCCAGTACCATACTGTCTTGATGACTGTGGCTTTGTAGTAGAGCCTGAAGTCAGGCAGGTTGATTCCTCCAGTTCCATTCTTTCTCAAGATTGCTTTGGCTATTCGAGGTTTCTTATATTTCCATACAAATTGTGAAATGATTTGTTCTAGTTCCGTGAAAAATATCGTTGGTAGCGTGATAGGGATTGCATTGAATCTATAGATTGCTTTGGGTAGTATACTCATTTTCACTGTATTAATTCTTCCAATCCATGAACATGGTATATTTCTCCATCTGTTTGTGTCCTCTTTGATTTCTTTCATCAGTGTTTTATTGTTTTCTATATATAAGTCTTTTGTTTCTTTAGGTAGATATATTCCTAAGTATTTTATTCTTTTTGTTGCAATGGTGAATGGTATTGTTTCCTTAATTTCTCTTTCTGTTTTCTCATTATTGGAGTATAGGAATGCAAGGGATTTCTGTGTGTTAATTTTATATCCTGCAACTTTACTATATTCATTGATTAGCTCTAGTAATTTTCTAGTAGAGTCTTTAGGGTTTTCTATGTAGAGGATCATGTCATCTGCAAACAGTGAGAGTTTTACTTCTTCTTTTCCTATCTGTATTCCTTTTATTTCTTTTTCTGCTCTGATGGCTGTGGCCAAAACTTCCCAAAACTTCCAACACTATGTTGAATAGTAGTGGTGAAAGTGGGCATCCTTGCCTTGTTCCTGACTTTAGGGGAAATGCTTTCAATTTTTCACCATTGAGGATAATGTTTGCTGTGGGTTTGTCATATATAGCTTTTATTATGTTGAGGTATGTTCCTTCTATTCCTGCTTTCTGGAGGGTTTTTATCGTAAATGGATTCTGAATTTTGTCAAAGGCTTTTTCTGCATCTATTGAGATAACCATATGGTTTTTATCTTTCAATTTGTTAATGTGGTGTATTACATTGATTGATTTGCGGATGTTAAAAAAACCTTGCATTCCTGGGATAAAGCCCACTTGGTCATGATGTATGATCTTTTTAATATGATGTTGGATTCTTTTTGCTAGAATTTTATTAAGGATTTTTGCATCTATGTTCATCAGTGATATTGGCCTGTAGTTTTCTTTTTTTGTGACATCTTTGTCTGGTTTTGGAATTAGGGTGATGGTGGCCTCATAGAATGAGTTTGGAAGTTTACCATCTTCTGCAATTTTCTGGAAGAGTTTGAGTAGGATAGGTGTTAGCTCTTCTCTAAATTTTTGGTAGAATTCCGCTGTGAAGCCGTCTGGTCCTGGGCTTTTGTTTGCTGGAAGATTTCTGATTACAGTTTCGATTTCCGTGCTTGTGATGGGTCTGTTAAGATCTTCTATTTCTTCCTGGTTCAGTTTTGGAAAGTTATACTTTTCTAAGAATTTGTCCATTTCTTCCAAGTTGTCCATTTTATTGGCATATAGCTGTTGGTAGTAGTCTCTTATGATCCTTTGTATTTCTGTGGAGTCTGTTGTGATCTCTCCATTTTCATTTCTAATTTTGTTGATCTGATTCTTCTCCCTTTGTTTCTTGATGAGTCTGGCTAATGGCTTGTCAATTTTGTTTATCTTCTCGAAAAACCAGCTTTTAGTTTTGTTGATTTTTGCTATGGTCTCTTTTGTTTCTTTTGCATTTATTTCTGCCCCAATTTTTAAGATTTCTTTCCTTCTACTGACCCTGGGGTTCTTCATTTCTTCCTTCTCTAGTTGCTTTAGGTGTAGAGTTTGTTTATTTATTTGATTCTTTTCTTGTTTCTTGAGGTACGCCTGTATTGCTATGAACCTTCCCCTTAGCATTCTTTTACAGTGTCCCATAGGTTTTGGGTTGTTGTGTTTTCATTTTCATTCGTTTCTATGCATAATTTGATTTCTTTTTTGATTTCTTCTGTGATTTGTTGGTTATTCAGAAGCGTGTTGTTTAGCCTCCATATGTTGGAATTTTTAATAGTTTTTTTCCTGTAATTGAGGTCTAATCTTACTGCATTGTGGTCAGAGAAGATGGCTGGGATGATTTCAATTTTTTGGAATTTACCAAGGCTAGATTTATGGCCCAGGATGTGATCTATCCTGGAGAAAGTTCCGTGTGCACTTGAGAAAAAGGTGAAATTGATTGTTTTGGGGTGGAAAGTCCTGTAAATATCAATTAAATCTAATTTGTCCATTGTATCATTTAAAGTTTGTGTTTCCTTGTTAATTTTCTGTTTAGTTGATCTATCCATATGTGGTATTCACACATTTATGAGGCCAGGAATCTTAACTGCCTCTTTTGTTTCATCAGTTCATTCCCTCCACCCAACAAGTTCCATTTAATTAGATTGAGGTAGGATAGTGTACCTGTATAACCACTCTAAAAGGATGTTTTGAGGATTAAAGAAATGATATTAAATGAAGAATATCATGGCACTTTTAACAAGTAGTCAGTGAATGTAAGTTAAGGCAGTGATGAATAATTTCGTATTACCTGTTAATAGATGATAAAACTCTTTTCAAAATTGTTTTAGTCATTTCATACATATTTCATTTCTGAGTTAACTGAAGATATCCCTTACCTCCCTGCTTCACTAAAAATACATCCCAAGAGGACTGCAGTAAACGTATAAGTTAATTTCAAGGAAAACTGACAATACTCAATGTCCCCATTCAGAAACATGGTATTTCTCTCCATTTATTCACGCTCTCCTTTTGTTTTTGTAGATTTACTAATGTTTTCTTCTTAAAGTTTCTGTATGTGTTTTCAGTAAAGCTATTTTTAGGTATTTTGCTCTTTGTTAATATGAGTGGACTCTTTTTTTGTGTTACTTCTAAAATGAGTTGTTATTGGTAGTTACATAGTCTTTTACCATTTGTTGGTCTGTTTTTTCCCCTTCACTCTACTTAAGATTATCAGATATTTGGATGTTTTGCTGTTTATTTCTTTGCTTGTGTGTTATCTTTTTTTCCTTTCTGAAGATGATTGCCATTGCTCTTTCATTGAAATGTTCTTTGGTTCCTTTTTCCCCTGACTTTTGTCATTTAGTTAAAAACAGATGACATAGCAAGAATTTACCAACCTAAGCGTTATGCTTTGTCACCCAAGACAACAATAACCTTGGCACATTTACTTGCTGCCCGTGAAGATCTGTCCAAGATCATCAGAACAAGTAGTGGATCCAGCCGGGAGAAGACAGCATGTGCCATTAATAAGGTTGGTTTTTCTTTTGATACAGTGGAGAAAGAATTTATAATATCCTTGTTTGATGTTTTTACAGATTTCAATCCATTTTTCATCCCAGTGAACTCCTAGAAAAGAGAGTCAGTTTAGGCTTACTAATGTTTTCTGTGTATATGTTTATTTGAATTTTTATATTCATAAATTAAATCACAGTTTTTATCTGAGTTAGAGGAATTAAGAATTATTTTTATCAGTATCATTAGCCAGAATTATTTGCCTTCTTTCCAATAATCTTACCATTTTTTGTCAGTAAAAAATCTGTAGGAGTCATTTTTGGATACTCACACATACTCCTTAGATCCGTGGTATGGAGGAAAGAGTACATGCTTTGGAGTCATAAGATTTGGGTTCACATCTGAGCTATGTCATTTACTTAGAGAAATCACTTCTGCAATTTAGAAATTGCAGAATCTCTTGGATGTTCCATTTCCTGATTCAGAGTATAGGTCCACTCCAGTGTTTTTGCTTGGGGAATCCCAGGGATGGGGGAGCCTGGTGGGCTGCCGTCTATGGGGTCACACAGAGTTGGACATGACTGACGTGACTTAGCAGCAGCAGCAGCTCTGACAGTGGTCTTAAATCAGAGAGTCTGAATTTTTTACTTTACAACAGTGGCAGCAACAGTAAAATAATTTAGAATGTTTATATCAGCTTGTCTAGCATATACTCTTCAGTTAGATAGAGCACTCTGTGACAAACTTTACTATAAAAGAGCCAAAAGTCAGAAATATGGGACTTAGGTAATTTTACAGTATCAATTCTCAGTGCATTGAGAAAGGTGTCCTATATCAGGGGATGGTTGTATATAAAGTTAGTTTGCTAATTATCATTAAGTTAGGCACCAGTGTTTGGGCCTTCCTGCTTCCATTTTAGATCAGCCTCCTCTATTCTGAAAGTGTTCTCTTTTTAAATATCTTACTTTATATCTTGCATCAAGGTTATAAGCTAGTCTTTCTGGATCAAGAGTTCTCTTTAAGTGATATTGCCCATCTCTTTTCTGAGTTTGTAATTGATAGTCTAATTATTTGAGGGCAACCTTATTATCAGATCTTGGAACAGCGTCCCTGTATATCCACCAACATGTTTGGTGGAGAGACCAATGAGGATAACAACCAAAGAAAGCTGTTTTTTTGGATTTGGTAATTAGGACATTATTGCCAACTTTATAGTGTACTTTGAAGAATATATGTGTACTTTGAACCATGTCCAACAGTGAGGAATTTGTACTTTTTTGTCTTCATTTATGATATAAAGTAGTAAAACATGATTTTGATTAGAGGATCAAGGAAAGTAGAACACAACTGATTCATAGGTCATTTTGACTGAAGCAGATTTGGTTTGTCTTCTTTACTGAAAGAGAATAGCAGGAAACTTATTTGCTTCCTATTGGTCTCTGTTCATGGACATATAAAATATCTCCTTTCTACAGAAGTTTGGGTACTTGAAGCAAACTCTTCCTTAGTTTATCCTTTGAAGTATTATGAAGCATGGTTAAGGAAGTGTATTAAGTCTTTATTTTCTTTATAATATAGTAACTAGTATCATTGAAAGTTAGCTTAAGTTTCTCATAAAAAGAATAGTTCATTGAAAATCCTTATGGCTCTTTGCAGTTGATAACCTTCATCTTTGCCCGTATTACACCCACGTGTTATCATATGTACTTCATACTTTGTTGAAACAAAATGTGCTTAGAAATAGTCTTTTATTGGATAGTCTATTACCAAACCAGTGGCAATAGAAAGTCCAGAGTTGTATAAATGAATATGGAGTTAAGTAGCATAGGGTATGAAGTTTATGTACGTTGTAAATGTTTTGCTAAAAAGTTTTCTTAGTGTGATGGGTACTACATTTGTTATAAAATTTACTAAAAAGGTTTAAACAAGTTCTTAAGTTTCATAAATATTCTCCCACACTATTTAAAATAACAGCACATTGTAAGGGATTTGTCACACATCACTTTTACATTTTCAATATTAATTCATATTGCCGTGTCTGATACTTTCATGTCCTAAAATATTTGGCTTCTGTTTCTTTATTAGAGCAATAACTTCAATATTGCTTGCATCCTTTAAGTAAATTTTAGCTTTTACAATATTGGAAACTAAAAGAAAATATTTCTTTACACAGGTGCTGATGGGAAGGGTGCCTGACAGGGGAGGACGGCCGAATGAAATTGAACCACCACCCCCTGAGATGCCCCCTTGGCAAAAGAGACAGGAAGGCAGTGGAAGGGGTGGTTGGGGTGGTGGTAGAGGAGGTGGTGGGAGTGGAAGAGGTGGTGGTTGGGGAGGTGGAGGTGGTGGGGGAGGGGGAGGAGGAGGGTGGGGTGGTGGTGGAGGAGGGGGTGGTAGAGGAGGAGGTTTCCAAGGCAGGGGAGATTATGGTGGGAGGGGAGATTATGGTGGAAGAGGGGGCTATGGAGGAAGAGGAGGCTATAGTGGAAGAGGTTATGGAGATCCATATGGAGGAGGTGGTGGTGGATATAGAAGATATTAAAAGCCACAAAATTTAGATAGCAGTGCTTACTTCTTGATAGATACATTAGGCGTAGTATTCTAAATAACTACTTGAGTGTCATCTTTGAAGTAAACACCATGTTAGATTCCCTGATGGTATCATTCTTGAATTGGCTTGACTGTGTAAAAGAACATTGTTTTATACTACTGTTTGATCTCTTAGACAAAATGATTTTTTCCACACTCTGTGTACTCTTGAGCATGCTATGTCTTTTTAAAAAACAAAAAAATGAGGAAAAAATATTTTTAAAAGTGTAAATATATTATTACCATCACACTTGGAAAATGGAAAGTATTTTATTGTCATGATTGAATTTAGATTGTTACCTGTATTTTATTCAGGTCTGAGACACATAAATGACCCCACTTGTAGTGGAAAAGAATATAAACTTATTGCCTCATCTGTAGTCCTGTGGTGGTTTTGTATTTGTTAATTCTATTTTACAAAATAGGAAAAGAGACTGATACTTGTGTTCAGTAAGAAGTTGTCATGACTTGTGTTTTTCTTTTATATGAGCAATTCCTCTGGCCAGGTTTCCGTTAAAATTGCAATAATTGAAGCCCAAGTGTATTTTTTGCTAGGCATATTTATTTTCCAACTGGATTTGACATCTGTATGACTTTGTTTGACAGAGCAGAATTAAAGACTGAGGTCAGAATTACTGTAAAGGAACAAAGACATACCAATTTTACATGGTGTTGTGAGAAAAATTTCTGCAAATTGGTTTCTTCATCATTTGTGCCATCGCTTTAGGTATCCAAATATTAAAAGGCAGGCTGCTCTGTGCTGTACAGGATTAGGACACTTATATCCAGTTTTATCGATCAAATGTAGGGCCATGATATCCCTTGGTAATTCTGATTCACAGCTAGATTTGGGAAACACAGGGTCAGAGAATGTTTAAATGTGATTTGTAGGTTGGAGCAGTCAAAGGCTTGAGAATCAGGAGTTGTGAATTTAAATCATGGCACTAGCCCAGGGCGGGGGCTATAGGCTGAAATGGCCATAGCTCTCAGAGATTAATTTGTCCTCTTGTTAAACCAGGAATGTGACACTTGAGCCTTCTCAGGTTGTTTTATAAAGACCCAAGTACGAGTCCAATTTGTTGAGAGTTTATAGAGGCCTATTGGAAAGGTGTAAAAGGTGGCCCAAGTAATACATTTTTCTTTTTGTATATAAAGAGAAAAAGATATAGTCATATAAATTTTTTCAGTTCCACTTTAAAATCTGTAGACTCCTGGTGCATTAACAACTTTCTGTAGTCTAACCAACTCAAAAGATAGAAAGCTGAGTACCTGTGGACAAATGGATTTGGCAGTGTTACTTTTGTTTTACAGTAAACCCCATGGTGAAATCTAAAATGTTAAAACTTTAAATATTGTGTATACCATAGTCTTGGACATGTCTTTTTCAAGCTAACCCTTCAAAGAAACTTGTTCAGGAGAGGAAAACATAAAATTATTTTGTTTATTTGTAAACTTAAAAAAAAAATTTTATATTTATTGAAGAGACAATTTCATTTGTGATAGTTGAAGAAAAAGTCTTTCCATATAATGAAATACTTTTATAAGTAGCTATGAACTCTGAAAAATAAATAACTTAAAAATATATAAGCAAAGACTGTGGAGTAAAATATTTGAGAAAATTATTAGTTAAAATATTCATTTAAAATCTTTAGATTTCTGCTTCATTTCTTTTTAGGAGCTTTAGTCACTGATACAGAATGGGTTTACAAGTACTTTCAGCTTTTTTTAATCACTAATGGTAGAAAGATTAGTTTATTAATTTCTGTATGATTTCTTTATACCTTCATAGGCTTGCTGTTGGGTTATCTGCTTCTCACTGTAAATCCCAGGTTTAGCTCTTGCTCCTGGAATCATGCTTAAGCTGGAACCACTCTTATTTACACATTCTTAAAAAACTTTACTTGAATGAAAAGCTGGTCTAGACCCTAATATCTTTTTCTTTCCTGTGGGGTAGGATTTTCATGATAATCTTCTCTTAGCAAAAACTTCTTTTGTAGAAAATTTACTCAGTAATATCTAGAATAGCAGTAAGGTAATTTGGGGCCTTAATGTTAAAGGTCATAATGTGAAAATGCTTTATAAATTGAGTGCAGTGAAATGTAGAGTATGGTGAATGGCACTTCTATGCTTCCAGAAATCTAACACCTTTTTCTGTGCTATCTCATTATCATTCTTTTTGCCTAGTTCTTAATTTTATTTTTTCCTGCCACCTCATTTTCCCTCCCCCTTTTTTCTCCCTGACTTGGTCTATCCTATGGTATCTAAAGCACCTGTAGACATATTATTGGGAGTATTTAGATTAAAGAAGTCATTGATGTCCTCCAATGCATAACTACCACACCATTACACATAAGCTCTCAAAGATGAAATGAGGTATTTCCTTTTAACCCGTTTCCTTGTTTTTTGCAGATCAAGGAATCTTGCCTCACTAAATAGAAAAAAACGTTTTAAACCAAAACTATTTCATTACCTTTTTGTGTGTCAAAAGAAGGTATGGCTAACATCCAAAATATTTGTGATGGAAAATGTTCTGAGCAGTGATGCCATCAATACCTTGTCCGGGACACAGGGTGGAAGTATTTGGAATGGGAATTGGAGATGGAGGAGGGGAGGTAGTTAAATCTCTCCTCTTAAGGGGCAGGTTGTTAGTGTAACTTGATTATTTTCTATGAAGTGTTGAAGTATTGAATTATTTTCTGTGAAGAATTGAAAAGACATGAAAGGCAAATTGAATGCAGAGTTCAAAAGGATAGCAAGGAGAGATAAGAAAGCCTTCTTCAGTGATCAGTGCAAAGAAATAGAGGAAAACAATAGAATGGGAAAGACTAGAGATCTCGTCAAGAAAATTAGAGATACCAAGGGAACATTTCTTGCAATGATGGGCACAATAAAGGACAGAGATGGTATGGACCTAACAGAAGCAGAAAATATTAAGAAGAGTTGGGAAAAATACACAGAAGAACTGTACAAAAAGATCTTCATGACCCAGATAATCATGATGGTGTGATCACTTACCGAGAGCCAGACATCCTGGAATGTGAAGTCTGGTGACCTTAGGAAGCATCACTACAAACAAAGCTACTGGAGGTGATGGAATTCCAGTTGAGCTATTTCAAATCCTAAAAGATGATGCTGTGAAAGTGCTGCTCTCAATATGCCAGCAAATTTGGAAAACTGAGCAATGGCCACAGGACTGGAAAAGGTCACTTTTCATTCCAATCTCAAAGAAAGGCAATGCCAAGGAATGTTCAAACTACCGCACAATTGCGCTCATCCCACACGCTAGCAAAGTAATGCTCAAAATTCTCCAAGCCAGGCTTCAGCAATACGTGAACCATGAACTTCCAGATGTTCAAGGTGGATTTAGAAAAGGCAGAGGAACCAGAGATCAAATTGACAACATCCGTTGGATCATCATAAAAGCAAGAGAGTTCCAGAAAAACATCTACTTCTGCTTTATTGATTATGCCAAAGCTTTTGACTATGTGGAGCACAACGAACTGTGGAAAATTCTTCCAAGAGATGGACCACTTTACCTGCCTCCTGAGAAATCCATATGCAGGTCAAGAAGCAACAGTTAGAACTGGACATGGAATAACAGACTGGTTCCAAATAGGAAAAGGAGTACATCAAGGCTGTATATTGTCACCCTGCTTATTTAACTTATATGCTGAGTACATCATGAGAAATGCTGGACTGGATGAAGCACAAGCTGGAATCAAGATTGCTGGGAGAAATATCAATAACCTCAGATATGCAGAAGACACCACCCTTATGGCAGAAAGTGAAGAACTAAAGAGCTTCTTGATGAATGTGAAAGAGGAGATTGAAAAAGTTGGGTTAAAACTCAACATTCAAAAAACTAAGATCATGGCATCCATCCGGTCCCATCACTTCATGGCAAATAGATGGGCAAACAATGGAAACAGTGACAGAGTTTATTTTCTTGGGCTCCAAAATCACTCCAGATGGTGACTGCAGCCATGAAATTAAAAGACGCTTACTCCTTGGAAGGAAAGTTATGACCAACCTAGATAGCATAGTAAAAAGCAGAGACATTACTTTGCCAACAAAGGTCCATCTAGTCAAAGCTGTGGTTTTTCTAGTAGTCATGTATGGATGTGAGAGTTGGACCATAAAGCTGAGCACCGAATAATTGATGCTTTTGAACTGTGGTGTTGGAGAAGACTCTTGAGGGTGTCTTGGACTGCAAAGAGATCCAACCAGTCTATCCTAAAGGAGATCAGGCCTGGGTGTTCATTGGAAGGACTGATGCTGAAGCTGAAACTCCAATACTTTGGCTACCTGCTGCAAAGAACTGACTCATTTGAAAAGACCCTGATGCTGGGAGTTTGAAGGCCTGAGGAGAAGGGGACAACAGAGGATGAGATGGTTGGATGGCATCACCAACTCAATGGACATGAGTGTAAGTAAGCTCTGGGAGTTGGTGATGGACAGGGAGGCCTAGCATGCTGCAGTTCATGGGGTCACAAAGAGTCGGACACGTCAATTGAGGGACTCAACTGAACTGAACTGATTGAATGCATTCCACCATGGAGTCTGAGTGACTAGAATCCATCCCCCTCATCCCCTTCATTGGTCTAGTGAAACAAAAGTTGCCTGGGGATTAAGGAAAAATCATGGCTATCTTTAATTACTTTAAATGATCACTAATCATGAGCACAAATGAATTGCTCTGGGTGATCTGTACACTAGATGGAACGATCCTTTACCAATTCCATTCACAGTTTCAAAGTTTCTCTTTTCTTGCTAGTTTTCTTAGATAGAATTGTGGATTTCAAGATGGAAGCCACAGAGAAATGACAACCTCAGACTTGTCTCCTTCAGTGTTAAGTGTTTACAGACTTAATATTTGGGGATCACTGTCATTATGGAGTAAGATGGGAATTGACTGAATATTTCTATATGTTACTACTTCATGTTACATATTTAGAGAAATGTATACTGAGTAGTTTCTTTGCTTTTCCTTTCAGGACAGCTGGTTTGGTTAATAGAATTAGGGAGTGCTCTCAGCTATCGATTATAGTAAAAATTCAGATGAAGCATCTACATGTTTATGAACTAGAAGAAACACAGGACATCTTTGTTGTAGGGATCCTAATGTCTTTTATCATATAAATATTACACAAAGAAAACTAACATTAGGTATCAAAAAAAAAATACCACCTTTACAATCTGTACATTTGTTTTTTCCTTGCAGTTCTTTTACATTATACATCTTTGAACAGAAATTCACAAGTGCCCAGTAAAACAGCAAATCAATTACCAAAGAAAAGAAGTGACACTGTTAATGAAACAAGATTTGTCCTTGTTTTGACAGATAAATATATGCCCAACTTATTTCAAGTTGATACAAGATACACAAATTTGTACTGTAGGCTTGACAAAAAATTTGTTCCAGATTATTTCTGTAGATTCCACTAATCCCATGTTGCTCAGAGCAAATAATACTGATTTATACACTATACTTCTTTGGCCCTTGCTGGACTGTAAAGACCTGTGGTGAAACTACTGCTTCCTGTCCATTTCAGTGATAAATTCTGGAAGGCCTGAGACCTTCTAGCCATGTTAATTTTAGACTAAGGAGAAGGTGACCTTTTGAATTCCTCTAGATTACAATTATTTACATACACTGACCTGGGCTCTGTATTTTGGATGGCATATAAGAAGAGTGCAAAAAAATTAAATTGCGTTTTATAACTCCACAAAAGAAATTGAGCTGTACTGTCTTTGGTTTGTATCAGAGGAAAAGAATAAGTGAAGAATTTTAAGGATGACTGTAAACTCATTTGTTCCATATAAGGTAAGTAGCAAAGTACTTCCTACATGATTATATACCAAGTAGTGGACCTAAACAGCCCTGCCATGGGGATTTCTGAGTTTGGATATAGAAAAGGGTAAATTTGTGTGTACAGTGATTTTTTAAGACACTAAACACTAAGTGAAAGCTAGTCATTTGCTTTTTCACTAAAGCTCAGTACAAGGGGGTATGCAAATAGGAATTGGTCTTTCATCAGAGAAACTTAATGGTCTGAGTCCTCCCAGGAAAGTATACTGCATATATAGTTTGTTTCTGACTAAGACTTGGTGTTGCTGGTTTGGAACTTTTGGTTGTTGAGATTATATTCTTGGCAGTTGGTCAGCTTGTGTATGAATATTAGGTCAGCTCGGCATCAAGCATCCAAGCATGGAAGGTAAGTTCCCGGCCCAAAGAAAATGATCACATGAATTTTTTTTAGAGAAATAGAGTCTAACAGAGAAGTTTGTGAACAGTTGCCTGAATAATTAAATGAGCCCATTTATCATTAACCTTCATTAATAGAAAACTCACAGGACTCTTGTGATTTTGCCAAACAATACAATTTACATTTTAAGTAATTTCTTATCTTGTAAAACTGAACTTTGTGAATTTGTATACATGACCAAAAGTCTAAATCACTTCCACATCTGAAGGAGGAAACAGAATTCCAAGACCACATGCATGTCTGATGTTGTATATACACAATATGTACATATGTACATGCTCTCAGCTATTACTGAAACCTCTCATCCAGTTAGCTTATTTCTAAATAGTATTAATAGTGAAGATAGTACAAGCACAAATTCAGTTTAAAAAACAGTTACTTCAAAAAAAATGGCACATGTAAGTTAAACAGACTTTTTTTTAAAAAAAGCTATAAATTCTTAATTCTATCCATTGTAGATTATGTAAGGGACAAACATGTTTGTGTTTTATTTATTTTAGCTAATTAGCCAGCCATGTATGAGGTGGTAATAGCCACATTTCCAGGTACTTAATTTGGCTATTTTATTATGATTGTGAGACTAAAACTAAGTTGACTTGTAATTGGATGATGTCATGTTGTTTAATAGCTCCTTCCTGCCCCCCACCCCCAAATTTATGGCTACATCTCTAGAACTTCTCTTCTAGGTAGATACTGTTTGTGTAAGAGTATAGTGAGGAAGGAGGGGAAAAGGCAAACTGATTATATCTGAGGTAGTGAAGTGGGAACCAGATTCGAAAAGAATGCTGAAATACAGAGGAAGTGATTCTCCTTTTGGAATGTGGGTATTTTTCCATCATAAGCAAGTTTTGGATGGAACAATGCCTCAGAACAAGCTAGGGAAGGAAACATTCATTTTCCAGGGATTTTAGTTCTAAGGAAGAAGCAGCTGGACAGGTCACGTAAAAAAAGCTACCTTGTCAGAAAACTATAGTCATGTTTTTACCATGCTTTTGATATTAGTCCCAAGGGGATAAAAAGTTTGTGGAATGAATGGCAAATATTTTGCATTCCTTCAGCTTTCCTCCCTTTGATTCAACTGACTGGAAGAGAAAACCTTACTGCACAGTAAGAATCTTTTAAGTTAAAAAAAAAAGTAGCTCCTCTTCTTTAAAGTACTCTTTTTAAGCCAGTCAGTATAAGGTTCTCCAGGTCTTTGTGTTGAGGTTTAGGAAATGAGATCTCTGATATATACTCTACAGTTTGTGTTTCTTGAGTTTCTGGGCTAAGAACAGTCACCCTGCTCCATCTGAGCCAAGACATGATTGTTTCTTGCAAGTTGGAGGGTTTCTATCTTCTTCTGTGCATATTTCAGTTGGATCTTCAGAGCATTATTATCTGCTTTCAGGGTATTTATTTCCTAAAAGAAAAGAAGAATAAGGTATGTTAATAAAGCAGCAATAAATGGCAGATTAGTTACATCAGGAGTACTACACTTGAGTGGCATCTTTTCACTGTAGCTGAGAAAGTATTTTCAAGGTAATTATTTTGCCCTGAATAAAAACTAAGTTAAAAACTTATCAAATGATCATGTGTATCAGTTAGTTTTGTTATATCACATCTTTGTTATATCAAAGATGTGAGTGGCTAGCAGGCAGAATAAACCATTCATGGGCAATAGATGGATAATAAAGTCTTTGAATATTGTGTAGCAGACCTAAATGTGGCAGAAAAAGTCTTGGTCAGGTTTGAGGTATGAAACCAATGACTTTGGAATATACTTTGTGATATTACAGTTCACATGGGAGATTACATACATTATCATATATTACATATTTTCTTCTCCAAGTCATTGAAAACTAACAGACTCTTGATAAAGATGAGAATTTTATCCCATCCCCTTAAACTCGTTTTTAATTATCTAATTTGTAGTGATTTAGTTACAGAGGCAGCCATTGATTTCCAATGTTACAAATAGAAATTCAGTTTTTATATGGCTGAGTAAATATTCTATTGTGTGTATGTATTGATATATGTATATGTATATACACACACATCTTTATCGATTCATCTGTTGATGGATACTTAGGTTGCTTCCATATCTTGACTATTGTTAATACTGCAAACACTGGGGTGCATGTATCTTTTTGAATTAGTGTTTTCATTTTCTTTGGATATATACCCAGGAGTGGAAGTACTAATCAAATGGTAGTTTTTAGTCTTTTGAGAAATCTCCATAGTGTTTTCCATAGTGGCTATACCAATTTTCATTCCTACCAACTGTGTACAAGGATTCCTTATTTCTGCACATCTTAACCAGCACTTGTTATCTTCTTGATCAGTCATTCTAACAGGTATGTGATGATATCTCATTGTGGTTTTGATTTGCGTTTCTCTGATTAGTGACATGGAACATCTTTTCATGTTCCTATCAGCCATTTGTATGTTTTTTGGGAAAAAACCTATTTAGTTCTGGTTTTTAGATTTTGTTGTTGGTATTGAGTTGTATGAGTTATTTACATATTTTAAAGAACTCCTTATTGGATATATCACTTGCAAATATCTTCTCCCATTCAGCAGGTTACCTTTTCATTTTATTGATGGTTTCCTTACTATGCAAAAGCTTAGTTTATGTAGCCCCATTTGTTGATGTTTGCTTTTGGTGTCACGTCCAAAAATTCACTGCCAAAGACCAATGAAAAAGAGCTTCTTCCCTACTTTTTTTTTTAATGTCTCTGCTCTTTATTTTTTTTTTATTTTTTTTAATAAATTTATTTATTTTAGTTGGGGACTAATTACTTTACAATATTGTAATAGTTTTTGCCATACATTGACATGAATCAGCCATGGGTTTACATGTGTTCCCTTTCCTGGACCCCCCACCCACCTCCCTCCCCATCGCATCCCTCTGGGTCATCCCATTGCCCCGGCCCTGAGCCCTACTTTTTTTTTTCCTAGGAGTTTCATAGTATCAGGCCTCATGTTTGTCTCTGATCCATCCTGAGTTAATTTTTATGAGAGGTGTAAGAAGGGAGTCGAATTTCATTGCTCTGCATGTACTGATCCAGTTTTCCCAACGCCATTTGTGAAGAGACTATCCTTTTTGCCTTGGGTGTGCTCTGGGCTCTCTCGTCAAGTATTAGTTCACCGTATACACAGGGGTTTAATTCTCGGCTGTTGTCGGTTCCATTGGTCTATACGTCTATTTTTGTGCAGGTACCATAGTGTTTTTACTACTGTAGCTTTGTAGTATATAACTTGAAATTAGGAAGTGTGGTACCTCCAGCTTCTTTCATCAGGATCACTTAGGTTATTCATAGTCTTCTGTTGTTGCATACAAATGTTAGGACTTTTTTTCTATTTCTGTGAAGAGTTCCATTGGTATTCTGATTGACTCTGTAGATTGCTTTGGGTAGTATGGGCATTTTAACAGTCCTTTTAAAAAATTATTGAGTTTATTTACAATGTTTTGTTAGTTTCTGCTATAAGCAAAGTGATTCAGTTATACACATATATATTCTTTTTCATTTTCTTTTCCATTATGGCTTGTCACTGGATATTGAATATAATGCTCTGTGCTACACATGTAGGACCTTGTTGTTTATCTGTTCTATATGTAATAGTTTACACTCGCTAATTCCAAACTTCCATCCCATCCTTCCCCCACCCTCTCCCTTGGCAACCACAAGTCTGTTCTCTTATGTTTGTAGGTCTGTTTCATGGATAAATTCATTTACGTCATATTTTAGATGCCACATATAAGTGAAATGTTTTGTTTTTCTGACTGACTTCACTTAGCTATGATAATCTCTAGGTCCATCCAAATAGCATTATTTCATTCTTTTTACACACACACACACACACTCTCCATACCACATCTTTATCCATTTATCTGTCAGTAGATACTTAGGTTGCTTCCATGTCTTGGCTACCATAAGTAGTGCTGCTGTAAGGTGGTACTTCATTGTAGTTTTGATTTTCATTTCTCTAATAATTATCTCATGATGATGAGCATCCTTTCATTTGCCTGTTGGGCATCTGTATGTCTTCCTTGAAAGAATTTAGGTCTTCTGCCAGACATTTCAACAGTCTTAATTCTTCTATCCATGAACACAGCATGTCTTTCAATTTGTGTCTTTGATTTCTTTCTGCAAAGTCTTATAGTTTTCCTTGTATAAATCTTTCATTTCTTTGGTTAAATTTATTCCTAAATATTTTGTTTCTGATGCTATTGGGAACAGGGAAGTTTTCTTTTTCAGATGTTTCATCCTTAGTGTATAGAAACGCAAGTGATTTCTGTAAGCTGGTTTTGTATCCTGCAGTTTAACTGAAAATGTTAGCTGCAACAGTTTTTTGTTTGCTGATGTTTAATCTTTGGGTTTTTCTATATATGGACTCATTATCTGCAAGTAGTGACACTTTTCCTGCTACTTTTCTGATTTGGATGCTTTTTATTTTCTTGTCTTGCCTAATTGCTTTAGCTAAGACTTTCAGTACTTGAATAAGTGGTGAGAGTGGGCATCTTCCTCTTGTTCTTAATCTTGGTGGAAAAGCTTTGAAATTTCCTCCACTGAGTATAATGTTAGCTGTCAGTTTGTTATATATGGCCCTTATTATGTTGAGGTATATTCCTTTTATCCAGTCTGAGCAGGGATTTTATCATGAAAGAATGTTGTATTCTGTCAAATGTCTTTTTGCATCTGTTGAGATGACCACATGACTTCTTTCATTTTACTAATGTGATACAGTAAATTTATTGATTTGCATATGTTGAACTGTCTTTGCATCCTAAGAAATAAATCCCATTTTTCATAGTGTATAGCATCTTTTTGATGTGTTCTTAAACTCAGGTTGGTAATATTTTGTTGAGAATTTTTACACGTATAGTTGCCAGTAACATAGGTCTATAGTTTGTGTTTCTTAGTGTCCTTATTGGACTTTGGTATTAGGGTAAAACTACCCTGATGGTTTGAAAGTACTCGATTTTTTAGAAAGCTTTTAAGAAGGACCAGTGTTAATTCTTTGAGTGTTGGATAGAATTTGCCAGTGAAGCCGTTTGATCCTGGGTTTTCTGTGTTGGGAGGATTTTGACTACTGAGTCAATGCCTTTGCTTGTTATTGGTCTGTTTAGATTTTCTATTTTTTCTGGATTCAGTCTTGGTCATTTCTGGAAATTTATACATTTGTTCTAGGTTATCTAATATGTTGGCATATTCATAAGTTTCTTATGGTTCTATGGATTTGTGTAGTAACAGCTGTAATGTTGCCTTTTGTTTTTTTAATTTTACATACTGAGACTTCTCTCATTTTTTCTTAGTGTGCATAAAGGTTTGGCAGTTAGTGGGCCTGAAGTTTTGGTTCATGATGGTGCAACTTTTTTTTTAAGGCAAACAGTCTTGGTTAAATGATTTGATTATTCACAAGTATCAATTTTGTTCACTTTTTTCTGGTCTTTATTTTTCTTCCTGATAGCAGTGAATCAGCATGGAGTATGCTTACCAACTCCCTTGGCTTCACAGCCCTCTCTGAGGTCCTATGTAGTTCTGAAGCACAGGTGGGTAGAAATCTACTGGGTGTTCTGGTGTAAGATGCACAGTCACTTTTGTTTATGAATGACCAATTTGGTTGTAAATAAAAGGGGAGATTTAAAAAGGAGTAACACACACTACCATGATGCCAGCACCCCTGGGTTTTGAGACTTTGAATCTCATGTTCTTATACTGTTCTGATTACCTGCCAAAATATGGGGGTGATTTGAGATACATGAGTTAACTTCTCAACGTAAATTACCTAGATAGCTGTCTATTAGCTACTATATAGTACTGAGTATTTGCTATGTGCCAGGTAACTGTGGTGTTTATAGTCATGTCTGACTCTTTTGCAACCCCATGGGACTTCAGCCTGCCAGACTCTTGCCTGGGAAAGCCCATAGACCGAGGAGTGGAGTGGATTGCAATTTCCTTCTCCAAGGGATCTTTCTGACCCACAGATCAAACCTGTGTCTCCTGCATTGGCAGGTGGATTTTCACTGAGCCACCAGGGAAGCCCCAGGTACTGTGTTACATGATAATAGAGGTGGGTATAGTATCGGACTGGCGATTTGAATCTAAGAGGCATTGTATTTTCTGTTGTCCTGTGCTGGTTTAGAAGTATAAACATACTTAACAATATTAATATGTATTGTACATTATTTTAATATTACATATTATTTTAAATATTTTTATCCTTGTCTTAGAGTAGAGTTTACATGCTCTGGTATTACTGGGTGGGAATTAGTTCTGGACCTAACTCACTTATCTGAAATCGTTCTACCACTCACTCCTTGCAGCAAGAAGTTGTTGTTGCCAACTATATTACTCCTTTTCATGGGCATGTAAAATGTCAGGATCTGAAGCAAGCTGTAGAGAGCATGGACAACTTCTGGCTCTCTGTACTTTACAGAAGACCCAACAGGTCACAGAGTGTAATAGCAGCAGTAAGAAATAGTTTGGATTAGGAACACAGGTGTTTGTCACCAAGACTGAGGCTCTTTCTACTCTATGCTCTTTCTACTCTATCAAGTTCACTTTTCAGAGTTTCTTTCATTGGCCAGAATCAACTTTTAAGAACATTTTTACCCTAGGGAGAGCTCTGGGTAGCCCACATTGTGCCACCTTCTGTTTCTTAAAGCATGTCCTAAATATTCTGAGTGAGAGAATATTTTTCATTTTACATTAAGGAGGTGGCTTTCTGTGCAGTGAGCTAAATAGTCTCTCTTGATAGCATGATGTTCACCTCCCTTGTTTTAAGAAGATGCCCAGGTAACCTTCATGAAGTACGCCCCCCACCCCCAACATAACTCTGAATAGTGTAACAAAGACTTCTAGGGAGGGAAGATGTAGGCAACTTGCTTTTAAGTATAGAAGAAGGGTGTGGTGTCACCACAGTAAAGCTGATCAGTAGAAACTGGTTTTTCTCAAGGAGCCTGCTGTGAACAGAGCTTTGGACCTTGATACCAGAGACTGTACCGTTATGGCAACAGGGAGCCCTGTTTTATCCTGTCCTAAATATGTAATCTGAACCAGGACCCTCATTGGTTTCTTTGAGACAAAGCAGAATCCTTTTCTTACCTTTTTTCCTTTTCTTTTTTTTTTCCCTTTATCTTTATAATAATCAACCTGGTCGGAATCTTCAGTTTACATGTTCTTCCCTGGTTAGCCCCACTTTCTCAGAGTCTGAAAAAAAAAAAAAAATGGAAGGTACCTGTTCCAGCTCTTGGTATGTTGGGAGCCTGAGGTGACGGAGCTCCTCCTTTGATTTTATGAAGGATTCTTTGTTCTCCCACTTGACGAAAGCCCGCTTCCTGACCAAGACTGGGCTGGGGCATGGAGACGTAGGGCTGGGCAGCACATACAGAGTATCCTGGGTTGTCTTCCTTGGGGATGACAGCACAAAGTGACTGGAAGGGCCTTCATTGCCAAGCCAAGACAGTGGTTCAGTCTGGGTGGCCTTGTGGGAGATAGTCCTCTTCAGCCGAACAGAAATCTTCTGTGAGGATACCCCCATGAGCATGATGGTCCGATCCTTACTCTCCTCACTGTGTTCCACAGCCTCCCCGTTAGGGAATGTGAAAGGTCCTTCTTCAGGTGCTGTAGGAAGAAGACATACTGGTACTTTAGAAAAGCAGGCACTTGAAATTCACACATTAGTATCAAATGAGGCTTTTCTTATTGCTACAGGAGTCCATAGGCCCAAAGTGGACTTACTTTCAGGCAGCCAGTTTAGGGGGTAAGGGAGCTGAAACCCAGAGGCCTTGCTGGCCAAGCTAGGGCTGTTGGTGTCAGGCTTCATCCACCATGAGAAAAGGCCATCCTTAAAGGCTCCGTTCCTGTTGCTTGCTTTCTTTTGCTCCCCAAAAGGCAGAGTGCCTAAGATTCCATCCCAAGCTTTTTGTATGTCTAGAAATTTGATCTAAATCACAGAAGAGTTTACTGGGCATCACTGTTACCTACTAACTGGTGGTCAGTTTTTTCATTACAAGCAGACCTTGCCTTATAGCACTTCTACATCAGTGTTCATTTGTTGCCCATAATACACCCTTGTTTAACCTACCATTCTTCCCAGAAGTTCTAGGAAAGCCTCAGTCCTAACATCTGGACAAAGCTTTGGGGACAGATGGCCTGCAGGTGAAGCCCCTTCCCAGGCTTCAGTCTGAGTTCCCAGACCTTCATGCTGTTCTCTGCCACCTTTCTCCTAAGAATGCCTGCATTGTGTGTGACAGAACTGTGGTGCCCACAGGTGACAAGGAACTCTTAATAATACAAGGTGCATAATATACAGGCATGTCTTTCACAAGGGTATTTGTGGTGGTTTCCATTACAAGTAGGAAGGATAGAAGTAATCTTTCCTTCCTGAAAGCTATATTCTTCCGACTTCATTTTCCAAGATGAATGTTCCCAATGCCTGCTTACCATGGAGCAGATCTTTGGCTCCCAAGGAGCAAAGGTTGGACATTGGCCCCACAGAGGTGCTGATCTCTGTGGGAGCTGTTGAGTTCTTGGCTCCCTTCTTGCACTCGAACACAACCAGGTCTTTGCATTGTTTGTGGCAGTTCATCCCACAGTCTGTGGACAAGAAACCCTGGTCAGGAAATCCTTCACTTTCTCCTCCAGCAACTCAAAACCACACCCATGCACTGTTCTTGTCACATATGCCTTTCCTAAGTTCTGGAGCTAGAGCACCTAACAAACATTTCTAATGAACTTAGCATTCTTCTTACTGGGTCAACCCTGGATCTCAGTCTTGTCACAGCCCCTTATCATGAGTCTGAGAATCAGAAGTGGCATCCTGTTATCTTGGGTGGAAGAAGAGGTGTCTTTTGGTCATCCTGCACATACTGTCCACTCTAAGGAGACCTCTAGAGGCTCCCAGCTGTTAGGTCTTAATCTTTCTTCCTTTCAGTTAAATGTCTTTTCTCCTTTACTCTTGAACTTTTCTAGTCACAAGGACAACTATGGAAAAAGGAAAGATGACAAAGCTGTTTCAAAAGTGATTCTGTGCCTGTCTTTGGGGACCCATGACCACATAATCTACCAGTCACCCCAACTTCAGGGAAACCCAGGCAAAGAGAGTTATGCAGCTTCTTGTAACAGAAGCTGCATAACTAGCCACCTAGGGATTCCTCTCTCCTTTGTGGTGGCAATCACTCTTGGGTGCCCTAGGGAAGCCAGTTAGGGGATGAGGCTGAGAAGCTGTGGGCTGAATGGACAACTACTATGGGTCAAACGTGCCTTACAGGAGAGCCCCTAGGACCAAGGAAGACCAGACGCTGAACAAAGCTGAGCCTTACCTTTACACCGATACCCTTGTTTAATCACTCCCCAGAGCTGTGAGACAAAGAGGAGATGGTTAGATGTGCTGCATGGCCATCATCTTACCTGGTATGAACCTAGACACTGAGATCCATTCTTTTATTTTTCTGCATTCTTCTCTACCTCAAGTGGGAGGGAAACCTCATTTATCTCCATGTGTCTTTATCCCTCCTGGTCTTAAACTGAAAACAGGAAAAGTTTGTGCCAATCAGAGTTAAATGTTCAAGAAGCTTATTACTACAGTGGATTTATGACCCAGGTCTGAAGTGGATAGATCACAGGACAAATAGGATTCTTGTGACTCCAAACTAAAGGGCAAGAATATAGAATCCTGGGGTCTGGGAATAAGTTTAGGAGGAAACTGTTGGTCAGGGACGGGGCAGCCACCCAGGTGGTCACCCCTTCTTTTGAAGGGGGAAGGATGTCTCATATTTCCATTTTCTAACATCTAAAACAGCATATGGATATAATACTTAAAAGTATAGCCTCAACATTTCCTTAATAAGTCAGGAAGAAATGGGAAAAGATGAGTGAAAAAGTAAAACCTACACATTTAAGGACAAGGTTACCATAGGTGTTTCCTTAGACTCTAGGCTGGGACAAGTTGATAAAATGTATGTGAGGTCTGTGCTCTCTTAAACTATCTCATACTCCTCCCCAAGTTCAACCCTGAAGCACTCTTAAGAACAACTCACAAATCCAGCACAGTTGTCACAGAAAGTGGGCTTCAGGTAGGTGGTCTCTTGGAAGTTGTGAGGAAAACCCAGGCCCAACTTGGAGTAGATGGAGCTGGCCCTCATGAAGTAGGCCGTGATCTCGTCTCTGCTGATGAGGCCTTCCCTGCCAGCAAATGAGAGATGAGGTGAGTGGAGCTGGGTCACAAGGCTCCTTCTAGCCTTGGAAACTCACTTTCTTTGTATCCTTGAGGGGTAGTACAATATGTATTACCTGATAGTTACTTCCAACAGCCCTCCTCTTAATAAGGATGCCTGGGTTGCATGTAATAATTAGGTAAGATGACACTACTTATCTTCATAGTTACTCTTTGGCTAAACCAGGTTCTCCTAACTAATTTAACCACTATCCATTAAGACTTTAAAAAGAAGTGATGGAAATGTGGGTATAGGGAGACAAATACCTTATGCTGTCGTTTCTGGCTTTAGACAGTACATCTACATAACTGGGACCGACCAATCAAATGTTTGGTTTCACACAGAGAACCACCAACATAGAACTTAAACATGCAAAATACTAATAAATATTAGTTGTTTCTCATGATCTGTAAGGAAAGCAGGAACAGATTTAAACTTTTTCTTACTTTTTTTTTTTGAGTTTTGAGTTGACTATTCCTAAACCAGCAGTTATGGAATCTTCAACTCAGGCATTTTAAAAAAGCATGCATTTTCTCATGGTCCATTGTGGTACAAGCTAAACCCAGACAGGCATTTGCTTGATGATGGCTTTCTTAGTTCCAAAATTCATTCAGTGACCACAGTAGCATATGTAAATATATCTGAGTTTACAGATTCTTCTAGCAGAACATCCATAAGGCATTCTCATCACCACATATTCCCGTGCACAAACTCTCACCTGTCTTTGTCCATCACACAGAAGGAAAATGGAAAACTCGCGGCAATCTTTTCAAATTCTTCCTGGGAAATGTATCCATCCTGGTCATGATCATAGTTCTTGAAGACAGACTGTGAGAAAAGGTGCTTCGTTGGTGATTACCAAAAGAGAAATCAATCATAGCCAAATGACAAAGGGGCTGGAACACCTGAAAAAAGCCTCTCCTCAGTCCTGAGTGACAGGAACAAGGAAACCTGCTCCTTAAGCTGCTGCAGAGACTCAGCAGGTCACATCCCAGGTCTTTGCAGGCACCAGCATCTGGAGGGTGGCTAATTCCATTAGCATGTCAGCCCCACCCCTACCCCCCAGCTCACTGTGCCTACAGTGCACCACACTGAGGGATGTTCCCCCTTCTACTCTGGCCCTTCCTTCACTGCATAGCTCAGACTGCAGTGTAGCTTCTACTAACAGCCTAGTCCAAAGTGCTCCCGTCACTTGCTGGCTTGTAGTTTACTTGTTACACTGGAATAGTCCGCGGGATAAATACAGAAATATGAAGGCATGCAGCACAGTGAATTGAATCAAGCAGTGCCAAACTTTTGATTCTCCTTATCACCTTTAACTTACACACAAAGCTTTTTCTAACCCCTCTCTGCCTGTAAATCAACTGACAGCCTTTAAATGTATGCTCTCTTGCTAGGCTTTTAAGAGGCACACTTCCCTCCATGAGGCTCAAGTGTGTTGGCAAAATGTAACTTCTGAACTGTTCTGCAGCCACAATATGAGAAGTGGTTCCCTGTGCTCACGTAAGAAAGTTTCAAATTTCTTACCCTTTTTGTTTCTACTGCTGTACTCCCCTACCCCCCAACACAGAACTAAACCAGGCAGTACCTTGCTTTCTGCCTGCATGGAAACATGGCTGTACTTACATCCACCATCCTCTGGACGTGTTTGCTTATGGTCTTTGGATCAGGTTTGGGAGATACTCCAGAGGCCCAGTCCACTACTACTGGTGGCTTTGAAGGTGTTAGTGGCTAAAATGAAATATTTAGAGAAATCCCAATAACTATAATGCAGTCTTATAACCTACAGCTCTTTCTTTTCCCATTACCCGGTAGTTGCATCTATGGATAACCCTCAACTATGCAGTGGCAGGGAGCAGAGGGCCTACATGTAATCGAAATCTAGAATAGTTCTCTATTAAACCTTTTGTTGAAGCTATTGACAGAGTAAAGTAGTAGTTCATTTAAATTTCCTCCCTGTAAAGCAACTAGAGAAAGAATGAAAAAATAAAATTGATAAAGCTTTAACCTTTAGCCAGACTCATCAAGGAAAAAAGAGAGGGCTCAAATCAATAAAATTAGAAATGAAAAAGGAGAAGTTACAACTAACACCATAGAAATACAAAGGATCATAAGAGACTACTACTACAAACAAGCTATATGTCAATAAAATGGACAACCTAAAAGAAATGGACAAATTCTTTGATACAATCTTATAAGACTGAACTAGGAAGAAATAGTAAAACTGAAATGGCGATTTAAAAAACTTCCAACAGACGAAAGTCCAGGACCAGATGTCTTCACAGGTGAATTCTATCAAACATTTAGAAAAGAGGTAACACCTATCCTTCTGAGGCTCTTCCAAAAAACTAGAGGAAGGAAGACTCTCAAGCTCAATCTATGAGGCCACAATCACCCTGATACCAAAACCAGACAAAGACACCACACACACACAAATATTACAGGTCAATATCGAACATAGATTCAAAAATCCTAGATGAAATACTGAGTTGGCCAAAAAGTTAATTTCCATAACATTTTTATGGAAAAAATACAAACTTTTTGGCCAACCCAATACTAGCAAACCAAATCCAACAATATATTAAAAGGATCATACAGCATGATCAAGTAGGATTTATAGCAGCAATACAAAGATTCTTAAGTATCCACAAATCACTCAGTGTGATACATCATGTTAACAAACTGAAGAATAAAAACCATATGATCATCTCAATAGATGCAGAAAAGGCTTTCAACAAAATTCAACACCCATTTCTCATAAACTCTCCAGAAAGTGGGCATAGGAACTTACCTCAACATAATAAAGGTCATATATGACAAATGCACAGCTAACATCATTTTCACTCATTGGTGAAAAGCTGAAAGCATTCCCTCTAAGATCAGGAACAAGACAAGGATGTTCACTGTCACCATATTTATTCAACATAGTTATGGAAGTCCTTGCCATGGCAATCAGAGAAGAAAAAGAGAAAAAATCCAAATTGGAAAATCAGTAAAACTATCACTGCAGAGGACATGATACTATACATAGAACATCCTAAAGATTCTACCAGAAAACTAGAGGTCGTCAATGAATTTGGTAAAGTTTCAGACTACAAAAATCTCTTGCATTCCTTTACACTAATAATGAAAGATCAGAAAGAGAAATACATGGAAACAATACCATTTACCATTGCATCAAAAAGAGTAAAATACCTAAGCATAGACCTACCTAAGGAACCAAAAGACCTGTATGCCAAAAACTGTAAGATGCTGATGAAAGAAACTGAAGATGACACAAACAGATGGAAAGATATGCCATATTCTTAGATTGGAAGAATCACTATTCTTCCAATGACTACCCAAGGCAACCTACAGATTCAACACAATCCCTACAAGTTACCCATGGCATTTTTCACAGAACTAGAACAAACAGCTTTAAAATTTGTATGAAAGTACACAAGATCCCAAATAGCCAAAGCAATCCTAAGAAAAACTGAACTACAGGAATTGGACTCCTTGACTTTAGGCTACACCACAAAGCAACAGTAATCAAAACAGTATGGTACTGGTACACAAAAAGAACTATAGATCAATGAAGCAGGATAGAAAGCCCAGGAATAAACCCACACAATTATGGTCAATTAATCTGTGACAAAGGAGGCAAGAATATACAATGGAGAAAAGAGTCTTTTCAGTAGGTAGTGCTGGGAAAACTGGATAGCCACATGTAAGAGAATGAAATTAGAACCTTCTCTAACACCACACCCAAAAATAAACTCAAAATGGATCAAAAACCTACATGTTAGTCCAGATTCTATAGAACTCCTAGAGGGAAACCATAGGCAGAATACTCTTAACATAAATTACAGTAATATCTTTTTTGATCCACCTCCAACAGTAATGAAAATAAAAACAAATGAGACCTAATTAAACTTAAAAACTTCTTCACAGCAAGGAAACCACAAAACAACCAAAAGACAACTGAGAAAATGGAGAAAATATTTGCAAACAAAGTGACAAGGGATTAATCTCCAAATATACAAACAACTTATGCAGCTCTTCTTAAAAACAAACCCTATATATATATATATATATATATATATATTATATAAAAGGCAGAAGATCTAAATAGATAGTTCTCCAAAGATGACACAGAGATGGCCAAAACGCTCATGAAAAGATATTCAACATCAATTATCAGAGAAATTCGAATCAAAAGTACTTTGAGGTATCACCTCACACTGGTCAGAATGGCCATCATCAAAAAGTCTACCAACGATAAATGCTGAAGAAGTTGGGGAGAAAAGGGTGCCCTCCTACACTGCTGGTGGGAATGTAAATTGGTACAGCCATTATGGAGAATAGTATAGATATTCCTTAAAAAACTATAAAGAGAACCACTATATGATCCAGCAATCCCACTCCTGGGCATATATCTGGAGAAAACTATACTTTGAAATGATACATGCACCCCAGTGTTGATCACAGCTCTATTTACAATAGCCAAGACATGGAGGCAACCTAAATATCCACGAACAGATGAATGAATACAGAGAAACAACTGATGTGAGGATGCTTTATAATCAACAGGAGGGCAAGGTCACTCCAGCCCACCATGCTATATCCCTTCTCTAACTAGTAAACCACTGGCTGATTCTCCCACTTCTGACACTCATAGCATGTTGTTATTTAGTGTTCACATATGAGTCTTATCCCCTTGAGTACTGTGCAGGCTCTTTATGGTCAGGAACTATCCCTCATATGTACTGAAGTTTTCATTATTCCTAGCACAATGTTAGGCACATAATAGAAACATAATATGCTTCTTAAACTGAACTAAAGTCTGTTCTGAGATTAATGACCTTGATGAGCAACTTGCAAAGCAACTGTTACATATGGCAGGCTTAATATGAAAAACTCACTGGGGCTTTGTGATTCCTGGGTTCCCGGGCATAGGAAAGTTCGTAGATTTCATCCTCAGTGTAGTAGAGATCTAGGGATAACTGCAAAGCAAAGCAGAACAGAGTTAATTCCTAGGATGCTGTTTGCCAGTGCTTCTTTCTGGTGTTCCCTCTTCCAGGCTGTAAGTTACTTGTTAAAAATTCATGAACTTTTGGGGATATAACATCTACTACTGGAGTAGGGCAAGCATTAGTTCTTTAAAATGTTTTTAAATTTGGAGAAGTTTCTTTTAAACTATAGTTAAATAGCTAGGCTTCTATGTAGAGCTTAGAGCAAAGGCCCTATCGGGTCAGACGGTTCACACCTCAGGTGTTATCTCCCAAAAGGACAGTTTTCATGGCCAGATACTATTAAAATTTGATTCCAGCAACAGAATTCCATTTAACTGACATTTTCAAGTGATATTAAGAGTTTTATATATCTTAGAACTTTAAAATTTTAGAGGACAGCAGTCTTAGAAATAATCTTGTTCTTAACTTGATTCTATGGATGGGCTTCAAGGGGGTTAAGAACTCAAAAACATGCATATTTTCTTGAGTGTGGTTTATGTATGTTTTGGATAGAAGAATGTGCACTGCTTTCCTCACAAAATTTGTGACCCACAAAAATTAAGATCCAGTGCCTCTTTTCTCAGATGTTACTGTCCTAAGGATGAGACCAGCCACAGTCACCTGGACAATTAGTAAAAAGGCTGGGATTAGGTAACAGCTGAATGCAAAGCCTGAGGAACTATCAGAATAGTCCCCTGAGGTAGGAAGAGCCTACAGTGATTATTCCATGCTGCAAAAAAAAAAAAAAAGCGCAGATTAAAAATTGTACAATTTTAGTACTGAAAGAGAAGTGAGAAGTCATCACAGAGATGAACCCCTCTGATTTCACAGAGAAGGAAACAGAGTTCTGTTCACACAGCTGATGAACTACAAAACCGCAGTCTGGAAGGGAGTTCATCTGCTCTCACGCCGCACCAAAGGGCACATCCTGGTCTCCTGCACCATGACAAGTGCTCGCCTACCCTGGGCTTGAATGTCTCTGGAATCTAAGCCAGTGGTGGGAGGACCCAAATAATGAACCTGTTTTTGTTTTTTTTTTTAACTCACTGCCATGTTTCCCCCCCACACCTTTTTTTTTGTTTTTAATGAAAACCCACTGTCTCCATCTCTTACCAAGTCTTGTATCCTGATTTGCTATCAGCTTCTCCCAGAGAGCTTAGGACTGGCTTTTCTATGAGGAAGGGAATAGTCCTAGAAGTTCAAGGAGCACAGCCCTGGAGTTCCACCACCTGGGTCTAAGACCAGGCTCTGCTGCTTAATAACGTACAGCCTCTGCCAAGTTACGTATTTTTGCCCGAGAATCCCCATCCATAAAATGGACGTAACGATAGTATCCACTTCACAGTTTTGTGAGGCTTCACTGAGCTGATACTTGGTAAGGAAGTGCTAGTAACTTGTCTCCCACGGAGCCTCACCGTCAGCAGGTGCACCAGGTCCTTGTTGGCCTCCAGGGGCGGGGCCACTTCCTGTAGTTGGACTAACTCATTGATGTGGTTGTACAGGGCCAGCAGCTTATGGACGTTCACCTTCCCCTCCTCCAGGTAGTCGGGCATGGCTTCGTACAGGGAGATGAGGTCCTTGAGGTGCACCCCCAGGATGGGGATCTTGAAGCGGGTGCACTCCCCATAAGCACGCCGGTAGTTGTCATAGTTTCTGCAGGAGGACAGCAGCTCAGTCATCTCACCCAGAACCTACAGGACAGAAGAGGAGAGCCGGTCACAGGTACCCTCCAGGCGGGCTCTGCTGTCTGCAGCGGCCGCCTGTTTACTCTCGGCCCCTACTGTGATCGCACCCGGTCCCTGATGAGTCAGGCACGGGGCGGTCCATCTCAAGGTGCAGGTTCTGACTCTCCAATGACAACTCCAGCTTACGTTACATGTCACAGAGCAGACTTACCAAGCGCAAGGTGTACTTGACTTTGTAGCTGGAACATTCTAAGTAAGCTTTTAATATTTTTATGCTAAAGTTGTTCTTTTAAAAGATAAACGATACAAGCACATGATTAAAAAAAATGTTTTTAAGGTACAAGATTATACAGTGCATGGCAAGTGTCCCTGTGAACTCTGTCCGCAGTCCCCTTCCCTTGTGTCTTCCAGAGACAAGTGAAGTGTGCTGCCCACAGCTGGCGCAGGGAAGGGTGTGTTTCCAGTGTGGCACTTTAGCCATCTACCGAGTGTTCCTATTTCTTATGCTGGGCTCTGTGGGCCTTCACTCAGCGAGTCTCAGGATGGGCCTATGTCTAGGAGGCAGACGACAGTCCACTCACAGACTGAAACCCTGGACAGGGAGACTGAACAGAATAGACCATTTCCTGGCAAAGGACCTGACAGGGATGAGGCGGAGGCCTGGGGACTCTGCATTAGAGCCTAAGGATGCTAGGCAAGGGTGCAGCCACATCTGCTGCTCCTTCCAACACACCTGCTTCAAGTCAGCATGCGGTTCACAGAACCCCATCTCCATATGTGGTGACCAGCTTTCTCAGAAGCAAAGACAGAGAAGAAACTCCCTGCCAATCATGTCACAACACAAAATAACCATTTTAAACATTGTGCTGGAAATTCGTGTCATAAAATTGTGGCCTAAGAAGCACCATTTCTTGCTGATGCAGTTACTTGAGGTCTGAGAGTCAGCCTCCCACAGTCACAAGGCTGCAAGAAAGCACATACCTGAGCAAACAGGGCTGGGGACTGTGGAGTCGGGGAAAGGCTCACAAGACAAGAGATGAGCAGCAAAGGCCGTAGAGAACTTTTTGTTCCCCTTAGAAAGTGAAATAAACTATTGGGGGACACTAGCTTTAACCCTGGACTTAGGAATTCACTATGCAGACCACCCTGAAGGTCCAGCGGCATTGCAGAGGAGCAAGCTTGTCAATATGACACAAAGGCACATTAGTCTCTGTGATTCTCTCCCTGTGTCACCCCAGAGATGCAGGCAGTCTCTTCAGTTCTGCCTGGTCTCAGCCAGCACGATCAAGAAATTATAAGGTGATCAGACCACTGGAAGGTGTGGGTGGAGCGGTGTCCTCCAACCCCAGTGTTGTGAGAGCAGGGATGGTTAATAAGAGACTTCCTGAAAGAAGGGTGAACACCTGGGAAAAGTAGATGGGGCAATGAGGCTAAGATATGTCTTCCCTTAGAAGAGAGTCTCCTTCTGTGTCAGCTGGGAGGTGGGGGCTGGGGTTTGAGTTTAGTAAGAGGCCAGATGAGATGAACTACTCAGAGCAGTCATCATCAAACCTATATCATATATAGCTGCATTTATATCTGCACTATATCATAATGGTTTATATGTATAATATTAGTCCTGTATCATAAAGGATTCAAGTCTCTATAAAATCGAATGTAGGAAAGTACATAGGACACTTAAGAATAATATTCCTCAATAAAATGCCACCTATTATAAAATCGTACCTGAAAAGCTCATTTCCAACTATCTGGGAAAATTCAACTTTCCGGAATGTCACTCTCCAAGGTTTCTGGCTAGTTAGATTTCTAACGTGTCACTATATAACCTCACTTGACATGCAAACTGAACTATGGTCACTGCTGCTACTGCTGCTGCTGCTGCTAAGTCGCTTCAGTCGTGTCCAACTCTGTGCGACCCCATAGACGGCAGCCCACCAGGCTCCGCCGTCCCTGGGATTCTCCAGGCAAGAATACTGAAGTGGGTTGCCATTTCCTTCTCCAGTGCATGAAAGAGAAAAGTGAAAGTGAAGTCGCTCAGTCGTGTCCGACTCTTAGCGACCCCATGGACTGTAGCCTACTAGGCTCCTCCGTCCATGGGATTTTCCAGGCAAGAGTACTGGAGTGGGGTGCCATTGCACTGAACCACCACTATTCATTGCGCAAGCAAGGGAGTCAGTACTAAAGATGGTGGCTCTGGACACTCAGTGGCCGATGAGTATGGAAAAGAGGCACATATTGTTCCAAATCACCAGCGGGAATGGGGGCAGTAACACTGTGGCCAGACTGACTCAGTCACCCGCCAATCTGTGACGTCCCCACCCTACGGGTTTTCTTAAGGGGTTCTCTCCTGAGTATTTTGCCTGGTTAAAAAAGGGATGGTGTGGCTTGGAAATGCTCTTTGGGTTGCCCCTCAAGGAGGAAATGCTGACACTGGTCCTAGGAATGCTGCTGAAGGGCCCTAGAGGAGACAGGAGCACTGACCTTATTGATTTCATGCGGGACATGTGAACTTGTCTCCTTGAGCCTGGAAATAGAGCTGTGACATAGCCCTCCGATCACGGCCATCAATGTATTGAAGTTCTGCAGCTGATGGAGCTTCTGTGACACAGAAAACAGATGCTAGCAGAGTCACTGTACATGTCAGTTATGTGGGAGCTTGAGGCTGTCTCTTGTCTCTGTGCTATGTATTACAGTTTTCCAAACATTTCTTTCCTCAGGCTTAGTTCCAGACCAGCAGATCCCAAATCTAGGAAAGCATCCCATCTTCTTCCTTTCATTTCAGCTGGTCTGTAGACCACTCTCTACATCAGTGGTTTCTAAGAAACACCCAAAGTACTTGTTTAACACAAAGATTCTGGACCCAAGTCCTGATGTTTAGATTCCCTGGATCTGGGGCTGAGCTTTAGGGATCTATGATTTTAACATACCTTTAGTTAATATCAGAGCAAGTGGTCCCTGTACCACACTTTAAGAAACACTGGTCTAGAACATCTAAAGCTAGAAAAATGTATCATTCAGTGTAGTCTTTTGTATCTTTTACCCCAAAGTAACCAGACTGTTTTATTTTGGAGGGCAACACCATGGCTTAAATAGGACTATAACTAACTGGGATAGAGTGCTAGAATCTCTGTGAAATTTCAGATATGTGTTCATAGTATCTGCTTTTCTCCCATCAAATGCTTAAAACCTACTCCTCAAACACTAAACCCAGCCATTCAATATAACTTGGGCTCACAGACCGAAATCAAGCTGGCCCAGCTATATTGAGATCTGAATTACCCTTTCCTTTGCTAAGTGACCACATTAGGTAAAACAAAGTTGGCTGATAAGCATCTTCTGAAATGTGTTAAAGATTTAAACAGAACTAAAGCTGTACCCTGACTCTGAAGATGGCCTGCATGGCCCTCTCCATACTGATCTCATGTGGGATGTAGAAAAGTCATCACATCAAGATCTGAGGACAGGTGAAGGTGCACAAACCCCACCAGGAGATTCATAAGGGGAAAGCAGCTCTCATGGACAGACTAGGCTGAAGGGAGAGGGAGTAATTTACCTGGTAGCCCAGGCCTCAAGTCTTCATCCAGTCACTCACCTGAGCCACCTGGATGAACTTGATGAAGACTTCAGCTCGGAGCTGGGGGGTGGGGCGGCTGAGAACCATCAGCTGTACCCACTGGGAGATGCCGTTGCACAGAGCAATGGACCGCTCCATGGTGGGGTTCTCCTTCACGCAGCTATTCACAAGGTAATTCTGATAATCAGAGAACTGGGGAAAAAGAAACTCATTAGGACTGTGCTTCAGCATTCTTGGAGACCCAAGGGACATGCTACCTCTCCTGAGCTGATGACCAGAATCTGCTAAGGGACAGAGGAGCTCTTGAGCCTCCTCTCCTTTCCTGCCAACAAGGATGGCAGGAAGGACATCTTTCTTATTCCACCCACAGCATGCCCCTCTACATCAGAAGTGATTAGGCATAAATGGATGTGTACACGTACTAGTTAACCCAAATATTATGCTGAGCAGATATGGATAGGATCTCATTTAAACTCTAAAGGATACAGTATAAAAGAAAAACCTCAGTACTACTTCCAGCTCTGCTGCTGAAGGGGAAAAAAAAAGATAATCTCACGAAATCTATTATGTCACTCTCTGTCTCTCCAACGAAGCTCTGTTGGCTTCAATGGAAGTGAGTTCTCTTGCATGGAGCTGGTGTTCTTTAGTATCACATATAGAGTTTCAAGGAGCAAGGTCTCGGTGAGCAGAGTTTATCTCTAGGATCAGGGGTGACTGTGGGCCCATGTCAGCAGCGCTTCAAGAGTTTAGGTAAATTCTGAACTAGACCAGTAGCATCTGATTTATTTTGAAATTTCCCCCAGCCATCCAAGCCTATTCTAGAATTCAAATTCTTACAGGACTTATCCTCATTTTGGGGGAGGAAGATTTTAAAGAAAATTCTGAAAGACAATCATTAATCAGGGGAAAAATGTGTGTGCGCGTGCATGCACACATGTCTTGTGTGTACACTCATGTGCACAAGGTATCATGTGTGTGCATAGTACTACCACCTGAACGAGTGGTGGGGAGGGGGAGGTGGACTTGGAGGATGGAGTGGGGAGCGGAGCAGAAGGAACACGTAGGCAGTGTGCCCTGACTTGCCCAACTACACACAGCCTGATGGGAAAGCCCACCAGCCCAGAGGGGACTTCAAGGGGAGGAGATTGGCGGCCTATTGAATTCCTCTGCTTACTCTCAGAGCTGTCGCAGGCAGCTTTTCTCCAGCCCCTTGGGTACATACCGATATCCTCCGGAAGGACTTGAACTCCAGGTAAGTGAGGTGGTCAGACAGTTCTTCTGGCTCCAGATGGTCAAAGAGTAGGGAGACTTTCCGCTTCTTGCTGGTGTTCGATTTTATCCTTTGAGTCAGTTTCCTGGACCAGTCACGGGCATTGCTTTTGTGAGTAAAAGTAAAAAGGGAGAAGACGGGGAAAAGAATAAATCAAAATTGCTTTTCTAATGCAAGTAAATCCATGAATGTTTCTCACAAGAATATGCAAAGCACCATCAGGTAACTTTCTGGGGCCAAAACAATGCATTAACAGTGTGCTTTAATCAGTTTTTCCTGTGGTGACAGCTAGGAAGCCTTGATGGTTCCCATGAACCTTCTGAATGTGTTGTGGGAACTAGTAACATGTGTTGATCTTAAGGAAGTGGGAAGGACACAGCTGTGGTCACGGTGTCCTGGCATTCAAGTCCTGGCCCCTCTGTGCAGCCCTGGCACATATGTTCTTTCCATGTCTACCATGTGTTCCTTCATCTCATAAGGGTGATGGGGACTCTATCTGGTTGGAAATCTCAAGGTTTGGGGGCAGTTTCCACGCCAGAAGAGCACAGAGAGGAGGTGCCATGCTGGGGAATTATGTGTAGGAACACATGGTTCCTCTGGGCAGACTTGTGGCGTTTTCCTCAAATGTCCCCAGGAACTGAAATGACCAAGGAAGCCTAGCTAACTCGAGAGTTGGCCCCACACACATTTTCTTGTAATCAATCCACATATTTCTTATTCAATTTCCTTCACTAAGGAAGCAAAGAGAGAGGTAGCAGGTTGCAGACTGTGTTTCCCAAATGAGGATTCCTGAGAACCTTGTCTCTTTGACAAAAGGGTTCTGTGGTCAAACAAGTTTGAGAAGTGCTACAAATTCTGCAGCCCCCTTAGCCAAAGAGCTTATTACAGACTCTGAGATGCATTGCAAAAGGGAAGTTCAGTTCACTGTTTCTCAAGTATATCTGGTCAGGCAACATCCTACTGACTAATTCCTAAAGAACATACCACGGAAAATATTGGTAGAGGAAAGTCAGCGAGGGGTGTATTGGGACAAGGAAGTCAGAGTTTCAAAACTATCGCAGGCCCTGTGTGCTGCATTTTAAAAATGAAGATGTTGCTACTGCAAAACCTTCTTTTATCTTTCACGTTGTTACAATTCTAAGGAAAGAAGTTCAGAGAGTCCAACCTGTGAAGGAGATTTATGTGGGACTCTGGCAGGTGATTTGGAAATCATTTCTCTGTGGCCATGGCACAAGGCACTAGGGGCTCTCACAGTCCAGCTTCTGCTCTGTCATCAACTCAACTAGCACTGTATCCCCAGACGAGCCAGTCTTGCTGAGCCTCAGTTTCCCAAGATAAAAGCATCTTTAAAATATATTTTAGCACTAGAATTCTATGTCCTAGGGATCTGCATTATTCTAAAATAAAGCAACCACATTATAAAAAAACCTTAGCAGACAATGAGTGTACTCTCCTCCCCCCAAATTAGGACAAGCATTCATTTTTTTCAAGACTGGGGTCATCTCATAAATAAAAAATCCCAAGGAACAATATGAAATACTCCTGAGTACTTTTCCACCTCTGCACAGATTGGAGTGTCTCTCGCAGATGTGCCCTGTATGTTAGAAACCCTCTGCGGGATCCATTTTCCAGCAGTGCCTGCTATACTTGTAAGTTCAGGGTGCCTCCAGGCACTGGCTGCTGAAGAAGCACCAATTTAGTCACTGCACTTTCAGTTTCTTGGGATTTGTATAAATTTTAATCAGCATCTTGCTACCTGATTTCTTTTTCACTGAGACTTTTTTTCCTGCTCTCAGATATAAGTCACATACAGCATTATCACCAGGGACTTCTCTGCTTTCCTGGTACATGGCAAGCTTTTCTCTTTGGTAAAGCCACTGAACCTGCCTGAAGGCTCCTTGGGTCACAGCTGGACACAGAGCCTTGCTGAGCAGCCCGGGTTATATTACAGGAGGCAGGTGGTTTCAAAAGATAGGATACTCACATTTGCGTTGTATCAATCAGGCGGCAGTGGAGCTCCTCGCCATTTGCTTTCACCAGTTCCTGAAACTCCTCCATGGTGCTTGCCAAGCTGGTATCCATCTTAAACATGATCCAGAATTCTGTTATCCAGTACCTACACGGTGGGAGTCACAAAACATAAGCCAAAACTGAAGCCAAGGACTCACATTTTGGTAGGTTCTTCCCATGAGAAGGACTCAGAAAAAGACAGGGGCTGATTTGTCCTGTATTCCTGGAAATATAGACTATATATTTCTCTCTACAGAATATAAGGAGCTGGAGTGGGGGTAAGGGGAAGAGAAGAAAACCACCCATCATCTGTGGGCACCCCTACCTGCCCATATCAAATGCTATGCTATGCTAAAGTGAATCATAATCTGAGAAGCCATGACACAAGATTTAGGCAGAACCACATGTGGCTCTTTTCATTTCACCCCACCCCACAAAGTCCCAGATGTATGCAGAAATGTTACCTTACAAAATAGCAGATCTTCAGGCAAAGCCCTGGTGAATTCTTTGCCAAGGCATCCTTATAGGTAGGGCTGTGGTTAAGGGAAATGGAAGCCTCTGTTATAAAAACCAAGCAACTTCTTATCTTTGGAAGATTTGCTAAAACTGCCCTTACCCAGCCCTCCTAAAATTTTCTTTTAATGAAAATGTTTTCTTACGTCTCTGGACCTAGGATAAAACCAACTTGGTGTGTGTAGCTGTATGCTTATTATCACCTAGAAGGGCAAAAATTGTGACTTTATCTAGCCCATGCAGAAGTAGCTTATGGAAGAATGCCACAGAATCTCCTCTACAGAAGGAGGAAGTCACCAGCACAGCAAGGCCCCAGCAAAATGATCTGTAAGAACAGGGGCCTCTGCCCACGTCCGAGACTAGGAGTCTAGTCTGCCAGAGAAAACAAGCTAAAAAGAAGAGCCCCTTCTTTTCTTTCCAGCAACTGATTTAAAATAAAAAACACCCTATGCAGTGAATTAGAAGAAAAGGAAGGAATAAATATTCAGATATAATGATAATTCAGGCAATAATAGGAAAATGATAATATATGCATAGAAGGCGTCAGTAGATTGATCTTACAGGTTGGAATGGCAAGCCAGAAAAAGTCATGTGAATGACCCAAATACAGTTGGAGAGCATGTGAAGGATCAATATCGTCGGGAATATTCCACAAGAATGATGCCATCCTAAGAACATGAAAGAACAGCAAAGGTCCACCAAGTTCACATGTCTCTAGTGATATATGGAAAGAATACACATTTATTGCAAAAGTCAAAGAAATGCAAAATCCAATCCAGTGATGAAGCTGTGTGGTTGTACTCTGTTCTGTCAACATACTGAGGAATACTATGTGGGCTGTGTGCTATACAAGCCACTGTCCTCTTTCTCCTCTTAAAAACCATCCAGAACTCTGTGAATTCTAGCAGGTCCCTGAGAGGACTCCACTGAGCAGCCAGCAGATGTCTCAATTAACCGGGGCTGAGCAGTCTTCATTCATTGGGTATGCATGTTTTAACCCTTGGAAAACACAGATGTAGATAAAGTAAAGTAAAAGACAGTCCAAAGCTTATTACTGACTTTTTTTTTAATTAGGAAAGAATCTGTGTATTTTGAAATCTTACATATCTGTAGTATTTAAGAGCATATTAGAATGATAGCTGTGAAACTTCAATTTGGAATATATAATTAAGGCTTTACACTTAAATTTTAAATTCAAATCTTACTAAGTTTATGCATAGCTTTGAAACACCTAAGATGTAAGCTTTACTGTTTATAATTTTAATCTACTGAAGTTACAAGCCTATTTAGAATTCAAAAAGGCCCTTGCAATAGTTTAAAAATCTAAAATCTAAACTTCATAATTATATAAGTATATACCTATCAATAATTACTTTAAATGTAAATGGAATAAATGTTTCAAACAAAAGACACAGAGTGGCTGAATGAATACAAAAACAAGATCCACATATATGCTGCCTACAAGAGATGCACTTCAGAATCAGACCAAAAGTGAGGGGATGAAAAAAGGTATTCCATGCAAATGGAAATTAAAAGAAAGCTACAGTAGTGATACTTATATCAGACTTTAAAACAAAGACTGTAACAAGAGACAGGAGGACATTACAGAGTGACCAAGGGGTCAATCCGAGAAGAGGATATAATAATTGTAAACATATATGCACCAAACATAAGAGCACCTAAACATACACAGAAAACATTAACAGACATAAAGAAAGAAATTGACAATAAAACAATAGTAATAGGGCATTTTAACACCCTTACATCAATGAACATCATCCAACAGAAAAATCAGTAAGGAAACACTGGCCTTAAGTGAAACGTTAGCCTAGATGCGCTTACTAAGATATATAGAGAACATTCCATCCAAAAGCAGCAGAATACATACATTTTTCAAGTGCAAATGGAACATTCTCCAGGATAGATCACAGGCTAGGCCACAAAATGAATCTCAGTAAATTTAAGAAAACTGAAATCATATCCAGCATTTTTTCTGATCACAATGATGTAAGATTAGAAATCAGCTATAGAAAAAAAAAAATCACAAATGTGTGGAGACTAAATAATATGCTACTATACAACCAATGGATCACTGAAGAAATCGAGGAACAAATCAAAAAATACCTGGAGACAAATGGAAACAAAACCACAAAATCTATTGGATGCAGCAAAAGCAGTTCCCAGAAGGAAGTTTATAGTGAAATAAGCTCATCTTAGGAAACAAACAAAAATCTCAAATAAATTACCTAAACTTACACCTAAAGGAACAAGAGAAAAACAAACACAACCCAGTTAGTAGAAGGAAAGAAATTATAAAGATCAGCAGAAATAAATGAAACAGAGACTAAAAACAATAGGAAAGATCAGAGCTGGTGTTTTGCAAAGATAAAATTGGTAAACCTTTCTAGACTCCTAAAAAAAATGGAGAGGGCCCAAATCAATAAAATCAGAGACAAAAAAGGAGTTAAAACGAGTACCAGAGAAATGCAAAAGATCGTAAGAGATTACTACTATATGACAATAAAATTGACAACTTAGAAGAAATATACAAATTCCTAGAAATGTACAACTTCCCAGGACAGAATCACGAAGAAATAGAAAATATGAGCAGACCAATTACCAATAACAAAACTGAATCAGTAATTTAAAACAATACAATGAACAAAAGTTCAGAACCAGATGGCTTTACAGGTGAATTCTACCAACTATTTAGAAGAGTGAACACCTATCCTCAAATATTCTAAAAAATTCCAGAGAAAGGAATACTTCCTAACTCATTCTATGAGGCCAGCACCACCCTGATACCAAAATCAGACAAAAAGTTCACATAAAAAGAAAATTACAGGCCAATATCACTGATAAAAATATGATGAACACAGATGAAAAAATCCTCAACAAACATTAGAAAATCAAATTCAACAGTATATTAAAAGAATTATATATGATGATTAATTTGAATTTATCCAATGGATGCAAGGATAATTCAATCTCCACAAATCAGTCAGTGGGATATACCCTATTGACAAATTGAAGAATAAAAATCATATGATCATCTCAATAGATGCAGAAAAAATATTTGAGAAAATTCAACATCCTTTTATGATAAAAACTATCCACAATGTGAGTAATGAAGGAACAAACCTCAACATATATGCCATATATGACAAGTCCATAGCTAACATTGTACTCAATGGCTGAAGAACTTAAAGCATTTCCTCTAAGATCAGGAACAAGACAAAAGATGCTCACTCACCACTTTTATTCAACATGGTATTAGAATCCAGCCACAGCAATCAGATAGTATGGAGAAATAAAAGAAATCCAACTTGGAAAAGAAAAATTTAAAACTGTCATTGTTTGAAGATGACATACTACTATTTATAGAAAATTCTAAAGATGCCACCAAAAACTAATAAAGCTCATCAACAAATTTGGTAAAGGTGCAGGGTACAAAATTAATATATAGAAATCTGTTGGAATTTCTATACTAACAAGGAACTATCAGAGAGAGAAATTAAGAAAACAATATCATTTACAATCACATCAAACATGAATAAAATATCTAGGAATAAATCTAACTATACAGGTAAAAGACTCATACTCAGAAAACTTTAAGATACTGATGAAGAAAATTGAAGATGGAAGAACAGATGGAAAGGGATACTTATGTTCACTAATTAGAAGAATGTTGTTATGATGACCATACTATCCAAGTCAGTCTACAGATTCAATGTAATCCTTATCAAAATACAAATGGCATTTTTCACAGAATTAAAACAAATAATTCTAAAATTTCTATGGAAACACAAAAGACCCTGAACAGCCCAAACAATCTTGAGAAAGAAGAACACAGGCGGAGTTATGCTTCCTTACTTCAGACATACTACAAAGCTACAGTCATCAAAACTGTATAGTATTGGTATAAAAACAAACATGTAGATCAATGGAACAGAAGAGAGAACCCAGAAAATAACTTTGAAACTTACAGTCAATTAAAACAAAGGAGGCAGGAATATACAATGCAGAAAAGACAGTCTCTTCAGCAGATGTTACTGGGGAAACTGGACAGCTCCATGCAAAAGAATCAAACTGCACTATGCAGTCACACAATGCACAAAAATAAATTCAAAACTGATTAAGAACTTAAAGGCCTCAAAACCATAGAACCTATAGAGGAAAACATAGGAAGTATGCTCTTTGGATATGTCTCCTCAGGCAAGGAAAACAAAAGCAAAAATAAACAAGTGGGATCATATCAAACTAAAAAGCTTTTGCAAAATGAAGGAAACTATCAACAAAAAGAAAAGGCCACCTACTAAATGATGGAAATATTTGCAAACAATTATGTCCAATAAAGGTTTAATATTCAAAATATACAAATAACTCATACAACATCAAAAAAACCTGATTAAAAAACTGGCAGAGGATCTGAATAGACATTTTTTCCAAGAAGACATACAAATGGCCAACAGGCACATGAAAAGATGCTCAACATCATTAATCATCAGGAAAATGCAAATCAAAACCACAAAGAGATATCAACTCATACCCGTTAGAATGGCTATTATAAAAAAGACAAATGACAAGTGTTGGTGAAGATGTGGAGAAAACGAAACCCTTGTGCACTGCTAGTAAGAATATAAACTGGTGCAGCCACTATGGAAAACAGTAAATAGGTTCCTTAAAAAATTAAAAATAGAACTCCTGGGTATTTATCTGAAGAGAACAAAAACATTAATGAGAAGACATATATGTAGCCCTGTGTTCAATGAAGCATTATTTACAATAGCGAAGGTATGGAAGTAAACTAAGTGTTCATCAAGAGATGAATAAATAAAGAATACTTGGTGTACCCAAACACACAATGGAATATTACCCAGCCATAAAAAAGAACAAAATTTTGCCATTTGCAACAACATGGATGGACCCAGAGGGTACACACTAAGTGAAAACTGTCAGAGAAAGAAAAATACTGTACTTCATTTATACATGGAATCTAAAAACACTAAACAAATGAATATAATGAAAACAGAGTTATGTGTACAGAGAACAAACAGGTGTTTGCCAGAGGGGAGGAAAGAAATAAGTGAAGGAGAGTAAGAGGTACAAACATTCATTTGTAAAAATAAATGAGTCATGGGTATGAAATGCACTGTATGGGGAATACAGTCAATAATTACATAGTATCTTTGTATGATGACATGTCATAACTAGACTTATTGTGGTGATCATTTTGAAATGTACGTGTGTTTCTTAGCTGCATCGTATCCATCTCTTTTAGACTCCAGGGACTACAGCCTACGAGGCTCCTCTATCCATGGAATTCTCAAGGCAAGAATACTGGAGTGGGTTGCCATTCTCTTCTCCAGGGGATCTTTCTGACCCAGGAATTGAACTCGCATCTCCTGCATTGCAGGTGGGTGCTTTACCATCTGAGCCATATCAAATCACTGTTATGTGACAGGAACTAACATAATGTTGTAGGTCAATGATACTTCAAAAACAAACAAATAACAAACAAACAAAGAAAAAGAAATCAGATTTGTGGTTACCAGAGGTAGGTGGTGGAAAAGGGGGGGAATGTATGAAAGCAGTCAAAAGGTACAAACTTTTAGTTATAAGACAAATAAGTACTAGAGATGTAATGTACAACATGATAAATATAATTAACACTGCTCTATAGTATATGTGAAAGTTGCTAAGAGGATAAACTCTAAGTTATCTCACAATAAAACTTTTATCTATTTTCAATTTTGTATCTATATGAGATGATAGATACTCACTAAACTTATGAATCATGCTTCAAACCTTAAACTTTTATAGTGCTTTAAGTCAACTTTATCTCAAAAAAAGAAACGTTGAATAAAAAATAAAATCCAAGTTGCAGTTTAAAACCATTGCAAGTATTTAATTAATTGGCATTATTTTAACTAACCAAACATTTTTAAAGGTCCCTTAAAAGTGCTTAGAGGGATACTCTAGACCTATGGAAAGAACAAGAAGATTTGCAAGCTAAACTTGAACCCCTGAAGAAAAACTATGACTGTGAAATTTGTACTTTTCATAAAATGAGTTTAACTTAAAAAACCTAACTTTCGATAGACTTACTGTTTATAAAATCTGTCCTTACGGGCATGAAAACCAAACAGAAACACGAAACATAAAACCACACACATATACACACATCAACAAAGGTAATCAATATAAAAAATAAGTCCAGGTAAATTTCCTGAAGTGAATGGTTCTGATCCTTGCCTTTCTTTGGGCACAAAAGGGAGGAATGAGAATGAGATGATTTTATATTTCATTATGACACGTTACTCATCCCTTCAGTGCAAAGAGAGTCAAGCATAAGGCACATTCAAGATAAAAACGTCCTAAAGTCTGTATTTTTATTATTCGATCTAGTAGTTGAAATATTTAACTTCTTCCTTATGAATGAGGAAGGCACACAAAAAGACCCACTTTTCTTTTAAAACAATTGGGTGGACGTATAAATCAACATGGTGCCTCTTATTGTGGAGTCTATCTTCCTCCTGGTTGCTCCCCATCCTTCTCTTCACACGTCTGTTCCCCTGTGCACAGTGCCGGCTACAGTGTGTGCAGCAGATCTGTGAACCCCGTCGGTCTTCATCTGAGGGCCAAGCCTGTGGGCACACGGAACATCACTCAGGAGGGCAGAGCCACCCAAGGTCACAAAGACCCTGCGCCATAGTGGAGGCCACCTGAGCAAGGCAGGCACTGCTTCTCACTTGAGGAGATGAAGCAAGCAGCAGCACATGCAGGCCAGGACTGAGGCTCAGGCATCTGCGGGGGCAACCGTCATTGTTCGCTGGAAGCTTCAGGCACCACATCTTCATAGGCAGTGCTGTGGCAACGAAGTACCAGGACAGTTCTGACTGTACTTTTCAGGCATCCAAACTATTCAAAGCACGTTGTTAAATTTTTCTCTCTCAACAATGGAAAGACAGGAAGCAACAAGAAACGATCCAAGCTTTCTTAACGAACAATAAAAAGGGCCATTCCAATCTGGTGTGTTGAGAAGTCTGGCATGGAGGAGAGAGGGTTTCTGAGAGAGCTAGACATGGAGCAGGCAGGGCACGCTGGGTCGGCTGAGGGTCTACCATCCCTCTCTCTCTGCAGAGGCTCTGAAGCAAGGTCTCATTTGCTTCTTAGGAAAGTAACTGCAGGGCTGGATGATAAAGGAGGAGGTAGCTGTGCAGATGAGCAGCCCCATATGGGACAGAGGCCGAGGAGAGAGACTCTGGGGCCCAAACGAAGGCAGAGGCATGGGAATGGAGAGGAGAGAAGAGCTGAGAGTCATTTCTGAAGTAGGAACCCTGGGATTGAGTGACTGGCTCCGTGGGAGGTGAAAGGCAGAGAGGATCATGAGGGCTTTGATGTTGCTGCTTCAGGCCATTGGATGGGCAACAACACCATGAACTGAAATTGAAAATGAAAATACAGGTGTCAAAGCAGAACTAACGGGGCAGTAGTAGTGGAGGTGGCGAGTTAAGTTTTGAGTATATTAAGATTGAAGTGTCTATAGGACAAAGTAGTCCAAACATTTTTTTAAAAAATGGTCTGAGTTAGAGAAATGTGGACTTGAAGGTCATCAGAGGAACGGTGGTGGAAACCCTGGTGAGAAATCACCCAGGGCAAGTATATAGAGAGAAGAAAACCAGGATGCTATCCCATTTTGAAGAGGTTCTCAAAGAAAAGGCTGGAGAGCTGGAGGTGGGTGTCCCAGGAGAAGGGAGACCCAGGAAGGTGAAGTCCAGAGCCCTGGAAGGAGTCTGGAGAGGTGGGGTGCTGTCAACAATGCCTCTAAAGGGAAGTCGCTATAAACAAGGATGGAAAACAAGCTACTGGGCTTGACAACCAGGAGGTCACTGGTGACATCAGAGGAAAGTCTGAGTACAGGGGTGGAGGCCACAGTCGGGTGAAGGAGTAAGTGGGAGTTGAGAGATGGGAGATAGTGAGCATGGACTATTTTAAGAAGTCTGTGCATCACATTTCTAACCCTAGCAATGGAATGAAGAGGAGGCAGTGTTGAGTTTATTTTTAGGTTAGGGAGATGTGAATGAGTTTTAGACTGAGGGGCAGGTGCCACTGAAGACGCAGGGTTTAAAAGGACAAGAAAGAGGGGAGATAACCTATAGAGAAAGATTCTGTGAAAGTGGAAGGAAGGACGGCAGGGAGGAAGACTCTGGGTCCACAGTGGGGGCAGGTACCCAGTGGGGTGCCAAGATGGGTACCCCAGGTACAAATTAGTCCATGGAGAACACAGTTTTTTCTTTGAGTATTTAATTACTGACACTGTCGAGAACTGCTGGTACATGGAGTTCTAGTATGGTTTTAGAACGCTCTGTAGATTTGACATCCATTTATTACCTGTATCTCTCATTATGTGGAAGCCTCCCAAGGCCACTGAAATGCCACTGAAAACACCTTCTCTTAGAGGTTTATAAGGAGGCTTAGGGAATAGATTCAGTCCGGATGGCTTTTATGCTTTTGCTGAGTGCCATGAGATGAAAAGGGAGGGCTAGGGAGAGTGGTAAAGGATGAGAAGACCTATACAGCATGACTCAGTGCCCAGGACCTGTGCTTCAAGGTGCTAAACAGTCTCACCCCACCTACAGCCCATGGTGTCATCAGGCATCAGAAAGACAGAGAAAGCAGTCATTTTCCCCACCCCACTCAATTTACACCCCAAAGAAGGTCAGAATCCAGCAGGGTTTGCTTGGCGCAGCCAGTGCCTCCATCTAAAGCAGAAAGGCACCAGCTGCCCTGGTGTCAGGAAGCTCTCTTCAAAACCTGGGAAGGTTGAAGAATTTGACAGGAAAGCCAAAAAGCAGCACCCTTGTCAATTTGGATGCGATGAATATGAATTTTGATTAATCTACAGGAAAAGTAGTTTTCACTAGCAAGAGCGAACGAAGAAGACCGTGTCTGCATGTTGATCTCTTTGACCTCTTCCCGGGAAAATCAGCATCAATAACACTGCCTTGTCCAACAGAAGACACATATACACACACAACACATATCCACAGACACACATGCCATTCCCTGAAAGGACACGTGAACCCATTAACCACTCAGGGCTATGCCAAACCAACCAAAATGAAAGCATCATTCAAATTTCAAGATGCTTCTGAATCAATCCTATTTGTGAACTGCCGCCAGGCACTGGGCTAAAGGATATAGAGTGATAACTTTTTGGAGCAGTTCAGCAGAGGAAATGAGAATTCGGTGCATGGTCAGCACGACTTGCAGCAGCTGGTTACTTCGACACAGGTTTCCGTCTGCATCTGAAAACACAAAGAGCAGCATCTGAGCAAGGCCCCAGAGAGGAATCGGTTACCTGACGGGACACCTGCCAACTCCCATCACTTGTGGGGGAGACCCGAGTGCAGGCTCTGCAGGCACAGCGCCTCCTCCATGGCCTTCAGCACTGCACATCCCTCCCTTCTTTGCTTTTCTTATGCTCTTGCTGCATACTCCCCTTCCCCAAATGCCTGTTTTGATGCTCATTAATCACCCTGCCAGAAGGTGGTAGAATCGTGGGGAAATGGCACCGTTTGCACAGGTACACGTGACTCTGTTGAAAGCAGAAGTGGAGCCAGGTTTTGTGGCTCCCAAAGGGCATATGGTGGGGTGAGGGAGGAGTTCCTTCTAGGATCCCAATGAAAAGAGTTATAGTCTTAACAGATCACAGTTAAAGTACCCTGCTTTTGTAAACTGCACAAAAACACATGACCATATGAATACATTTCTAGGGATGGCCACGATCTTGGAAGGGCTCATGCCAGTGAGGGGACCTAAAATGCAAGTCTCCCTAGTTTCACGAGCAATGCATCTCTGGATGGGCATAAAGGAGGAAGACTATGGGCAAATGTGACTTTGGGAGATTATGGGTGGGTTTACAAGTACCTGTGATGATTTGTATCAAAGAGCATGGTTAGCTTCTTAATTGGGTTTCCAAATCCCACTGGTACCAGATAACAAGATTTTTTCCATACACTGGCACTGGGTATCAAGATTCCCCCTAGAGTGGTTTTCAAAATCTTTGAACACTTGCGGCAGGAAGTGTTAGGGGCTGGTTGTTCACAGACATCTATTCGCTGTCCTTCACCATGGATTGCATCACCAGGTTCCCTTGCCAGTTAATTTACAGTTGGGTTCAGCCATTGGGAAGCATCAGCAAGAGATGGGAGGAGAGGGAAGTCAGGATATTTTTCTCCTTCCCTCTCTGCTTTGGTACCACTTTCCTGACAGCTGCTACAGGTCTCTTCGATAAATGATTATACTGCTTGGCTCCTCTTTCAGGGCTCCAGCTCTCACTGGGATCTAAAACTATTCCTCTCCCTTGACTCTTTAGTCCTAAGGATGGTAGCAACCTTTGGCTATTGACAGTCTCTGGGTCTCTGGGTACAGTATCTCAACTCCACTCTCTGTAAGTAGTGCCCCTTCATTAAAGTGTCTTCACTCAAACCATGTGAATTCTGTTCCCTCTTGGGAACTTTAATGATTCAGTGGAAAATATAAAGAATATATATGAATTTTTTTTTAAATCATTTTTTGCTTTTTAAAGCACATTATACAAAAGGGGTTGTCACTTTCATTCTTTCTAAGTGTGCCAAATCGTAAATGAAGGACACAGTCCATCTGGGCTCAGAATTCAGAAGTCCTGGCTCATCCTCAAATGATGATCTAAAGTCATAGTTCATTGACTACAATGACTACATAGTTCATTAACTACCTGCGAAAATGTAAGGAACCCTGACGAGATCACTCCCCTTCCCCTCACCAAATCCACCAGTTCACCTGCACTCTGTTACTTTTACTTCTTGCCTTCCTCTGTTACCATGGAAAGCACTTCAGAAGCTAATGCCTCCACTGAGCTCTGAGGGTCTTTTTCTTAAGGACAGTGACACCATCTTTGTCCACTTTCTCTCTTCCAATATCAACTTTTCTCTCTCCTGGTTTACTTCCATTGGCATTTAAATATGCACCAGAACCTCCTATTTAAAACAAAACGAAATAAAGCAAAACCTGAAACCCTTTTTCTCTCTAGCCATCCCTCAATTTTGCTCCCCCTTACAGTAAAACTTCACTGTCATCTATTTCTCACCTCCCATCCCCTTTCAACCATTCCATTTTTGACTTCTACTTCCATTATCCCACTAAATCTTTTATTATCAAGGTCACCAATCAGGTCCATATTGCTAGATCCAAGAGTTCATTCCTCTGTCCTCATCTTACTTTATGACTCAAGTTGCATTCAACCCAACCCAACCCAAGCTGACAACTCTCTCCTCCTTCCTGGAACACTTTCTCCTCTTGGCTTCCTCAGCATCACACTCTCTCAGCTTCTCTCTGTGGCTCTTGTTTTGTCTCCTATTCCTTTGCTGAGCTCTTAAATGTCACCATGCTGTGGCTTAGTCCTCCCACTTCTTCTTCTTTTCTAACAATTTTTAAAAGTTAAAACTTAAGTTTTAAATTAAAAAAATTAATTTATTTCTTCTAGGCAGGGAAATTCATCTATAGTCCTTTGGGCTAAAATACCACTGATATGCTCGTGACTGCCCAACAGACATCTTCAACCTTACTTGGTGAATCCATATAGATGTCTAATTTCAGACTTAACTCATCCAAGCAAAATTCTTGACCTCTCCCTTCCCTGGTTCACTTCTCCTCCATTCTTCCTCATCTCAAGAAATGGCACCACAACCATCCTTTCACTTACCAAAGAGAAAACCCAGGGGTCACCCTTTATTTCTCATTTTTCCTCATATCCAATCCATTCAGTTCAGTTCACTTCAGTCACTCAGTCGTGTCTGACTCTTTGCGACCCCATGGATCGCAGCACGCCAGGCCTCCCTGTCCATCACCAACTCCCGGAGTTTACCCAAACTCATGTCCATCGAGTCGGTGATGCCATCTAACCATCTCATCCTCTGTCGTTCCCTTCTCCTCCTGCCCCCAATCCTTCCCAGCATTAGGGTCTTTTCCAATGAGTCAGCTCTTCGCATGAGGTGGCCAAAGTATTGGAGTTTCAGCTTCAACATCAGTCCTTCCAATGAACACCCAGGACTGAGCTCCTTTAGGATGGACTGGTTAGATCTCCTTGCAGTCCAAGGACTCTCAAGAGTCTTCTCCAACACCACAGTTCAAAAGCATCAATTCTTCAGCGCTCAGCTTTCTTCACCGTCCAACTCTCACATCCATATGTGACCACTGGAAAAACCATAGCCTTGACTAGACGGACCTTTGTTGGCAAAGTAAGTCTCTGCTTTTAAATATGCTATCTAGGTTGGTCATAACCTTCCTTCCAAGGAGTAAGTGTCTTTTAATTTCATGGCTGCAATCACCATCAGCAGTGATTTTGGAGCCCAAAAAAATAAAGTCTGACACTGTTTCCACTGTTTCCCCATCTATTTCCCATGAAGTGATGGGGTCAGATGCCATGATCTTAGTTTTCTGAACGTTGAGCTTTAAGCCAACTTTTTCACTCTCCTCTTTCACTTTCATCAAGAGGCTCTTTAGTTCTTCACTTTCTGCCATAAGGGTGGTGTCATCTGCATATCTGAGGTTACTGATATTTCTCCCGGCAATCTTGATTCCAGATTGTGTTTCTTCCAGCCCAGCGTTCCAATCCATTAGTGAGCCTTGATTCTACTTTCAAAATACGTCTCAAACCTCTCCATGTTCCCCCATCCTTGCCACCACTCTAGTTGTAATCATCACCATGGAGACCTACTTGACCTCCCTGTTTTCATTCTAATCCACCTACCCACTATCTGTTTTCCACGAAGCAGCTAGGAGTGAGCTCCTAAAACCCACAAATCAGGTCATGTGCTTAATATGGCTCAATGGAACCCATTACCCTTGCAATAAAGCACCAACTCCCCACTACAGCCCACAGAGCTCTCCCCATTCTGGTTCCTTTCAGTATTCCATTTCATTTCATACCATATTACTCTTCTCCATACTCCTGTCTATACCTCAAACTCTCCAAGCTTATTTCTACTTTGCATGTGTTCTTTCTTTCAATGTGGCCTGTCTTCCCTTGGACCATTCATGTCATTTATGTCTCAGTTTAATGTCACATCCTCAGAATGGTGATCCTTAAACTACCTCAGTAGCCATGATCCTGCCTGAGTTTCTTCATAGCACTTACCAATGATCTGAAGTTATCTTTTTTATATGTTTAATTTTCATTTTCTGAGTCTCCACTAGAATATAAGCTTCATGAGATCTGACCTTGTCTGTTTTTTTTTCCACAACAATATCTCTAGGGTCCAGAAGAGTGCTGATACATGTAGTTACTCATTAAACATTTACAGAGTAAATGAGTGAACTATATCAAATAGGAGACCCCTTAACTTTTCATGTTTCTTTGGATATTGTGTTTGCTTTTTTCATTAGCTATTTCATTAATGATATTTAATTGTTGTTGTTATTCAGTTGCTAAGTTGTGTTTGACTCTTTTGCAACCCCAAAGACTGTAGTCTGCCAGGCTCCTCTGTCCATGGGATTTCCCAGGCAAGAATACTGGAGTGGGTTGCCATTTCCTTCTCCAGGGAATACACCCAACCCAGAGATCTAACCTGCATCTCCTGCGTAGCAGGCAGAATTCTTTACCACTGAGCCACCTGGGAATCCCCAATGATATATAATATACACACTTATTTTCCTCTTGCCACAGCTTATAAAGTTACAATTAACAAAGTTATAATTTGATAAATCATTTTTAAGAAGTATTTATCTAGCCTGTTAAGTTTTGTAAATCTTTCATTACTTATTCTAAACTTACATTCTGCTGAGAGAGGGTTAGTACTACTAGCTCTCTGTTTTCTGGCCCACATAATTTCTGTAATATATATCTCCTGCCACAAAAATTCTGTAAAACAAAACATCCAAAATTCAGTGACTGAAAACAGTGATCTTTTATTTTCTCAAGTGTCTGTAAGTTGGCTAGGGGCTGGCTGATATTGGCTGGGCTTTGCTGGGCCTCCTCCCCTACATGCCCCCAGCTTCCTTGGACCAGTGGGCTAGCCATGGTGTGTTTTCATGGTGATGGCAGGGCGCTGTAGGGTAACTGCAACTATCCAAGGCCTCTTACCCTAGACTTGGAATGGGCATGCTGTCACTGCCACTTTATTCTGTTGGTCAAAGAAAGTCACTGCTGAACCTCAAGGCAAAAGGCAGGAACCTCAAAGTCACATGGAAAAGATCACTGACATGGAGAAGGTAAAAAACTGGAGGAGGGGACAATAACAATCCACTCTACCACAATTATGGGGATGTAAGTTTTCATTTCAGCATCAGACAATATAGTTTTTATAATGTACCTCTCCTCACAGAAGCAGTAGTGTTCCTATCCTCATACATTATGGCACAAAGCAAGAGAATCTGAAATATATTTGTAGGGTAAGCATCAGAATGTTCATAGGAGTCACGGACACAATTGCAGACATACTCAGTATGGAAAGAATCTAAAACCGGTTATCTCAACTGTTCTTTGTTTGGCAAGCATCTTTCCAAGGATGCTCACATGTTAGGGAAAGGGGCTTACAGGTGTCCTGAGTGAGATCAAAACCAAGTCACATATAGAAAGATTCCGGAACCCAAATAGGTTTATTATGGAGAAGACTCAGGAGAAATATTAAAACTATCTTCAAATGTGTAGATACTGTGTAGGAGAAAGTTTAGACTCTTCTGTAGGGCCACAAACTGTGGAACTAGAGAGGATGAATAGAAAAAATGATAGGAAAGAGAACTGGGCAGAACACATGGTAGAAAAAATTCTAATCCTTAAGCCTGCCCAACAGTGGAACCATTCCCATCACAGATGCATTCAAGAGGAGGTGGGCCAGGACATTTAATCATATTATTGTAACTGGCTTAGCAGCTGCTATTTACTGAAACGAAAGTAAAAGTGTTAGTCACTCACTTGTGTCCAACTCTTTGCAACACCATGGACTGTATGCACTGTAGCCTGCCAGGCTTCTCTGTTCATGGAATTCTCCAGGCAAGAATACTGGAGCGGGTTGCCATTTCCTTCTCCAGGGGATCTTCCTGACCTAGAGATCGATCCTGGGTCTCCTACATTACAGGCACATACTTTACTCTCTGAGTCCTTAAGTCCTACTCAATACCAGGGACTCTGCTAAGTACTTTAACAATTTTACTTCTAATTCTCACAACACTTCTAATGGTGTCAGTGCTGCTTATAATTTAAGCTGAGAAAATCAACACACAGAGATGAGTTCCTTTGTTCTGTCTGGGTCAAAGAGACAATGGGTGGAGGAGCTACGATCTGGCTGCTGGTCGGTTTGATTCCATATCCCCAGCTCTCCATGACACTGCACAGCCGTTTGTCAGAACACAGAATTCAAGTATGAAATAGGGGAAACAGCTAAAGTAGATAAGCTTTATGATCTCTTCCAGTCCTGAGGGCTACAAGACTAAGAGATGCCACTGGCATATTGGATTGGAACCGATTAATGCACATTTGAAAGGACAGCTTTCTGCATCCGACGATTTCTGAAAAACTCTCCTATATGCCTTGGTGGATGGATACTGATCATTCAAGGTGCCTTTAAAATAAGAAGGGTGCTGTGCCTAAGACTCACAGTCATAGTCACTCTCCACTTTTACCTTGCACTCCCCTCTTCCCCAGGGTTCTGTGATGCCCCCACGCCCCCACTTCGGGCATGCTAATCCTCACATGTTCTGTGGGAGGGCGGGCTGGCAAATGGTAAGGCCGGGAGGGAGTGACTCACCCAGCAAAGGGAGGCAGAGACAGAGGAGGGAAGGTGCGTCTCGGCATCTCAGTCCACACCCCGCTCCTCGGTGCCCCCTTCTCCACAGGACAACGTCCTGGTGTGTGCATTTGCCCTCATTCCCACCACTGCCTCTCCCTGATGCGACCGTCAACATCTGTATGACTTCATCAAGGAGGCACTTGCCTCGTGCCGTCATCTCAGAGAGCAGTGCTTCTTCCTTCTTGAGGGGAAGAGCCTCCCTCTGAAAGGCAGATCTCAAAGTGGGTGATCCAGGGGAGTCTACCTTCCAGTCTTCTGGATTTTATTTTGATAATTTGGTATAACTGCTGTAAGCTGATTTAAATATTTCAGTGAATAATTTAATTTTGTTTGCAGCTTTAGGCTTTTGAAAAACACAGGGTGTCATAGTAAAAATTCTAATAAGTAAAATGTGCAATGCATAATAAAATGTGCATATTTTCTCATTACCATCTGCTTCTCCTTCTACTTCAGAGGAAGCCTACTTTAAAAGGTTAAAACCTCAGTGGGACATAAAATGTCAATCTTAGGTACTCCATCATGTGACCAGAGGAGCAATGTGTGCTGCTAGTCGAAGACCCACCCAAATCTGTGGTCCATTTGCTCCACAGAACAAACAGGAAAGCCATGTCACTTCTAGAGAGTCATCTCTCTGTGAGCCAACACTTGGGTTTCCATCATTCGACTCAGTGCTGGCAACAGCCACACTTCATGGGATCAAAGCATCTCAGGGTGGAAATGACTTTAGCTACCTTCCACCTCAACCTTCCAACTGATGCATGACCCCCTCCCCTAAAAGTCATCACAGGTAACGCTCTGTCTATACCCTTCCAATGACAGGACACAACTCTCTAACTACTCTACAGAGCAACTTTTCATTCTACTTCAATTAAAAACATTTTATCATTAATTGACTCAGTGCAAGGTACAGTCCTAGGTACCAAAGGAGGTGTGAAAAGCTGCAAGAAAACCCCTGTCCCCGAGGAGCCCACAATCTAGTGGGGGAATAAGACACACACTCAAGATACTTGAACATCATATCAGGCCATCAATGCTAGAGGTGAAACCTGTGGAGACCATGCTGAATGGTGGTAAAGTTCTGGGCAAGAAGATACCCTATCCAGTCGTGGTGACTCGGGAAGCATCTCTTGATATCTGAAGTGAGGTGACCCAGCATTTCAAGAAGCCATCTGCTCCAGCCCTCTGCCTCTCTGTTGGCCTGTAGATGCCGTTCTTCCTTTCTGTGGTTTAATCTTAAATAAGCTGTTTGCCTCCCAGGGTGACTTTCTTCTCCCTGGTGATGAGACTCCTGTGAGAACAAAAAACCTGCAAAGGGCTGCATTCTAGGCCCCACTTCTTGCTGACAAGGGGTGGGGGTAACTTTCCTTACATGTGAAGGCTTGTCTGGGGGGTGAGGTGGGAATGACTCATTGCAAGACGGACATAGAACATGTCCACACCACAGAAACTCCAGAGCAACATCTCTTCTTCCCCTCTGCTTTGGTTACCAGGGAAATCTCTTGAGTGTGAAAGGATTTGGTAGCTCAGTTGGTAAAAATCTGCCTGCGATGCAGGAAACCTCGGTTCAATTCCTGGGTGGAGAAGACCCCCTGGAGAAAGGATAGGCTACCCACTCCAATATTGCTGGGCTTCCTTGGTGGCTAAGAATCTGCCTGCAATGCAGGAGACCTGGGTTTCATCCCTTGGTTGGGAAGATCCTGGGGAGAAGGGAACGGCTACCCATTCCAGTATTCTGGCCTGGAGAATTCCATTGACTGAGGAACTTGGCAGGCTACAGTTCAAGGGGTCGCAAAGAGTCGGACACGACTGAGCGACTTTCACTTTCAAAGGCAGAAAGTCAGAAATTGGTAACTGAGGGTAAGAAAGCTGTCAACACTGGGTGGGGAGGGGTGCTGGGCTTAGTCGCTCAGTCATGTCTGACTCTTTGGGACCCCATGGACTATATCCCGCCAGTCTCCTCTGTCCATGGAGATTCTCCAGGCAAGAATATTGGAGTGGGCTGCCATGCCCTCCTCCAGGGGATCTTCCCAACCTAGGCATCGAACCCAGGTCTCCCACATTGCAGGTCAATTCTTTACCAGCTGAGCTACCAGGGAAGTCAACACTAGGTGTGCTGAAACCAGAGGCCAGAAGGTGGTAATGGGAAAGCTTGTATCAGAAGGCCGGGGTGGGGGGCAGGGTTGGATCTAGAGCCTAGAGCAGGACTGCCTCTGCTAATGCAGATCAGTAAGTCCAGAAACAGAAGAGGCTGCTCCACATAGAACCTGCCAGGTACACCCAGAGTTCTGAATGGACTACAAGGCAATAAATGTTCCAAAGAAATGAACCCTACTTGACAGCAACACTATTATACTCATCAAATCCTATCTGGAGAGTGTAGAGAAACAGGCAAGCTGAAAACAAGTTTACTGGTGTGTTGTTTGCTTGGTTGATTGATGTTTTAGAGCCTCCAGCTGCAGCTGGGGCAGGAAGTGCATGTGAAGAAAGAAACGTGGTGACACACACATACTTTGAACTCTCAGAGCTTCTACTACCCAAGCCGCTTACGACATGTATCGGTACCACCTTCATCTTGGTGTTTTCTGGTCCTCAGCCCCTCCAGATTTGGGGGAAGGCTACAATTAAAGAATGGAGTCTCACTTCACAGGACAGGTATGCTAACCAGCATGGCTGCTGCTGGGGATGCGCTGGTAAGAGTTTAAACAACAGCTCTCCTTGGAGGGTGAGGGGGACTCTGATTTGCAGTGTTTGCAGATTTCTGTGGTGTTAACGTTCCCGCTACGGCCAATTCCAAGCCACCAGTATGAAGTCAGAGTGGGGAGCCGGGAGGAGATGCTGGCAGTTGGCTCTCAGGCCGGGTGCGGCTGCTCCTAGATGCCATGGCTGTCACTCGCACCCATGGACCTGGGGTCAGCTTCCTTCCTACCTGGGTATCTCGTTCCCAGTGCTCCAAAATTCGCTTCCCCCTCAATCCTGATCTCGTGCCCTCTGGGCTTGCCTGGTGTAACTGACAGGTTAATCCCTATCATTACAGACCCTGGGAGGAGAGGACGACATACGGGAGCACCTTTTTAGATGTCTTCATTGTAACAGTGACTTCTTGGAGTGCTTACAGCTCTCACCCAGGGATGAGCATTTTAACGTAGAGTGGGAATTAGGGACAAGGGAAGTGCCCAGCTGCCCATGTATCTAAGCCTTGTTCTGGGTTCCTCTGGGGTAACTTGGTACATCATACCCAGACCCATGGTGAGTACCCAGACCACATGACTGAGAAAATGTAGGTCTAGTTGGAATATTTTCTATTCCTTGGCCCAATACACTGTCCAGGAGCCCTGAAGATCTTGGTTACAAGTAGATTTTAATTACTTATTTGCACTGGCTGGAGGACACCATGATGTAGGACAATACAAGGCCTCCATGTAACCGTGACCTGCAATTTCATACTTTTGCAACAAGCCTTCAAGCAACATCCCACCCAAGTTGAAAAGGGCTGGGCGGGCTCATGTCTTCTCAATGGGGCTGCTGATAGTCAAAGCCAGGGATACAGAGGACAGGAAAACCTGGCTCATCAACGCTTGATTTTCTCTAATCAGGCCTCTCTCAACTACTGTCCCAGGTAGGCCAACCTGGAGGCATGTGGTAAAGGAAAGGGACTGTATTTGCTTCCCATGGGTTTTTGGATTTATTCACCGTCCTGCTGGGTCAGGGTTGGGGAGCAGGAGGTGGAGAGGGCATTCAGGTTGCCTAGCATCTGGATATACACACCCATTCGTGTACATGCACAACACGTGCACACACAGCTGCCCCTGACACCCCTAGAAGCTGGAGAACTCTTCCTCAATGCAACACCTGAGAGCAAGGCTATGTTTTCACAATACTGAAGTTCAATAAACAGAATCACCTCTGCTGAGCACGTGAGTCGTACAACTCGGTGAGGAGGAGGCACCGAGGAGATGATTTTAAAGATGAAGACACTGAGGTATCACGCGTTGGCTGTGGTCTCAGGGCTGGTGAGCGGAGGCAGACAGGATCGGCCCTCTGGCCCCCAGCCCAGGGCTCTATCCTTAGAACCTGCCTCTCCTTGGGGGATTGTTGGAAGGTGAGCAGGGTGAAGACTGGGTATACTGCAAAGAGCTCTGACTTTCAGCCATCCAAGCTACCAAGTTAAATAAGCCTCTCACTCACACCCACTTCTCTTTTTCTCCCTGAGAAGCCCTGCACCTGCAGACCAACCTTGTCCTTCTCACTGCAGTCACAGTACAGACATCTCCCTGGAGACCTGAACCCTTAAAGCCACCGCTTGTCATGATATCACGAGGGCTATCATGGGCACCATTTGGCTAGGATGTCCAGACCTAGGAGAGCCTGTGGCCAGTGGCCACGTAGGTGAAAATGCCCAGTCCCCTGAGAGCTCACAGCCCCCGTGTGGCCCACCTCTCCCACCTCTTGCAACAGACTCTTCACTTCCTCAGCCAAACCAGACAGCCACAGGGATGGTCCTCCCTGGGCATGGCTCTTCTTTCAGAGCACGAAGCTCTATGTAAAGGATGACCTAGATTTCTTGGATGAGCGACTGCAATCTATAAATGTCTAACCATGCGCACAAAATCGCCTGAAGTGGAAAAGAGCTTTTAGCTCTATTGCCTCGACTGAGCCAGCCAATAGCCTTCCTTGGGGACTGCAGCCTCCATCCGGAACATCACGTCTCAAGAATGAGGGATCTGAGAAACGTGAGGGAAGCTGTCCTCTTCACTTCTGCAAACTGGACACAGTCTTGGGTGTGGACATGGGGAGGCTGCACCGGCGCTAACAGACAAGGGGTAGGAGGATGCATGACGGGTACCGGGCAGGCCCGGTGATGGGACTCTGGGACGAAGCCATGACCTTAAATTCTAAGAGCCACTTTGGAAGACAGCGCCCACTGAATACCCTGGGTGGGTGGTTGCTCCTCCAGGGAACATCCAAGTCCCCAGGGAAAATCAGATTATCTGGCCAGGCAGAGACGCTGGGATTTGAGTCCTTGGTGAGCTGCTGTCAACGCAACCTGCCTGGCTCACGGGGTGACTGTCCCCCTACAGGAAGTGCCTGGTGGGGAGTGGACGGCAGTAGGGCCCCAGCTCAGCTTCCCAAGGAGGATACAGAGAGATGCCCACAGATGGCTGGAGGCAGGCCAGCCCGGGAGGGGTGGGCCCAAGACAAAGACACGACACCACCGGAGAGGAATCTGGGGCAGAGCGCTGCGAGAGCTCTTCTTGCTTACTGGAGCGCGCTCGCATTTCTTCAGTCTTGTCTGCTAAACCCTCAGCCTTTTTCTGGCATGTTTGTTGACAGGCTGAATAGGCATTAAGAAGCAACTTGGGAATGTTCCAAACATTGACCCAGTGAAATAACACAAGGCCTGAGACTTACTGGATAGCCATGAACTCAGCCTTCTTCAGAAAGTTTTTCTGAATATTGACTTGATCCTAACAGCCACCTGGATAACCTCATTCCAGTGTACCACAACAGGGCTGACAACACAGTCTCACCGCAAACTGTGCTTTCACCATAGAAACTGTCCTTGGCTCATAATTCTCTGCAGTGAACAGTCCTGGACAAAAACCATCATCATACCACCATGTACAGTCAAGAGAACTGAGCAAAGCCTTTTGTAATCAGATAGAAGTTATTCTGAAAGCCTCCTCACTCCTTCGTTGGTTGTAGTTAGGATTAGATTACCTTTGATTAAATATAGAAAAATGCTTGGTAATCCATTAACCACTGTAACAGTGATGAACTATTCCTACTTCTCTTGCTAGGGTTGGAACAATATTTTTTCTCTTTGCTCCTGTTAGGCTTTGGTTATTCCAGAGTGGGACAACGATTTTTCACGAAATACTTCTTTCTAACCAAAACTGAAAGAGGGGCTATCCACAGCGGTTGGTCACACCGTCCGTGCCCATGAGATGGGACATGGTTTCCTCTAAGCATGGTCCCCATCCATGGCAGAGGGAGCAGAGGCATCCAAACTTCTTTCCAGTTCTAGGTTCTAAATGCAACCCGTCCCTCAGGCCCTCAAGGCAGAAGGATTTCTCAGGGTTTACTGAGGTACTAGAGGGAAATCTGCATGAGGACCCAGGAATGACTTTGAAACAGAGAACACAGGTGGGTGAGGAATCTCTTACTAAAACTGAAGCAAAGGAAAAAAAAAAACAACACAAAACTGCCCTTCACTCAGGTGCCAAGAGCCAAATAAGAAAATGTTTCACACATCCCCAGTCATGAAGCAGGGCTGTGTCACTGACTTACAGACAGCAAAAACGCAACACTGAAACTCTCAGGGCTGGTGTCAATTGGAACACACAAGATCCAGGAGCGGTGTTTGGTATTGTTGGAGGAAATACAGCATCTAATGGGAATAGATGAGCTACATTCAAAGTCTCACCTGACTCTCTCTCCCTTGCTCACTGTCTCTCTGTTTCTCTTTTTGTTAAACATACATGGAGTGTTTCCTGGGTACCAGGCACTGTCTCAAGAGTCTTCACATATACCAACTCTACGAGATAGGTGGTACTGTCATCTGATAGATGAAGAAATCGGGGTAAGGTAACTTGCTGGAGTTCAGCTCCTAAACAGTAATCCTGGGATCTGCACCCAGCTCCCGGCCCTGGAACAGCTCTGTCATCTCCGAGCCTCCACCTGCTCGCTTGCAGAGGAAGAACTTGATAGCATCTTGTTTCCATCCCTCTCAGCAGAGAGATAATCAGGAGATCCGTCAAGATAAGGAAAGCACTTTGACATCTTTTGGGGAGAACAAGGTCCTGAACTAAGTCCAAACCACTATGATATCTGGTTGACTGGAAGGTCACAAATACCTAGGCTGCCTGACAGTAGTCACGTAGCACACAAGCCTTCACTGCACTGTTGAAGTACTAACTGCACATTTATGAGTGCTTTCTCTCCTCACATGTTAGCTCATCTCACACCAACTCTGCGGGATGAGTATTATCTTTATTATTTGATAGATAAAAAAGCAGAGAAAGGTGAAGTGAGCTGCTTAAAGTCACACAGTGACTTAAAAGTGGTGAGTGCCTGACCTGAGTCCAGGTCTTTCGACTCAACCCCACCCTTGCCACTGTATCCTGCTGTCACACACTCTGGGTTGTGAGGATTAAAGGCACCTCCTTTCTGTCAACTCTGGAGGGTTTCTGGTGCCAGTCTACCTGGGCAAGTAGCTGAGCATCCCCTACGCCTGTGGATGGGCTAGGCTATTGCAGTGTAAGCTCTGATAGTTGTCTTGTTTTTTTCTTTTTTGTAGTACAAGTGCATGACCGAAGGTTTGATTGCCGAGGCATCCATTTCAAAGAGGTGACCTTCAAAGATGGCTGTCTCGCAAATAAACGCACTGCCAGCCACAAGACTAGATAAAAAGCCAGGCTGCCGACTGGCTCTCCATCCCAGGCTCCTTGGTTTTAGAGATTGTGGTTGATTTCAATAACTGACCATTGAGCTACTTGTTTTTCCTTTCATCATGCTTTAAACTCCTGCCCTTACGTTTAAAGTTCACCAATAAAGAGTGAGATCTGCCCCCACCCTCAACCCCAATAAATGCAGAACGCCTGGCCTGTGTGCCCTTTCTCTTGCTCCTCTTTTTCTTTCCTTCCTTCCCTCCCTCTCCTCCTTTCTCCCTCCCCCTACCTTGCTGTGGACTGCCTCTGGTATGCTGTGCAATTTCCAGGTCTTGTAAGTAATAAACTTTTATTTTTTCAAAGTTTCCTGATGGCTATTACTGAACGGTATCTTGTAATCATAATAAGAACCACAAAGGCTGGTCCAACCACAACACTAGGAACTGACAGGCTGAGACACGCACCAAACGGCTGTGTCACAAGCATTCTAATTTTCGCCACACTCATGCTGCTCTGTTTCACACGTGAAGAAACAGACTCAAAGAAGGTAAAAATAATTCATCGGCGGTCTCACAGTTAGGAAGTGGCGGAAGGGGCTACAAATGATTGTTTTGGTTATTTTCTCCAGAAACAACATAGTAGTATTATATTTATAATATAAAATATTATATCAATATAAATATAGGACTCAGCCCTATGTTCTGAGTCCAGGGCTGTAGTCTCTGGCAGACCTGCACTGCCTTCTAAATGGGGATCCTCTGAGGATAAGGACAAGGGTTTCTTGACTTTCTGTCAGTTCCCAGCAGTCTCCAGTCTCCTGCTGTGCTTAGAACTGGGCCATTTCTTTCACCCAAATCACAGGACAGTAGTCTCATCTACATCCGCGGTAGATATGTTCCAACACCCCCAGTGGATGCCTGCAAGCAAAGATAGTACAAAACCCTATATACACCACGTATGCTTTTTCCTATTCCAACAAGTGGGTAGAGTCTACAGTGTGGATGTGCTGGATGATTCATGTCCTGGGCAGGACAAAGCAGGACGGTGTGAGATTTCATTACCACACTCAGAATGGCGTGCAATTAAAAAACTAAAAATAAAGTTACCATATGATCCTGCAATCCCACTCATGGGCATATATCTGGAAAAAGCTCTAATTTGAAAAGATACATGCCCCTCAGTGTTCATAGCACTATTTACAACAGCCAACACATGCAAGCAACCTAGATGTTCACTGACGGATGAATGGATAAAGGAGATGAGTGCACATATATACACACATACACACACACACACAATGGAATATTACTTGGCCATACAAAGAATGAAATAACATCATCTGCAGCAACATGGATGAACCTGGAGATTATCATACTAAATGAAGTAAGTCAGAGGAAAACAAATATCCTATGATATCACTTACATATGGAATCTAAAAAATAGGTACAAAATGAACTTACTTATAAAACAGAAATAGTCTCACAGATGGAAAACAAATTTATGGTTACCAAAGGTGACACAGGAGGTGGGATAAATTAGGAATTTGGTATTAACAGATACACACTACTATATATAAAATAGATAAACAACAAGAATTTACTGCATAGCACAGGGAACTGTACTCAGTCTTGTAATAACCTATAAGGGAAAAGAAGGTGAAAAAGAATATAAATATATATGTAAGTAGATATATAAAAAACTAACTCACTGTGCTGTATACCTGAACCTAACAAGATATTGTAAATCAACTATACGTAAATAAAAAAAAATTAAAAGCACACATTAAAAATATTACATAAAAATAAGAAAATAAAACCTACAAATTGTTTATTTCTGGAATTTTCCGTTTAATATTTTCAGACTGTGGTTGACCGTGGGAACTGAAACTTCAAAAAGCAAAGTCTTGGATAAGGGGCACTGCTCTGTGTAAGAACAGATATAGACCAGCAGCCAATGATAGACACAGGACGGTAGCTGTGCACTTACAGGAAGAGTTAAATGTCTTTGGAAGAAACATGTAGTAAGGGTTTGTTTTCTGGAGATGTGAGAGAATGCAGGGAGGTGATGGTAAGGGAATGACAACAGTTTTTAGAAGAAAGGGTAAAAAGAAATCAAGAAACTCTAAGGACAAAGCAGGACCTAAGATTCAGGCTCTTCTTTCAACCTATGCTAATGCCACTGGCACTTACAGATCTCAACATCCATTTACAGATCTAAACACAGCAACCCCTTGACCCGGTGACAATCAGAGATTCCCAGGTATCTTTATGGGTTCTGAGCTTTAAGGTCACTGTACAACAGAAGAAGCCTCCTAGAGTGAGAAAAGCTTAGACTACAGTTTAAAAAGGCTTCCTGGGCTTGCAGTCTTGAAAAGAATTCCCAAATTATCCACTGAAAAATTGACATTTTTGGGACTGAAATGGCAAAGGAAAATGCCTGAAGAAGCTGATATCCTAAGTGGTTGTGAGGTCTAACAAGCTGATGCCAAGGTTTCTTTGACTTCTGTCTACAGCTGATCAGCAGCTCGTGGTGAGCTCTGAAGCCTGTTCTGAGCAGAGCAGAGCAGGAGGGAATGCCAAGGACAGGGTCACCAACCCCACACGGCACTGAAAACACAAAACAGCCAGACACACCTGAACACAGCACTTTCCATCACGCACAACTCTTCCACATGCTCGGTCACATCTGACCATCACATCCACCTTGTGAGGTGGGTAGGGACATAGCCACTTGGCAGATGAGAAAGGCACAAAGACAGGGCTGATTTCAGTCTGTCTAAGTGGTATCTCTGTGGACAGATGGGGCCTGTGCTGTACCAGTTAGTAAATATTTTGAATATCACCCTGGATAAACAACTGGCCCATGGATAACATCACCACCAGTGACAGGGTTGGTGCTCCAGCTCAGATGTTCTCATCACAAGTCCAGGATCTTTGTTCTAAGAGAGCTGTGCCTGGGACTGAGGCAGGTGTAGAGATAACCAAGGTCCTATTCTAGCAACTGTCCAGAAGCTGCCAGCTATAACATGGTACGGAACACAAGAAGGGCCTGGAGGGAGGCACGAACGAAACACTAAGGCAGTGTGGGGGAAGGGGAAGGCTAGATCTGACTAGAAGAAGTGACTTAACTTTCATGCAGAGGTAGCATGTGAGGTGGGTCTTGAAGGAGGGGGTCAAACCTTGACAAACTAAGATGGAGGTAAAGACATTCTGGGTGAGGGAAGAAATGGTTTCTACTCTTGGAGATGAGCGAGTTAAAAGTATATTCAGGAAAGGATTGTGAAGCCAGTTGGGTTGAATCAGAAAGCACCTGTAGATAGGAAGTATGGAAACATGGGTCAGGGTCAAAGTGTTAGGAACCTAATATACCAAACTGGGGAGGGGCCCATACTCTGATCTTTAAAATTCTGCAAAAGCAGATAGTCTATCCACACAAAGAAGAAGGCAGCAACCTCTCACCCAGTAATCTTTTAAACCTGCAGGTGGTTGTGTCTTACAACCTGAGCCCTAAAAGCTCGTTTCAAGGCGGATCATTTCTAAAGAGCCTAGAACCTTAATTTCTTCTTGCATCTTTTCCCTAATTGCATTGCTACCAAGGGAATGCTAGAGTGTGTGAGTGAGTGTGTGAGTGTGTATGTGGGCATGTATGCACGCTTGCTGCTACAGTGAGGTCATATCAGAGCATGAAATAAAGGTTGGTTTTGCCTAATTTTGCTGTAATTCAGGACGCTCAGTTACTTGAAGTTAATTTTCCTCCCACACTTTGCCAGCATGAGCATCTTAACTCTCAATTTCCTTCCTCGTCATCAACCTTCCCAGACTACTTTAGAAGCCAAGGAACCATATGGAAGGCCATCTATGATTACAAGAGAGCCATGACTCTAGGGCTTCCCAGATCTGTCACAGGGATGCTGGCTCATCCACTTTCAGACAAATTCAGACCCCAAAATGTAAAAGACATCAGCAAAGATGGGACTGAAAGTTGGCAAGGCTTTGGCTTCAGATGCCTGATTAAGAGTTTGGTCACAGCAGGGTCAATATCATCATTTCATCTTTGTCCCCTCCTAGGCACCAGCTTGGAGAAGGCAATGGCAACCTACTCCAGTACTCTTGCCTGGAAAATCCCATGGACGGAGGAGCCTGGTAGGCTGCCGTCTATGGGGTCGCACAGAGTCGGACACGATTGAAGCAACTTAGCAGCAGCAGGCACCAGCTGGCAACTGTGCCCCTGATTCATGCTCATGATTCAGGTAAAATTATGATCCCATAGCCAGTCTGGATAAGTCTAGAGCAGACGGATAAGCAGGAAGCACTTCAAGCTTTCCTCACTTAGTGTGTAATTCCCCTTTACCTCCCACCTTTCCACACACCTGGTCCCCTGTGGAAACCATAGGAAAGATCTATCTGTGTTAAAGTATTGAAGACTTCAATTTTCCTTCACTCATATTTGCATAATAATTTGTCATTCTGAGAGAAGATAACATAATGAAAAAAATCCACACCAGGTCAAATTTTCAGCTTTAGTGGGTGACTTTTGTTTTGTTTTCCTAGTGAGGTGGCCTTATTGTTAACGGAGAGTTTCAGGGCAAAAAAAAAAAAAAAAAAATCAAAGGTTTTCTATCCTAGGATGAGTATGTTCAGACTTATCCAGAAGCAAATGAATATATTAAACCTGACTCACATTTCAAGTGAAAATGGCTTAAAAATAAGACAAAACGAAAAAATAAACCAAACGACCTCCCTCAAAATAAATCCCAAGGTCTTATCTCTTATCTATTCCATCAAAATATTCAGGGATAGACATAGAATTTATATTTTTAAAAATCTCTCCAAAGGTATGATGGTTGCTCAAGTTTGCTTAGATTGCTTTAGACCACTTAGTTTATTCCTTGCTAAGGAAGGGGCAGGTCTGCAAGCTACTAAATAACCCTTGAAGACATTTTCAATTTTAGCAATCAATGGTGAGATCTTCCAGTTGTCATCAGGGCTACACATGGGAAGTACTTAACAAAGAGGTGATCTGGTGCAACGTTTACAGACTCCTCAGTGAGGACTGGTTAGTTCTAACTCATAAAGCACAATCAGAAGCAGATCAGAAATCAATCTGGAGGATTTCCCTGGTGGATCAGTGGTTAAGACTCTGTGCTCCCAATGCTGGGGACCTGGATTTGATCGCTGGTAAAGGAACTAGATTCTACATGCCACAGGTGGGATTCCACATGGATTCCACTAAAGATTCCACATGGTGCAACAAAGATCAAAGATCCCATGTGACACAACTAAGACTTGCCACAGCCAAATATATACATACACACACACACACACATATATATATATATATTTTAATGAAAGAAATCAATCTGGGGTAAACCAGAGGATCATGAAACTGTTCTGACCCAAGGGAGTTCCTACTGTTTAGCAAACCCCTCTCTTCCTCGGGCTTGCACAACCATAGTCTAAGGGGATATTTTAGCTCTGAAGCCAGAGATCAGGGCCCTGCACACACTCCAACATAAAGATGTCCATTCTCCCGGGCCCTTCACAGGCTTTGCTGATTAAGGGTCTTTGCCTACGGTGTCTGGGACATCTTCTCTCTCCCCTCTGCCCTGGAACCCTGGGAAGTGTCCACTGGGGTCTATCACTTCTTGGGCATCAATGTAGGGATGACCCTGCTCTTTGGTGTTGAGTCAGGGGCATTTTATCCACAGTATGAAAACATGTTTTTTTCTCCCTTTTCCACCATCCAATTCTTGGGCCTTTTACCACTCATAATATTTCTGCCAGAGAGAGGACCCATGAAGAATTGAACACCAGTCATTTTATACTATTTCAGCCACTCCAGTAAAACAACTGGAACAGACTCAAAAGTATGATTAAAATGAAATGTGTGGGTTCTTGGTCACTTTCAATGAACCTCTCTTCTGCACCAGCATTGTTTCGCGAATTAACTTTCAAGGAGTCTGCCATTTCACCTCTTTGGTTCTCGTGATGCTCCACAGAGCATTTCACCAGCACCAGATCACCTGATTAAACAAGGATGTTCTTGGTAGAGTTTTATTTATCTCCCCAACCCTGCCAGTATTCATCAGAAGGTGGGGGGGCTCTGGTTTCTGAGTCACTAGACATTTTGTTCCTCAGATCTTGGCCCTCACTTATTTGATCAACACACAATCACAGAGGAACCCAAAGGATTAAACCAGAGGTGAAAGAGAAGTTAGTCATCTTCACTCGCTATCGGGTAAGCATTGAAAAGTCATGGCTTTGCCTTCTAGCAAGCTCTGCCACACGGGAATGGATTGTGAAAAGATTTCCTCTCACTTGAAGTCCTTATAGAAAGAATTTTTTTTCCCCATTTTTAATTGCTTTATTATTATTTGGGCTATTGAGTTGTGTGAGTTGTGTTAAAGAATTTTTTATGCTAGCCAGTTTGGATGTTTGTTTTTTTTAAAAATAACTTTTTCTATCTTATTGAGGTACAGTGAAAGGCATATGTTTTAACATACAGTTTGATGTCTTCTACAAATACATACATCCTTATAACCCAAACCCCTCTCAAGATTTAGCATATTTCTATGACCCAGTATGTTCCCTTATCTTCCTGGTCAGTTCCTCCTATTCACCCAACCTTAAAACCATTTGCCTTTTTTTCTTTAAATCATAAGTTAGTTTTACCTATTTTAGAACTTCATATATTGGAATCATACAGTATTTATTTTTGTGTGCAATGCTTGTTTCACAAGGTCTGAAACCGCAATTACTTTTTCATCAACCTAATATTATGGACATTCTTGTATAAGTCATATCATATCTTGTATAAGTCATAAGTCCATGATATGACTTATACCTTTCCTTTCTCTTGCATGAATGCCTAGGGGTGGAACTGAAGGGTCAAAGGGTAGGTGTATATTTATTAGAAATGGCTAAACAGTCTTCCAAAGTGATTATATCATTTTATAATCTCATTCATAATGTTTAAGAGTTCTAGATGCTCCACATCCTCACTAACAGTTGATGCTGTCAGTCTTCTGATTTTATTGTTTCCATTTATCTGTCGAGTTACTCTTCTGTTTACCTTACTTTAAATCCTTCAACATCTTTATAGCAGCTATTTTAAATTCCCTCCTTATTAATTTCAACATTTGCATCAATTATGAGTCTAGTTCTATTAACCTTTTTTTCTTCTGGTTATGGGTCACATTTTCCTGCTTTTTAAATTTTCCTGTAATTTTATATTATGTGGTGGGCATTGTGGATACAATGTTGAGAATCCGTATCATGTTAATTTATAGCCACATTTAATTTACTGGGGCTTTAAAACTGATCCTGTCGAGGCTTGGATTTAGGCTTTGTTAGGGTGAGGTGCTGCCTCAAGAGCAGCACCTATTCCAGGGCTCTAGTACTCCTCCTCTTGTGGTGTGATCTTTTTCATGTTTCAGCTGAATGCCTCAGGTGTTATCTCTCTACCTTCTGGCTGGTTCCAAACTGCAATATTTCACAGACTATAGGACTTCCTCTGACTCACAGAACCTCAGTAACTATTTGGTAGTATGGAGTCTTAACCACATTTGTACACAATTTAACATTTTGCAAAAGACTAAAGGAGATCCCTTCTTTCCAGTACTCTACTCCATAAATTCCAACCACCCCAGAAGCCCTGAACACAAACTCGACTTCCTCTGCCAGGCAAGATGCTGAGTTCCAGTCTTCTGTGTAACAATTTTTAAAGTGCTTCCAGGAGAATGTCAAGATGAGTTTTTAGGTTTCTGCATATCTTTCCATTTTATCCATAATCACAAGTCTGTACTGTTTTCTAATACCTAAAAATAGTTGTTTCACATGTTATGTCCAGTTTTATAGTTGTTCACAGCAGAAAAATACTTCCAATACTCAATAATCCACTAGAGCCAGAACTGTTTTGATATTTAATACTTCTATAAATGGGAAGCTGCAGTTCTTTGGTGAAATTTTAGTTCATTGACTCTGTATCTGTTCTCCTGGAGGTAAACAACTCATACTAACTCTTCTATGCATAACATTATCAAGACAAACATATGCTTAACGCTGTTAAGATTAAGAAGAAGAAAAAAACAGTTATTTGTTTTCTTTTCAGCTGCTGTCATCTTATAGCCCCATAGAATTTATTTCTATATCATTCATTAACTATTTATATTCTCTGTACTCTTTCTAGCCTTCCATTCTTATCTTAAAACCAAGAGACTAAACCTAAATTTAATAATACCCTACATTCTATACTGTTTGGCCAGATCTTGCTGTAATAGACAGATACTGTTTTAATGTGCCTAGAACATCAGCAAACATGTAGCAAAAATTTCCTCCCCAAATTCAGTCATGTTCTACTCTTAAATTACTCCACCCTGTGGCCATAATTGACTGGTTTAGGTAGTACCCATCTACCCCAGTTTGAACCAATCAAAGTTCTTCACTGACAATTTTTTCACTGAACTTGAGGGAAAAAATATTAAATCTCTAATCGTTAAAGATACAGGATTTGCAGCTGTTAAGTGCCACATTCCCTGACTGGGGAGGAAACAAATCTTCAGTGAAAGAAAATGATAAGCTGATAAGCAGAGAAGCAAGTCAGAGAAAGGAGAGAGAGACAAAAAATACATTCTGGTATCTCATGCTAGTGTTCTGGTCCGTAATTCCAGAGGTTTCCAAGGCCTCCAGGTATTTTCTACTCCTTCTATGGTTCAGTTACATCAAATACCTGTACTCCTTCAATAAATTCCATAAGAGAGTTCATATTGGATTTATCACTGCCCTAATACTTTGAAAAAATGAGAAAATCACTTTTTTGGGTCTTATTGACTAAATACCTATTAATATAGCTCATAGTCATGTACAATTTAAAATTATAGTACTACCTGCTAGGTTCATACTTACAAGTTCATACTTGCATGTGTTTATTATGACAACATCTGGTAATTTTTTTTTATTAATCTGGGAAGATGATACATTAACATTCAAGTCTATACACTAACCCTAAACCCAACATTTTGCTTATCTACTATTTTTGATTACCTACTATAACAACAGTGTTAATTGCTCAGTCATGTTTGACTCTTTCCAACTCTGTGGGCTGTAGACCACCAGGCTCCTCTGTCCATGGAATTCTCCAGGCAACAGTACTGAAGATTCCCTTCCCCAGGGGATCTTCCCAACCCAAGGATCGAACCCTGCTCTCCTGCATTGTGGGCACATTCTTTACCGTCTGAGCCACCAGGGAAGCCTCGTCTACTATAATAGTTTCTGATAATATTTTGCATAAATGATTTCTTTCTACTTAAGATATCCACTTCACAGCAAAACAGAGGTTATGTATTAAATTTCATGTTGATAGAAACTGAGTCTCAGAAATGTTAAGAAACTTGCTAAGGGCAAAAACGTTCCTGTGTGTGAGCATTAGGACCAGAACTCATAATTCAATCAGGGTGTTAGTTCCTTAACCGGGAAAGTCTATTTCTATTAATGCAATTTCAGATTATGTTAACTTTTTGAGAAGTTACATGGCACTACTGGCTCATACTGAATTAATAATCTACTAAAATCCTTTGATAATTTTCATAAGATGACAATTAATCTATTTTTTTATCCAGAATATATACAAAGCAATATTATGAAACATAAGTGCAAGACATTTATTCTTATTGAAGTGTCGTCCAAGTTCTTTGTTCTTCCTTATTGATCTTCCCGAACTTTGATTTTTATCTAATGTAACTTAGTATTTCCATCAGTGTGTCTAACAAATCCACAGACTGTGTTTAAATTTGATGAAATGTCCAGAGCCACTCATAAGTGTTTACATCTGCAGAATGACATCCATCCATACCCATGTTTGTGTGTACACACTTTGATTTTAATTACTGACCAGCTCTGAATCTATCTAGATCTATATGCAGCCTGTATTTGCCCATCCAACACTTACTGAGCATTTAGTTTTGACTGCAGCAGAGCCATCAGTGCCTCACCCATATACTCTTAGGCCTTCCCACTATAGTATATGCCCACCCAACTTCCACTTGCCTGAGGGCTTCCTTGGGAGGCCCCTTCCATCCTCACCTGTGTGCAAGGCAGCCCAGACACGGTGGAGAATTAACATCCCTTAGAAGCAACCCCAGTTCCTTTGCCTTAAGTAAGATAGTTCTGAAACCTCCTACCCTGACTCCAGAGTAATAACCCACTTGACAATGCACCCTTCATAAACTGCTTTCCCAGTTTTCCCCTAGAATCATCTTTGAAGTAAACTATTTGTATTCAAACTCTTGTCTCAGGATCCGCTTCTGAGAAAATCAAGCTAAGACATTTAATTTTCACCTAAACAAAAATGCCCTTTAAAAGCCTTCACCATTATTATCTGTTTTGCAGATGAGAAAACCACAGTAAATTAAGTTGCCTAAGGCTCACAATTGGTAAATAGAAGAGTTAGGGATGGATTCGAAAGACCACAATGTAGTGTGGCCTCACATGGCCTCTTCTGTAATCTGTTCACTTCCTTCTTGGGATCAAGTTCTACCATGACCATGGCATTCCCGTGATTAAAACTGTGTGTGTGTGTGTGTCTGGTGGGGTGTTGTGGGGTAGGGAGGAGAATAATACATTCTCTCAGTCACTTAACTCCAAGTCCTGCCTCTGACAGTAGGATTGAAGATTAAAGTCTACAGTTCTGTTTTTGGTCTTTCTGGATACTAGCAAATCAGCATCTCAGTGTTGAGCAGGGAATGGGCTGAGTGTTTTGTGGGATGTCACGTGCAGGACATGAATAAGTATTTCAGTGCTATGTAACCAAAGTTGTTGTTGTTTAGTCACTAAGTTGTGTCTGACTCTTTGGGACCCCGTGGACTGTAGCCCACCAGGCTCCTCTGTCCATGGGATTTCCCAGGCAATGATACTGGAGTGCGTTGCCATTTCCTTCTCCAGGGGATCTTTCCAACCCAGTGATAGAACCCATGTCTCCTGTACTGGCAGGTGGATCCTTTACACTGAGCCATCAGGGAAGCCTGTGTAACCAAAGTATCTTATTCTGGACTCGCCTCATTGCCTTCTTTAAGACAGACATAGCACTCTAATTCATCACCCAAGAAATGGGACTAGATTCCTTTGAATTTTCTGGAACTTAATCATCTGTTTTTCTTAGCTCTGAGAATACTTTTCTCTTTAAGATTTCAATACAGAAAATTATAGGCGTATACCACAGTAGGCAAAAACAATGTAAGGGACCTCTATGGACCTACCCAGCTTCAACAATGATCAGTACATGGCCAATCCATCTGTATCTCCACTTACTTCTCCCTTTCATGTTTTTCGAAAGCAAATCCCAAACATGATATGTCATTAGTAACTATTTCAGTATGTATTTTAAAAAAGAACTTCTAAGGAAAAAAAATGCATCATTAATCTGCCTAAAATAAAATCAACAGTAATTACTTAATATCATCAAATATCCAGTCACTAGCATATAAATTTCCAAGTACATATAATCATAAAATAATTATGAATATATGTGTGTATATATTTAGAAAAATGGTTCACAGATTATGACTGGTTGACAAATCCTTAAATCTCTTTTAGTCCAGAGAATCCTCCTCTGTCTTTCTTACAAGTTTTAGGGTACTTTCTCAGTTAACTGAAGCTAAATCCATCTCAGGCAGACTTGGTGCTTGCTGGCCAGGTAACAGGACTCTGAGCCATGGAGACAGAGAGGCTGGGGGAGTCATGGGCACAGTAACTGCAGGGAGTGGGTCCTTCCAGGTTTATTTAAAGCAGTTACCAGTCAGGTGAACTCCAGTCACCAAGCGCTTGGCTCATCCTTGGCAATAACAGAGGACAAAGTCCAGCAGCCAGGGGTGTGGGAACTACAGCTCTCTTCTGGGAAGCAACAGTCAGAAGCTAGAGTGACTCACTGTGGCCTGACACACCTGGGAGTGGGGGTCAATGAGGAACCCACCAAAGCAGGTTTGGATGGAGTAAATCTGGGCCCCAGGATGCTAGTGAGCTAGGGAGAATGAGGGGAAGGAAGCACGAAAACATCCCCGTGCATCTGGCATTAAATAAGTGAATGCAGAATTAACCAAAATAATTAACTGCTCATCAGATTTAAGGATGCTCTGCAGGCTGTAACTACATTCTAACAAGATAGACTCATAAATCATAATGCTGGGACATTTCCTGGCTTCTTAAATGTTGTGGCCCCCTTAAAATGGGGTTGTTCACAAGATTACAAAAACAAGTCCTGGAGGACAGAGGTTAAGAGACATCAGTGCAGGGAAGCCAGACATAGTGACCTTTGCTCCTTCACCCGAGAAATTCGCAAACGATTTCACCCCTGGCTGCCTTACTGCTCTGGGATTCCACTCTCGCCTTCACTCTAGAGCTGCCAGTCTCTGAAAAACAGTGCCTCTGGTCCCCACTCTCTTTGCTCATGTCAATTAACCATTGTTGCCTCTACAATGGAAGCTCCATCCTGGCAGCATCTTCTGCCTGAAGACTTTGGTAAGAACCTCAGCAGTTTCCCTAGGGCCCTGGACCACTCTCTGGAAAAGCCAATGCAGACCACATGGCCTCCCCCACACCACTGCCAAACATCTCTTCTACTCTGCAGAAGATTCACAGATGTACCAAATTGTAGCATCTTTGAGTTTCTACTAGGTATCTTTCCCAGTTGTTACTTCTTAAGAGTCAGAAAGTTAACAAGGCCCTAAGATTTTTCTCCAGTACCTGAAAGGAAAGCTTCCCTTCAGCAAAACCAGTCTGACTTTTCCTATTCATTAGGAAAAAAAAAAGCTCACCTCAAGACTTTTAAGTTAATGGGAGCATTTGTGTCCTTCATTTATTATAACTATAATCAGTCATAGTTATCATAACTTAATTAGCATTTAGCAATGAAAAGAAATGAGTAACTACTGTTCTTTTCTTGTAATGTCTTTAATTCCTCATTAGAATCATTTTAGTTGCCAAGCAACCTTCACTTTTATGTCTCATACATGAAGAGATTATGTCAGAATTATTTTTTAAAATCAATTTTAGGATGGAGTAGCAACTCTGTATGCTAGTACACCTCTTTATAAATATTGATTTTAAGATCAAAATTGTTTACCATGTGAATTATGAAAAGCAAAGAGTTAATTATAGTCAACCTACCAGAAACAGTTAACATGATTGCAGAACATAAATATGCATAGAATAGAATCTAGGAAGACACACCCAGCTGTGTCAATAGAGTTTATCTTGCTTTTGGTGGTAGAATGGATGAATGCACTTTTCTTCTTTTTGCAAGTCTGTATTTTGTAAGCTTTCTATAGTGAATATAATTTAAAAAGCTATTAAAATTTTAAAAGACAGACATGAGAACTGAGTTACAATTAGATCTTTGTAAATACTAGAAAATGGATGCTAGCTAAACTTACTGTGGTAATCATTTCACAGTATATATCAATCAAACCACCATGCTGTACACCTTAACCTTACACAGTGATGTATGTCTGTTTCTCAAAAAAACTAGAAAAATGTAAGTATGTGAATTGAGTTAGTCAGATCTTTGTAAATACAAGAACTTACAAAGTGGCAAATTTTATGTTATGTACACTTTACCACAATAAAAAAGCCTATGCAAGTACAACATAGATTCAGTCTAATTAATAATTTAGGGAAAAATGGATTTAAATTTGGTTGGACTTCTAATTCCTCACCCCAAAGATATTGACTCTTCTAATAATCAAAAGTACTTTCTTTAAAAATGTACAAGTTCCCAAAGGACTTTTAAGTTCACATTCAACATCATAATTGAAACCTGATTATGGCATTTTCAGTCTCAGAAATCATTTCAGGAAAATGACAATAGGGGAAACTGAGGCTCTGAGTTACAAAATGACAAGTCTAAGTGCTCTGGATTTAAGCCAACGACAACCTCAAAAACAGAACTGAAAGTTTCTTTTTTTTTTCACTGAAAAGCACCAACAAACTTTTACCAAACATCCACAACAGTGGAATATGAAATTACATCATAAAAAGTGAAGTGAAGTCCCTCAGTCGTGTCCGACTCTTCACGATCCCACAGACTGTAGCCTACCAGGCTCCTCCGTCCATGGGATTCTCCAGAATACTGGAATGGGTTGCCATTTCCTTCTCCAGGGGATCTTCCTGACCCAGGGATCGAACCTGGGTCTCCCGCATTGCAGGCAGATACTTTACCCTCTGACCCACCAGAAAGCCCTCATCATACAATGGATTTAATAAAACTTTGATTAAAATCAGAATGGAGGGACTTCCCTGGTGGTCCAGTGGTTAAGAACTTGCTTGCAATGCAGCGGACAGGGTTTCAACCTCAGTAGGGGAACTAAGATCCTACATGATGCGGAGCAACTAAGCCCTGCGCCACATCTAGAGGGACCACATGCGGCCACAAAAGGAAGATCCCGCATGCTGCAACTAAGGTCATAGCAGCCAAATAAATGAGCAAATAGCAAAAATGTCAATGGAATAGTCACCAAATCTTTAGAACAGGGTTTTTTTTTCAAGTTTAGAGTTAATACAGGAAAAGATAACAGATAAAAGAAAACATCAACAATTTAACTACATAAAAATGTAAAATTTCACTTCATTCATATCCCAAAACCAACATAAAAATGGAAAGGAGTGAGGAAAAAAATGCCAGTAACAAATACCAATCAAACAGTTAACAGGCTTTAAAAAAAAAAAAAAAAAACACCAACATAAAAAGCTTTTGCAAACCTCTAATAAGAAGAACATTAAGCAAGTGATAAATAGGCAAAGGATATAAACAGTTCACAAAATCAGAAATATAGTAAGCAATGAACTTATGAAAACACCTTCAACAAAAGCTTGCTTTTATATATCAATAGTACCTGTTACCACATGGAGAGATACGAAGGCAAATGATTAAACAGATGGAATCAGAAACAAAGAGTGACAGCAGGTAATATATAAACACATCAAGAACAGAGTCACAAAATTGAGGTTTAGCTGACCAGAAATAAGGGAAAATTTAATCATGGAGAATTTTTAGAGGAGATAAATTAAGAGAACAAAAACACAGAGTGATAACTTTGACTCTAGAATGAGAATCTCTCAGTATTAAAGTTCCACTGTGACATCATTTTAATGTTATATAGTATACAGCACTATAATTCAGTGTTTGTATACAATACACAGTGATCACCCCCCAAAGTCTATTTACCACCTGTTGCCATACAACTGACCCCCTGCACCTCTTTCCTCCAACCCGCAGTCCCCTTTCTCTTTTGTGACCACAGAACTGTCACTTCTTTAAGAAAATTTCTCAACTTCACTGATACATAACTCTTTATCTCTAAGGTATATTGTTCCTTTTCTTTGAAGAACACATGGAGAGTTGTTTTATAAGATATTTAGATGAAAGAAAGAAGTAAAACAAAGGCAAATAATATTTCTCCTAACAAGGTAACACAAAGATTTCCAGCTTTCAGCTTCCTACCTTGGCCATGTAAGCATCCTCTGCAGCTGCAGGAAAGTGCTAGTAAATGTTTAGCAATGTCCTCTCCAGGGGTGGGCTGAGAAAAAGCCCTGATTAGTAGTGTTGGCCCATTTCCTTGGTGTAAATACTCCCAAAGCAGGCAACATCAAGCTCCTGGCAAGACTTCATGACCATGGAGCTGGGAAGAGACGCAGGTGTGTCTACCTACTATATGTATTAATACATGTATGACATGTATGTGCTATACATGAATATCATACTGTTACAAAGCATTCATGGGCTTCCCTGATGGCTCAGACAGTAAAGAATCTGCCTGCAATGCAAGAGACCTGCGTTGGATCCCTGGGTTGGGAAGATCCCCTGGAGAAGGGAACGGCTACCCACTCTAGTATTCCTGCTTGGTGGACTCCATGAACTGAGGAGCCTAGCAGGCTGCAGTACGTGGGTTGCAAAGAGTCAGACAGTACTGAGTAACTGAGCACAGTACACACACAGCAGACAGCATTCGTACCATACAGACACAATGAACATCATCTCAAGATCATGGATGACAGTAAAATGCGATGATATATTAGGAAATGATGGAGAAGGCGATGGCACCCCACTCCAGTGTCCTTGCCTGGAAAATTCCATGGATGGAGGAGCCTGGTGGGCTGCAGTCCATGGGGTCGCGCAGAGTCGGACACGACTGAGCGACTTCACTTTCACTTTTCACTTTCATGCATTGGAGAAGGAAATGGCAACCCACTCCAGTGTTCTTGCCTGGAGAATCCCAGGGATGGGAGACTGTGGGCTGCCGTCTATGGGGTCGCACAGAGTCGGACACGACTGACGCGACTTAGGAGCAGCAGCATTAGGAAATGATGAGTTTTGAGAGTTTATTTTTAATATAATTGTAAGTTTATGTAATTTAATTTTTATTGATGGTTGTGTGTAGCAACTGGCCAGCCAAACTCCTGAAGAGGTAACAACTTGTTCTTGCAGAGTAAGGCTTTCAAGATTGTGACAGCATCCAATTGAGTGTGGTGCCCTGTGTATCTGCAGAGGCCGTGTGAAGCTCGCCTGCTTCCACTCTCACTCTTTCCCTGCTGTCTTCCTCATAATCACTTTAGGACAACCACAACAGCTGGCAGCTCAAACTATCTGCAGACCAAGGCACTAAGTCCAGCAGCTGTAACTACTCCAGGAAGAAACAGGCGGGTCCTTCCCTTGGAGCTGGGCCAGAGGTGAGGCCTGCACTTCAGATGACCTTCCCCGGTGGTCTCACCACCCATCACTGCTGGTTCAGCCAACAACTGAACATAACATATTGCTTTTTTTTTGGCCATATTGGGTGGCATGTAGCATCTTAGTTCCCAGTCCAGATCCAAACCTGAGCCCCCTACATTGGAAGCACAGTCTTAACCACTGGACCATCAGGGAAGTCCCCTGAACATATTGCTTTTGTTTTCACACTACTTCCTAATGTGTTTCCATCATGAACTTAATAACCTTCATGTCAACAGAGGGCCTTAAAAGTCTGCTGGAAAAGCAGCACTTTTGGAGCAGTGCTCAGAGGCGGCACTGCTCCAGTTCCCCCAGCTAAGCCACTACTTGCGAGTCTTGACCTGCGGGGGACAGGCACACTCTAAGAAGCCAGGCCCTCCAGCACCACAGTGAACTGGGCTGAGTGTGGCTTAAAGGTGGAAATGCAGGTTGGGAATGCTGCCTTTGCAAGCCAGGAACCAAACTATAGTAATGACAGACACCCACTTTCTGTTTATTCCATGGCCAAAAGACTGACAGGTGGGAGTTTTCAAAAGAGTTCCTACATCTGAGAAGGGATAGAAATGCAGATAAATTTGATGGAAGTGGGCACAGTGTTACAAACCAGCTAAGGGTTTCTCTTGTTAGATCTGGACTGACTGCTTCAGACATGCCCAGGAGGCTGGCTTCACCTCACGACTGTCTGGTTCAGAGAGCTGAAAAGCTATTTGCTCTATTGTTTTTCAGAGGATTTATATTCCTCAAGCTTTCCATGTTTCCTTAGAAAGCCTGAGAAAATGCTCTGATATGTCCAAGAAGCAGGTATGTGTAGGATGGTATTTCTCAAAATCAGTTTGTGGGTCACCTCCCTCAAAGCCACAGTGACTGCAGGCTTAATGAAAAATTCTGGAGTTGACCCCCAGGAATCTGAGTGCTGAACACACCCCACAACGATGACTGCTCCTGTTAAAGTTGGAGAACCTCCAGTACAGTGGAGAGAACAGGAATCTGAGACCAGAGGCCAGACCTCAGCAGCTCTCCCACTCAGGAGGGAGGCCACTTTCCACAGGTTAGTAACTTTCCTGAGCTTCAAATGCCCATTAATTAAAAAAGCAAAAATAATATCCACCTCACAGGGTTGTTGTGAACATGGATGAGACCAGTTCAGGTAAAGGTCCAGCGCCCTACTGCACAGACACTTATTTACTGACACCGTCAGTTTCCTGTCTACCTGTCTCTCTTTTTCTCTCAGTAATCTCACTTCTCTGGCTGGAGTTACTGAACTAAAATGCTCAACCTTCCTGAACACTGTCAACCTTATGCATGTACACTATGAGGACCACCTCTGTTCTCTGTTGCAGATGGAGGTCTGCTCTAAACACCATCGCACAACAGAGCACGGATGCAAGTGGAGGGGACTTCCCATCTCCTCCTTTCTCAGGCCTGGCAGTCACTGTGTCTCACACCCAGGAGAGGGCAGACATGCCAGCCGGGCAGTACGCAGCATCCCCATCACACAAGACGAGTTCACTCCAGGGAGCTAAGAATGGTCATACCTGGGAGCTGCTCTGATGCCCAGAAGTTTCAGGACGTGGGTGCCTTAAGGACCATCCACTACAGTGAAATCTTGTAGCTATGACTCCCAGAGATGGGACTTCCACCAAGGAGGCTACTGGTACCACTGTGGTCTTCACAAAGGGCCTGTGCTCATGCCGGCCAGCCTTCCTGACCCTACACGTGGTTTTGTTCCTTGGACTTGCTGGTTCTTGGATGTGAGTGCCCTTCAATGTCACGGCCCTTGGCTTCTGGCCTTGTGCCTTTGTTGCCTCTGGACACCTGGCTTTGGTGCAGACTAAAGCTGCAGAGTGCTGAGGAGCCCTGAATCTTGCCTCTGCCATGGAGGGAACTGTAGTCCCAACAAGTGTGTGTGTGTGTTTTTGGTTCTAACTTTAAAAATAGATGTAGTGTTTTATCTTTAATTAGCTGAGGTCTATACAATGCTTTTAACAACCGATGTCTATACAGTGCTTTTAACAACCAACTGCAGGAAATATACCTATTAGTGGTATGAGAAATAAACCTACTAGTCTTGGGGTTTTCTTTTTGGGAGACACATGTATACACAAATTTTAATTAACTCAGAATTTGTTTGAGAGAGAATTTCAGGCAGATACCTGGTATATGGATAGGGCTCAATAAATATTTCCTGCATTGAATGGAATTTAATTTCTAATCCAGGCAACAGCAAGCCTGCAGATTGTGGGCGCAGAGAATAGACGTGTTCTGTGCAGCCTGAAGGGCTCCCGAGTGAGGGGAGGCTTGCCCTGGGAGAAGAACCCAAACATGGCCCGGCTCAGGTTGCAAGAGGCTTCTGGGAGGGGAGACATGAAGGCAGTTGTTTTAAATCTCATAGGTTTTATTTATTTTCTTGTTTGTCCATGGAGATAGTAATACGAGACCTATTTCACAGTTGTTTTTAGTTTAAAAGAAAATCAATACATATAGCCTTCAAACACACACACACATGATAAATAAGATACTACTGTTTCCTCTCTCATTGACATGTAAGACAAAGACGCTGAGGTTCTTCCCATGCCCCACCTGGGAGCAGGACTGTTTGCTGACGGTCCCTCACTGAGACATGCCTGCAGTTTTCTTTCTGATGCTGTCACAGTTGTCTTACGTTCAGAGGGGGGGCAGAATTGGGATATCTGAAACCTTCCATTTGACTCTCAAAGCTGGCAGCCCTCTTACAAAGTGAAAACATTATAAAGAGCTCAGATGATCTCATAGGTCTTTCCTACCTCTGAAACAGATGGTGTGATTCACATACATTTGACATAAATGTACCAGGTTGTGATGATTTGCCTCATTATGCATTTGCCTGGATTCACCAGCAATAACACGGTAAGGATGTAAAAGCATGACCTCTGCTTAAAACAGAAGGTGGGGGTGGGTTGTTTCACGGTGAAGACAACACACGATGACTCAAGCTCTGAATTTCTAATCACAGATCTGTAACCTTGTGTGTGACACTGGGAAGCTTGCTAGTACACCCTTAATTTGCACGTGCTGGTCATCCACCCTTAAAGGCCTTGTAATAAGTCCTTCCTCTGAGAACAGTGTGGGATGTAATTAACGGTTAATAATACTAAAGGGGGAGCAGTCTGTACAGACTGCCAAATGCCCAGGATGCCTTAGAGTCTAGTAGCTGGAGCTGCTAGAAGAATGTAAATCCCACACTGCTTTTTCCCTTTGAGCCAACTGTTCACCCAGGCTGGCACCATTGAACAGACTTTCTGCAAAGAAGGGAATATTTTCTATCTACTCTGTCCAGCTGCTACTGCTAAGTCACCTCAGTTGTGTCCGACTCTGTGCGACCCCATAGATGGCAGCCCACCAGGCTCCCCCACCCCTGGGATTCTCCAGGCAAGAACACTGGAGTGGGTTGCCATTTCCTTCTCCAATGCATGAAAGTGAAAAGTGAAAGTGAAGTTGCTCAGTCGTGTCTGACTCTTAGCGACCCCATGGACTGCAGCCTACCAGGCTCCGCCGTCCATGGGATTTTCCAGGCAAGAGGACTGGAGTGGGGTGCCATGGCCTTCTCCGACTCTGTCCAGCAGCAGGTACCATTCATGACTCTTGAGCATTTGAAATATGGCTGCTGAGGCTTAGGAACAGAATTTTACATTTGATTTAATTTTAATTAAAATGTCTACACAAATAGCCACATAGAGGTAGGGGCTACCATATTGGACAGCAAAGCTATAGCCAATTCAAAGCATCTACATCAAGGTAAGGTTGAGAAAGTAGTAAAAAATAAATTAATAAATTAACTAATCAGTCTTCATGTTCAAAAGAGTTTTTTTCCCTCCACCTTCTTTTCCAAGTTGGTGGGAGGAGTGGCTGAAACCTGAGTTTAAAGGGAGAGATTACCCAAAAAAAAAAGAAAAGAAAACTTTTCCCACATTTCAACAGTACTATTTCCCTCTTTTCATGGGTATTCAAATGAGACTTCTAAACTCATGAAGAAAAACTAAGCCAGACTGTTTTATTCTAAAGCAAAACTCTTCTATATTAATCAGAGAAAATAACAAGTAAGATAGCTCAAAAAAATTTAAAAAAAATTAACCTTGCTCATTACTATTCTCTGATCACCTCCAAGGAGACCTACAAAGGCAGAAGTGACACAGCTGGCTGGCTGCCTGTCACCGCCCTGCTTGAATCCCCAGCTCCACACCCCTCCTCCACTGGACACCTCAACTGATAACCAGTGTCAAAAATCACAGACGAAAGTGCTGGTTCCCATTCCCTCCAGACATAGGGTGTCTTTTCTTTGCTGCCTCTTTCATGTAAATTCTGTGGCAGGAAGCCCTTCAGGACATCACGTGCAAAGCCTTGCCTTGAGATGGCACCTTCCTGCCTCCCGCAGCATTCTCACAGTCCTGCTCAGAGATTTGAACAGAGAGTGGCTGCTCTCCCCAATATGCATCCTCAACACCAGAGTGAACTTACTCCAAGTCTTCATGGTTTAAGGAATTTATTCTTCCTGCATGCATTAGCTTATCACTGCCCTGTCTTTTGCAAATTTCTCCCCCTAAACAGTGCATTTCTCAGGAATTCTAAGCTTGAATAATGGAAGAGGGGTTCAGTCACTGTAATTCTCCTCATGCAACAGCCAGTCAGGTGCAATTAGGGGCTTAATTAGGGACTATCTATGCTTCATGATAATGGTTAAAAGACCATTAGACTCAATGGGATTTTTATACCTTTGGGATTTTAAGGTACTTTTCAGTTCAATATAATCCAGGAAACAAAGTATCTTTAGCCCTCTTAGGATTCATTCATTGAGGGGAGTGGGTTAGGCTCGCTTATTCTGCAGGGCTTCAGAATTCCGTCCTGTATTTTTCAGGTTGACGGCTGGACGATTTGAAGGTTAGAAAAACAGCCCTGAACCCAGAGGGCAACTGCATGACTGGCACAGGAGGAAGAAAGGCGGCAGGATTGTTGGGTCCTGTTTCCTCAACAGTGAAATGGAAAGAGGATAAAAATGCTTATTCATGAAATAGTCACAGTGCCCTGCCAAAGACCAGTAAATAAGATGACCATGACTGTGTGAGAAGCTTTGCAGCTTATGAATTGGGAACCAGGTGAAAGTCAAGTGCCTGATGAACAATGGCTCATCACCGCCATGCTTCCCCCCATCCCCCTGGCTTCTAGTTTATCTCCTTGCATGGTTATTTTCCAAAGAGGTTAAATAGAAAACCACTTATTTTGCCCCTGAATTCATCCTTAGCTGAAAGACTAAAGTGTAAATAAATAACAATTCAATTAAAATTTAACGCTGAATTAGTAAAAAAAAAAAAAAAAGGCTCCTTCTTTTCCAAGTTAAAAAGCCTAAAACAAAAAAGCAGTGATTCTCAAAGTGAGGTTCTTGGATTAACTGCAGCAGCATCACCTGGGAAACTGATAGAACAGTAAGTTCTTGGGCCCCACCTTGGACCTTTGAGAACAGCCAGTCTGGGGGTGGAGCCCAGCAATCTGTGTTACCACAAAAACCGCCAGATGATTTCACAGGAACGTTTGAGAACCGCTGCTTTAAATCAATGTTGGAATCATGGGAACTATTCACTGCTTTGCTAAATCCAATTAAAGGAGAATCCCCAAAATGTCCAATTTTCCTAAGTCTACAAATAAGGTCTGACCGAGCACTACACAGATTCAGTGAAAGTCACTGAGTCGTGTCTGACTCTTTGTGACCCCATGGACTATACAGTCCATGGAATTCTCCAGGCCAGAATACTGGAGTGGGTAGCCTTTCCCTCCTCCAGGGGATCTTCCCAACCCAGGGATCGAACCCAGGTGTCCCGCATTGCAGGTGGATTCTTCACCAGCTGAGCCACAAAGGAACACAGATCCAGCCAATGAATAAATCCCTCATTCTGAGTTCTAAGAATCCCGTAAGTCATGCTACCTGGGATCCTATCAAGCACCTGGAATTTGACCAAGTCTTCCTTACGCTCCCTGGAATGTACCAGGGTGGGGTGTTCTGGGGCTTCTGAGCTGAGCCACAAGAGCTCATCGGCTTCCCAGTTGGAGACAGAGAGGTCCCCAAAGAGAAGAGTGGGTACCACTGATAACGGAACTCTATGAATTTTCCATCATTTCTTTTTCAGGGAGGGGAACAAATGTTTAGTAGTTTTCCATCACTATTTCATATATAACAATCAAAAGGAGAAGGCAATGGCACCCCACTCCAGTATTCTTGCCTGGAGAATCCCAGGGACGGCGGAGCCTGGTGGGCTGCTGTCTATGGGGTCGCACAGAGTTGGACACGACTGAAGCGACTTAGCAGCAGCAGTAGCAGCAGCAGCTGTGATGTATAGCTGATATAAAAATCTACTACTTTTTTAAAAGCCATCAGTAACAATTGTCAAGATACAGTCTTTTATCCAGGTTTGCATATTGACTCCATTTGAATCTAAATTTATGTATATTTTCTTGGACTGGCAATGTTTGTATCAGATTATAACTTAAATATATTTTATCAAGTATTAAAATTTAACATATATACCAAGTCCTCAATTTACTTTTTTGTGTGTTCTGAGTATATTCTGATCACTTGGTTCATGTGAGAAATTGCATATATGATGTAACCAAAACCCGATGCAGCCAAATGAATAAATAAATATTAAAAAAAAAAAAAACAATCAAAAGAGTGTGCCTACAATTTTTTTTTTTTAAATAGGGCATCTTTGCCGATAACCCTTGTCAGCTGTGCTGAGACGCTCACCCCTCGTGGTGTGTCGGGTGATGTCAGAGTGCAGCATCTAGACAACTCCCGGCCAACATGTCTGGCTGCTCCTTTCATAGATCCCCGGTCTTCAATCACACCGCTCATTTGCCAGTATCTCCCAGGCACAGACAGTTTGGCCTTACTCAGTCCTTTCCTATTCCACCACAACCACACTTCGAGAAGGTGAGGGGAATTATTCAGACTTTGCCATCCAATGATCCAAACTGCTGTCTGGTAACAGCGTTTCCTAGTCCTTGTGTGCCCGAAGACCACAAGAACAGAAAAGCGCCAGATGCACCATTACATTTTATGATATTTTTCATCACGAGAAAAACCTCCATCCTGAGAAAACTGGAAACACAAACTCTCCTCAGTAACTTTTCTCGCTTTAAATCGCACCTCTCATCACGACCTATTACACCCACACAGTCATGTGCCATAGGCACTGCACACTGTCTCCAACATTTCAAAGGCTCGAAAGCTATTTTTAAATCCCAAATGCAATGTAGGTTGCTATTCTATAAAGCACTTTTTAAGGAAGAACAAAGTAAAAGAGCCCCATTTATGCATGTGGGCAGTTCGCCAACTCACCAAAAGATTGAACACAGCTGTCGATGAGATCGTCCAGGCTGGCTCCTTTGGCAAAATGTCCCAGAGGCACCATCATTCGGAACTGGGTGATCTGGGCCAGGCTGGGATGGGAGGGGAGGGGGCTGCCGGCGGGCTTCACCTCTAGTCTCGCTTTAGGGGCTGCTCTGCAGCCATGAGACGGTTTCCTAGGGAAAGAGAAGAGGCAGGGAATAAGAGGAGAGCAGCCAGGGGACAGATCACACTGACAGCTCCGTGCTCTGTAGGCAGATAGAGGAGAAAAGGAGATACAACAATTAATCCCGGGAGTTGGGCTGATAAGACATACCCCTCCCACTTGGTAAAGGCATCAAGCGGACTGGTTGGCTGTTAAAGGGATATCTCTCAAGCAAATAGCAAGGTGAGATTTCAGTGTTGCAAGCAGGGCTCTTCAGCCTGGGGCGGGGGTTTCTTTGGCCTGCTTTCTCCAGTTCTTGAAGGGGAGAGGCAGACACAAGACCATCCTGGCAGGTTTTAGCTCCGAGCAATAATTTTTTTATTTTAGCCCAGAGGCCACTGACTTGTGTCTTAAGAATTGTTTCAGTTTGGTCCCATCTTCAGCTAAATTCATCCATCTTGAGCAATACCAGAGTTATTGTCGAAAGTCAGGTGGCCTCAAAAACATCTTTAAGGATGTGAGGAGAAGACAAAGACCGAGGACCTGTGTGCAGGGGGTGAGGGTTATGGAGGTGGTGTTTAGATAATAAGCTAAATCTTGGTTGGCTCTAAGATTCTGTTTTTCATTATTGATAGTCATTGAATCATTTTTATCATGAAACATCATTCTATCAAGTCCTTACTGATTATGAGAGCTTTATTCCAGACGTGAATGCAAAAGGACAAGTCTGAATCTGGAAACGGCTTAGTAGCCCAATAGGTCAGCTTCATCCACTTTCACTTAGCTTTATCTTTGGTCATGACCTCAAGAGTAAAAGTCAAGTTGTTGCAAAATGATATCAATAGGTTAACTGAGCATTTTATTTTTTCTTCCATCAAAAAAATAAACATACACAGAGACATATCTATCATCTCTGAAGGTTTACTAGTGATAGGTATTCTTGCCGGTAAATCCTTTGAGCATATTCTCCCCTTCTTACTGTGCCTCTGGCTATCATGTTTATTACCAGAGAAATATACCTCAGATCCATAACTTTAATTACTACGTATCTGATAAACATATGATGGCATCAATTTATCAATAAGTACTTATTCTATGAGTAACACACGTGTGACAGACCAGAGAGGACCAGTGAGACAGTCTGTGAATGTACTCTGCAAATTAGAAAACATACTTACTATATGTTAGTTGTTGCTGTAGTATGAAGGTCATCTGCAAGTTCCTGAATACAAAAATCTAGCTGGAGAATGAGAACCAGACCAAGTACAGATAACTCTACACATCTCAAATAACTGGCCTGTGAATATCAAGGGCAAGAAGTGTGATGTTCTCAGAGGAGGGAGAACCGGTTCCAGGTGGAATGTTGGGGAAAGCTGTAATCAACAAGATGTAATGTCACCCAGAAGGGGCTGAAGAAGTACTTGGATCAAAATAAAATACTGATGCACACGTGGATTTGGCGAAACCACCCTGTTAAAAGACAATGGGACCACTTACTACACAGCCAGACTCGTGGAGGAAACACCAGGCCCTTCGAGTTCCTTTTCAAAGTGGCTCCAGAACGCTGGTCTGGCATTGGCTGCTGCCACCTGTTCTGACCTATGACGGGCTCAGTGAAGTCCAATCAGAAACTGGCTCTTAGGATCTGCTAGCCCAAGGCAGTGATTTCTGAAAGATCAAGTTGGTATTATAGGACTTGATCAAGTTTCTGGCCACTACTGACTTTCACCCAGGCCCTGTGATGGCCCCAAGATCAGATCAATATCTGAAAATGAAAGGAAACAGTAATGGTCACCGGAACTAATACCTCTGATAACAGCAAGCTCTGTGATGGAGATTTACATAGTCTTTAAAGCTTACAGTCAAGATGTTATCTCCATTTCACATTTTGAAACTGAGTCTAAAAAAGGCTAAGTGACATAGACAAGGTTATATAACTCATATGTACTAGATCTGGGACTTGTACTTGGCACCTCTCGGATTCTGTTTAATAAATATTTATGGTGCCTGGAACTGTGCATCTTTCACTATTTTAGAATTAGCAAAAAGCTGGCTAGCCCCTCCGAGGTCATTCTCCAAGCCCTTCAACCATGCCTGTGGAAGTCCAGGCTTGGAAAGACAATGGGATGGGGCGCCAGTGCCAAGCCAGGTAGAAGCCAGGCCTCCTCTGCCCATGTCATGCTCTCTTCCCACCGCAGAAGCAGTGATGATCCTAAACCTGGCACTGGTTATCCACTGTTGGGATCAGTCAGCTTTCAGCCTTAGCTGCTGTCTGTTCACCATTAAGACCTCCTCCCAAGGCAGAGTTGGGAAAGATGAAAACAAAGTCCTTCTGGTTAGAAGTCTTTTTTTTTTCTTCTCATAGGTCTTCCACATTCTCCTAAGCTCAGAGAGATGAGGCCTCGGCAATGAGGCTGTCTCCTACGCAGCTCTTCCCGCTAGGACTGGGAGGTGGCTGTCCACCTCTGTCCCTTGACTGGCCAATCCAGGGAAAATTCCATTTTCTCCCTCAGTTGATAGCATCAACCATTCAGGACTCTGAAGACTGCCCAGACTCTAATCTGAGTAATGTTTCCCAGTGTCACCTGAAGGGGAAACCACTTTGGTCCAGGAGGTGATTCTCAAAGGTAGATGCTTTTATCAGAACTACGAGGGGCTGGTAACATTTACCCAAAACGAATGGACTTGAAGGGAGTATTTAGGGGAGGAGGAAGGTAAAAGGAAGGTGAGAGATGCAGTTGGCAGAGAGGCTGCTGAGACTCAGAGGGCTTGGGCAGGAGAAACCAGGGAGAAGAGAAACTGCTAAAACCCAGACGGCATTCAGAGAGGCTGGGAAGATGAGGAGTATGTGCACCATAAATTAGGAAACTGGGCAATTTTGTTGTGCTGTCTCTTGACTGGCTGCTTTGTGACAGACCTTCAAATTGTTCTGTCTTTTCTGGTGAAATGGCTATATATAAGGATTTATAAGCCACTTTCTTTTAAGCAGGTCTAAGGGTGTTTTTCCAATCCATAGAACCAATAGCCCCTAAGTCTGCAAACGCTTATGTATTTTTAAAGGACAGTAGGCAAATGTTTCCTCACCAGCTTAAAACAAAAAAGCCAGAGAGAAACAACTTGTAAGTGTTCCCTGAGGCTAAAACTGGTTAAGGCCCTATCTAGTTTGCTGAAGGAGATTTTCAAAACCTTGAACTGATTCAGGTGGAATCCTCTCCAGCCTCAGGTACCTCAATGGAGGGCACAATTTCGGGTTGAACTTTTTATGAAATTCAGTCCAGAAGAGTGAGGGGAGAAATGGACAATGAGAATGAAGGGAAACTCCCACAGTTTTCTTTGCAGTGAAAGATGGCTTTTATCGGCTTCTAGTGAGGATTTTTTCCAGTCCTGTCCTCTCCATCCTGCCATAATACAGCTGAATTTAATTTACCGGAGCCCCCTCCTCTCAATCCCATGCAGAGAACAGCGCTGGACCTTCACGGGCAGGGTGGGGGAGGGCTTAAAGGGCCAAGAGCTTTTAGTTCCAGGAGGTCCAGCAGGGCAAGGCTTCCTGCTGGACGGGGCACATTAGGCGCAACACAGTCTGCGTGGATGGAAGCGGGAAAAGCCCAGCTCGCCCGGCCCTCTGCTGAGCTCAGGCAGTTGTCGGGTTCTGGCCCTTTGGGGTGCAAACTCCAAGTTGCCCGGCCCCTCCGGGCCTCTTTACCCTGCCAACAGATTTTTGACTCACGGTCACTTTTCCGTCATTTTCTGTCACCCCAAGTCCCTCCTGAAACATGTCCCTAGGATCACAGTGGGTGAGGGGAGTGTAGGTTTCCACCCAAACGGTTGCGTGGCTCGCCGACCCCTGCGCGCCCGCGGCAAACGCAGTTATCCTTCCAGACATCCGCGGGGCCGGACGGACCGCCAGGTGGCGCTGCCGGGGCCGCGGCAGGTGCGCGGGGCGCTGAAAGTCCACGAGTGGGAGTCCGATGGGCCCAGCGCCGAGGGACCCGGGATCCAGTCGCTTAGCGCGATCCTGGGTCTCGCCGGATCAACTCAGGGCGCGCGTCCGCACAACAAGGCTCCCTCCCCAGCCCGTGGGGCGAGATGCGCTGGGCGACCCGGGCGCGTCCGTCCCTCGAGCCCGTCGCCCTGGACTAACCCGAGACCCCGGGAGGCCGCTGCCCTCCGCACCTCCAGCCCACAGCTTCCCATAGGGGGTGGCGCCGTGCTAGCCGCCGCACTCCCCATCCCGGCGAGGTCCCGAGGTCGTGCGCGCCGTGCCCCCCGCCCCAAGAAAGGAAACAGGCGCGCCTACTCACCGTGGAGCTTCTCTCGCTTTGCCCAGGGTGCCCATGGCCGCAGCCGCGCTCCCCGAGCCACCTCACCCAGCGCGGCGGGACTGGCTCGGCGGGGCGCGGCGCATCGCCGCCGTCACCGCCGCCGCCGCCGCCTGCCGAGCTCCTCCGCCCCGGGTCTCCTCGTCCGGGCCGCCCACCCGCCGCTCTCCGAGCTGGGCGAGCCCGACCGCGGCGCACCGCAGCACAAACTTTGTGTGAGCGCGCCCCCTCTCCCTCCTCCCTGCGCGCGCGCACACTCGGCCGCACCACCACCTGACAAGCGCTGATGGTTATCGCCCGAGGAAATGTGTGGCGCTCTTCAGCTCTTCCCCGAAACCTGCCCTCACTACTCCGTAGTCCCCGGAGGCCTGCGCCTCCCTCCACTCGCGCCTTTTGCTCCCGGCGCCTACTTCGGCCCGGGGCTGAAGTCGGAAGCGGAGCTGGAGGGGCGGGGAGGCTCCAGGTGCCTTGGATCCCACCCAGCCCGCGCCAGGAGTTCGGGTGGGAGCCGGAGGAAACGGGCCTCGCTCGGTGGCTCTCAGGGCAATCCCCACCCCCTGTGCCTTTCCGAATTTCAGTCCAGGCTCCCGAAGACCCCTTATGCCCTTGCCAGCCTCTCTTGTATACATCAGAGCGCAGATTCGAGGGTGGGGTAAGGAACGAAAACAAAGTTGTGGGTCCGCCTTAGCCTGTGCTTTTGAGTATCATCTTGTTAGTAATTAGCAACTGGGCTGGAGATACTTGTTCTGCACCCCGAGGAACACTCCAGATACGATCCGTATAAGGGGAGACACAGCGGATCGGCCTCTGTTGGGTATGGGAGTGAAGCGCACAGAGCTGGGGAGGAGTGGGAGAACTTTCTGACGGCAGATCTGATCATGAATGGTAAAAAGATAGTGATGACAATAGCAAATGTTGACTAGTACCTTGTGCTACGTGCTTTCCTCATTTACACCGTCTCCCCCAAATACCAAGAGGTCACTGTTTTAAAGATGAAAAATATTAAGGTTTAGAGCATAATATGCTTCCCATCATACAACTAGTACACACCAGAGAGAACCACGACCTGAACTGAGATCTGGCTGACTCCCTGTAATGGGTGCGAGACTGTCCTAATAACATACCAATTATCACTCTCACATGCCTTAACTCCAGCCACATTAGTAAGTTCCTTCCCAGCCATGATGTTCTGGACCTTAAAGCCTCATATGTATATGCCACCTTATCCTAAAAAGGAAATTCAAGATAGCTTACAAAGGTGTGTAATTCACCAAAAGAAGTGTATGAAATGAAATGTGAAATTAAAGTACATAAAATAGAGACAGAAATGAAAGGTTGCTGGTCTTTTGGTTTCTTTTAAATGCATCCCATAGAACAAGTGGGACCAAAGACTTTTCTCCTGGATTTCAAGTAGTCATGTTCAAAAAGGAGGCTTTGTCTAAAGTTCAATTTCTGTCACATGCAAGACAAAAAAACAAAAAAAACAATCGCTCATGAGATCAACTCTTCTGATACTGAGACCAGAAAGAAGTTTGAGAATGCTCATGAACATTGGGTAACAGACCCAAGTTCTCAGTCACAGCTGCATACACAGCTGAAGGAATATTTGGATGTTTAATATTAAACTATGGTACTCTTCTAGATTTACACTGAATATGCATATGTATATATGCCAAGATGATAAACACATACCTTTATATAAATGCATAATTATATGTAAATGTGTTTAGATAGACAGAGTACTGGGTGTATACACATAATACTGAGCACAGTTTCAGGGAGTTGCATACAGCTATACACCCTCAGTTCATTATGTAATAAGTACAGAAATGATTAGCTATTAGTTCACTCGAGAAACGAGTCTTGCTGAGTTTTCTAAAGATAAGAGGCCTGCATCTGCCTAGGAAGCTGCTTTTTCTCAGGGTTCCTGAGAGCTGTGCATTCTGCCTGCACCTGACTGGGTTTCTGGGCCCAGCTGAACCCTTTGAAGAGGCTTTCTGGTTGTTCCTACTTGAGCAATTTGTCTTTTCCAAACACCTTAAATATCAGACATTAGCTCCATCTCTTTCTTCATCTTCAGCCATGTGGTTAGTCTCCCTGGTCCTGTTTGAGGCACCTCTGACCTCAGAAACAAAGCACTCCTTCGTTACTTCATGTTCTCTTATCCTCTCTTCTGCTTCTCTAAAAATCCCTCTGATACCAGTAGTCAGTGCCTCTGTAACAGCTGAGAAAGGTTGGGGACCACTATCGTCTTCTGCTTACCCTTGGGTAAGGTCATTCCTTGGGATCCTTTCTCTGATATTCTTTCTTCTCTTAACCAGAGGCTCTTCAATGATATCCCTAGACCTTTTGCTCAGCTTTTTGTGAGTATCTGAGAAGGCTCTGCAACTAAAAATGCTTGCTTTCATCAGATTTTCTAAATGACCCACTACTCAAATTAGGTGTGCTTTTTTTTTTTCAAAGTAGGTGTTTTTAATTTCTTCTATTACTTCAACAGGACCCAAATGACTCCTGAGTCTGAATATCTAACCTTGATATCTAACATCCCAAACCACATTTCCAACTGGTCGCCCCCTTGAATTGTCCTCCAGGGCTTCCTCTCCATCTCCATCACCACGTGTCTTGGCCCCAGTTATCGCTAACCTGAACACGTGTCATAACTTCATAAATGGCCTCCCTAGTTCTTTAATCCTTTTCTCGTGTTGTTTTCGGAATTACCTGATCATGTCATTTGTTTCCAAACTGCCGAGTAATTTTCCTGTTGCCTACAGAATAAAAGACAAAGTTCTTAACATTGCTCACCTTCACAACTAACCAAACCTGTTTGGCCTGGCTTCCAGCCATGCCCTCCAGGCACTTGACCTCTTAGGTCATGACCTGGTCACTGCTGGTAATTGCCGTGCCCTTGCAAGCCTCAGTGCTTTTGCTTGTGTACTTGCTCCCACCTGTCATCTCTTTTCACCTAGATGCACAAAGGCAGTTATACTGAACTCATGTCAAATGGGCAATTCTGCTTCCCAGGGGCAGAGGGATAAAAACCCACCTTGCAGAATCTGCCTGATGACTGGTTAGGCTCGGAGAACCTATTGTCCACCAGAGCTTCCACTATGTGGCGTAACATTATTTTCATCCATTTGAACATCCATATGTTCACTGGGTCCCTACTTAAGTGTCAGTGCTTGGCATTGAGAATCTGAAGGAGAACAGGACAGACAAGAGCCTTGTTCACATGAGCTTACACGTCTAATAAATAGACAGTATCCAAGTCCAAATATGCCATGATGTTACATCCTGATTTCCAGAAGCTGCCACTGCAGTCGGGTCACCCCTGCCCTCATGGGACACCATGGGCTATTCCGGTTGAGGTACCCACATGCATCAGTGAAGACGGAGCTGCCACATTTAGGGATACGTAGCACTACAGGAGAGTGAAGAGAGATGGAGACAGAAAAGGAGGGAGGGGATGTGGCACCGTCATTTCCTCCTTTGCTAAGTTCCACTCCTGTTTCTGAGACGGGAGAATTGGCCTCAGTATTTTATTGTTGTGACCGGCTGCCCCACAGTGAACACTGCATTCCTGTTGTTGCTCACCTTGGACCAAAGCTAGAGAAACTGCCCATGTGAGAAGCAGCTTCATTTGCTATGGGCCCGTAGTTTGGCGCCTTGTGGTTGGACTCCTGCCTGTTTCTTTGTCCTCAGCATCTTCTTGTGGATGCAGCCCATGCTTTTCTGAGAGTTTCTCCATCCGCGGGCCAGCTCTTCTGGAGAGCATTCTGTCTTCCTCAGGTATCCTCAAGATTCTCCATAGGGAGTTTGATGAATGTCATGTAAATGATATTTTAAGATAAATCACCCCACACCTAGACTCTGCATATCCACTTTTGTTTTCAGCTGAAGGGGATGCTGCTTGTCTTTGTTGAAGTCCCTTCCCAGAGGCCCGATCTCCCTTACAAGTCATATTTCTTTACATCATGGAGCCCATATTTTTCATTTGATTTTGGAATTGTTTCAGGATATTAACAAACAAACAGAGATATATGTTGTTTCATGGCTTTTGCTCTTAGGGAGATGGGGGTCCCTGGAAAACTTTGAACAGAGGAGGGAAGGGATCCAAATTGTGCTTTACTAGGTCTGGCTGCTGAATTCCAAAGTGACTCATGGGAAGTAAGGGCAGGAGGTTCTCTGTGGAAGTGACCTTCATAATTTTCAGCTTCTGGGTCTGCCCAGTTGGTAGCTGTCAAACAGTTTTTAGTATTACTCCGTGGTGAGAAGTGTAATGTCACATCTTACACTCTGTGACTCAGATGTACATTTGTGCTATGCGTCAAACTGAAACACAAGTTGTGTGAAACACGATCCTTTCAAAAAATTTTTAAATGGTATTAAAAAACAAATGCAGATCAGGATCCCTAAAATTGATCCATCAGTTGGATGGGATCATATTATACAAAATGCAGTTCCAAGGCTTCCTGTCATGATAATAATACATCTCAATAGTTATCTCTGGGAAAGGGGAACTTGGTGACTCTGAGTAGGGGGACTGTTGCTTTCCATTGTTTCCCCTTCTGTGACTTTTATTTTTGTATTGTGTGCAAGCATCTAGCCCATCAATAAATCCTATTTTGAATCATTCTGGCATAGAAGTTCTTGCTTTCTGATGCTGGCCCAAATGGCTTTTAAAAAAAAAACAGAGGCTGAGACCAGGAAAGGTAACTTGTCAGTGAAACTGATTTGTTCAAGTTTATATATATATATATATATATCAAATGGTATGTTTTCCACAAATACTTAGGAGGCAGAATGGCACAGCAGTTCAAAGTGTGAGCTCTGGAGTTAGAATGATTTGAATTTCAGTCCTCATGCTTCCTTTGCAAGTTAACTTTTCTAGCCTCAGTTTCCCTATCTGTAAAAATGGGTACAAACAAGCCCTACCTCATGCAATTTTGCTAATGATTACATGACATGGTTTATGCCTGGCATGGACTGACCACTGCAGACACATTGATGTTTTTAGTGCCTGGTTATAGGGACACGAGGTGAATGTTTCAGTAAACTAGTAAGTGTTTTGCCACATTGAAGGGATACCTGCCCTTGTCTTGGTTGATGGGGAGCTGACTTCTCAAAGGAAGTGAGGCGTGGGTTAAGATATAAAGAATGAGATGAATAGTGAACCAAAGAGAAGTGAGGAGCAAGAAGAGGTGAGGTGAGGCCGGTGTTTCAGAGAAAAGGAAAATACAGAGGTAAGGAAGAAGCAGAGCCGAGGGCTTTGCTTTAACTAAACAGAGGAACTTACTCTGATTCTCCCCCACCCCCTGCCAATACATCAATAAGGCTCTCAAGTCTGACAATCTTACTGCCTTGGCAGAAACCAAGAGGCTTCTCATCTTGAAGAATCCCCTGTGAGCTCCTTGAATCCCTTGCTCCACTTTAGATGTGATTCAATTAAGGCTACTTCCCAAGTTTGCCTTTGGGTGCTTGAGCTGTGCACTACTGCAGAGAGCTGAGTTAATTACCATTCAACACTGAGCTTCTTTTCAAATGGCTGCCCTGCAATCAGAACAGCAACAGTTGAAAAGCTAAAACTAGTAATGCAACTGCTATTTTTAAAACCCCTATTGTGCACCCAGCACTACCCTAGCACTAATACTACTTAATCACTTAACACCTACAAAGACACAGGTAAAAGCTTAAAAAAAAAAAACAAAAACAGTTAATAGAAAGATTCAAATGGCCTGGACCAACCAAAGGATGTGGTTTTCTGAGTACAAAAACTGTTTAATATGTATTCAAAAAAGTACTGTGATAAGCATAGTATTGAAATGAAAACTCCTGAGTATTAATAAAGACACTTGCATGTGAGCAATGGAGAAAATCATTGTAAATTAATATGGGTGGGTGCTTCTCACACTGGGATCATCAGCAGACACGTACTTAGTCCTTAAGGGTCTAGAAGACTTTTTTTTCCCCCCTTTAAAAGGGATCATATTTAAGAAATACTAAAGTAGGCTGCTTCACACGCAACTTACAAACATTTTTACCTATTGATCTGACAGTGTTGGTTACCCCAGCCCACTCCCCTATGCCAAAGCCTAGCTTTCCATCCCACATGGGGTGTTGTGTCTTTTTATTCAGTCAGATTCTCTGTTGTGGGAATGGAGAGTGAAACTCTCACAGGCAGATAATAAGCCTGCTGCTGCTGCTGCTAAGTTGCTTCAGTCATGTCTGACTCTGTGCGACCCCATAGACGGCAGCCCACCAGTCTCTGCCGTCCCTGGGGTTCTCCAGGCAAGAACACTGGAGTGGGTTGCCATCTCCTTCTCCAGTCCATGAAAGGGAAAAGTGAAAGTGAAGTCACTCAGTCGTGTCCGACTCCTAGCGACCCCATGGACTGCAGCCTACCAGGCTCCTCTGTCCATGGGATTTTCCAGGCAAGAGTACTGGAGTGGGGTACCATTGCCTTCTCCAGATAATATGCCTAGGAAAGTGTAAATTGGGATGGAATAGTCTGACTTGCCTGACTCTGACATTGCCTCTGGATGTAAGGCGGGAAGCAAGCCCAACTAAGAAAAGTGTGACTTAATCTTGTAGGCAGACTTAACCCCTGTGACCCCTGGCTAAAGAGATGGTGTTTCACAAATAATCAAGTCACACCCAAGACAGCAACTTGAAAGTTAGAAGTGCATTGATTAAAAAACAAAGGTGAAGGCTTACATTTCCTCCAAGTATTGATCAAGATTGATCTACCACCATGTCTAATTGGCAACAGACTCAAACACTTTGATTGAAGTCATTTCTTGGCATTCATTCAGATGATAGCCAAAATTTACTGTAAAAGGAAACTATGTTTTTGTCTTGTGTTGTTTTGTTTCTGCACCTTGCATCAAACTGAGAAAACGTCCCTCTGAACTGTGTGTGCAGCTGGGGGAGTCAGCCTGGTGGCTTCATAAGTATAAATAGAGACCTAACTGTCAACCAAGGCAGTCAACCAAGTGTTCAGCTTAATTGATTTTTAGATTAAATCAATCGGTGAAAAAGATTGCCATATGGTGTGATAAATCCAATCAGTGCCCATTTATGTGTGATCTTCAAGTCCCCAGAAATGAGGCTTTGCTTCCTGAGGAAGGTTACCACATGCCGGCTCTCAGTTTGGCTCACGCACGTGTGTTCCCAAGGCAGCGTTATTGCTCTGCCATTGCCTGTCTTTGGACGGAAGTATGAAGAAGTCCGGGTTAGACTCGTTATTGAAATAGACAACTTCTATATTATCAATGTTGCAATTGTTTAAAAATTCCTCTTTTCTAAAAAACTGAAGTATAATTGATTTACAATGTTGTGTTAGTTTCAGATGTACAGCACAGCGATTCAGTTACACACATACATACATATCTATGTTTTTCAGATTCTTTTCCCTTATAGGTTATTGCAAAATACTGAGTATAGTTCCTTGTGCTATATAATAAAACCCTCTTAAAAATCTAAATTGCTGCGACTTTTGTTCTGTACCAGCCAGAGGAAGCACATGGGTCATGCAGGAGGTGGGGTCCAGGTGGGTGAGTTTGCCCCAGAGTCTCCCCACCTTGGACCACTCTAAACTAAGCAGGAGTGACAGGGCCACAGGGTGATATCTGGGGGCTCTTTCCTCCATACAAATATATTTTAAAATGAATTTTATGATTGTGTCAGCATAAAGATGAATAGGATCCAGATCGGATTCATTATTATACATACAATCTTTGGTTTTTTAAAACAAATGAAAACTTTTCTGTGGGCTCCTGTAAGTATTGCAAGCTCTCAGCCCCGTACCTCCTGGATGAGCCTGGTTCCCTCATGAAAGATAGAGTGCTCTTTCCTGGCTCTGAGAGAGTAGTGGTTTCTGGCTCTTGGGAGATGTTGGTATAAAATAAGGGGAAAAGTGAGTTTCAAGGAGGGGCTCCCTCTGTCCCTTTTGAACCTACAATAGGCAGGCATATGGAAGGTGACCTGTAGGGCCGAAATGGCACAGAAAGTGGAGGTTTGCCTGGGGATGAGAAATAAAACTAGGGACTTTGCAGGGTCATTGAAGGCCACAGGGAGGAACCAAAAATGTACTTAACTTGGAGGAACCAAAAACGTGGTACTTACTGACCAAGTGGCTACTGGTGTAGGGAAAAAATAAATACTAGTTCTGTGCCAGAGAGTAAGTACCTCCTGCTTTCATGTTCGGAGAAGGCAATGGCACCCCACTCCAGTACTCTTGCCTGGAAAATCCCATGGACGGAGGAGCCTGGTAGGCTGCAGTCCATGGGTCGCTAAAAGTCGGACACAACTGAGCGACTTCACTTTCACTTTTCCCTTTCATGGACTGGAGAAGGAAATGGCAACCCACTCCAGTATTCTTGCCTGGAGAATCCCACGGACGGGGGAGCCTGGTGGGCTGCCGTCTATGGGGTCGCACAGAGTCGGACACAACTGAAGCGACTTAGCAGCAGCTTTCATGTTAGGCCTGAACTTGGTGCTAGAGTACTCAGAGGCCCAGCCAGAAAGGATCTGGGAGTCCTTGGTCTATTGCAGAAAGCAGGTTAGACTACCAGGAACAATGGGTTGGCAGTGAAAACAACCAACAAACTAAACCAAAAGGGGCCGACTTACATCTTAAGCTACGCTGAGCTGGATTCTACTATCAGACAGAATGTTTTTTATTTTTTTCTGTTTATCCTAGATTCCTCATGCTGATTCTATGAGCTGACATATTGAGCACTTCCTACATGTCAAGCACTGAGCCAAGAAATAAGTACACATTATTTCACATCATCCTTGCAAAAAGACTTTATGATGATTTACCATGGTTGTTCTCACTTTATATAGATGGTGGGGTGGGGAGAGGTTTAAGGCTGAAAAAGGTTAAGTGACTCATCCAAAAATACACAACTAGTAAAATGTGAAGCTGGGTTTCAATTCAGTGTGATTTTGGATCCCAAGCTTGTCACCATTTTGTTACACCTCCCACTCATGATATATTAGATTTTGCACCCAAAACAGTTGAGTTCGTTGGCTATAACCTATTAGAAAATTCTGGGTGAGGTAAAGAGGATCAGTAACCAGAACTAACCATATTGTTCACGGCCTCAATGAAGTGTTGAGCTTTTAGCTGTCTTATCAACCACAAGTTATAAAACAGAGCATCAAAGAATCAAAATTTTGGTCGAGTGACACTGCTCCTCTAGAGCTCAAACTAGAACTGCCTCTGAAAAGATTTGGCCATTGGTTAGGGGAGGGAAAGCCACTGACTTAAGACTTCTTCAGGCTCCTGTTTTCACTTTGAGTTATATGAAAAGTAAAAGTATAACTATTGTCAATGTGCTATTAATGCATTGGTCAGGGGCTTGTTACCTTATTATGTTACTTCTCAGATAACATGTACTACACCTCTTGTGTACGTGTGTGTCTGCACCTGTGAATGTTTCCTTAGAAGACTGGACTAAAAATGCAGTTCCTACTATGATTTCTTCCCCATGACTCCTTGTTTAGAGGCTTTGGTCTTCTCTTGAAAAAAAACGGGGAATTGTTGTATCAAGTATTTCAAGCATTATTCCTTCAGGCTTTCTTACTACAACCCAAGAGCTCTGATTGGTTTGCTTGTTTGTTCATTTGTGCAAATAGAGTTTTAGCTCATCACTATACTTCAAATAAAAATCTCATAACTGAGTTACTAATGGAACTGTACTCCGGTCTTAAAATTTACCCTCAACAGGTGTGAATATCTTTCTGAGGTGCTAATATGAGTTTAGTCGTTTGGTCTAACCTGTCAAATCGGGAGTGAAGACTGATCCTGACTTCTGGTGTTTAGATTATTTTGTCTAGTTCCTCAGTTTCCCATCCTTTCCTGGAACATCCCAGAAACCCAGGGTTCCCAGGATCCCCCCTCCTTGTTGTCCCACGTAGTACGCCTACAGCTTCTGATGCAGATTTGGACGCTGAAGAAGTAGGGACCCTTGCCTACCTTGTTCGCAACATAGAGCAATTGCATGCTGGAAAGTTCCTGACTCAGTGGTGCTGCTGCTTTTTCTGTTTCTCAGCCTCTCTGGAAGACTCACAGGTGACACATCAATTTTCTTTCCTTGCTATTTCCATCAGTGTCTCACCTTTCCTTTTACTCTTCCAAGACATTTGAGGTCCACTTCTTATTTTACTCTTCTATCTAATGTGATGTCTAGGATCTCTGACAGCTCCAAGTGCATGCATGCATGTTAAGTCGCTTTAGTCATGCTTGACTCTGTGCGACCCTGTGGACTGTGGCCTGCCAGGCTCCTCTGTCCATGGAATTCTCCAAGCAAGAATATTGGAGTGGGTTGCCATGCCCTTCTCCAGGGAATCTTCCTGACCCAGAAATTGAACCCTGGTCTCCTGCTTTGCAGGTGGATTCTTTACCATCTGAGCCACTAGGGAAGCCCACCAACCACAAGAGTGCATGCCAAATCCTGCCCTTACAAACACTGGAACCCACGCAGGAAGGGTTAGATGGCCAACCGTCCAAGATGCCTATAAAATGGGGGCTGAAGGTAAGGAAGTATGTGGAGACACATCCAGGAGGAAGCCTTGCCTACTTTGCAGCTTCTGTTACAAAGAAGCATGATAGGTTCAGTTTCCTGAAAGCTTAGCTATGCCCCATCCTATTTCATCCTCTGGGGAAAGGGTTTTTCCTCTGAACAGTCTTGTGTTTTTTCTCTTGTCACTTGGAGGCAGGGAGTTGAGCTGCCTGAGGTTGACAGCAGTCTTAATATTTGTTACATCATGACTTTACTAAGGCTGGTAGGCATCTGAGAGTCAGGGCTTGGCTTTTGGTTCAGACTCTCAAGACCCAGTGTTTTTGGCAGATGGAGCTCTTTCTGAATAGCAAGTCATTGTTGAGTGACATGGATAGGACCAGGGCTAAAGGAAATCAGGGTTTCAAAGGACTGTCTAAACAAAAGTCCCTTCTGTCCTTGGTATTTAGGATTTCATCCCTCTCTGAACCAAGGTTGCCCATTTTGCTGGGAACTCTGCCATCTGGAATCCAAGCACAGTCTGATTTGCAGGTCAGCCACCATAGGAGAGGTGCCAAAAAGTTGCTTGCCATAAAGTTCATCTGGAAAAGGAAGAAATCAATAACCTTTTCCTGTCTTATCTGCACTTACTCTCACCTTGTATTTCATGAAGGGCACGGCTGTTGCTACAAGTATGAATCAAACAAAAAATAACATCATTCCAATATCTTTGATGAATATAGATGCAAAAATTCTCAACAAAATATTAGCAAAGAGAATTCAACAACACATTAGAAAAATCATACACCACACCTGAGTTGGATTCATCCCAAGGACAGAAGCATGGTTCAACATATGCAAATCAATTAGTGTGATATACCACATCAATAAAAGATGAAAACCACATGATCAACTCAACAGATGCAGAAAAAGCATTCAATAAAATTCAAATACTTTCATGATGAAAACTCATACCAAAATGAGCACAGGGAAAACATATCTCAACATAGTAAAAGCTATTTATGACAATCTCACAGCCAGTATAATACTCAATGATGAGAAGCTAAAAGCCTTCCGGCTAAAATCTGGAATAAGACAAGGATGTCCACTTCTCTTTAACACAGTATTGGAAGTCCTAGTCGCAGCAATCAGATAAGAAAAAGAAATAAAAGGTATTCGAATTGGTAGGAAAGAGGTAAAGTCATCATTTCATGCAGAGGACATGATACTAAATATAAAAAATACGAAATTACTAGAACTGATAAACGAATTCAGCAAGGAAGCAGGATGCAAGATTAACACACAGAAATTAGTTGCATTTCTTTACATTAACAATAAAATAACAGAAAGGGGGTGTAAAAAATAATTCCTTTAAAAATCACATCAAAAAACACTTACAATTAACCTCATCAAGGAGGTGAATGACTTATATGCTGAGAACTACAAAGTATTAGTAAAGAAAATTGAAGATGACTCAAAGAAATGGAAAGATATCCCATGTTCTTGGACTTCAAGAATTAACCAGAGTCTTTTTGTGTTTTTTTTGGTTGCACCTCATGGCATGAGGGATCCTAGATCCCCAATCAGAGACTGAACCCATGTTCCCAGCAATTGAAGCACGGAGTCTTAACCATGGACTGTCAGGGAAGTTTGGATTGGAAGAATTAATATTGTTAAAATGACTGTATTATTCAAAGCAATCTACAAATTTAATGTGATTTCTAACAAATTATCCATGACATTTTTCACAGAACTAGAACTAATAATCCTGAAATTTTTACACAGGGCCACAAAAGACCCAGAATTGCTGAAGTAGTCCTTAGAAAAAAGAAGAAATGCAGGAGGCATAACCCTCCAAGACTTCAGACAATACTACAAAGCTATAGTAATCAAAGTACCATGATATTTGTAAAATATATGTATAGATCAATGGGACATAAAAGAGAGCCCAGAAATAAACCCACACGCTTCTGGTCAATTAATCTTTGACAAAGGAGGCAAGAATATACAATGGGGAAAAGACAGTCTCTTCAGCAAGTGGTGTTGAAAAAGTTGCACAACTTTAAATCAATGAAGTTAGCACACACCCTCACACCATACACAAAAATAAACTCAAAATGACTTAAAGACTTAAATAAAAGACATGTCACCATAAAAATCCTAGAAGAGAATATAGGCAAGACATTCTTTGAGATAAATTGTACCAATGTTTTCTTGGTTCAGTCTCCCAAGGCAGTAGAAATAAAATAAAAATAAACAAATGGGATTTATTCAAACTTACAAGCTTCTGTACAGCAAAGGAAAAGGATAACCTATGGACTGGAAGAAAATATTTGCAAATGATGTGACCAACAAGGACTTAATTTCCAAAATATACAAATAGCTCATGTGACTCAATATCAAAAAAACAGAAAACTCAATCTAAAATTGGCAGAAGACCTAAATACATATTTCTTCAAAGAAGACATACAGATGGCCAATAAGCACATGAAAAGATTCTCATCATCACTAATTCTTAGAGAAATACACATCAAAAATACACATGTGAGGTACCACCTCATACTGATCATAATGGCCATCCTTAAAAAGTCTACAAGTAATAAATGTTGAAGAGGGTGTGGCAAACCCCTCTTACCCTGTTTTTGGGAATGTAAATTGGTGCAGCCATTATGGAAAACAGTATGGCGGTTCCTCAAAAAACTGAAAATAGAGTTGCCATATGATCCAGCAATCCTATCCTGGAAATATACCCAGAGAAAACTATAAATCAAAAAGATTCATACACCCTTATGTTTATAGTAGCACTTTTTACAATAGCCAAGACATGGAAACAACCTAAATGTCCATCAAGATATAATGGATAAAGAAGATGTGGTAAAAATATATAATGGGATATTAAGTTAAGTGTAAGTTGCTCAGTCATGTCCAACTCTGTGATCCTATGGACTGTAGCCATGAAATTCTCCAGGCAACAACACTGGAATGGGTTGCCATTCCCTTCTCCACGGGATCTTCCCGACCCAGGGATCAAACCCAGGTCTCCCGCATTGCAGGCAGATTCTTTACCACTGAGCCACTAGGGAAGGGGATATTACTCAACCATAAAAAAGAATGAAATAAGGCCATTTGCAGCAACATGAATGCAGCTAGAGATTACAATACTAAGCAAAGTAAATCAGAAAGACAAATACCATACGATATTACTTATATGTGGGATCTAAACTATGACACAAATGAATTTATCTACAAAACAGAAACAGTCTCACAGACATAGAGAACAAACTTGTGGTTGTCAAGTCAGAGGAGGTAGGGGAAGGGAAGGATTGGGAGTTCAGGATTAGTAAATGCAAATTACTATATCTAGAATGGGTAAAAAACAAGGTCCTATTGCAGGGCACTAGGAATTATATTCAATATCCTGTGGTAAACCATAATGTAAAAGAATATGAGTAAAGAATATATATGGATAACTGAGCCACCCTGCAGTACAGTGGAAATTAACACAACACTGTAAATCAACTATACTTTAATAATATTTTGAAAATTTTCCTTGAGAAAAAAAAAGAATGAAAGCAAAGTAAATGACTTTTTAAATCCCCAAAAAAGGCTGAAAGGAGCTCCAAAGGAGCCCTATGGAGCTAAAATCAAGATGCTGATAGAACTACTTTCCTTATGGAGGCTCCAGGGGAAAGTCAGGTTTTCTTTCCTTTCCAGCTTCTAGAAGTTGCCAGAACTCCTAGGCTGTGGTCCCTTCCTCCACCTTCAAAGCTCAGCACTCCAATCTCTGCTGCTGCTGCTGCTAAGTTGCTTTAGTCGTGTCCGACTCTGTGCAACCCCATAGATGACAGCCCACCAGGCTACCCCGTCCCTGGGATTCTCCAGGCAAGAACACTGGAGTGGGTTGCCATTTCCTTCTCCAATGCATGAAAGTGAAAAGTGAAAGTGAAGTCGCTCAGTTGTGTCCAACTCTTAGCGACCCCATGGACTTCAGCCTACCAGGCTCCTCTGTCCATGGGATTTTCCAGGCAAGAGTACTGGAGTGGGGTGCCATTGCCTTCTCCGACTCCAATCTCTACTTCCACCATTATATCCACTTCCTCTGACTTTGTCCTTCTTTCCCGCTCTTACAAAAACCCTTGTGATTCTACTGGGCCAACCAGGATAATCTCCCCGTCTCAAGACCCTTCATCTCCATCTAAAGTCCCTTTTGCCATGTAAAGTAGCAGATTCACAGATCCCAGCAGTCACATTTTAAGGGGGGCAATATTCTGTCTGTCACACATTCTCAACCCCTAAACACATTCTACTACCTGTTTTCCTTGATATTGTTGTTCAGTCTCTCAGTCATGTCTGACTCTTTGGGACACCCATGGACTGCAGCATGCCAGGCTTCCTTGTCCTTCACCATCTCACGGAGCTTGCTCAGACCCATATCCACTGAATCAGTTATGCCATCCAACCATCTCAGCCTCTGTTGTCCCCTTCTCCTCCTACCTTCAATCTTTCCCAACATCAGGGTCTTTTCTAATGAGTCAGCTCTTCACATCAGTATTGGAGCTTCAGCTTCAGCATCAGTCCTTCCAAGGAATATTCAGGGTTAATTTCCTTTAGGATTGACTGGTTTGATCTCCCTGCAGTTCAAGGGACTCTCAAGAGTTTTCTCCAACACCACAATTCAAAAGCATCAATTCTTCAACACTCAGCTTTCTTTATAGTCCAACTCTCACATCCATACATGACAACTGGAAAAACCAAAGCTTTGACTAGATGGACCTTTGTTGGCAAAGTAATGTCTCTGCTTTTTAATATGCTGTCTAGGTTGGTCATAGCTTTTCTTCCAAGGAACAAGCATCTTTTAATTTCATGGCTTCAGTCACCATCTGCAGTGATTTTGTAGCCCAGGAAAATAAAGTCTGTCACTGTTTTCATTGTTTCCCCATCTATTTGCCATGAAGTGATGGGACCAGATGCTATTATCTTAGTTTTTTGAATGTTGAGTTTTAAGCCAGCTTTTTCACTCTCCTGTTTTACTTTCAGCAAGAGGCTCTTTAATTCCTCTTCACTTTCTGCCATTAGGGTGGTGTCATCTGCATATCTGAGGTTATTGATATTTCTCATGGTAATCTTGATTCCAGCTTGTGCTTCATCCAGTTTGCATTTTGCATGATGTACTCTGCATATGTTAGACAAGTAGGGTGACAATATACAGACTTGATGTATTCCTTTCCCAATCTCCTTTATTTCTGTACATGCAAATACTTACTGTTATAAATTGAGGGATAGTGAGGAGCTCGGTTTTTCTTTTTTCTTTTTTTAAATGAGAGGCAAGATAAGTAAAAGCAGAAAGAGAGAATGGAAGGTTCTGGGGTGTCTATTCTAGTTCTGGCTGAAGAACTGAGCTTGAGACCTGCTGGATAGACAGTGATGGTCAGAAATGGATGGAATCATTTAAGAAAGACTGTGTAGCTCTGGACACACAAAGGGATGCTTTAGAATCAGGGGGAAATGTGACTTAGAGTTACCTGTTTTAGCCAAGGACCCAGCAGACTTCCCATGTACAGCAAATGGCAGTGTACAAGCGAGAAGGGACAGGTGAATGTGCACATCAACTGTACACCATCATGAGCAAAAGAAGGCCCCATTTAGAGGCTCCCAGAAAGTCTTCCTATGACGTGGAGGCAGAGGCAGAAAAAACATGTGTGTGTGTGTGCTCCACTTATCAATATATTATGAGCACATTTTCCATATAAGTAATTTCCTTCTATGATATATGGGATATCCCAATATTCTATGTTTGAAAATGTACCAGTATTTGTCCAACTACCCCTCTCTTGCTGTTGCTTCCAATTTTTTTCTCTATTTTAAACCATAGTAGGGTGAACATCCTTGAAACTCAGAAATTCACAATTACTTTCTTAGGGTAACTTCCCTGAAAGTGGAAGATCTGGATATGAAAATGATGGGGCTCATTCTGAGGTTTTTGAAAACCTCAGGTTTTATGAATTAAAGTTCCTTATCTATATAATGAAAGGGTAAGATGAAACTGGTGATTTTCAAGAATTTATTTTCTTTTTTGCCACTAGATTTTTCACTGAAAACTGGGAAGTGAATGAATCAAAAGTGAACGCATTCTGGTTTGAAAGGCCCATTTGTTACTGTCTCCCTGTCCTCTCAGCTACCGGGGCACTGAGGAACCTCCAGGTCCCTGAGGTACACAGTTTGCAAACCACAGGGTGAGGTGACTTCACATTCCTTTCCCCTGACATCTTGCTATCAGGTATGTTGCTGTCAATGTCTAGACGGGTCTGAGATCACCATTGCTGGGGCCTGCCATGCCCTCTCCCTAAGTGGGCAGTAGGTACTTGTTAGTCTAATATAATAGCCATTTCACAACTGATACGAGGCAGCAAGGATCCTGCAGGCCAAGTTGAAAGGGAAGAAACTAGTGCACACCCACTTGGGGAAGATGAGTCTGGAACTGAGATGAGACAGATGAATTAGGGGAATTCCTGTGACTCTGCACATGGGGAATGCAGATTAATATATAATAAAAATCTCATCTCAAAAAATATCATCTACAACCTTCTCTTTTTGTAGATGAGAAAATGGAACCGAAGAAGGTAAACGTCTCACACCAGGGCATATTCAGCAACTTGGTGGTATAATCAGGTATCCTGAAAACTACATATAGGCTCTTTTGCTTTTACTCCTTTGATCATTCCTCCCACCCCCTATAAAGGGAAAAGGACAGAGGGGAAGAAAAATATAACATTTACAACACCAGTTATAGTCAGACAATGGTCTAGACACTTTCCTTATACTTTGCTCATTGACAGGATAGAGTATTGTGCTATTGTGCATGTATGGTCTTTGCCTCAGAAGCTCATTCTGTGCTCCATAGGCACCCAGGGGTGAGTGACCTTGCTGCAATTTGAACTCAATCTCTCACTCCAAAGACCATTCTGTCCCAACTTGAATCTATTTTATTAAGCTAGAAAGGTACCTGTTGCCTACATATCAGATTGCAGAGGAATTTGGGAAGTAATTTGAAGACTAAATAAGATAAAAGGCAATAAATAAGAAACTGATAATCAAAGCAATGGCTTTTCCTGTAGTCATATACAGATGTGAGAGCTGGACCATAAAGAAGGCTGAGTGCTAAAGAATTGATGCTTTTGAACTGTGGTGCTGGAGAAGACTCTTGAGAGTCCCTTGGACTGCAAGGAGATCAAACCAGTCTGTCCTAGAGGAAATCAACCCTGAATATTCCTTGGAAGGACTGATGCTAAAGCTGAAGCTCCAATATTTTCGCCACCTGATGCGAAGAGCCAGCTCACTGGAAAAGACCCTGATGCTGGGGAAGATTAAGGGCAGGAGGAGAAGGGGGCAAGAGAGAATGAGATGGTTGGATGAAATCATTGACTAAATGGACATGAGTTTAAGCAAACTCCAGAAGTTGGTGAAGGACAGGGAAGCCTGGCATGCTGCAGTCCTTGGGGTCACAAAGAGTCAGACACAACTTAGTGACTGAACAATTAGCAACAAGACTCTAAATAGGATGTAGACACAGCGATTTGATTCAAAAACATCAATTTAGGAGTACGTGACCAGAGACCCTGCCCAGAACATAATCTTCGGAGGTCCTTCTTGTCATGAAAGTTGGTGCTGCAGCAAGTGGTGTAAGAAATAGAGAGAAATCCTCTCCCTCAAGTCAGGTTCCTCTTGGAAATTCCATTCAGAGGATGGCATTCCATCAACATACTATTGTCCTCTCTGCTCAGGAGCCTACAGTACACTTCATAAGAATGTGACGTTTAGGTATAGGTCTCCAGTCATTCAGAAGGCTTGGGTACCCCAAGTGCAGGCACAGGGATATAATTCGTGGGGAGAGGAGGGCTTGTGGAGGCCAGGATAGGTACACCGCTACTTGAGTTTGAACTCTAGCACCACCTTTGGTGCAGCCCAAATCTACAAGCAGATACTGCGGCCAGAGCCCTGCTCTGCTTCTCCATTCCTCCACAGAGTGGATTCACTCTGGATTCCACCGTCCTTTGCTTAGGTCATGTAGGAGTAGCCTTTTATTCCTGAAAATTCAAAGCTGCTACATCAGTCTGGAATGCTCTCCATTGCCTCCCAAACTCACACCTCCATAGAGGCCTGTCTTCTGCTGCCTTCCTGGCAGCATCACCCTCTGCCGTTTTCTCTGTGTGCATCAGTTATATCACTTCCTCTCTTAAACCTCAGAGATTGTCACTAGCTGCTATATTATGTTGCTCTCTAATTTTTTCATGTGTGTGAATCCCACTGAACTCAAAGTGTACACATATCTTAAGATCAAGGCAGAGGTGTGGTGATGAATTTGACTTTCGTTTCAGTGCGGTAAATCTTAGAGAATGGATGCATGAGAAGAGGACTTTAAGTCAGAGTGCCCAAGTTTAAACGCAGACTCTGTCTGCCTTGATCAAGTTACTTAACTCACCTGGGCTCCAGTCTCCATATCTGTAAAATGGGCACAATAATGGCTCCTAGCTCACAGGGCACTGATTAAATCAGAGAATTCATATAAAGTGCCTGGCACATTTTAAGTCCTCAGAAATGTCAGCTGCTATTATTTCCATGTGCCAAGCACCAAGTAGGCCATTTTCATCCATCATCTCATCTGTTTATCCCAAGAACTTGGTGGGGTGCTGTAGTGAACGCCACTGGTTGCCACACCAGCCAGCTACTGCTTCTTCCTCATCCATATAAACCTATTATTTAGGTTTTTGTCCTCCTATCACCCTATCTTTGGGGAGAGTGAGTCTGCCCTCAGCCCAGGGGTAAGTGCAGAATACTTTAAACCATTCATGACATCTGTCACCAGTGCCTGGGTCATAGATGGTCATGTGATCACATTCAAGTCAGTGAGGCATGAGAGAATCCTGGAAGGTGGGAGTAAGGGGTTTGGGAAGACTTCCTCAGTAATGAAAAAGAGATTTTGTGACACAGGTTTGATCCTGGGGTTGGAAAGATCCCCTGGAGAAGGAAATGCCAACCCGCTCCAGTATTCTTGCCTGGGAAATCCCATGGACCGAGAAGCCTGGTGGGCTACAGTCCATAGGGTCGTACAGAGTTGGACACAGTTGAAGCGACTTAGCACGCATGGACAGGAAGAGATATTCCTTCTCCCTGCTCTGGATGCTGCGGTGTCTGGATGTTTGCCTGGTACTTCTATGTAAAGGAAGCCAACACAGATGGAGGAGGCCAGAGCCAAGGGAAGCAGAGACAGGCCCCAGGTCGTGGCGTACCTGTACACTTGATGACAGGTGAGATGATTGTTAAAGAGTTTGAGTCACGCTTTTTCTGTAACTTGCACCACCAAAAACAACACACTAATAACAATACACTAATACATTTAAGTATTTTGCTCCCAGGACTTCCCTGGTGGTCCAGTGGTTAAGAATTTGTGTGCCAATGCAGGGTACTCAGGTTCAATATTTGGTCCAGGAACTAAGATCCCATATGCTGTAGAACAACTAAGCCTGTGTGTCACGACTACCGAGCCTGAGTGCTCTAGAGCCCATGCTCCTCCACAAGAGAAGCCACCACAATGAGAAGCCTGCACACTGCAACTAGAGAGGAGTTCTGCTTGCCACAGCTGGAGAAGGCCCATGCACAGCAGTGAAGATCCAGTGTAGCCAATAAATAACTGAATAAATTAACTAATTAATAAAAAATTATTTTACTTGCTGTGTCCCAGACAAGGAAACAGAAGTTCAAAGGGATTTGCATTATTCACTCCAAGTCAGACAGATAGCAAGTGGCCCTGCAGAGCAATGTCCTCCGTCCCCTGTGGCCTCCAGGGCCAAGGACATCACAGGACCAAAAACTGTTGTTTAGTGAGTAGGCAGCATCTCAGAGACTCCTGATGCTTGCCAGTCTGCCTTACCTGCGGTGGTGTAAGACTTCTGTGGCCAGGAGCAGGGAATGTGACATTCTTGGGAGGCTTTAATGACATTTCAACGCAGTGTGCATGGCAAGTCTCATGAGTTCTCCAAAAAGCAAGAAGAGTCATTATCTAAAGTGCTTCTTGCTTTCAGGGCATACTTCAACACACTCAGCTTTGTCATAGGTAATGATTGCTCTTTACTTAAATGATAGACTTAGGTTTGGTAGTTAGCACTTCTTAATGTCATCTTCTTTTAAAAATATGAGATTCATACTATAAAGGCTTACAAAGTCTAGGTCTCCTTTTCTGCTGTAAATTGTGGTGAATTGATCTTGATGTTTATCTCCACTCTAGAGTCCTCCACCTGCGGGTCTGGTAGGAAATCTTGTGGTGGGGTAATAGAAAAACAAGATCCAATCACGATGGGAAGGGGATGTCTCAGATTTTTCTTATCTGAGGAGTCTGTGTCATGTCTTAATAGATGCCACTCTGATTTTCGTCAGGAGATGGAATACCAAAATACATCTTTAATTCTTTTGGAAACTCACCAAGGGAAAGTAACTACCAATGACGTACTACACAGTCTCAGAGGCATGACTGGGATCTGCTTTGTGTGTCTGCCTCTTGCCAAGCTCTAACCAAGCTCAGTCCCCACTGACCATGCATCTGGGTAGAACTTCATGGACACTGACCTTGACTGACAGGGCCAAATGAGGAAGTCAGGGGCCAGTGGGCTAAGGCTGTAGCTGGGGAAATGCCTCAGTATTATACCCATGACTGCCAAATTCATTGTTAAACTCTCCTCTTATCTTAAGAAATAATCATAGGCAAGAAGCCAGTAACAATAAGGGTGACAGTTAATACTTCCTGAGCATGTAACACACATCAAGTTCTGTTTTAAACTCTATACATATATTGCTTTTTTTTAAACAACAGAAATTTGTTATCTTACAGTTCTGGAGGTCAGAAGTCCAAGATCAACATGGCAGCACAGTTTTGATGATGTTCTCTTCCCGGCTTGTAGATGGGCACCTTCTCCTTGGGTCCTCACATGGCCTTTTCTCTGCTTGTGCTATGGGGGTAGTCACAGATATATAAATTGTAATTTTAAAAATATTTATTTTATACTGCAGCATAGTTGGTTAACAATGTTCTGTTAGTTTCAGCAAATACATTCAGTTATGCATATGTGTGTACACCTATATATATCTATACTTTTTCAAATTATTTCCCATTTAGAGTATTATAGAATATTGAGCAGTGTTCCCTGTGCTATATAGTAGGTCCTTGTTGATCACCTATTTTAAATATAGCAGTGTGTACATGTCAATCTCAAAGTCCCAATCTATCCCTTTCCCCCACCCTTCCTCACTGGTTATCGAAAGTTCACTCTCTAAGTCTGTGAGGCTGTTTTGTTAAGTAAGTTCATTAGTATCCTTTTTTTTTTTTTTTTTTAGATTCTGCATATATAAATGATATATGATATTTGTCATTCTATGTCTGGCTTACTTCATTTAGTAATCTTTAGGTCCACCTGTGTCACTGCAAATGGCATTATTTCATTCTTTTTAGTGGTTGAGTAATATTTAATTGGATATATATATATATAAATATACACCACACCCTTTTTTATCCATTTCTCTGTTTATGGACATTTAGGGTGCTTCCACATGTTGGCTGTTTGTAAGCAGTGCTGCAATGAACATTGGGGTGCATGTATCCTTCCAAACCATACTTTTCTTTGGATATACACCCAAAAGTGGGATTGTAGGATCATATGGTAGCTCTGCTTTTAGTTTTCTAAGAAATCTCCATACTGCTTTTCACAATGGCTGTACTAATTTACATTCCCACCAACAGTGTAGGAGAGTTCCCTTTTCTCCATACCCTCTCCAACATTTACTGTTTGTAGATTTTTTGATGATGGCCATTCTAACTGGTGTGAGGGTATCTCTCATTGCAGTTTTGATTTGCATTTCTCTAGTAATTAGTGGCGGAGAAGGCAATGGCACCCCATTCCAGCACTCTTGCCTGGAAAATCCCATAGATGGAGGAGCCTGGTAGGCTGCAGTCCATGGGGTCGCTAAGAGTCGGACACGACTGAGCGACTTCACTTTCACTTTTCCCTTTCATGCACTGGAGAAGGAAATGGCAACCCACTCCAATATTCTTGCCTGGAGAATCCCCGGGACGGGGGAGCCTGGTGGGCTGCTGTCTATGGGGTCGCACAGAGTCGGACACGACTGAAGTGACTTAGCAGCAGTAGCAGTAACTAGTGATGTTGTGCATCTTGTCACATGCCTCTCGGTCATCTGTGTGTCTTCTCTGGAGAAATATCTATTTAGGTCTTCTGCCCACTTTTTGATTGGGCTTTTTTTTTTTTTTTTGATTTTTTTTTACAAGTCCAAAAATCTTTAATACATAGAAATGTTAAAAGCAATGGTCACTTGGCTAAGAGGAAAAGAAGTTTCAAAATTAATTTGGTGACTAGCTAGTTAACTGCATCCAAGTAGATAGGGAAAGTGGGTTGTTTTTTTTTTTTGGCTTGCACTGTCCTGAAAATTGCTTCTGCAAGGAATGAGTCCAAGGAACAATTGGCAATTTTTTTCCTAATCAGATACCAAATTTGCAGATTTCTGGCTCTGGTTTTATTTTACTATGTTCCATTCAGTTGACTCTTTGTGATCTGCACAGGCTAAAGGAAACATGCAATTATAAATGTCAGCATTACTTATGGAAATTCAATGAATAAAAGTAAGTAAAAATTCCTATATGCAAGCAGGACTGTCACTGGCACATAGGTTTGGTAGGTTTTCTCCACTTAAATGTTTTCTGAACCTGACAAATCCAGACTTAAAGAAGGGTAGGGGGAGAGGAATAAACATTAAAGGTCTTTTACATCTTTTATAGACTTCTGTCTACCAGGATCTAAGAGAGAAAAAGAACAATTCCCCTGACCGTTTTTAAAAATGTATACACTCGACCAGTTTAAGACTTTTTCAAACTTCAGAGAAGCTCAAGGAGTGAAGTAACCCAACATAGATTTAAAGAGGTTCTACATGCTGAATACAATGTTCTTGTAATAAATACAGTCATTCAAGTAAAAACAATCACTACAACTTTCCTCTCTCTAACATATCACAGTGGAAAAATCTTTTCTTTTCAGCTCTGTGGCAACTGCAAAGGTTTAGGCACAACAAATTCCAAGGAAAAATAAATAAATAAACTGAGCAAATTTAAAGCATGTACGAGTTTTATCCACGTAGCTCTCTGAGGATAGGCACGGCAAATACATTTGTTGTTTTTTCAGTGGGAAAATGTTCAAAACTTAGCTAGGTTCAGCAAAACCATACACCTTTTCCCCAATATTTTTTTTCTTAAAACTGTCTGCAGAAAGGACCAGCTACCTCAAAGTAATTCCAGATTTCACTGAACAAACACAAGCTGTTTATAAATTGTGGAGACTAATCCCTTGCCAGTCACACCTTTTGCAAACATTTTCTCCCATTCTGAGGGTTGTCTTTTCATTTTTCTTATGTTTTCTCTTGCTGTGCAGAAGCTTTTGAGTTTAATTAGGTCCCATTTGTTTATTTTTGTTTTCATTTCTATTACTGTAGGAGATGGCTAGGAAAAGACATTGCTGTGATTTATTCAGAGTGTTCTGCTTATGTTTCCCTCAGAGTTTTATGCTATCAGATCTTACATTTAGGTATTCAATCCATTTTGAGTTTATTTTTGTGTATGGTGTTAAAGAATGTTCTAATTTCAGTTTCTTTACCTGCAGCTGTTCAGCACCATTTGTTGAAATGATTGTCTTTCCTCCATTGTATAGCCTTGTCTTCTTTGTCATCGATTAATTGACCATAGCTGCATGCGTTTGTTTCTGGGCTTTCTCTCCTCTTCCACTGATCTGTAAGTCTGTCTTTGTGCTGGTTCCATACTGTTTTGATGACTGTAACTTTGTAGTATAGTCTGAAGTCAGGGAACCTGATTCTGCCAGCTCCGTTTTTCTTTATCAAGATTGCTCTGGTTATTTGGAGTTTTTTTGTGTTGCCATACAAATTTTCAGATTTTTTGGTTCTAGTTCTGTGAAAAATGCCACTGGTAATTTGATGGGGATTGTATCAAATTTATAGAATGCTTTGGGTGGTATAATTGTTTTAACAATATTGATTCTTTCAATGTAAGAACATGGCATATCATTCCATCTGTTTTTGTCATCTTCAATTTCTTTCATTAGGGTCTTACAGTTTTTGGAGTACAGGTCTTTTGTCTCCTTATGAAGGTTTATTCCTAGTTATTTTATACTTTTTGATGTGATGGTAAGTAGGACTGTTTCTCTAGTTTCTCTTTCTGATCTTTTGTTGTTAGTATGTAGAAATGCAACACATTTCTGTGTATTAATTTTGTATCCTACAACTTTACCAAAATCATTGATGAACTCTCTGTATATTGTAATTTGAATTCACACAAGCTGCGTTAAACTGTCACAGTTTGTACTAGAATATCTCTCACAATAATAATCGTAGATACCACTATTATAGATGAGAAAACTGAGGCACTGAGACAAAGCAACTTACCCAGGGTTTCAAAGCTATTTCAGAATTTAAATCCTGGTTGAGAATCCAGCTCTACTCACCACTCTCTAGTGCCTTAATAGCCAAGATTGTTCATGAGGAAGAACAGATGGTTTGAAAATGGTAAGCAGATGGTGAAGAGCAAAACACTTTGATCAAGCTCATTTCATTTCTCCATCTTAACGGTGCCTGAGAGGCAGTGGGGCAGGGGGGAGGGCCCGCATGTCGAGATACCTGGAGCCCAGTTTGGATCTGTCCTGACTTGTGTTTAAGACCCATAAAGGATAAGCACCATCCTCCCCTCTTTTTGCTATTTGGGCTGAAATGTAACAACCTACAAACTTTGAAGTATATTTGAATCACCACTGGTTCACAACCTTTAGGAGAAAATGAATCTACATTTCTAATAAGTTCTCCAGGTGACTCAGATGCTAGTGGACTTTAGATTGGCCGGTTGATCCCTGGGGTTCCTTTCAGCCACTTATTTAGTGACAGCAGATTAGTTACCCTGGTGGTTATATTTCTGGTCTGCTTTTGTCTGTAGAAAAGATCAGGGGCAGTGGGAAAAGCAAGGCTGAGAGTCAAAAGTTTGTGACTCTAGCCACTGTTCACTGCCTCCAATATTTTTTTTTTTTTTCATGTAAAGTAGGATAAAGGAGACCAAAAATCAAGGGCATGAAATGAAACAGCTGCTCGGTAATGTCAGCAGCCACCCCCTCATCATTACAGCCACGTTCTGGTCTATGTTGCCATGCTTGAATTAAGAACAGAGAAAAGTTGGAATCTAAAGAGTCACTAATTCTTTTTCTTTTAAAGTTTGTTACTTTTATGGATTGTGGTAAGAACATTTAACATGAGATCTATCCTCTTATCAAAAATTTGTAAGTGTACAATACAGTATTGCTGACTCTAGACACAAAGGTGTACAGCAGATCTCTAGTAACTGAAACTTTACATCCACTGTATGGCAACACTATTTTCCCTTCCCCTTAGCCTCTGGCAACCATTTTATTCCCATTTCTATGTTGATTTTAGATACTTCGTATAAGTGAAATCACGCTATGTTTGTCCTGCTGTGACTGACTTATTTCACTTAGTATAATGTCCTCCAGGTTTATCCATATTGTCACCGTATGGCAGGATTTCCTTCTATGAAAAAACTGAATGATATTCCACGGATCTTGACAATGATTTTTTATATATGACACCAAAAGTGCAAGCAAAAAAAAGCAAGAATAGGAAAATGGGACTATAAAAGTACACTAAAAATAATCTCAGTTCTTAAGTATCTTAATAGAACTTAGATTAGTTTTCTCCACCCCTCTCTTAAAAAGATTTTGTCCAAACTCCACTAGTGTGGATCTAGCATACACATGGTGTACTTGCAGACATACCTCTCCCTATCCTTTCTTTGGATTTACACTGCTAATTGATATTTTCCTGTTGGCTCAGGTACATCTTAGTGCTTCAGGAAGTCTCTACAATGAATTAAAGGTGCTTTGTAAGTCCTAGTCCCAGGGTTAGGGAGGGATGAACTGGGAGTCTGGGGTTAGTAGATGCAAACTATTACATTTAGAATGGATAAACAAAAAGGTCCTACTGTATAGCACAGGGAACTGTATTCAATATTCTGAGATAAACCATAATGGAAAAGAATATAAACAGGAATGTGGCAACATTGACTCAATGGACATGAGTCTGAGTAAACTCCGGAAGATAGTTAAGGGCAGGAAAAAAAAAGATAATTAAGGACAGGGAAGCCTGGTGTACTGCAGTCCATGGGGTTGTGAAGAGTCGGACACGACTGAGTGACTAAACAGCAACAACAATATATGTATAACTGAGTCACTTTGCTACACAGCAGAAATTAACACAACATTATAAATCAACTGTAATTCAATAAAATAAATAAGGAAGTAAATAAATAAATCCCTAGTCCCCTTGCAAGGAATCTTTTAAGACTTTATTTACTTTTAAAGCTAGCTCTTTTTGAGAGTCAGCATGATCTCGCATCTGGTCTAATCTTAATATCATACACTAGAACAGAAGAGTAAGAAAGGATTTTTATTATTAGCTATCTATTGTCAGAGAATAATTTTATCAATTTTATTTATAATTTAATAAATTTATCAAAATTTTATTTGATATCAAATAATTTTATTTGAATAATTTTATAAATAATTTTATAAAACTAATTATAGTTTTATAATTTTATTAAAACTATGACTCTCACACAAACTGAATACACATCAAACATTTTATTCATGAATATTGAGACAACTAGTAAGACATTGGACTTCCCTGGTAGCTCAGTGGTAAAGAACCTGCCTGTCAAGAAGGAGATGTGGGTTTGATCCCTGAGTCAGGAAGATCCCCTGGAGAAGGAAATGGTAAACTTCTCCAGTATTCTTGCCTGGGAAATCCCATGGACAGTGGACCCTGGTGGGCTACAGTCCAGGGGGTCACAAAAGAGTTGGACATGACTTGGTGACTAAACAATAACAACAACAAATAAGATATTACAACTAGTCAAAGGCAAAGCCAAAGTCCAATTATGCATATAGGTAATCAGAAATGCTGATTTAAATTTGCTACTAGATACAAAAACAGCCTTTTTCACAGGGTGAAAATCAGTGCCTCCCCCCTCCTCCCTGCCCGACACACACAGGACAAAATTTGTTTGATTTTTCACGTACAGGAATCATTTGTATCGCTCTCAGCTTTCCGTGAGTTAAAGTCTGTCTCTGCAGAGTTGTAAAATCTTTGAAGACCAAGACAGGGCAGGCCTCTAATGAATCAGACAACCCTAGGAGGGTCTTCAAGACAGTATCTTGCATTTTACTGAGAGAATACTCGATGATCTTGCACATTCAGAGTTTTTCCATTTTTCTTGACCCTGCTATATGCTTAAATCTATAGGGATGCTGAACATTCTTTGAAATCATGGCAGGAAATCCCTGGTGGCACTGATTTCCTCTCTGCCACATTGTTATGCAGTTGAAAACAAGTTAAAATGAACATGAAGTTCTCCTTGAAACTGGTACTTGCTCTGCATTTCCTGCTTCTTGTCCACCTGTCCCAGCCACTGAGACCTAATACTAGTGACCAGAACCCAGGAGATGGTTCTGCCTTGCTTTCCCTGACCAGCCAGCACCTTCTCAGTGAGTCCACGAAAAAGAGCTCAAGGATGAAAAGGGAGAACAAGGGGGAACTCGAGTCTTGATTAGAACTCAAGTCTTCTGATCACTAACTTGCCCTGATTTCTTAGAAAAGAAGTAATACTAGAGGAAATGCAGAGAGTCAAACCTGCTGTGTGTGTGTGTTGACGAAGACTCTCTCTTTAACCAAACTTTGGCCAGGTACCTCTCTCTCCAAGCCCCTTTCTCTAGGAAGTGTTGACCTTGTCCTGTCTTGGGCCTATTTGGTGTGATTTTAGCAAGAATCCTGACGAGTCAGTTGAGCAGGAACCCCCGACACCCTTGCTATCTGGTGTGCCTGGTCCCCCATCTTTGATGTCTAAGTGAGTGGCCTGCCTTCCCAGGTAAGAATCTTGTTAGACCAGTTTAGCAAGAATACCCCTACCTTCGATGTCTCCTCTTAGTAATTTTCCATCCAATGGACCCTCCTGGATTCACTCCCCACTGGTCCTGAGCACAACAGACCCAGCAGCCCATCTCGCCCTACCGAGAATGAACGCAGGGAGAGGCGGTAGGGTAGCGTCCACCCAGGTTTATGTTCCATTTCCAGGTGACATGTAACTTCTTAGCTCCAGGCTCTTTCTTTCTTCTCAGTGAGGGGGACACCAAAACAAAGAGTCTGGGACGAAAAAAGTAACACTAGCTCTGCCACTCACTACACTAGCTGAATAGGGAATTTACCTTTCTTTTCCTCAGTTTTCTAGACTGCAAAATGGACATAATAAGAGTACTTATCTCATAGCATTGTTATGTGAGTTTATTAATATTATATTTATGAAATACAAACATTAGTATTTACATTTATGTGCATTTCACGTATATGTTTGGCTTTGTTATTAAATAACTATTTATTAGTTAAAAGTGTTTTCTTAATCTTTAAGAGAACTATTATGAATATGTTTAACCTAGGTAGAGTGATATAAATGGTACAAAGGACATCACAAGCAGTGAAGAATGGGAATAATTTGAGGAGGGATGCTTTTCTCTGCTCTGAGTGGTTAAATCCTCAAGAAAGCATCCTTCACTCTGTAATGTCTACCAAGTTAATTTTGCTCTTCCTCTGAGCAAAAAAGAGAGGTAAAGAGATGGTAGCCGATGGACTTCCCAAAAAGGTGACTCAGAAGTGCTCAGGGTTAACCACAAAGTACCAACTAAACAATGGAGTGGGGAGTCGTCAGGCAGCCAGTTCCCCCAAGAGGAACCCTGTGGAGCTGGGGAACATCTGCTTCAGGGGCCCTGGAAAGAGTGGAGGTGGGAAGGGTAGAGGTGGTGGGAAAGGGGGAATCCCTTTTCCACCTCTCAGCGGGCACTCAGGAGGGCAGTAACCAATCTCACTCTTGAGAAGCCCTCCTAGAAGAAACACACTCCTTGTTTGTGGAGGATCATCTGGACCACTGAGGAAGCGATGTCTGCAGCTTGTAGGTGAGAGAAGGGGCTCCGTCTGCCCTCAATGTCTTAAACACTGATACTGTCTCCTGGAAGAACCACTCCAAGGGTACAGAAGAAAACTTAGAGATGAGAACCTGATGGGGAGAAAAGTTCTGGGAGGCCCAGGCCATTCTGGATCTTGTGAGAAGGAAAACACATTACAGAAAGCAGCCAGTCTCCTACACCCTCCCTCCACCCTCCACCCAGGGTGAGGACAGAGACGAGAAAAATCATCTTAAAAAATGACTGCTTCTGGGAATGGCCCACAGGCAAGGAAGCGCAAGTGTTTCTCCAAGTGCGAAATGTGTGCAGTAAATTGGATCAATGAGTTTGATCTGTATGTAAAAGCGGTAGGGCCAAGAGGTGTCTAGATTAATCATTCTGAGGGAAGTTGTTTGGGTTGATAACTGGGGAGCGCCCGCCACTGATAAGTGTCATGCTACTTGTCACACTACTTGTGACAAAGTAGTGTGATCAAGAAGGCCTCTCTCTGCTTGTGCTGTGGATTTCAGTTGGTTGGTGAATTAACAGTCCCTTTTTCCTTAATGCCACCATCATTGTTTCTGGCAATCACAGGGTGGCCATTCCATCTTATGTAGAAGATGTTGATCTCCTGAAAGCCAATTCTCCCAGGGGATTAGAGCAAGTTCTCTTTGGGGCGGGGGGGAGCCACAAGATGAGGAAAGGAAGGAGAACCATCTCATTGCTCACACCACTGACATCAACCTAGTCAAATGAAAAATATGTAGGTGGAGGGAAAAACTGAAGACACAAGGCTACTTGGACTTTCCACCAGAAGTTGGAGATAGAAACTCTATTTCTGTATTAATCTTCCCTCTTAATGCCTGCTTCAAATCTTTCAAGTTTTACCTACCCCCTGTATAGGATTCCTAATAGCATGCTGCCTGTCTAGAAATCTTTCTGAGAATTAGTATTACTTCTAGAAATTAGTTTGGGCTTCCCAAGTGGCTTAGATGGTGAAGAAACTGCCTGCAATGCAGGAGACCTGGGTTTGATCCCTGGCTCAGGAAGATTCCCTGGAGAAGGGAATGGCTACCCACTCCAGTATTCTTGCCTGGGAAATCCCATGGACAGAAGAACCTGGCAGGCTACAGTCTATGGGGTCGCAAAGAGTCAGATATAACTGAGTGATTAACACTAAGAGAGGATCAAGCAAAATAGAATGAAGCATAATTTTTTTCGCTAACTTACTTATGTCATTGAATGATTGTTTTTTAACATGGTCTAAAACATTTTCCAAAGAATATTCCACTGTAAGATATTAATAAATAACATACCCCAGAATATGGCCAAATTTTGAGGAATACAGGGTTAATATGAATTATATAGGTTTCTTTGTGGTAAGATTGCTCAGGGTCTTTAATAAAGTGATAGGTATTATATAAATCAAGATGATCTACCTAATGAACAGTAATTCCCAAGCTTACCTTTGGAGTTTCATGACAGAGAAGTGATATAAGGAACATGTTTTAAGACAGACCAATTATTTCTCAGCTGGTGGATTTCGCTATTTGGAAGGTTACTTCTATATTAATAATTTTCACCAGGAGCACACCACAGGCAGACATCATGGGGCAGTGAATTGACACATGAGTCAGGAGACGTGGCTTCTAGTCCTTCTAGTTCTTCTTACCAGCAGGGGCAAGAGTACTAATTTGCTAGGCTTCAATTTTATCATCTGTAAAATTGGTGAGTAGAGGCCTTACTTTCTTTGCAGGGCAATGGTTGGGATTGAGAATCAAGTGAAAAATCTGAAATAACACAAACATAAGTTGGTGGCAGTTGTGATGCCTGAGCTGAGAAATCACTTACCTTGTTTGTCTGGATGATGCCTCGGGGCAACACTGCCTGTTTCTGTTCTTAATCTACTCTGTATTATCAACAAAAATAGGAATACCTATTTTGCATAAAGCACTGTTTGCACTGAACCTAGAAGAGGTATGCAGTCCTCTGGAAATGCTTAAATTCCCTAGCTGGGTGTGGTGTTGTCAATTAGGGGTATCATGCAAATGCATAACTCACTCTGCCTGTCTGGACAAGTTCAGTCTGCTGGTCCTTTCTACCTGTTGTTTACGGTCATTAATGAAAGATTTCCTTGTTAAATGGACCAATGGAGCAAAACCTGTGCCTTCAGGAGTAGAATTTGATATCAGGCATATCTGCCTATCGCTTCTGTGAACTCCACTTTCTTCCTTCAAGATCTGGTTTTGTAACTACTTTCCCAAAGATAGTATTGGTTTGGGTCACTTGAGGATAGCCCTGGATGTTTTCAGACTGGGATTCATCCACCTCTATTGTCTAAGACACTAGTACTAAGTCACTTCAGTCATGTCTAACTCTTTGCTACCCTATGGACCATAGCCCTCTAGGCTCCTCTGTCCATGGGATTTTCCAGGCAAGAATACTGACTTGGGTTGCCATTTCCTTCTCCAGGGGATCTTTCTGATGCAGGTATTGAACCTGCATCTCATGTCTCCTGTATTGGCAGGCAGGTTCTTTACCACTAGTGTGACCTGGGAAGCCCTGTTGTCTAAGGGTATCATCAAACCTGCACTGGAAAAGGATGTGTTTCCAGAGACAATTGCTAAAGCATGTGTTCTTGAAAGAGGTGGGTCAGGTAAACAAACAAGGTTGGGAGTCAAGGGCATAGCATACCAGAAAACCAGAGCAAATGTGGTTGTAGCACAACTTGAATAATAATACCATTCATGGCAATTACTTTGTATCAGGCACTGTCCTATGCACTTCCCATAGTTTAAGTCCTTTAAATCTCAGCAGAGCACCTTGGGGTGTGCCTTTATTAGCCTGATTCTAGACATGAGGAAAGCAGCAAGTTTCTGATGCCCTCTCCAGGGCTCTGTTTCTAAGGATAATAAGTGATGTCCCGATATGATAGATGTATCTGGCAATTGACCTATGCTATCCATAGTTCTGGGGTGACTCTCCTGGCTATGGTCAATTGATTCCTAGATAGATACCTGACTCAAACACAGCCAACTCATTGGCAAGTCATAGACACTCAAGAGTTTGGATTGGGAGTCACAGAGATAGGAGTATCCACCAAAGCTCTAGGGATCAGGCAGCCAGTAGATGAGAAAGTAGAAGGAGTTCTTCCACTGAGCAAGGCAAAGAAGGAAAGAGCCACGTGAAGCTAAGAAATCACAAGAATGCTTAAACACTCCAACTCTGGGGTCTCACAGGCCAGGGTTCTACTCTGGACTCTGTTATCTGTGAACATGGCCAAATTGCCTAGCTTCTCTAGGATTCAATTTCCTCATCTTACAGAAGTGATGGTTTTGCACCAGGCAAATTGCTCAGCACAGTGCCTGGCACAGGATATGCACTCAAAAGAATAGCTATTATCATTATTATTACTATTTCTGATGGATTTTCAGTTCTCCTAAGGTTTGACTTAATTTCTTTTTCTAAGATTCCATCACCTCTGTTTAATTATCATAACCCTTCTTTTACTAGAGTGAGATGATAGAAATTCATGAGTTGTCAAATAACACAGCAATAACCGCTCTCATTTTTCAAAAACAGACTTAATTTTTATAGCAAAACTGATCGGATGGCACAGAGATTTCCCACATATTTCTACCCCCACACATGCATAACCTTCTCCATTACCAACCTCCTCCAAAGTGGCACATTTGTTATAACTGACGAACCCATGTTAACATATCATCACCACCCAAAGTTCATAGTTTACATCAGGGGTCACTCTTGGTGTTTTATATTCTATGGGTTTGAACAGATTAATAATGACATGTATCCATTCCATTATAGTGTCATACAGAGTAATTTCACTGGTCTAAAAATCATCTGTGCTCCATCTATTCATCCCTTCCTCCCTACAACCCCTGATCTTTTTACTGTCTCCATAGTTTTGCCTTCTCCAGAATGTCAAAAAGTTGGAATCATACAGAGTGAAGCCCTTTCAGACTGGTTTCTTTCACTTGGTGATATGTGTTTGAGCTTCCTCCATGTCTTTTCATGGCTTGATAGCTTATTCCTTCTTTAGCACTGAGTAATATTCCACTGTCAAGATGTAACATGGTTTATTTATCCATTCACCTACTGAAGGACATCTTGGTTGCTTCCAAGATTTGGTAATTATGAATAATTCAGTTCAGTTCAGTCACTCAGTCATGTCCAACTCTTTGTGACCCCATGGTCTGCAGCATGCCAGGCCTCCCTGCCCAACCAACTCCCGGAGTTTACTCAAACTCATGTCCATTGAGTCAGTGATGCCATCCAGCCATCTCATCCTCTGTCGTCCCCTTCTCCTCCCACCTTCAATCTTTCTCAGCATCAGGGTCTTTTCCAATGAGTTAGTTCTTTGCATCAGGTAGCCAAAGTATTGGAGTTTCAGCTTCAACATCAGTCCTTCCAATGAATATTCAGGACTGATTTTCTTTGGGATGGACTGGTTGGATCTCCTTGCAGTCCAAGGAATTTTCAAGAGTCTTCTCCAATACCATAGTTCAAAAGCATCAATTCTTCAGTGCTCAGATTTCTTTATAGCCCAACTCTCACATCCATACATGACTACTGGAAAAACCATAGCCTTGACTAGATGGACCTTTGTTGGCAAAATAATGTCTCTGCTTTTTAATATGCTGGATAGGTTGGTCAGAACTTTCCTTTCAAGGAGCAAGCATCTTTTAATTTCATGGGTGCAGTCACCATCTGCAGTGATTTTGGAGCCCCCCCAAAATAAAGTCTGTCACTGTTTCCACTGTTTCTCCATCTATTTGCCACAAAGTGATGGGACCAGATGCCATGATCTTCGTTTTCTGAATGATGAGTTTTAAGCCAACTTTTTCACTCTCCTCTTTCACTTTCATCAAGAGGCTCTTTAGTTCACATGAAATTATGAATAAAGCTGACATAAATATCCATGTTTGGGTTCCTGTGTCCATAAAATTTTAACTTACTTGAGTAAAAACCAAGGAGTATCACTGCTGGATCATGTGCTAAGAGTATGATTAGTTTTGTAGGAAACTTCTAAACTGTCTCCCAAAGCGGTTGTGCCGTTTTGCATTCTCGCAGGCACTGAATGAGAGAGTTCATGTTAATTTCCATCCTCATCACGTCAGTGTTAAGGGTTTGGCCACAACCCTCCCCTTTTAAGATCAGCTCTTTAGAATATGATCTGGGGCATGTATAGGATTTGTTCTTCACAGAATCACAACAAAAGGATGACAATATAAGTTACTCACTTTCCCTCTATTCCATCTCCTTCTTTCCTCACCAAGTATGGCAATACAGTATCAGTGATTTATTATATCCTCACTGTGTACTCAATACTTCACTGGACTTTGTGTGTGTGTGTGTGTGTGTGTGTGTATACATGTACACATGTGTGTGTATGTGTGAGAGAGAGAGAGAAGAGGAGGGAGAGAGAAGCCCTGTTTCTGGCCAAAAGAGTTGATGGGTTGGTATGAAAAACTAAAGTACCAAATTCCAAACAATAAAAACCCTTATGACAGTATATATCAAATACAACACAATTCTTTAGAGACCAGTGATTCTTAAATGAGGGTCTACAGGTACACTAAGAAACAGGCAAATCCAAATCCAAACCAAAAAGACGGATTTCCCGTCCTCACTTCTAAAATTTCAAGTCCAAACAATCTGAGGAGGGTGATAATAAATGTTTAAAGGACTCCTCTGAGAATTTTGCTTTTCCCTAGATTTCAGAAGCACTGTTGAAGTATACAGTTAGGCTTTCTGGGGTTCAGAGTTGTCTAATATGTCTTGATAGGAGGTTGAAAGTTAGACTTGGATCTTAGAAGATGTGAACTAGAGAAACAAAGGAGGGAAAGATTCCAGAAAAGTAGGAGCATATGCAGGGAATTTGGCCTCTTCAGGGCACCTGTTAAAGGCTGGCAGGTAGATGAAGTAACAAGAATTATGAAACAGAAGCAGCAGGCCCAAAGGGGAGAGCCACTGAGGTGGAGTGGCATGCTTACGTTTTGCATTTATATTTGCAGAGTCAGCATCATCTTGGCCTATTTTTGTTGCAGTCTTTTGTGACGTGGGTGGAGCAGTGCTCCTGCTGGCCCTGGTAGTAAAGCAAGGTAACCTCGAGTTAGCCTGAAGAGGTCTCATTTCTGCTCTTAGTCTCTGCTGTCTGTGCCATAAAGTAAAATCAGCCCCAAGTGAGAGAAGGGGACCAGTGATGTTAGCTGAAGTGTTACCTCATCTTTGCAAGAAAGTTCTGGATTGGCTGGTTCAAGACACCCAGAAAAGTCCCTTCAGGCCAGTCACGTGAGCTCAGGCTTGGGCTTGGTGGTGGCCTCCAGGAAGTTGGCAGCTCAGCTGACTCACTTGGTTTTGTGGTGCTGACAGTCTCTACAGGACAGGTTTATGGAGGACACACGAGTCTCAGCTCAGGAAGGCTTCTGAGAAACTAGAACATACTTAACAGAAACACTGGCCCTCTGTCTTTGTTATAAATAGCTTTGTGTGAACATAGGGCTGCTGGCTCCCTTCTTGCCAGGGACCAGCCGCCTGTGTGCTGATCTGATGCGGAGTCTGTCTTTTCTGAGGGATCTCTTCCTCTGAGACCTGGCCTCCTGCAGCTTTGCCCCATGTGCTCTTCTGCGTGTTACCCCAGAGTCTGGACATGGTCTTTCAACTTTTCCCTTCTCAGGTCTCACCAATCCTGTGTTATTTGAGATCAAGCTCAGATCAAATCTATGCAGTGTAAGTCCTATAGCAAATATAGCAAATGTTATAGCAAATTCTGTAGTGTTTGGGGCTGTAACTGCTCTCTGAATCAAAGCATTGAGGGTCCAGGGACTAACACTATCAACCATGATTAGAATTTCTGATATTCACTGACCTTCGTGGCTATCTAAACACAGAGCTCCTAGAGATATCGTGCCTTAGCTGAAGTCCCACAGTGAGGATATCTTGCTTTGTGATATGGAGGGAGGGGGGAAATGGTTTCTCAGTAGAGGGCCTTCCAGGCCCTGTAGCCTTTAGGTCGTCCTCTGTGAGGAGCTGTTGTTCAGTCACTCAGTGCGTCTGACTCTTTGTAACTCCATGGACTGCAGCACACCAGGCTTCCCTGTCCTTCACCATCTCCTGGAGTTTGCTCAAACTCATGTCCACTGAATCAGAGATTCCATCCAATCATCTCATCCTCTGTTGCCCTCTTCTCCTCCTGCCTTCAATCTTTCCCAGCATCAGGGTCTTTTTCAAAGAGTCAGCTCTTTGCATCAGGTGGCCAAAGTATTGAAGCTTCAGCTTCAGCAGCAGTCCTTCCAATGAATATTCAGGGTTTATTTCCTGTAGGATTGACTGGTTTGATCACCTTGCTGTCCAAGGGACTCTCAAGAGTCTGCTGTCAATAAGTTTGATGTGTAGTGTTTGTCAACACTAACATATTCAGACTCAGGTATTCTTTACCTCTAATGTTCAGGTATGATCTGTCTTATTGTCATTGTCCTCCCCAGCCCTCACAAAGAACTGCAACAAAACAGTAGTCCTATGACCAAGAACCTCAGTGAGCCATGCTCTCTTACTAGAAGTGAAGACAGGGATATTTGCTATGTGAGAGATATTTTTTTCTTCCTCTCTGTGTGTAGAGACTTGATGTCATTGTTGGGGAGCCCTAGGTTGAGTGTGTACTCAGGTAACTCATGAGGAGGAAACATCCCTTTAGGGAGCATCACCTTTCTCATGGAGCATGAAATAGCCCCCAATATTAGACTTATAGGACAGCAGGCCTTCTTTTGAATAAACTGTGTCACTGAATGAGTGAGTCCACATTAGCAAAACAAGTCAGAGTTCTCCGGAAGTATTTGTGGCACTGTTTAGAAGTGTGGTGGACCTCCATGATAAGCAGTGGAGAACCTCACTGTGCCAGTTCACTGGGTCACATCTCTGAGGGGCCCAGCACAGATGGGACCTCTGAGGTGCATTCTATGAGGTGCTACATGTTCCTTGCGTGTAAGTTCCTTGAGCCATGAAGGTGAAGGCCTCATCTGTCTTGTTCATCGTGGTGTCCTCAGTGCCTGTAGTAGTTGCTCAATAAACACATGTTGGATAAACGAACTGTTTGTCTTTGATGGACCAAATATGGTGTTAGAGGTATGAGTTGGCTAGAGGTATGAGTTGGGTAATATATGAGTGCTATGCTTAAAGAGTTCTCAGGCAACTATGTAAGGCAAATAATAGGGGAAAAAATACATAATGTAGTTGTTCAGTTGCTAAGTTGTGTCTGACTCTTTGCGACCCCATGGACTGCAGCACACAAGGCATCCCTGTTCTCCACTATCTCCTGGAGTTTGCTCAAGTTCATGTCCACTGAGTTGGTGATGCTATCTAACCATCTAACTATGATGTAGTAACACACACACACACACACATACACACACACACACACACACACACACACACACACATGTCCTAAGGGAGTCTGAGGAGGGAGTTCATTGTGTTAGGGGGCATGCAGGTGGATCAGTGCTTTATGCAAGAGGCAAACTTGACAGGAACATGTGAAAGTTTGAGAAAGATGAGAAAGATTGAGAAACATTATACAGTCAGAAAGACTTTATGCTTCACCAAAGGAATGGGAGACAAGATGGACCTTGGGAGAGAAGCACAACACAAGCATGATTTCTATCGCTGAGGAACTCTCCGTAAAAGGGAGGGTAAGGGCAGGTCTCCATGAAGGGACATTAGAAAGCATAGTTACAGGATGTTACAATGGGACCATTCCTATCTCTGTTGTGATGAAGTACCAACATAATAATTATCAGCTGCCAGAGGGAGTAAGAAACAAACCTGCCACATCCACACACTCTGTACAGAAGAAATAACTCTGAAGATGTGTCTTGTGTGTTCCAACTCCTTTAGTTGGATCAAAGACTTTTCAGGGCAAAGCTGCCATAAATGTTGCCCTGTGTCCTATGGACCAGATGAATGTCACTTGGGAGAGAGATGAGATGGAGCCATCTCAGCTCCTGTCCAATTAGAGAGGTCCTGTCTTGAGAAGAGAGGAGAAATTCCATTGAAAGCAGCCAGAGATGCATTGCCCAATGCCCAGGTAAGAGGCCATCAAGAATAGAGGTGTATTCACCAGGTCAAACAGGACTGAGAGGAGATAAACCTAGAGAAAGAGGTCTCCTAGCCAGGGCCACCAACTTTAACCAAGTGCCAGGCCCAGAGAACACAGCCCTCCCATCAAGTAAACGCTGTCCTATCCCACACCTCTCCCCACTCCCTCCTCTCTTTTAGGTATGATGCAGAGGGGGTGAGGAAGATCATGAAGTGGAAGGCTGAAGTGTCAACCTCTTTCCTCACTCTGGGCTCCCAGCTTGAGACAGACCCAATGAGAAGGCATTCAATACTAAGTCAAGTTTAGGATTCAATACTAAGTCAAGTTTAGCTCCTTGATTATTGCAGAGAATTGCACATTATCATGATATTATCATGAGAATGTCTTTGTGATTTAAAGTGACTCTAATGCTGTTCTGTTCTCTAGGAGAGAGCAGAAAATCCACAATACTTGACAAAGTTTTTATCTAGAGGCAGGAAAAGTTAACCCACTGAAAAACCATTAAGCAACAATGAGAGACACACTGTCAGTGGGAATGTAAATTGGTGCAGCCACTATGGAAACCGTATGGAATTTCCTTTAAAAATTAAAAATAGAACTATCACATGATCCAGCAGTCCTGGGCACGTATCTGGACAAAGCTCTAATTTGAAAAGATACAACTCAGTGTTCATACCAGAACACTTTACAAGAGCCAAGATATGGAAACAACCTACATGTCCATCAACAGATAAATGGATTAAGAAGATATGGTACACACACACACACACACACACACTGGAATATTACACAGCCATAAAAAGAATGAAAAAATGACATTTGCAACAACATGGAAGGACCTAGAGGTTATCATACTAAATGAAGTCAGAGAAAGACAAATACTATATGATATCACTTACATGTGGAATCTAAAAAAAAAAAATGATACAAATGAACTTACAAAACAGAAACAGATTCACAAAGAAATCAACTTATGGTTACCAAAGGGGAAAAGAGGTAGAAGGGATAAATTAGGAGCTTGGGATAAGCAGACACGAACAAGCATATTTAAAAAAGATAAATAACAAGGTCCTACTATATAGCACAGGGAACTACATTGAATATCTTATAATAATCTATAATGGAAGAGAACCTATAAAATTATATATCTATATCTATATATATGTGAATCACTTTGCTACACCAGAAACTAATACAATAATGTAAATCAACTATACTTCAACAACAACAACAAAAAAATAGAGACAAAACCAATTCTGAATACATTATAAGTACTTATTCAACATGCCTGTTACATATGCAAACTGGGCTTGGCTTGGATCCAGTGTTCAATAAGTATCTTTTTACTGAGTAATGTCAAAAGGTTTAACGATTGTACCAGAACTCTCTACATGGAGACATAGGAATCACAAGAGCACCAAAAGTCAAATCTAGAAGTTGTGTTTTAGTAGCTATGAACTCTTTAAGGGCTGTTAAATATCTGACCTCAAAAAGTCATGATTACAGAGTGCCATCAGTGACCTTGTGGCCTTTGAGCAGCGTGTCCAGGGAGTCAAAATCCTTATATGATACTCCTTTGTGGAAGACAACTAACAATCAATAGCTCCTGCTCTTCCATGTCTATAGAAAACACACAAAAGATGTTTGAAATTTCTTCACAAGTAAGGATACAATGCTACCTCAGGGTTGGCCTGAAGATGCTTACTTTGCAATTGATAGAAGATAAGAGGGTAAGACCTTCTCTGAGGTTTCATTGAAGGAGATTATGGTGAGATGGCTCATCAGTTCGTTCTGCCCTCCTCCTACAGCGCTTTCTTCTATCCTGCAGAGGCCGGAAGTCTAAAAACTACATTTTCTCAATTCCCTAGAAGGTAGGCTTCCTGAAGCGATTCAAATTTGATGAATTAGTGGCATGCATATAGATCTGGAAGACAGTCATGGGTCAGGAGCCATGCTTCTGAGGGCCAAAAAGTATGTGGAGGCAACTGGCCTTTTCAGAGTCTATTTCTTTCATGGGTGGTGAAAGGCAGAGGATGGGGCATTTATTTATATTGTAGCAGGCGTGTTGTAATCTGAGGCTGGCAGTAGTGGAGGATTCCAGGTCTCAGAAGCTTCCTGGCTGCTGTGGCAGCAGTGTAATTCTGGTGGAGGTAGCTTCCTGGTTGTAGAAGAGGCGGCAAATCCCTTGATGGGCCGGTTCGGCAGTGTGCCTCTGGAGTCTTTCCTGACAGCTCAACCTAGAGTTTGTTTCTTCAGCCTGCACTGTGATTCTACAAGCCATTTACTATCTTGAAACAAATACCTTCCTACTTAAACTAGTTAGACTATGTTCTCTACCACTGAACCCCAAATGGATATGGCATGGCATGTAAAAAACAATATAGAAAAAAAATAAAAATATGTCTGAGATGCTAATGATGGGGAGGAATAAGTGTAAGAGAGAACTATTATCTAGAGGTGGTGGTAACATTCATCTTTTCATCCACTGATTCATTCATCCCACATTTTTTGAGGTCTTTCATATCCCGGACACTGGGATTAGCAAGCCATTCACTGGAGGGGTGGGGTGGGGGACAATGGAATCCCATATTCATGGTGTTCAAAGTTTCATGGATTATTCCTGTTTCTCTCACTATTTTATCTGGCTGAGAACATTGTTTACAGTTCTTTTCATTTAGTAATCAGATAGTTGAATGACTTGCTCAACCAAAGTATTTGGTTCCTAGAGAGCTAAAAGCCCCAGGAGCAAAGCTCTACCCTCAACTGTCCAGCCAGAAATACTAGTGATTGAGTTTTTCCTATCAGCTACACCAATAATTAACTAACAAATAGAACTTACAATTAATATGTTATCTTAAGATCAGAGTTTAGTCCCTACATGTGAAGAACAAGTTTCTGACATCTATCTGGACAGCAGATTCCCCTCTAACTTCTTTTATGTCAGGATGATGCATGTGTATGGCAACCTTGGAGATGCATTGCTCAGATCTCTCTTTAAGAGAGAACTTGTCATGAGGCATGCTGTTGCAGCAGGTTCCTTTGCAATGTGCGTCAGCTTTGAAACCCATTAAGCAGTGCCCAGGCAGCCTGAGCCATCACTGAACTCATCAGGGACAAGGGCCAATCATGTCTCCTCTGTCAGCAATCTGTGCCCCCAAATATTCCCCAATCCTCTCTTCTGTTCCTCTCCTGTAGAGGTCCTGTCAGACCTCTATCACTGTCTGACCTCTATCACTGTCAGACCTCTATCACTGTCAGACCTCTATCACTGTCTGAAGCCTTTCTGCCCTCTTTCTCTTTCACTGGTCTTATCTTCAACAGATTTCTTGGACTCTCAACTCTGTCTTAGGTATCTGTTTTCTGGGGTACCCAACCAGCCCACTGTGCAAAAATATCTTGTCTCTTCAGAGGTTTACCTATTATTTATCACTGGAGAGCTTTCCCATTTGTGTTTGTCTTTCTTTTCCCTGATAAAAGACAACTTTTTTTAGACAACCTTTTTTTCTGTCTTTCTTTTCCCTGATAAAAGACAACTTGGGGCTTCCCAGATAGCCCAGATGGTAAAGAATCCGCCTGCAATGCAGGAGACCCCAGTTCAATTCCTGGGTCAGGAAGATCCGCTGGAGAAGGGATAGGGTATCCACTCCAGTATTCTTGGGCTTCCCAGGACTCAACTGGTAAAGAATCTATCTGCAATGCTGGAGACCTGGGTTCGATCCCTGGGTTGGGAAGATCTGAAGGGAAAGGCTACTCATTCCAGTATTCTGACCTGGAGAGTTCCATGGACTACAGTCCATGGGGTTACAAAGAGTTGAACACGACTGAGCGACTTTCAGTTTCTTTTCCCTGAATGAAGACTTCCATATCTGAGACTCTGGTTTCTCTAATGTAGACCCACCTCAATTCCAGCAGTAAAGGAGTGAAAAGGGACCTTTGCAAGTAATCAGAGTAAAACAAAAAAAATGAGGGGAAATATTGGGTAACTGGCATTTGGCTCAAAAACATCCCTGACCCTGGCACAGATTGACAGAGTCCCAGGTTGCCCTTCATGGAGCCGGATCTGCTGTTGTGGTGGGAACAGTCACCAGTGGACATGGGTGTATAGCCTCCCCCTAGCATGTGCTGTTCGACTTGTTTGCACAGTGAAAAACTGACCAAGAAGTAGTGCCTTGGCCAACATCAGTACCTATAGTGAGCTGCTTATTCTTTAAGGTCCAACTAGTTTGTCTCCTTTGTGAAAGTTTTCTGCTCTCTCAGGGAGCACGGCCCAGCCCTGTGATGCTCTTACTGCTTGTTGAGTGGACACAGTCCTCATGATGCAAGGGGATTATTGGGACGTGTGACTTCTCCCTGGCTAGGCTGTGTATCTTAAGGGAGGGATGGTGTCTCTCTCAGGAATCTTAACATCCTCTTCACAGGTGTGGACCTGACACTTTGTAGGTGACCAGTAAGTGTTGGGTGAGTGGAAGGTGTCTGCTTGTCTAGAACATGGCAATGGGCTAGACCCTGGTTAGGAAGTTCTTTGGCCTGTGATTCCAGGCTCAGCCCAGGGCATTCCTGTACATCTGGTTGGTTCAGTGAGTACTGACCCCTGTTCACAGCATGGTGATGAGTACAGAGAAAAGGTAGGTGGCCAGGCTGGGCTGCTCATTGTGTTTCAATGTCCTTATATATAACTCAGGAGATCTGCTTAGTCTGTAAGGACTTTCTAGCACCACGACTCCAGGCATCTGTGTCTGAGGACATGTAGCTGTGTCATCTGCCAGCCTGTCTGTTTCCAAGGAGGATGCGTCTGACTTAGAGATGACACCTCCCTCACTGTGACTTGAAAATACCCCATAACTACTTGCCCAGGCCAGGGAGGAGGGACTCTTCTGCCTACAGTAATGAGCTGTCACTTATACTCAGAACTGAAGGGTCATAAAGAGGAAGAATAAACATTTATTGGGTACCTACTATGCCTGCTAGCTGCTTTTACAAATGTTATTTGAGTTTTGTCTCAGTCTATGACAATTCTGCGAAGTTAATAAGATCCCTCATTTGAAAGGTAGAGAAATGAGACTCAGTGGTTTAAAAAATCTTGCCATGCATCACTCAGCTAGTGAACAAGTAGAGGTGGGAGTTCAAGCCAGGTGTCCAGACCTCTAGTCTGATCTTCCTCCTGCTGTGATTCCAGGCAGATGGCAGGTGTAGATGAAGGTCCTACCCTGGAAAGTCATGGAGAGAGTTGGGAACTTAGGGAATGCTGCAGGTAGAGGGTGGAAAGGGTAATGGGGTGAGACAAGGCTGGCATGGTATAGTGGGTGTGCACATCAGCCAGGGACAGTAAGCTTGATGTAACTGTGTGCATCAGAGAACCATGGACAGTTTCGAGTACAGATGTGAGATACTCAGAATCATGTGTTATGAAGGTTAACCTGGCTTTGGAGTAACATATGGATTGACTAGGGGAAAGATGAGAGACTTCTTACAAAACCTATGGAAACAGCCTTCCTCCATGATGAGTCATTTAACAGACAAAGGGCCTCTATGTACAAAACTGAGCTGAGCTCCACAATAAAGGATACAGAGATGAAATAGACATGGGTCTGCCCTCAAGGACAGAAACGGTTCACTACTGGCCTTGAATCCCTTGGTCTCAGGAGATGTGTAGTGCTTCTTTCCTGTGTTTTGTCTTTGGCTTAACTCATCTAATGTTTGTTACTCCACTGGTAGCCTGCACGTCATAGCTGGACCTTACCTTCAGTCACCCACTGGGTACTTAACAATCAGTTCTGGCTATTTAAACAAATAGCAGGTCTAGGAGGGACACTCCTAGGTTTTAAATAGATCTTGGGGCTTTGCTGGGGGTCCAGTGGCCAAGACTCGGTGTTCTCTAGGCAGGGGGCCCAAGTTCGAACCCTGGCCAGGGAACTAGATTTCACATGCTGCAACTAAAGATCCCACATGTTGCAATGAAGATGGAAGATCCTGTGTGCCACAGTTAAGACCTGGCAGAGCCAAGTAAATAAATAAAATAAATATTAAAAAATAGATCTCCCTTGAGTGGGACATAGAGGCAATAGAGAAACTGCCACATTATTCTTTTTCTTCTTCTGTATGTTTAAACCTTTCCTCTGTACCCAGAATCATGGAGAGAGAGGTGGAGCAGGAGGCAGGGTTGTTTATTTGCTCATCAAAATTTTACAGAATGCCCTCTGCCAGGCACTTTCCTCTCTGGGAGTCCAGTTACTCAGCAAGGAGCTGCCACTGGTTCACTTGGTGCCCGTGCCATTAGCCCTGAGTGGTTGAGAATCATTCCATCTTCTTCTCTAGAAGTCTCCCTCCTTCTTAAGAACCACCTGCATCACACACAGTAACTGCTAGGGAGAAAAATCCCATGGGAAAAGAACTCTAAGGCCAAGAGGAATTCCAAATTAAAAATTGACAACAGACTTTTTACAAGGCTCTGTACCCTGGCTATTGCCCTTGACATTGACTTTTCCTTATTGAAAACTACTCAGGGACCCGGGGAAACATTTGTGCTAATACTGATATGATTGTTCTTATCATCACTACCTGGCTGAGTGTCATTAAATATTTACGGAGTTCCACACACTGCAAGGAGCTATTTGCACGTAGTTCTAAGTGGAGGCTTTCACAAAATCCCCCAAATTGCAATGTGGAGGAGGAAAAGCTCTGAGCATCAGAAGGGCTGGGTTTTGGTCCCCCTTGTGGCACTTTGCCCTCAGTCTCTGTGTTTTCAGAATGGGTTGGGAAAATGAGTTTGTATTTTTGGTTTGGGATTCTGTGATCCTGATTTCATCACTTTCTTTTCATATTCTATTATCACTGTTTTCTCACTTCTTTTTTAACCATCTTCTCTCTGTGTCCTCCTTTTCTCTCTCTCCCTCCCCCTACTCTGATCAGCCTAGCCTACCATTGACCCCATGGCCTTAGTTTACAGGAAACAGCTTCTGGAAAACAGTCCATAAAACACAACTGTTATTCCAAGCTCTGGAACTGAGACCCTTTTCTCTTTCCAGTCCCTGAGCAAGTGGGCATCAATCTGCTTGTTTTCCTCTTAGCTGTGAACTTTAAAAGAGGTTTTAAGGGAAATAAAAGAAGGCAGAAATAAATCATATTTTGCCAGATCCTTCTGTTCTCCAGGCTTCTCTCCTTGTCATGCAGTTTACCTGGGCTTACTGCAAGTTTGTTACAACTTCTACCCAATAGGGTAGAAAGATAAGCTTGTGATGACCAAAGGTCATTTATTACATTTTTAATTGGCTAGAACATCATGCTTGAAGCTGCATTAGATTACGAGTTTCTCGAGGACACGTGGCAGAGGCCTGGCACATAGCGGGTATGCGGGAAGCACTTTATTTTGGACTCAGTGACATACAAGGATACATTTCTTGCACCTTTCTCAGAGACAGAGGCTATTGATGATAACTGTATTTTAGAAACAACACTGGGAGACAGACACCATTTGACATGTAGGTGTTTCTGATTTTGGAACTTATAAGAAATTATGAAAGTATAACTATTAAATTTGCTTTGTTATGCATTAAATGGATCACCTTCATTGAAAAGAATATGTATATACAAATTGGAGTGATATCAGAAAATTGAACAGGTAATGTCACGCTCATGGCTTGCAGAACCAGAAGCTGCAACATGTAAAGGATTTAAAAGCAACATCTTAGAAGAAGCCAATACAAATGTTGTCACTTAGTGAAGTCACAACTTAGGAATGGCTGCGGGATTGGCATGAGCACTAGCTAACGCATCTGTGGAACTTCTGGGTTTCAGCTGGAAGCAGGAATCATATAGAAGCTTCTTTCTGTTTAGTCTCAGGTGGCTAGAGGGGATGACCCTACCAAAGTATGTGAAACATGAGCAAACAGAATTCATATTAGTAAGCTGGTGTTGCCAGCTTAGAGAAGCCAACTGTTAGGGGCTTCCCTAGTGGCTCAGATGGTAAAGAATCTGCCTGCAATGCAGAAGACCCAGTTTTGATCCCTGGGTCAGGAAGATTCCCTGGAGAAGGGAATGGCTACTCACTCCAGTATTCTTGCCTGGAGAATTCCATGGGCAGAAGAGCCTTGTGGGAGCTATAGTCCACGGGGGAGCAAAGAGTCGGCCACTTTGTTGTTGTCTCAGCCTCACTTTCTGCTATTTCTGACCAACTGGGTTTTAGGGTTAGGATCCTGGAAGATGACGGAAGGAAATGGAATGTCTCACAGTACCTTTTCTGGGTATTGAAGAGCCTTCAGGAAAATTTTGTTCTAATCCTCATTACCTGAACACAATGAAATGAAAAAGACAGACATCCAGGGCAATATTCTACTCTGTGAAGGCTTCAGTTAAGATGTACTTGTCTGGAGTGGCACCACAGAGGCTGGGAGGAGGGCTGGCTGCACTTTCCTGATGCTAGGAGGGTAGCAAGGGCAGGGATGCTCCACAGGGCCCTGCAGCACACACAGCCCACCCACTGAGGACCAACTGCCTCTCATCCGGTTTGGCTGCCTTAGTCTCCTAAGCCTCCCTGCTTCTGCTATTCTCTCCAATCTGTTTCTCACAGAGCAGCCAGAGCCTTCTTATAAAAATGCACAACAAGCTATGTCAGCTCCTGCAGTAAGCCGTCCGGTGTTTTTCCACTGCATTCAGGGTATCATGTGAGCACATCACTTTCTTACTCTGGTTTGGTTCTTATATTCCTACTCTGTGCGCAGAGCTCTTTGAAGCTGTGGCCTTCACCCACCTCTCCAGACTCATTCTGGGTTCCCTTCTCTTTCTGGAATGTGCTCCGGGAACGTGGCCTTTCTTCTGTCCCTTGAACATGTAGAGCATGTTCCTGCCTCAGGGCCTTTGTTCTCGTATCCTCAGCCACTCTGACCTCAGCTCTTTGAATGACTGCCCTCTTCCCATCCTCCTGGTCTCAGCTCAATGACACTTCCCCTGAGATCTCCTGTGACCTCCTATCTAAGTGAACTTAGGAAGTCCCTCACAATCATATTGCCCTATTTTATTTTCTTAATAGTCCTTATCATTTCCTAAGATTATTGTGTTTATTTAATGGCTCACTAGTTTATTGACTGTTTTCTAACACTAGACTGAAAGCTTCAGAGAATGGGCTTGTAACTGCATTGTACACTGTTATGTATTGAGAGCTAAGTTCCTGGCACGAATTAGGTCCAGAATAAATAGTTTTGGTTGGTGTTGATAAATGATGAAACTTAACCCATTCTCCCAGCCCAACTCTGGTACCGACAGGCTCTGTAGATGGGACATACCTTTCATTTGTAAAGGGGGTTGAAATGTCTGTTGACTTTGGAGGAAGGGCCAGTCCAGGACACACATTAGCACACTTGAGGCACTTGGTTTTAGGTGGGGCTCATGTACAGCATCTAATATCACCCAAGAGGGGCAGTATGATGGTCTCCAAATCAGCCTCCACTAATTCCTTCCTTCTTACATATAGATGCCACTTCACACATCACAAGGTGGAAACCATTTTCCCACTCCTTGAATACCATTGGACTAGTGATTTGTTTTGATGAATAAATAGAACACAGCAGAAGTGATATTCCGGGACTTTTAAATCCAGGCCTGGTAGAATCGGCAGCATCTGTTTCATCCTTTTTGGGAGTCAATTTCCATGTAAGAAGGCCAATACCCCCAAGAATGCTGTGCTTTGAGGAAACCTGAGCTACCCACGTAGAGAAGTCCCAGGGAAGAGCACCGAGGCACCAGATATATGAGTGAAACAAGGGTCCCTGCAGTCCAGGCTGTAAATGCAGCCCATGACATCTGAAGCAGAAGAACCTACCAACTCAGCCAAGTTAACCTACAGAGTCATGAGGAATAAATTGTTAGTGTTTCAAGACCCCATAAACTTGGGTGAGGTTTGTTACGTAGCAGAGAGCTGTCAGCTAAATTCTGAGGCTTGAAGAAATTTGGAGCTTCTCAAGTATCAGTATGCAAATAAATCATCAGGGCAAATTGTTCAAGGTAGGTTCTGATTCTGTAGTTCTGATTCTGTAGGTCTAGGGTCGGGTAGAGATTCCACATTTCTCACTAGCTCCTAAGTGATGTGCAAACCAATGACAAGAGTGCATGGACTATACTTTGAGCGGCAAGGCCAGTTCCTAACCTCCCGGAAGTTCCATACTTAAACCATGTTAGAAAACCCCAGGTTTTTCCCATGCATGTTTGAGTAAAGACTATTAAGAAAAGTGTTCTTGTCAAGTAAGTTTGGGGAACACCACCTACTCCATCCTGCTACTAGAGACTCACAACATATATTAGCTAATTCAAAGCTCTTAAGAGTTCCTCCAGCAAAGAAACCTGTTCAAATATAGCACAATATTTCCTGAGTATTTGATGTCTTAGAGAACTAGTGTTCTGTGGGACACACTTATTGTTTAGTCGCTAAGTTATATATGACTGAGCGTGTCTGACTTAGTGGCCCCAACTGACTTTTTGTTGCTCCATGGACAGTAGCCCATCAGACTCCTCTGTCCGTGAAACTTACCAGGCAAGAATACTGGAGTGGGATGCCATTTCCTCCTCCAGTGGGACATACTTGGAGAAACACAACACCACCTTGTTTTTTTTAAAATCAACTCAGCTAGTTTCTCATTGTCCCTCAACAATTAATTCTTATGTTACACAGTTTTGCAATTCAGAATCTTTTTTCCTTAGATCTAACCTAATTCCTTACCCCTTGCTGGAGTATAAGATGTCTCTATTCATTTCTCATAGAATGGGAGGACAATGCATGTCTCTGTTATCTAGCCCTTTCTCTCCTTGAAGTTCTCTCCTGCCTTGCCAAAGTCCTGGATCTTCCAGTTCTTTCAGTTTTTCTTTCCATTTCCCAGCACTTCATTGTTCTTTTGCCAAGCCGAGTGACCTTGGATTAGTTTCTTGACATCTCTAAATATAAATGTCCTCACATGTAAAATGAGGTACCTTCATTGTAAAATGAAAGTACTCCTAGTTCTGGGGTGAGTATTAAATGCACCAGTCTCCAGGAAGCACTTAACATAAGGCCTGCAAATTTAAATTATTCAGTAAATATCAGCTCTCGTCATCACTGTTCTGGGTCTGAGTACCATTTCTTAGAGCCCTAACTCTCCAGCACTATGGGTGTTCATGTCCCACTGAGCCTGGGAGTAGGTAAGAGATGGGGAGGTGGGGGGCAGGGGAACATGTGGCTGATTGAAACTCATCTAATTCCATAGTCTGATTTGAGCTGCTATTCTTAGCTGCCTTCACACCAAATCTTTCCCCCAGTACTGCTGAGCAGCTTCAGAAAGTTCAGGCTAAAGTTAGATTCTGAATCTGTGTCTCTGGAAGTCCACCCACTCCTCATCTCTGGAAGCTGTTCTTTGGGGCTGACATTGGCATTTCAAGGGTTATCTGCTATTTTTACATTTTAATCATCTCTTTGCTGAAACAAGTCACACATTGCCCTCCAGAAGCCAGACTTTATACTAGTAGATTTTGCACTGAAACATGGTTCTGAACATCACCACTTCCATCTACCCCTTTATTCCAGAGAATCTCTGTAAATAGGGTTGAATTCCTCACTTCTTCTGTTCCTCATTTGCTTAGGAAAGAGCAGGCAGCTTCTCATCCATATTAAAAACCTATGGCACTTTTCTCTTCACTGGCTCCTCTCTCCTGCCATTTGCAGACCCCACTAATAGCATCACACTGTAAGTCTCTGCTCTTATAAAAGATGCACAGGGGTAACTCAAGCTGTCCTTAGTTCTCTCTTCCTTGGCCCTAAAAGGAAGTAGCTCTGGTCACAAGACAAACTTCCTTCTCCATGAAGTGGGAGAAAAATCTGCTGGATTTTATTTGCGTTCAAGCCTGATATGATTTCCTAGTATGTGCAGATATGATGTAGTTATTATTGTATTTCTTTGTGGGCACCAGTTGCTGTCCTTCACACAGGCTAGAACTCAAGCCAGGACTGAGGGCAGTGAGTGCTGTACCTGAAAGCAGTGATTTTAGATTTTCTCTTTAAGGGACAGAGAGGCTTGTATTTCCACGTAACTTAAAGGTGGAGGAGAACTCGACACGAAATGGCTAGAATTTAATGTTACTAGTGTGTCATGCATTGTGCTAACCAAAAATGTAGCCTATAATCTTTATTCCTTTTTAAAGAAGATACCTAGGAATCTAAGGCTTAAAGCAAGTGACGTGACTTGTCCTAGGTCACAGAGCTGGTCAGTGAAAGAGCAGATTCAAACCAGGGGTGCTCCAGCTACTCCAATGGAAAGTTCCCTTGAAAAGCCAGCTGGGGCTATTCCAGGGGGAAGTGCGGAGTTATGGCTTCTGGATGGCTGCAGGGCCCTTTTGTGCCACTTAGCCCATTTCCCCGCCTGCACAGAGCATATCATGTGGCCAGTCCACTAAGACATGGTGGCTCCTTTTTGTAAGTGGCTGTGAGTTAAGGCATTGTACAGCCAAGCATTGAATTTCATGACCCTTAGACAGGAAATGTCAGCCTGAGGTTTCTGACTATTCGCATCTAGAAAAAAATCTGTGTGCTGAAATTTGAACCACTGTTATTTTCTCTTTCGCTTCCCACGGATAGGAAATGAATCCAGAGAAGTTGCAACTTCAAACTGGAGTGCACATATGGTGCGAGTCTTAGGACTACTGTGGATCCAAAGAAAGTTTTTATTACCAGTCTCATAAATTTTGCTTATTATTTGGATTATAAAGTAGAAGGCGAAGATTTATAAGATCTGAAGAGAAACCAGAGTATGGGTTATAAAGTAAAAGATAGCAATGACTTTGATTTGAAAGTGGTTTAATCCTGTTGTTTTTTATCACTATTATTATTAATGGCCTTACCTCTTACATGTGTCTCAAGGGCCAGCAGCATCACCTAGGAGCTTGTTATCAATGCAGAGTCTCAGGCCCTACCCCAGAACAATGGAATCACAATCTGTATTTTAACAGAATCCTGAGCTCATCTGCATGGATAAAAGTTTGAGAGGCACTATTTTATGGAACTTAAAGCTTGAGGGTGGGGTACAGACTGCTTATGTGTTATAGCAATTGTTCACAATGCTGGCTGCACCTTAGAGTCACCTGGGGAACTTGAGAATGTGTTAAAGACTGGGCCTCACTGCTCGAAATTTTGCATCCCTTTATCTGGGGTGGGTATGGGCATGGATACACTGAAAAGCTTCCTAGGTGATTCTACTGTGTTGTCAGGGTTTAGCACCACTGCCCAAGGAAAAGCAGAGGCCTGGCTCTGTGTCCACCATCAGGAAGATACGTATCGGGTGTGAGGACAAGGGGTCTCTGCTGGACTCTGTAACTAAAGCAGCGTGGTTGTAGATGAGTCTTGAGGAGAGACAACAGAATAAATATTGAAGCTAATAATCAAGCCTTATCATGTGTAGATATTTTTTTGATAAGGCCATGAAAGAGGAGCTATGGGACTATATTCAGACAGAATCAGGGTTTGGAAAAACGCACCTCTAACTCAGTGGAAAGATGTTCATGGAAAAGATGTAGTGTCCTTCATCCAAGATTTTGGCATCTTTTATTCAGCATATGTGCCTGTCTTAGGGTTGCCAGATTTAGCAAATAAAAGATACAGGATACTCAGCTAAATTTGAATCGCAGCTGAACAAAGAGCTATTGTTTAATATAATTTTCTAGTATGCAATAGGAGAAGGCAATGGCATCCCACTCCAGTACTCTTGCCTGGAAAATCCCATGGATGGAGGAGACTGGTGGGCTGCAGTCCATGGGGTCGCTGAGAGTCGGACACGACTGCGCGACTTCACTTTCACTTTTCCCTTTCATGCACTGGAGAAGGAAATGGCAACCCACTCCAGTATTCTTGCCTGGAGAATCCCAGGGACGGTGGAGCCTGGTGGGCTGCCATCTATGGGGTCGCACAGAGTCGGACACAACTGAAGCGACTTAGCAGCAGCAGCAGCAGTATGCAATAATTGGGACATATCTGTATTAAAAAATTGCTCACTACTTATCTGCAACTCAAACTTAACTGGGGGTCCTATATTTTATCTGACAACACTAACCTGTTTAAAACGGGGAAATATCAAGTCTTCAGGACACCATGCCTATCTAAAAAGATGTCAGTGGTGAATTATGAGCCTGAGCATCTCTGCGTATGTGTGTGTGTGTATGCGCGTGCACACACGTGCACAGGTGTATAAAGGGTATTGCAGGGGTGGGGTTGTTTGCTGTTGGGAGTGAGAAGAGACAAAGGTTCAGTAACAGTAAGGAGAACAAGAAGAGTTCTCCCAGTATGTCAGGAGAAAATGCACCCAAAAGTTACAGACTAAAAAACAAAACAAAACAAAAAACTGAAGAAGGCTTCATAAAGGGAAATTTTCTCCATAAAAAACGGATTTTTTTGTATGTAAAATTATCGAAGGGTTATTTGCTTGTAGAATTTTCAAATGGTTTAGGCAGGTGTGGAAAGGAAAGCAAAAGTATATCACAGTCCCTCAGTATCACCCCTAGAAGCTACTGCTCTTAACCCTGACCTCTGTGCCTTCTAGAAATCTCTTGGAAAAAAAAAAAAAGAAATCTCTTGGGCATGGATTAACATCTGTATACATATGAATTATTTAATTTCAAAGAAAAGTTAAAATTTTACACCCTTCTGCAAGTTGCTCTTATTTTCACTTAATAGTACATCTTAGACATCTTTCCATATCTGCATATACCTACCTCACTTTTCAATGAATATAACTTTTTAATATTAGAAATATTTGAATGTATTATTTATTTAAAGGATATTTAAAATTATACTCTCTCAGCAGAGCTTGGTATAAGTGGTTGCCTCCCCTCATTCAGCACTTAAAGCGTCATCAATACTTGTTATCAGTTCAAATATCATCCTCCCAGAGGGACCTCCCCTGCTCCCCCATAGCAAAAGTAGCTTTGTGCCCACCAAAACCCTCACTTTGCCTAACAAATTACCCTGGGTTGCATTTTTCATTGGTGTTTATCTCAATCAGAAATGACCTAATGTATTGGTTTGTTTGTCTCTTTTGATCTGTCTTTCCCCACTATTTTATAAGCCTGAGGGCAGAGATATCATCTAGTTTGTGGCTTTCTCCCCAGCACTGAAAACGTCACAAAATATATGGCAGGTACACAAAACACACCTGTCTGTGGATCAGCGATGGAATAACTGAATTGAGCATACTGTGGTCTATATAGAGATTAAAAAGGTATGGCCAAGAAGCATATGATTTATGGAACAAGGAACAACAGATGGCAAGAACTCGAATTCAAGGCATGTTGTTTTAAGAGAGGGATAAAATCAACTCCATGGGAGCCCATGGAAGGGAGTAAATCATACACAGTAGGCAGACAGGAAAGGTGTCACCCAGGTGAGTTAGAAGTGACGGTTTAAGGATGAGGATGACTGGCAGGCAGGGACTGTGGGCCTGGTCTTGCAGGGGAGAGAACATGTGTGGACAAAGTCTGGAGGCAGCAGCTGCCTGGTATGTTTGGGGACAAGCACCTTGGCCGCCATGGTGGGAACTCAGGATGCCTGTGGGAAAGAGGAGTGGGTTGTGGAGGGTTTGCAGGTTGTATGGAGGAATTTGGATTTTTTGATCTATGCTTTGGGGAGCTAGTAGAGGGTTTTGAGGTAGGAGTGATGGGTTCATAATACAGCTTATCCTTGAGCAACACAGATTTGAACTCTGCACACTCACTTACAGGTGTAGTCTCTTTTCTTTTTTTTTTTTAGTAGAAAATACTAGCATATTATCCAACCAGTGGTGGGTTGAATCTGAGGATGAGGGCATATGCAGAGGGTCAGCACTCCTAACCCCCATGTTGTTCAAGGGTCTATTGTTTATTCTAAGAGGATAATATTAATATTGTCAGCAACGGAAAACATTTGCTGGAGAAGGGAAAGACTGGGATTGAAGAGCAGATAAGGACCTGAACTAGGGCAGGGGTCAGACAGATTTGAAGGAGCAACCTTTTTCAGATGAAGAGAATTAGCTGTGCTTGATTTCTTTCATCAAGATCAGGAATCACTTAAGAAGATCCCCTGGAGAAGGGAGTGACAACCCACTCCAGTATTCTTGCCTGGAGAATTCCATAGACAGAGGAGCCTGGAGGGCTACAGTTCACGGGGTCACAAAGAGTCAGACGCGACTAACATGCAACTAACACTTTCACTTCCACAAACTGTGTCCTGGGGGCCAAATCCTGCCCACTAACCTATTTTTGTGAGTAAAGTTTTATTTGGAGTCACACTGTTATCTTAGGTATTGTCTAGCGTTGCTTTGGTGCTCCACTGGCAGAGTTGAGGAGTTGTGACAGCTTATGGCACAAAAAGCCCGAAATATTTACTACCTCACTCTTCACAGAAAAACTGGCTGACCCTTGGTCAAGATTGACAGTATCTGTATATCCTAGATAGAGGTCGCAGATGCTCAGTTCAGTGCCATCTTAAGAGAGCAAGGTCCGCCCTTGTTGTCTGGGAACCAAGGGCCACAGTTTTCCCATCACCAGCTGCTGCCCTTTGTCTCGAGCTTTGTCCTGAACTCTAGTGAAGCTGGGGGTCATAGAGCCAGCACCATGAGACACAGTTCTGAAAGGCTGATTGGGAGGGAGACTGTCGTGTGCTGCCAATGACTGAACAGCTCAACCTCCTCAAGAACCAACCTTTGCCTTTGCAGAGCCCATCGGATTGCCCCTTTCAGGACACTGCCTCCTTCAACCTCAGAGCCGCTTGCAAACCAGTCTCTTGTCCTAGATTGTATTAATACTTCCTCAAAGGACAATGAAAAGTTTTCTGATTTTCCTTAGCAAAGAGTGCAGCAGTGACATGACAGCCTTTCACAATGCTGATGGCCTTTGTGTATGCACACACATGGAGACCTTCGCCAATAGCCTTAGAGTGGACAGCCTTATGTTCGCAGCAGACAGCCTTTTACCAGCATCCCTGTTGCTAGGATGCATGTCCTCTGATTGATGTTTTCAAGATCCCATATGAAATCCTTTTGTTTCTTTTCTCTTAAGGATATGTCTTCGTGTTTTAGGTTTTAAATTGAGCCTGTGGTTGTGTCAAAAAAAAATTGGGCTGACCCTTTCAACAAGCTGAAAATTCACCGAAACATCATTCCTCCATTAGTAACAGTGATGCAGACTTTCCATTTTGGCGAATGGCCTTACAGTGTTTCACTTCAAGGTGCTGGGTGAATGGGAGTTTCCTTGCTGACTTTTCTCAGCCTGTTTTTCCCTTTGACCTACCCACTTGAAAATCATCTCTTGCCTATAAATAGTTCATACTTATTTCTAGAGTCAAGAGTTTGTTTGTAGGTTGTTTACTGGGATGTCATCTGCCAAACTGCAGTGTCAGGCTCCTCAGGGGAAAACTAATTTCCTTTTTAAAATTGCAATTCTGAAAGCTGCACATATTTTATCTCTATCATCAATAGGAACAAAAGTACGCATACTTCAAGTTGAGTGATATGCCAGCAGGCTACATAAAAATAACTCTACTAAGCAACTAAAAATAGATAACATTGTTGTGAACTCACTATACTGTGGCACACACAAAATTAACTTTCAGGATCTCTGAGCCATCATCCTTTGACAAGAGGCCAGAGTGGCTTCCAGTTGAGAGAAGTAAGCTATAAGCAGTATGACTCTAAGAGAGGAAAGAAGCAGTAGTTTCAAATAAGTTTCAAATTGAAAGTGACAAGGACAGATGCTTCAACTTATGGGCAATGATTTGCAAATGAGCTATTTCACACACAGGCAACTCTAAGTAGCATGCTTCAGGACATATAGCCTAGGGCAGTGATTTTGTCACTGAGGATGGTTTTGCCCCCACCTCCAAGGATCATTTGATGGTGCCTGGAAACATTTTTGGTTGTCACTATTGAAAATGGGGATGCTACTGGTGTTTAAAGAGGCTAAACATCCTATGTTGCGCAGGAAAGCCCTCTACAGCAGAGAATCATCCAGTTGTCAGTGGTCAAATCTGGGGATTTAATTCTTTAATAATGATTAGATATCCTCCTGGGCAATGCCTGTGTGGCCAGGTGCTATTACCTGCGGATTTGTAGTCAAGTGTCTGTTGCTGCAGGAACTTGTCAATGGTGGGCAGTAAATGGAGGGACCGGTGACACCCATGCTCAAGGTATCCCACCGAGGGGGAGAGATGGAACCTCAGGAGTCCAGAGGGTGATGGGGGAGAAAGCATAGGGCAAACTGGAGGGGGCTGGGCTTTTCTGGCCCACATTTGTGGAATAAGAGGTTTGATTTGGAGTGAACTGGGAAAGAGTTTGCTAGAAAATATGATCCTGTAGAGAAGGGAAGGGGAGCAGCTGGTGACGTGGTGGCAGGCTTAGAGTTCCTTACTGGGGCACAGATGGCTTCATGCTCACAGGTCAGAGCCTCTGCTCTCTCTCCCGCTTACAGTGTGATGCTCCTTAAAGGAGCCCTTTCTCTTAGGGAGGGAGCACTTCCACCACTCTTGGTGCTCCCTCTGCTTGCCTTTCGAGTCTCCCTTCTCTATGCACCTACAGGAATGCAGGAATGTGCTGCTCCTTAGGAAATCCCTGGGCAGCTTTCAGCAAATGAAGAGAACTTGGGAAATGAGATCCTAGACAGTGACGGAATCCTTTTCTGAAATTATACAAGCTTGCCGAAACCTTTCCAGTAAACATCGAAACAAGTGGGATTGCCTGCCATCAATATTAGTAAGGAGACTTCCCTAGTGGTTAAAAATCCGCCTTGCAGTGCGGGGGGATGTGGGTTTAATCCCTGGTCAGGGAACTAAGATCCCACATGCCATGGGGCACCTAAGCCTGTGTACTCTAACTGCTGAAGTCTGTGTGCTCTTGAACCTGCACATCACAACTAGAGAGCCCTTGCACCAAAACAAAAGATCCTGCATGATGCAACAGGGATCCCAAGTGCCATAACTGAGACTTTATGTAGCCAAATAAATAAATAAAAATATTACTAAATATTGGCTTAGAGATTCTATTAACAGTTAGTATAACGATACTAAAAAAACCCCAAAATTATTTGTAACAACTTTGGCAATAGAGGAAATAATAATCTCTTTTGCTGGCTATGCAATTGTATACTTGGAAAATTAGAAGATCCAGTAATAGAATACTAGAATTAATAAAAGAATTAAGTAGGTGGTTATCTATAAATGTAAATAAATCATGAACTTTTCTCCATATTGCCATAAATCCTTAAGATGAACATAGAGAAAATATTTCATTTTCAATAGCAATGACAATTATAAAAGATTTATAAAGACATACTTCGTTCCTTTAAAAAAAGCTTAGAACTATAAATAAATCTTCCTCAAACTAATGTAAAAATTTAATTAAACTTCAATGAGAATCGCAATAGACTTTCCTCTTAGAACTGGATAAAGCAATCTTAAATATCACATAAAATAATACGTGTTCAATAACAGAAAGAAAAAGGGGAATAAAAAGAAGCGGGGATTTTCTGAGTTGGTTTCGCTTTATAAGATATCAGAACATTTTGTAATCATAGAATGATGTTCTTTTCAGAATAGAGAAATAGATTAGCATAACAGAATAAAGAAACTAGAAAAGAAGAGAAACATGGAGGATTTAATATGCTTCGAAGGTGATTCAATGAGGAAACGATAGATTTTTAAATAAATGGTCCCGGCACAACTGTTTCTTCATCTGGATAAAGATAAAATTAGCTCTCTCTTACAGAAAGTCAAATAAACTTCAGATGATTAAAGATGAACATACAAAAAAATTAGTGCAATGAAATACAGTAAAACCTAGGAAACTTCATGAATAATCTCAGATACAGGACATTTTCTTAACTAAGACAGGAAAACCAGAGACTATAAAAGAATAGATAAGAGAGTGTAAGAATATATATATATACATATGCACACAGAGAAATAACAGTGAAGTGAAGAGAGAACATAAATAACATCAAGAAACAAATAATAAATATGGGAAAATGTCATTCCACTGTAGAAGATTTTATTTATAATATTTGAAGAGCTGTTATAAGTAAAAGACAGATCATCTAACAATAATAAGGCAAAGGATACGGAAGAAACAATTCACTAGGGAAAAACCAAAATGGTAACAAAGACCTAAAGAAAAGTTTACATCTCTAGTAGTATGCACCTAAGTAACAATAAGCTCTCTACTTAGTCCCATCAGACTGGAAATACATTCTAAGAGCCAGCAATCGCTTTCCTGGGCATGCAGCCCACAGAAGTAAAAGAACAAAACGTGGAGCTCTACATTCAGTCTCGTTTGTAAAAAACAAAAACAAGTAAGTGCTCATTAAGAGGGGAATGAATTAAAAAAAAAATCGTGGGCCCATCATATCGTAAGATATGATGTAACCTTAAAAAGAAGAATTTGCAATCATACCATTTGACTTAGGGGAATTTCTATGGCATTCTATTGATTGAGAAATGTATGACACTGAAAAGCTTATATAATCTGGTTTCCATTATTGTTAAATCAGTAACGACCCATTCTTGTAAATGTATGAGTGTGCGTGGAGAAAAAGATACAAAAGGATACCTACTAGGTTTTTAGCACTCTGAAGGTAGGAGGTATGAAGGAGGAGATTATCAAAAGAGAAAAAAAAAAGAGAAGACTGCAATACCCTTCCCTCTCATATCTATGACTTGATACAATTTATAACTTAAAAAACTAGTATTATATTTATTTATGTACTATGTATGTGTTTATTTACTTTTATATGTGTGTATACATATGTGCCCAAGTCAATTGGCTGGGGAAGAAAATGAACACAAATAATGGTTTTCAAAAATATGCTAATGCTACCTTGAATTTATACTGCCGTTTTCTCTCAAAGAATTCTTAATGCTTTCATGTATGCCATTCATTTCATCTACTCAACTTCCTAGACAATGTGATCTTTAAATGTCAGAGCCCACAGGGCTCTCTGCCTGGCCCCAGGGATGGACTTGTGCAGTGAGATGCCTGGGGCAGCTCGCTTCCCTTTGTGTGAGTGGATCCAGGGAGCTGGACTTTCTGCCTGCAGGGCTCTGGGTGTCTGCAGGCTTCTCTGTAATGTGTCTGCTCCTCCAGACACAACTCACCCTCTTAGATGAAAGGGAGAGCTTACAGGCTTTACCTGGGTGTGGATTCTGGAACCTGAATCAAGACGGAGGTGAAAAGTGAACAACCAGTCAAGGAATACCCTAAGAAATGATTCTGGGGGACCGATGTGGGAAGATCACTGAGTGAGAGAACTAGTTCAAGGAAGTAGTAGATATACTGCTCAGTACAGTAGAAGCAATGAGGTGCTTCCCTACACAGGCTGAATGGGGCAGTAAAAAGAGAGAGCTTAGAAGGCAAGAATCAAGGATGAAATGCTGGTTTTACTGCTTCCTTGGAAGACTAACTTTTCTGAACTTGATAAACAAATCTTTCCCAAATCATTCTTATTTATTGGATTTTTACAAGGTTTTCATGAGATGGTGGCTATGAAAGCATCATAATACTGCCTAACACATCAGGAAAGCAGATGGTAGAAAACCAATGTAATGAAATTCTGTTAAGATAAGGCCTTGTATTTTATTTCTCCTATCTTCCCCATCATGCTTTCTTCAAACACTTATTGAGTAGCTATTGCACCACACATTGGGCACTGTAAGTCTATAGTCCAATGAAAGGGATTGAGAAGAATCTAAATACTCCATGATGGGTTAAGGGTTTTTCCACTGGGCGGGGGGTACATCCAAAAAGCTGTGGAGAGACAGGAGGATAATGTTCAGGTGAGCAGTAGTCAGGAAAGGCTTAACAGAAAGAATGATATTTGAGAACTCATCTGTTTGGTGAATGGAGAATAACTGGTAATTAGCATGTGTTGGATGAAGAAAATGTATGCACAGGAAGACAGATACGTTAAAAAAAAAAAAGCCCAAAGGTGGAAAATTATTGATATTTATAGTACTGCTTTTGGTATAAAAATTAACATGATCTGACAAAAAATTTTGTACAACTGCTCTTGCCCTGAGTTAGCTGTAACAGTCTGAACCCAGTAATACTACAGAGTAGAAACAGTTTGGTGGTTTATGGGGAAAACTAAATAAATTATCAATATTTTAAGTCACAAGTGCAATAGCCAATCTATCACAGCCTATCACAGCCAAGACGGCCTCCAGTGATGCTTGCCTCCTGATTTTCAAACCCTTGTACGGTGTCCTTTCACAGAGCAGGGTTGGTCTGTGGGACCACTAGAATATGAAAGATGTATGTCACTTCTGACATGAAGTGACATAAAATTTGTGGCTCTGTCTTGGGCTCTATTTTTTTTTTTTTTGCTTTTTCTTGGATCACTCGCTCTAGGGGAAGCTGGCTGCCAAGTCGTGGGGGCATTCAGCAGCTTCTGGGGAGGCCCATATGGAGAAGAACAGGTCTGCCAATAACCACAGGAGTGAGCTTGGAAGCAGAGCCTTCAGCAGTCAAGCTTCAAATAGCTGCAGCTCTGACTGACGGCGTAAATGAAACTTCACAGAAGCTGTGAGATAATAAATATTTGTTGTTTTAAAGATAATGTTTTATGCAGCAATAGGTATTTGTTCTCAATTTTTTATCTTTCTCTGCATCAATGACCTATGTGCTATGTGATATTGCTGTTTCTCATACTAGAGGTAGAATAATTTCTCTGTCCTATTGATGTTGAGCTTGGTGGTGCAATTTGCTTTGGCCAGTGAAATGTGGGCATTTGTAAAAGTATGTTCATTCTTAGTTATCAAGCCTTAAGTGGTATCACGTATTGCTGCCCATCTTTCTTACAGTTTCCATCCTCCTCTATGAAGAAAGCTAGTAACTACTGCCCTAAAAGCTGATGCCATTTCAGCCTAGGTCATAAGGGACACACATTAACAGAGCCACTGCAGCCTATTTGCAGGCCTGGGAGCTTGAGAATAAATTAGTGTTGTTTCAAGTCACTGAATTTAGAGTGATTATTACACATAATTAGTGTGGAAATAAATAACTGATGTTGTCCCTTTAGACATGTCAGCAGCAAGGAGATGTGAAGACCAGAAATGGTCAATGAGAATGGAAATCCAGGTCATGCCTACATCTGCAAGGGGCCTTGAGAATCAAGTTTAGAATTTATTTTGTAGGGCATTAAGGACAATTAATCTTAGAAAGAACACGTTGGTGACAGTGTGGAGAATGGATTCAATAGAGCAAGACTAGAGGCCCAAGACTGGGTAGGAAATTTTGCAAGAGTCCAAATGAGATGTGACAAGGGCCTGAATTAGGGCATGGGCAGTCACAGGAGAGGACAGATTTAACCTGGAGACTATCTCCTGAAACGACTTGTCTGTTCACCAGGGAATGTGTGAGGAAGAAGTCTCCCACTGCACATTTATGCCTACATTAAGCTAGGAAGCCCATTGGCTGGGAGGGTCAAACAAACCTGATTAAATTTCCAGGCAGATCTCATTATTCACTCCTTTTGGATTTAAGGAATAAGTGCAAATCAGTCCTTAGAAGTTTGGGCAAATCCATTGTCCAATGCTTGCTGGGTACGTCTGAGCCTACAATGGGTGTTCAAGGGTCCACCCTGCTCAAGACAACACTCCCTTTGCATACATAGAGTTCATGTCCTTTCCTCTCTTTGACCCTACTCCACCCATTTCCTCCAAATTTAGAGAAGTATAGACTAGCTGTGGATTTTTTTGGTAAATGTACTCTCAGGTGAAGTTCAGAGATTGCCCAAGGGAAACTTGGTTGGAGTAGGGCCAAAGGTTCCCTGAGAAATTTCCTAGTTTTTTACCACTGGATACAAATTAAAATGAGTATTCCAAATAGGACAGTTTTGGGAGACTTTCCTCTTCACTCTAAAGACACAAGTTGGGCTAACAAAATTTGGATCCATCTGCTATCTTCTGCACACTAACACATTAGCTGGGAGGACTCTTATGTTACTGCCCAAGAGTGGGAGATCTCTTAGGCTGATTGTGATGACCATTCCAATGTCTTGGAACAATGATGTGTGTTTCTCACAAGTGGGTGTATGCTAAACAAAGCCCAATAAATATTGTTAATATGAACTAGTCATAGAATGAGATTGGCTTTAGGCCACATCTGTCTGAAAGTGAAAGTCGCTCAGTCATGTCTGACTCTTTGCGACCCCATGGACTATACAGTCCATGGAATTCTCCAGGCCAGAATACTGCAGTGGGTAGTCATTCCCTTCTCCAGAGGATCTTCCCAACCCAGGGATTGAACCCAGGTCTCCCACATTGCAGGCAGATTCTTTACCAGCTGAGCCACCAGGGAAGATGACAAAATCACAAAGCTTGTATTTTTAACTGTGAAAATAGAGTTGGGGAAATTTGTAAATGGACCAGGGATTTCCAAATGTGAGAGACTTAGAGCCATGGGAGGGAGTATCATGTCACTACAATGTCTTGTGATCTAGTCTCAAGCCAGCTTGTAATGTATTAATAGTAGTAAAGGGTAGTTCATTGGCTCCCTGTCTCAGTTTTGTCATATGGAAACCTGTTTCCTATAGAAATTTCCCTATGGGTCTGTTGAGAGAATTAATCAGCATTGATAAAGAATTTACAAAGACCTTTGAAAACTGGACAGCAGCTACAGGGTGCTGTATAACAGCCATTTCCTCCAAGCGAGAGAGGAATGAGTTAGCTGTGAATGTCTTTGGTAATTAAACTCTGGAGCCTGATACCAAAGAGATTAGGAACAACAGTAATTTTTGGTTTGGTGTGAAGTAGCAGGTCTGAGAACTGGTGGAAAGATTCAGGGCTTCTCTCATCCAGGAGATGAATATGACTTGAAGAGAAGTTTGAATAAGCAAGAGGTGAAGTACAAAGACCCACTGTAAAACCACAACCACCTGTTACCCTGAACATCACACAATGGCTCTGCAGTAATTTTCTCTGGAAACAGTGCCGTTAAGTCAACAAGGGCTGCCGATGCCAGTGATGGCAAAGACCCCGCCAGTCATGTGCACATTAGCCTCAGTGATAAGACTGGATGTGGTTGTTCTAAGGTCTAAACACAACACTTCTCACACGCCACTTGCTAGGATTAAAAAAATTCTGTTGCATTTCTTATGTAGATCAGAGACTCTGTCAGGAAACATTTCACAGTATCAAAAAGCAGGAAGGGTCCTGCTTTGGGGAGGAAAACAGGGAGAAAGCAGGTACTTAGAGAATCCAATGAGGGAATTAACTTAGGACAAGTTGATTTTCTTGCACTCTAGGGAGTCTCACTTGGAGGATGAAGAAGGAGGCCAAAGAGGTGAAGTGACTGCCTAAGGTCATACAGCTTATCTGTCGTCAAGCAGGAGCCTAGCACTAGGTCTTCTAATTTATTATTATTATTGTTATTATTTTTATTGTTTTACCACTTTTGTTGTTGACTTCTTATAATTGATCATATCCCAATCTGACTCCAGAAAGAGGCCACTGCTCCCTTCAAATGAAGTAGACAGACCTGGTCCCCACTTCCTTTCTCCCTCCTGAGGAATTGCTCAGATGTCTCCCTGACTCCACCCGGGGTGGCAGAGTTTGGCATCTACCTGAACTTCTCATCCATCAATCTCAGGGCACCTGACCATTCTCTTCTACATAACTGCCCCTCCCCTCAACCTCTCCCTAGTAGCCCCAAAGCTTTTACACTTGTATTTTATATTATCTTCCTCAAGGAATATTGGAATTTTACCAGTTCCTTTTAATATGAGAATCCAAGGGAGGATCAATGGGAGAAAGCAGGTACTTATAGAATCCAATAAGGGGATTAATTTAGGACAAGTTGATTTTCTTGCACTCTAGAAAATCACACCATATAGCTGGCCCCTTAGCAAACAACTAAACTTGAATTCTACACCTTTGACTTAAAGGAAAAGGGAACATAGTTTTGGATATGCTTTGATAAAAAGTAAATTAGTAATATTATAGTGACAACCCATTCTGTGAGATCCTAAGCAGAGAGCTACAAATAGAGATAGGCAACCATGAAAATTCTGGCTAAATGGCAGTTAGCCTATAGCAAAATATAAATAAAGCTAGAACATCATTCTTGATATCCTACAATCTACTTGCTAATATCTGTTCATTAAATGGGGCATGATACCTTCTCCAAAATATAATTATACTTTTTATACATCATTACACCAGAGAATAACAACTGGACACTTTCTAATATTATCTTTTGTAACTCTGGATATATAATTTGTCTTTCCTGTACCCTTTAGTTTTGGTATCTGTAAAGAAGGCTAATAATGCCTTATCACATTTTAAAATCAGGCCCTTTGAACTTAATCTCCCCTAAATTTTCTTAGATCAGCTGTATCAGTGATATGTTGCCACACTAATGTTGAATAACAAACAACCGCAAAAATATCCAAGGTTTACCATGATGATCTTGTCCGAGGTTAGGTATCCACTGTGACTATCGTGAGCCACACTTGAGCCAAAACTCCCTTCATCACCCACCCTCCATCAGAACCCTGCTCTGACTAGTAGACACAGTGGTGATTGGATCTCTAGAAACTACTGAATGTCCAATAATCCCTGAAAGTCTGATTATTTGTCCTTTTCCAATGCACAGTCACTTTGATAAATGGCCATAGGTGACTTTGGGGGAATTAGAAGAATCTACAATATAATTTTTTGGTTTCTATAGCAGACCAAATAAGGGGACCTCTACTCTCATTATTTTTTTTAATGTTTTAATGAATGAGGGAGTACATTTTATTTGTATTTATCTATATATTGGCTGCACTGGGTGGCATGCGGATCTTAGTTCCCTGGCCAGGGACTAACTAATCCATGTCCCTGCAGTGGGAGTGTGAAGCCTTAACCACTGGACCACCAGGTAAGTCCCAAAGAGGTCCTTATTCTTTTTTTTTTTTTTAATTAAATAATTTGGCTGCATCAGCTCTTAGTTGTGGCATGTGGGATCTTAGTTCCCTGACCAGGGATTGAACCCAGACCTCCTGCACTGGGAGCACAGAGTCTTTGCCATTGGATCACCAGGGAAGTCTTAGGGGCCCTTGTTCTTAATTTAAGGGGTTCTGTGTCCTAGCCAAAGTCTGGGAACTGATTGTAATTGAAATTTCTTTTGATGAAAAGTGGTAAAATAATCCAGTTCCTTTGGTGTTTATTGTACCTCTTCATGTGTCACACTCTTTTGTACCTTGCCTTCTTGGATCTTCTGGGAGTTGAGTCTAGTTATAGGAGAAGTAAAGGTTGGTGGGATTAAGTTCTAAGTAAGATCAGCAATCTCTTGCAATGCAAAGAATCTCATGGAAGGTGATTACAGGCTCTCCAGGCAAAAGGACATTAACCTCCTTAGAGAGAGGGAAGGAAGAACTGCTTCTACTGGCAAAGTAGGCTCAGTGGAGTTTTTGAGTTCAAGTTGTCCAGCCCCACTGGAATTTATCCATAAGTCCGATCCCAATATTTAGAGTCCCACTTTTTGACAATTATGACTCTAACTTTAACTTGGAAAACTATAATGTAGGGAACTCAATTTGCATTGTAATAATTCAGCCATCTGCAAGAATAGACTTTGGGTGTGATTCCAGAAATCTTGACCCTTAGGCTGAAGGGGATAAAGGTTTCTACTAGCGAAGTTCAGACCTTCTCTACAGATTTTGGGTTGGGAATTTAAAGCTCTGAGCTCATTATTTATTTTTCCAACATCTCCATTGCATTTAGAAGCAACCAACCAAATCATTCCCAGTGCCATATTTTGTTATCAATCATGGTTCAGAGAAGCAAAAATCAAGATGAACAATCCTGTATCATTATAACAAGGGATTTCTTGCAGAAATTTGACCTTAAGCAATGTGAGAGATCATGTGCAATTATTGCAGTTATGTAGAAACATTGTATACATGTTATATATATATGTTTTATATATAAATACATACACACATGTATATTCCAAAGAATAGCAAGGAGAGATAAGAAATACTTCCTAAGCGAACAATGCAAAGAAATAGAGGAAAACAATAGAATGGGAAAGACTAGAGATCTCTTCAAGAAAACGAGAGATACCAAAGAAACATTTCATATAAAGACGGGCACAATAAAAGACTGAAATGGTATGGACCTAACAGAAGCAGAAGATATCAAGAAGAGGCAGCAAGAATACACAGAAAAATGATACAAAAAAGATCTTAATGACTCAGATAACCATGATGGTGTGATAACTAACCTAGAACCGGACATGTTGGAGTGTGAAGTAAAGTGGGCCTTAGGAAGCATCACTACGAACAAAGCTAGTGGAGGTGATGGAATTCCAGCTGAGCTAGTTCAAATCCTAAAAGATGGTGCTATTAAAGTGCTGCACTCAATATGCCAGCAAATTTGGAAAACTCAGCAGTGGCCACAGGACTGGAAAAAGTCAGTTTTCATTCCAATCCCAAAGAAAGGCAATGCCAAAGAACGTCCAAACTACCATACGTTTCTGCTCATTTCACATGCTAGCAAAGTAATGCTCAAAATTCTCCAAGCCAGGCTTCAATAGTAATGTGAACTAAGAACTTCCAGATGTTCAAGCTGGATTTAGGAAAGGCAGAGGAATCAGAGATCAAACAGCCAACATCCATTGGATCATAGAAAAAGCAAGAGAATTCTAGAAAAACATCTACTTCTGCTTTATTGACTATGCTAAAGCCTTTGGCTGTGTGGATAACAACAAACTGTGGAAAATTCTTCAAGAGATGGGAATACCAGCCCACCTTACCTGCCTCCTGAGAAACCTGTATGCAGGTCAAGAAGCAACAGTTAGAACTGGACATGGAACAACAGACTGGCTCCAAATCGGTAAAGGAGTATGTCAAGGCAGTATATTGTCACCCTGTTTATTTAACTTATATGCAGAGTACACCATGCAAAATGCTGGGATGGATGAAGCAAAGAAGAACTAAAGAGCCTCTTGGTGAAAGTGAAAGAGGAAAGTGAAAAAGTTGGCTTAAAACTCAACATTCAAAAAACTAAGATCATGGCGTCTGATCCCATCACTTCATGGCAAATAGATGGGGAAACAATGGAAACAGTGACAGGCTTTATTTTCTTGGGCTCCAAAATCACTGCAGATGGTGACTGCAGCCATGAAATTAAAAGACGCTTGCTCCTTGGAAGAAGACCAATGACCAACATAGACAGCATATTAAAAAGCAGAGACATTACTTTGCCAACAAAGGTTCATTTAGTCAAAGCTATGGTTTTTCCAGTAGTCATGTATGGATGTGAGAGTTGGACTATAAAGAAAGCTGAGTGTTGAAGAACTGATGCTTTTGAACTGTGGTGTTGGAGAAGACTCTTGAGAGTCCCTTGGATTGCAAGTAGAGCCAACCAGTCAATTCTAAAGGAAATCAGTCCTGAATATTCATTGGAAGAACTGATGCTGAAGCTGAAACTCCAATATTTTGGCCACCTGATGCAAAGAACTGACTCATTTGAAAAGACCCTGATGCTGGGAATGATTGAAGGTGGGAGGAGAAGGGGACGACAGAGGATGAGACGGTAGGATGGCATCACCGATTCAATGGACATAAGTTTGAGTAAACTCCAGGAGTTGGTGAAGGACAGGGAAGCCTGGCGTGCTGCAGTCCATAAGGTCGCAAAGAGTCAGATACAACTGAGTGATTGAATTGAACTGAAGGAAGCATAAATTGGAACCCAGATTGCAGGGAGAAATATCAATAACCTCAGGTATGCAGATGACACCACTCTTGTGTCAGAAAGCGAAGAGGAACTAAAGAGCCTCTTGAAGAAGGTGGAAGAGGAGAGTGAAAACACTGCCTTAAAACTCAACATTCGAAAAATGAAGATTATGGCCTCTGGTCCCATCACTTCATGACAAATAGATGGGGAAACAATGGAAACAATGACAGACTTTCTTTTCTTGGGCTCCAAAATAACTGCAGGTGGTAAGTGCAGTGACAAAAAGACGCTTGCTCCTTGGAAGAAGAGTTATGACAAACCTAGGTAGCATATTAAAAAGCAGAGACATTACTTTGCCAACAAAGGTCCATCTAGCCAAAGCTATGGTTTTTCCAGTAGTCATATATGGATGTGAGAGCTGGACCATAAAGAAGGTTGAATGCCAAAGAATTGATGCTTCTGAACTATGGTGTTGGAGAAGACTCTTGAGAGTCCCTTGGACTGCAAGGAGATCAATACAGTCAATACTAGAGGAAATCAATCCTGAATATTCATCAGAGGGACTGATGTTGAAGCTGCAGCTCCAATCCTTTGGCCATCTGATGGGAAGAGCTGACTTATTTGAAAAGACCCTGATACTGGGAAAGATTGAAGGCAGGAGGAGAAGGAGATGACAGAGGACAAAATGGTTGGATGGCATCACTGACTCAATGGACTAGAGTTTGAGCAAGCTCCAGCAGATGGTGAAGGACAGGGAAGCCCGGCGTGCTGCAGTCCATGGGGTCACAAAGAATAGAACATGACTGAGCGACTGAACAACAACAACAACAATACATGTATATATAAGTTTGTAGAATACATACAAAATATAGAAGATTCACGTACACAGAAAACATATACAAATGCATACACGTATATATAAATATATGCATATACATACACATTACATAGAAAACCTGTGGCTTCTGTCAAAAGAGTAGACTAAGGGAACCTGAAACTCTCCCACTACAAATTCTGAGAAAAGTTTAACAAAATGTTTAAAAATTCTTTGAAACTTATAGTTGAGCTTGCAAGATAAAAAGGGAAATCCCTAGATCCCAGAAATGAAGAGGAACTGAAAACAAGATCAGCAAGCTTGTAAACGGACCCTGGCTGCCCTCAGTGTGGGGATTATGGGTTCCCATAACCAGGGCCATGGGCTTTGAGGACCACTATAGGTGAAATAAGGAGCTAGAATTTGCATGATGTGGGGAGTGAATCTGAGATGTCTGCAAAAGTCAGGCCTTCAGAGGCTGAAACTGTACTCTCAGTAAAAGGGTAAAGGAAGGAAAACATCTATACCATGGCCAAAGACTCAAAAAGGAAACTTCTCTGTTTTCATATGGTTCTTGGTGAAAAAAAGAGTCTTATCTGAGAAAATGCAATCACAGACATATGCTTTGCATGGGCTTGATATCCAAATTTTTATTCAAGGTCTGGGAATTTAAAATGTGTAATAAATGACATGAAACAGTGAGAAACTGATAAAGAGTGATATAGATAATAACAGCACTAACAAAATGATGAGTATCATAGGGATGGAGTTTGAAGGAGAAATTAAAGTAGACAAAACAATAACATGTAGGGTAGGAGAGAGTTTACTGAATTTTAAAAGTTCTAGTGGTGCTCTTGTCTGGAGAATCCCATAGACAGAGGAGCCTGGCAGGCTGCAGTCCATGGGGTCGCAAGAGTCAGACATGACTTGGTGACTAAACCACCACCAACACCAGTGGTGTTCTATAATGTGTGAGGAAGCTGGATTTCCAACTTACTTTTCTGATTAAATTTAGATTTTTTGATTAGTCTTGTAAAATTTGAGTTATCCTCAAAATACAAAAATAAAAAATATAACTTGAAAACCGGAAGCAAAATAGAAAATAAAAAATACGACAAATCTAACAAAATTTAAGAAAAAGCAGCAATGAGAAAGAAAAGGAAATAGAAAGCATAAAATAAAATTCTAGAAACAGATCCCGCCAAAATGGTCAGTAATCATGATAAATGTAAATGGGGTGAATTCACTGGTTCAAACCAGTGGCTCAGGTTTTTTTTCTTTTTTAAACCCACAATCTTATAGTTTAGATACATGATAGCTTCAAAATACATAAAGTATAATGTCACAAAAAGTTGAAAATAAAATGCTGATAAAAGGGATATCATGAAAACACTGAATAAAGAAATCTGGGATAAATACCTTAATATAAAATGAAACAGACTTTAAAACATAAAAACCTACATTATTACAATATATAATAATGTATCACATAATGTAGGGATTATGGATTATAGTGGAACTGTTTAAACAATGTGTTTGATAACACCTCATAATTAGCTTGACCTTAGCAATATGACTGAAAATTCTCAAAGTCAATTTGTGAAGTTTCTCTCTCCTCTAGGCAGAACTGGATGAGCAGCGTCTGTATCTGACTTGGTGAAAATCATTTTTCAGGCTTTCAAGGCTGAGCAAAACCTCTCTCTTCACTCCACTTCCAAATGTCTTTGGATTACTTAATAGATGTTCCAATCTACTAATTGGAACATTCTGTTCTTCACAGAAACTTTCCATTTCTCAGCTTTGATCTAATTTGGGTTGATTTCATAATTTTTCTCTAAGTACCATCTTGTTTTCTTATTTCCGAAGAACTGAAGAAGGAAAATGAACTGTATGCACCAAGAGAGGATACATTGACCATAGTACTTTCCTGCCTTAAACACTCCAATAGTTCCCGTTCTCCTGGGCCAAGGTTCAAGCTTCCTGTAATGGCATGATCTGGCTTCTACCTACATCTACAGTCTTGTCTCTTTCCCCTTCTGGCCTAGCACTTAACACTTAGCTATGTTGCACCAATGTTCTGCTTCTTGTTCCACATGCTCTGTGCTATGTCTTGCCTCTGCCTTGGTTCCAGCTGCCTGGAGGGCAAACCCATCATTCATGATTCACTCAACTGTTGCCTTCACTATGCAGCCTTTGCTGCCCTCCACATCTCCCATCTGGAACTCACTGCTGTCCCTCTGTGCTCCCATAGCCACCTTTACAGACTGTACTTGGCACACAAAATTTGAAATGTTCTATTTATATGTATATGTCTCCCCAGTTGGACTGATTACTCCAGCACAGACAAGAGCATGTCATTTTAATTGTCTATCCTGTAATGTTCTTGATACTAGCCACTGACTATCTCTAACTCTGCTTCTGGGCATCTGGTAGGATTGTACTTCCTGAACTAGCCATACGACTAGTTCTGACCAATGAGTTATATTGAAAGTCATTTGTGTTCAAACTGGGCCACAGAAGGAATTTGCCAGTGGCAGACCCTCAGGACTCTGGCTGTCCCCTTGGCTGACTGGCCAGGGATTTACTGGTCTGCCAACAGTGGACCCAGAGTGAGAATAAAGATGGTGAGCTGATCCACACCTAATCCATGGTGCACATTTAGTATAAGTACAAAATAAATTTCTTATGTTTTAAATCATTATGATGTGGGGCCGTTTGTCACTACAGCATAAGTAAGTCCATCTTGACTGATACATATCCCCAGCACTTGGCCTGGTGCTAGCACCTGTAGGTGTTTTATAATGTTTACTGACAAAAAGAGAAAAACTACTCCAGGAAAAAATTAAATAAAGGAGTGTTTGGGAAAAGTACCAGACATTTAGAAGGTACTTATTAACTATTAATTGAATCTAAGGAAGATATTTTAAGTTTTCTTTTAAGTACTTTCTTCAACTGTGTGTGTGAATAAGTGTCTGCTGGAATGAAAATTAAATTACTAAGTTAGAAATAGCCATCCAGAAGAAGAGAAATGTTGCTTTACAGCCAAAGATAAAAAGTGATTAGGGAACACATTTCCTAAGCAGAATATTTAGTCTCCCAAATTAAATAGGCATCCTGTTAAGAAAAAGTCAGCATCTGAAATCCTGTCCTAGGTCCCTTATGCTCCTAGAAGGCTGTATAATTTGTTTTAGAATTATTCACTTAGCTCTTCACTGCCCTTTCCAGATTTTACAGGTTTTCCTAAAGTAAGGAAAGACTTATATACTATCAGCAGTAGGGTGGCAGGAGCAGTGGGTGTTGAAAAGCATGGGAAATGTTTATTTTGAATAGTTTTCTTGGCTAGTTTAGTCGTTGTTACCACCTACAGTAGTGGCATGGCAGCTGAAATAGCACCTCTTAATATTGGAACTCCAAGGAAAGTTAATTAATAAACAACCATCCACTAGTGTTTACTGAGTATGTGGTAATGTTCCAAGAATTTACAGAGCACACAAAAGATAAAGCTCTCACAAGAAACTTACGAAGTACCTGGATAAACTTTATGCAAGAAGGTACTTGGAAATGTATGAGGGATTATTATCCATACTTGTTGGGCAAATGGCAACCCACTCCAGTATTCTTGCCTGGAAAATCCCATAGACAGAGGAGCCTGGTGGGTTACAGTCCATGGGGTTGCAAAGAGTTGGACATGACTGAGCACCTAAACTCAAACTTGGGCAAAGACCAGGCGCATGTGTTAGCCTGTGGAAACATGTATTTCCCTTATGTGTAGAAACTGTATTGTCTTTTACAAGACTGTGTTAAAAGGCAGTGGTTGTGTGTTAACTGGTAAAATTCACACTGCTTTTCTCCTCCAGGAAGAAGAGCTGCCAGGTCCCAGGTGCTGAGAACGGTGCTCCAAACCTCAGAGGGCAAGGTAGAGAATGGGCAGTGAATGGTAGGAGAGAGCTAGTGCTAAGGTTGTAAAGGTGAGAAGGATATAGTGAAAATAAATTAATGCACAGGGCGAAAGAAAATAAGTAAGCCAACAACAACAAAAAAGGACTCAGCTATAGGCAAGAGTGGAAGCCAGTTAAAGCTCAGTTCAGTTCAGTTGCTCAGTTGTGTCCGACTCTTTGTGACCCCATGAACCGCAGCACGCCAGGCCTCCCTGTCCATCAACAACTCCCGGAGTCCACCCAAACCCATGTCCATCGAGTCGGTGATGCTATCCAACTATCTCATCCTCTGTCGTCCCCTTCTCCTCCTGCCCTCAATCTTTCCCAACATCAGGGTCTTTTCCAATGAGTCAGCTCTTCGCATGAGGTGGACAAAGTATTGGAGTTTCAGCTTCAACATCAGTCCTTCCAATGAACACCCAGGACTGATCTCCTTTAGGATGGACTGGCTGGATCTCTTTGCAGTCCAAGGGACTCTCAAGAGTTTTCTCCAACACCACAGTTCAAAAGCATCAATTCTTCAGCACTCAGCTTTCTTTATAGTCCAACTCTCACATCCATACATGACCACTGGAAAAACCATAGCCTTAACTAGACGGACCTCTGTTGACAAAGTAATGTCTCTGCTTTTTAATATGATGTCTAAATTGGTCATAACTTTCCTTCCAAGGAGTAAGCATCTTTTAATTTCATGGCTTCAGTCACCATCTGCAGTGATTTTGGAGCCCCCAAAATAAAGTCAGCCCCTGTTTTCACTGTTTCCCCAGGGGTGGCTGCTCTTTGTTGGAGCAGCTGTGAAAATAATAATACATTACAGAATTGTTTTTAATAGCAAAAGATTGGAAATTAGCTGAATAAACTATGGAACATCCTTTTAGTATGTAGCTATAAACAGGAAGAAGCCTATTTTTATATATGACCATGGAGTTATCAGCTCAATAAGATGTTTAATCAGAAAAAAATGAAGATAAAAAGTATATAGAGGGACTTCCCTGGTGATCCAGTGGCTAAAACTCCACAATTCCAATACAGGGGGCCTGGGTTTGCTCCCTGGTTAGGGAACTAGATCTCACATGTAACAACTAAAGATCTCACATGCCACAACTAAGACTCAGCACAGTCAAATAAACGAATGAATGAATGAATAAATATTTTGAAAATATATGTAGTATTTAAGATTCAACTCAGGAAGGGTAGTGTGTGTGTATGGATGACATTTAAGAAACCATAAAAGAAAATAATTACTTAAGAAGGGGGAAAGTAAAGAGAACAGAGGTGGAAGCTAGACTTTCTTGAATGTACTTTGTTTTGTGGACATAAAATTGATACAAATATAAATGTCTTATATAATTATTTAATAATTAAATATAAAAGCCCATGATTTAAAAGTCATGTGACCATACAGTCTTAATGTGGTAAACTCTGAAGATAAAAAGGACTGTTAAAGAAACCAAACAATAGCAACAACAACAAACACACAAAAAAACTTCATGATGGTATTGTTTGTATTATTACCTGGAATGGTTACATATTTTATGCTGTGCTGGGCTTAGTCACTCAGTCCCGTCTGACTCTTTGCGACCCCATGGACTGTAGCCTGCCAGGCTCCTCTGTCCATGGGTTGCTCCAGACAAGAATACTGGAGTGAGTAGCCAGTCCTTTCTCCAGGGATCGAACTGAGGTCTCCCATATTGCAGGGAAATTCTTTATCGTCTGAGCCACCATGGAAGTAACAAAGCCATTTTTTGCCCTAAGCCATTTTGTAACCTAAGCCTGGCCACAGTGCTTGTCCTAAGCACTAAGTTGTGTCTGACTTTTGGGACCCCATGGATTGTAGCCCGCCGGGCTCCTCTGTCCTTGGGATTTCCCAGGCAAGAATACTGGAGTGGGTTGCCACTTTCTTCTCCAGGGGATCTTTCTGATCCAGAAATTGAACCTAGGTCTCCTGCATTGCAGGTGGACTCTTTACTGACTGAGCTATGAGGAAAGCCTTACATATATTATAGTATAAAGTAAATAAGTGATTAGGTTAAAGAGATGACAAACACTGATTTTTTTCATGTAAGACAAAAAAATTACAAAATCACCAAAGCAAAATCCTGTCATCCTATGGTTAAATTTAAAATATCAGTATGAACCTATGATGTATTTTTTTAAATACTTCTTTCCTGGTTCCTTCCATAAAAAAAGTCAGTCAACCCATTAGCAAGAAGCACCCCTTGTGGCTAGACTGTAGCATTTTCCAGTGAAAGCAGCCAGGGAATTTTGAGAAAATGCATGTTCCAGGTCTGAAGGTAGACAACAGACAAGAGAAGTTCGGATATCTGACATACTAGACTACAAAGAAGTTATCAAAGACTGTTGGGCTTGTGTCAAATTTCTCAGGAGCCAACTTGAACTTCACATTGGCCAAAGACAGCCATCTGACCATCAGAAAAGCTAAAAATCACAATGAATTGAAATATATCAGATATGTTACAACCCATGAATTCATAAAGATACTAAGAAAAAAGCTAACTGATCATCTTTGGAGGATGCTGTAGAACCAACTCATTATCCGGATAGCTCTGTTGGTAAAGAATCCGCCTGCAATGCAGGAGACCCCAGTTTGATTCCTGAGTTGGGAAGATCTGCTGGAGAAGGGATAGGCAACCCACTCCAGTATTCTTGGGCTTCCCTGTGGCTCAGCTGGTAAAGAATCCGCCTGCAATGCGGGAGACTTGGGTTCAATCCCTGGGTTGGGAAGATCCCCTGGAGAAGGAAAAGGCTACCCATTCCAGTATTCTGATCTAGAGAATTCCATGGACTATACAGTCCATGGGGTCGCAAAGAGTTGGACATGACTGAGCGACTTTCACTAACTTCACTCACTCAGAAGGAAAAGGTCAAGTGTTTATCTTTCTTTTCATGTGAGAATTCCATCTCAGGGTAACCAAACAGTTAACAATTCTCTCTCTATATGAGTATTCCAGTTAATAAGGAAGAGTGATAGAACTGGGATAACACTATTCTGCAACTCCTAATTAAAATAATGATCTAGGTAATGATGACCAATGGCTGCTAAGACAGACAGTCAGACATCATATACCTCCTGATGGATGGGCACACCACCACCTATGAAGCATCCATCTAAAAAAGATGAAATATGAGTCAAACTAGGCTTCTAGGTCAAACATCAATTTACATAGGAAGTTGAATAGACAAAACCGAAACCAAACTGTGAGGATGCAATCAGCCAAATCCAGAAGGTGAGAATCTCTGCGAGTAAAGCAACCCAATTTATTCAACCGATAAAGCTCAAAAAAAAAAAAAAAAAAAAAAAACCCCACCAAAAAACCCATAATGATTAAAACAGACAAGGTCAATCACAGCCAAATGCCAAAGTACCCTGTATAGATCCTGATTTGATAAATCATCTAAAATTAAAAATTATATGCAAATGCAGTTAGTGTTCAAATTTTCCTGGTCATCTTGTGAGTGGTCTGGATGTGTGATGGTTTTAAAGAATTACTGTTAATTTGGGGAGATGTAACACTTATTGTGGTTACATTTACAAACTTAATTATATTTTATATGCTTTTTACGGATAAAATGATATGATGTCTGTGATTTCCTTCGGAATAATCCCAAGTATCTATGTTTTGGGGGGTACAGGGGGAGGTAGTTTGACGGTGGCTGGGGTTAGAGTTGAAATAAGAGAAACAACGAGTTAATGATTGTGGTAGCTGAGTGTCTATCTTTATAGTGCTGAGTATATCTGGTTCTTGTTTGAGACAGTGCCTGGCATCCAGTAAGCAATCAACAGGTGGGTCCCTTGGGGGATCTGGGGGCTTGAACATTCTGGAAGCTCTGGGAAATAATACAGAATATATCTTCTTTCATGGATCTCAGATAATCTATGTGTGTAAAAAAGGAGATTGTTTTAGAGTAGTAGTAGCAGACTATCATCAATCTGTTCACTTTTTATCACTTAATAATATCTCTTGGTAATTGTTCCATGTCAGTGCCCAGACAGCTTCCTCATTGGTTTTTTTTTTTTTGCAACTGTTCAGTTTTCCGTCTATGGTTACACCCTATTATATTTAACTCAGGCTCTGCTGATGTCTGTTCCCATTTGTTTTTCCATTTTGAGTGCAGTAATTAAGAACTGGTTCTTATAGAATACAGAAAGGATTTTATTTCTGACAAAGTGCCCCATGGCTCCATAACTAGCCAAAGACAAATCAAGACACTTTCCTGACTTTGTAAAGCCCCATCCCACATCAAAGGAGTGCCCTCCACAACTCTCTCACAACAACAATTAAATCAACTGATCTTTGAGTAAGCACTTCGAGACACACCCCTCCAGTGTGGGTTTAGGTTGGTCGGATTGGGGCGGGTGTCAGGTGGGTGGAGCAGGATGGATATTTCTTTATTGTTTGTCCTGTTTGAACACACATCTTCTTCCCAAGTTGGGGCCAGAATCTTTCAGCTTCTAACAGGCATTTCTAGGGCCCCTGAGACCTTCAGACAGAATTGATATCAAATCTCTCAGCAGGTATAAGAGAGTCAAAGGAAGTGCCTTTATGCCGGGCTGCTTGGAAATGGGGTAAGCTGCTGAATAAAAAAAAAAAGTGCAAAAGCAGAAAAGGGCCCCAGGGTATTTTTAAACCTTTTACAAATAGGAGCAAGTCCAAATTTAACATGGGGCTGGTTGTTTAATGTGGCTTTCTCTTTCACCCAACCTTCCCTTCAAAGGGATAGTTTTTTTCCCCTCTCTGCTGAAACACATGGGCTCGGGTAGCAAATACTCAGCTCTGACAAGCAGAGCAAGTTAACACTTATGAGAGCAGCACCCAAGTAGCAAAGGAAGCTGAAGTTAAAATAAACCCACACCTCCTTCCCCTTCAGGTGACAAAGGTAACCCTCCCTTCAACGCTCCAGCCGTGAGCAAGCTGATGTGAAGGGCTGTTGGACAAGAAAGAGGAACCAGAACCAGACTCATCCCCACCCCTCTGTCCTCACTCCCTACTCCCCGCCCCTCCAATTCCCATCTCTGCCCAGAGCTGGCCCCATGCAGAGATGTGAGAGAGGGAAACTCTTCTTTTTCTAAAATACTTTCCCAGGCACCTGAAACTTCTTTCTTCTCTCAAAAGAACTCTTAGAAAGGGTTTGATAAAAATGCATTTACAGGATGGTAGAGAAGATACTACAGAATCATCTGTCTTGTAGATAATTAATGAGCTTTGATGTGTCACCCCTCCCAAGGATTTTCTTACCCTTAAGCCAAATTACTTAGTGGGGCATTTCAGACATCAACAGCTCCTGAATGGGAGATAGTGTGGGTAGACAGTGTGCTCTGGATTCTAAGATCAGAGCATATGAGTGGCAAAAACACTAAACACATTTATACATGTGGAAAACTCTCATTGTTGTGTGACCTGTGTTCCTTCAGTCCTCTGCAGAAAACCAAAGGCCTTTTGATATGAGTGAAACTTGCATTTTTATGCAGTGATCAAGACCCAGGCAGGCCGGCCCCTCAGTCCACACACAGCATGCTGAGTAAGCTCTGGCCTCTAAGCCTTGAGGTTTAAGTAGTATGAAGTCAGAGTAGCGAGCTGAGGTCAGAAGTTTGGTGTTATCTCTCAGCATAAAAGTCTTCATCCACTTCTTTATTCACAGTCAGTGTTATATTTGGTCCAAAGCCCAGTGTAACCTGTTTGGATCTGAGTCTCTACCTGGGGTCAGCTTCTCTATTCTGGGACCCCCAGTTTGGGACAAAGATGATGCATCTTGGTGCAGGTAGGTCTTGCCTGCTGACTAATTCATAAAATAGATGACTCCTTAATTTTAATCCCTGAAACTAATTAACCTCAAGAGTTGGATTGAGAAGGAGCTCAAACTGAAAACATCTGCAAAGCAGCACACATATTAGAAGAAGCATCAGATTAAAAGTGAGGAGACTTACAGGCCCCCTCCTGTATCCTCTCTACCCTTATCTGGAAGCCACTTTCTTGCAACCTAGCTTTGTGTAGTTGTCAAAACCCCAAATTTGAAGCTATTGGCTCAGTGATCAGACTCTGGGTTTTGGGGTCAGGAAGTTAGGTTGGGGAGAGGGGGGTGGAGTTTTTCTGTGTCTGTCTGAGCAACTACAGAAGAATTGTTTGATCTTTGCAGGTTTCAAAAAGATAACCAGCTCCAGTGAGCCTTTGGGTGATGGGCCATCAAAGGGAGACCTCTTACTTATCTTTGAAGAATGTGAGACTGGGTCAGCTATGTGACATTCAGAGGGGCAGCTCTGAAAGGAAATCAAGCACCAAAACCCAGATAAATATGTGATGCAAAAGAGAGTAAGGAAAGGAGTCCAGGCTCTGGCAGATTCTATAAGCTTGCCCTAAAGACCTAGCTTTAAAAACCATCCAAGATTCTGCAAACTTTCACCAAGAAGAGCAACAGACTGTGAAAGCTTCAGGAGAGACCTGTGGACAGATGCTGAATGATGTCATTGGTAAGTTAGGATGTCCAACAGAACTTTGTTGTCCAACCTTGAACTCTCTACTGGCCATTCTAACAGGGGAAATGTATCCAGGAGAAACCACTTTTTTTCAGACCTCATTCAAGGAAAACATTAGACTAAGTCAAACCTCTTAAGAAGATGAGAATAAATGCACTCATTTCCTAAAACCTGATGGTGAAATGATAGGCACTCTTCCCCTTCTCAAACTCTGCCCCCCTCCCCCATTATGCAAGAAGCCCAGGATTTGAACATAAATAAATATAGGGGTCTTCAGTAATTTCCTTGTCTAAGGAGGTTAGGGAGATGTCTCAGACTGAGTCAGCATGCAAATGCAAATAGTGTCTTTGCAGGATAATCTGGGTGGGGGGTGCTGAAAAAAAAGGACACACAGGGAAACAGGAAGCCAGAATGCAGCACTCCATGGAGCATGAACTGGAGAAAAGTATGTCAGTAGGACTGAGAACTGGCCTCAGAGATAAGAATCACGCAGTAGGATTCCTAGCGAGGAGTTCCTCAGGACCTAGCAAATCAGGGGAAACCCTCCTTTTAACTGTGGGTTTCTAGGGCTATGGAGGAAAAACTTACTCCTCTAGAAACTAAATCGAGTTGATGGCACCATTCTGCCTGGAATTGGAAGACAGAAGCAGATTCTGAATAAAGATTTGCAACCCTGAGCCATTAGGCTCTAGACGAGCTCCATTCCACAGAAATATAACATGAGCCAGATATATAAGTTTAAATTTTCTAGTCTAGTAGCCACATTTTAAAAGGTAAGAAGAAATAGGTAACACTATTTTTTATTCATCTATTTTACTTAGCTCATTATATCTAAAATACAACCCTTTCGACACATACTCAAAATCAGTAGTATTTGAGATATTTTATACTAATTTAAATGTTGAGCTAATTAAAATTAGATTACATTTTAAAATTTGGTTCCTTAGTTGCACTAACTACGTACATTCTGAGTGCTCAATACATGTTACTTCCATGTCAAACAGAGCAGGGCTAGAATAAGAGCTCTCAAATTACGAAACTGAGGCAGATTGATGGGCCCAGGCTGAGCAGATGGAGTGGCCAAAAAATGATAATAATATTAAAGACAAAGGAATTCATCTATTCTAAAAAATGAAAGAAAGCTCACACACAAAATATTGAAAACATTCATCTTAGCAACTTCTGATAAAAAAGATAAACCTGGTTTTAATTTATTATTGATTTTTACCAAACTTTTCAACTTTAATTTGTTAAAGAAGATAACAACTTCTTCCCCCAGTTACTAATATCCATATTGTTTCAAATTCCCAAAAGGGAAGTCCAAAATGCCATCCTCTAGAATCTCTTACACTGTGGACAGAAACTCCATAATAGCAGGAAAATAGGAGAGGCGAAGCCCTTGGTTTAGTTCAGTTGCTCAGTCATTTCCGAGTCTTTGTGACCCCATGGACTGCAGCACACCAGGCTTCCCTGTCCTTCATCAACTCCCGAAGCTTGCTCAAACTCATGTCCATTGAGTCAGTGATGCCATCCAACCATCTCATCCTCTGTCATCCCCTTCTCCTCCTGCCTTCAATCTTTCCCAGCATCAGGGTCTTTTCCGATGAGTCAGTTCTTCACATCAGGTGGCAAAAGTAGTGGAGTTTGAGCTTCAGCATCAGTCAGTCCTTCCAATGAATATTCAGGACTGATTTTCTTTAGGATTGACAGGTTGGATCTCCTTGCAATCCAAGGGACTCTCAAGAGTCTTCTCCAACTCCACAGATCAGAAGCATCAATTCTTTGGTGCTCAGCTTTCCTTATAGTCCAACTCTCACATTCATACATGACTACTAGAAAAACCATAGATTTAACAAGATGGACCTTTGTTGGCAAAGTAATGTCTCTGCTTTTTAATATGCTATCTAGGTTGGTCATCACTTTTCTTCCAAGGAGCAAGTATCTTTTAATTTCATGGCTGCAGTCACCATTTGCAGTGATTTTGGAGCCCCTCAAAATAAATCTCTCACTGTTTCCATTGTTTCTCCGTCTATTTGCCATTAAGTGATGGAACCGGATGATTTTAGTTTTCTGAATGTTGAGTTTTAAGCCAACTTTTTCACTCTCCTCCTTCACTTTCTGAGTAGGCTAAGCCCTACTCAGATAAAAGATAAAGACCACATATTTCTCATTCTCAAAGTCAAGGAGACCTTCTGGACTGTAAAGCTCTTTGGAGGTCAAGAAGGGAGTGATGTCAAATCTACCCATAGGCTTCTTTGCTAGAATTCAACTTGGCTAAGAGATGCATATGCACTCATGGGAGGTCCTGAGATAAACCAATATGGACTCAGAACCAGGAAAAGCAAGGTGTTTAGCCAAAGGAAACCTGGAAGAAATGCCCCATATAAGTGAGAAACTACCACAAGGGTGCACTCTCTGAGTCTTCCCATGTGTCTATCCACATGTACGGTACTCTTTTATTCCTAATAAACACTTTACTTGTTTCACGTTTTTGCAAACAAAAGGGCCAAGGCCTTGTCACCTGCCACTGGCCTAGTGGCTAGGATTCAGCACTCTCACCACTGAGATCTGACTTCAGTCTCTGGAACTGAAACCCTGCTTCAAGCTGCTGCAGGCCAAGGCCACCTGAGCTCAGAACCTTTAAACATTTTAAATTTGTGTCCAGAAAGCTGAGTTATGTGAATATATGTGTTTCATCTGAACTTGAGAGTATTTTCTTTCATAAAATTGAGTTGTGTACACTTCAACAACTGTGTGTCCAAGGTGGACAGACTGTATCTCTCAGGAGATTGTAAGAATGTGGGAGACAGGCAGAGACAATAGTAGCTGTCTTTCCCAGGACGGACTAGGTTTTGTTTAGGAACAAAGAACCCAAAATATTGGTGCCTTACCCAACACAAATTTATTTCTCACATGCTACATGTCCAACCTGGGTTGGTGAAGGGGGGTTTTGGGGAGATGAGGAGACTGTCTATCTCATTGCTCCTGATCCCCTCTGACAAAGTTACTACCTGGAACGCTGCTGGTCATGAAGCTAGAGGGGAAGAATGCTCTGGACAGTCTCACAACCAAATAAATGATGGACCCAGAAGTGGCATAAGTTATTTTCTTTCATTGACTAGAACCAGTTCCATGGCTAAGCCTAATCTCAAAAGGACAAGGGACCATAATTTTACAATGTACCCAAAAGGTACACAGAGAGGTGGAATACTTGGTGAACAGGACTTCTGTCTGTCTGTCTGATCTTGGCTAGTTGTGAAGTTGACTCAAGTTATATACAGGGACCAGAATGGAGTACCATGTTGAACTGTGTTAAAGAGGCTGGACCACAACTGTTTTGTTTCAAAAAAAACACAAGAAAATGCTGTCTGTGCATTTGTGCTTTTGTGGAGGGGAAGGCCCAGAAAGAGAAATTTTCAAGTAGATGAGGTTCAAATAGAAGAGAAGACACAGGCGAGCAGTTTTTGTTTTCTGATTTTTAGTTCCTCTGCCAGGAAATCAGAAACACAGAAATTTTTGTCTTGCTATGGAACAAGGGCAAGAATTTCTACTCAGATACTAGGCCTTGTGAAGGAGAGAAAGTAACACAAAGGACTGCCTATGTTTGGGGAGCGAATTTAGCCCAAGCACTATACGATGTAAAAATAGCCAAGACCAAATATATTTTCAAAAGCAGTGACTGTGAAGATGTTAATAAGGGGAAAAGAGATTATTTTAAAAAATGGAAAATATTGCCTTGTTTATATCTGAATCACAAAAATCATCATCATTTTTTTTTTTTTTTTTTGGCAGCAGGATGTCTTAACTTCATTTTATAAATAGAATGGAAAATTAGGTAAGAGAGGTTAGATGCATTGCTTGAGACTGGCATTTAATTTTGGACTCCTAACTCCCTGATTAACGCTTTATCCATCCTATTGACATAATTTACACACTGGTGGAATCGGGGCTCTTCTATTTCCTGCCTTTCTCTTCATTTCTAACCCTATTTTCAGTCTTGATAGAAGGAGATTGATGTGAGTTTCATGAGATGATGGACCATGAGTCTCCCTCTTTCTTTAATTAACATTTCTGCTTGTAGACAAAAATTTACCTAGGGATCTGTTTGGACCAAACTGTGTACCCTCTTCTCTCCCCCTCCCCCAACCAGTTCATATGTTGAAACCTGAACCCCTATGTAGGTGTAATTAGAAATAGGGCTTTTAAGGGGATAGGTCAAATGAGGTCATAAGGGTGGGGCCCTAATCCCAGAAGACTGGTGTCTTTATAAGAGCAAGAGAGGTCTCTGCATACACAGAGGGAAGGCCATGTTTAGTCTCTGGTAAGAGCTGGCTTCTGTAGAACCTATTCTGTAATTTGTTGCACTAGTTGTATAGAATGACTTGCTAGGACACAATGAGCAAGATATTTCACTGAAGTGTTCAGCTGTTACCTGAATTCAGACAGGCCTATATTTGTGGTTGGCACCAAATTAGATGCTGAAGGGGATGGGAAGAATGACAAGACACTGCCTTCAATGAAGGCAGAAACAGAGATTCAGAAGGGACCATGGTAAAAATCAAGTGGTCTATAAACAGTAGAGTGGGTCCAGGAAAAACAAACTCTGTCAGGGACGTCGAGAAGCTTCCATAGAGGAGGCAGCAGTGGTTGGGTAGGAGTTTTCACCTCAGCTCTCTCCTCCAAAATTATCCTTTCAGTTTGACTTCTTTGTTCGTCATTGGTAAATACCATTTCTCAGCGAAGCCAACATGGGCACATTTATTAATGAAAAAGAAACTAACATTTATTGAGCACCAACTATGTGTAAGACACTTACAGATTTCATTTCTTAGAAACCCACATCTCAATTTCATGTTTTTATGCCTACTTTACAGGTGAGGAAACAGATTTTAGGTAACTCGCCTAAGAGGACAAACGTGTTAGTGACGGAGATGAGATCTGTTGTTCCCAGATCGGGCTGATTTCAAAAAACCAGCATATTGCTTCTGTAAGAGTGATAAATGTTGCTGCTAAAGATCTCAGATCAATCTTTCTCAAAGATCAGTCACTGGTGGACTTAACATTTTATTTTATCTGTAGGTTTATCAATTTTGGGGGGCAATTTTATTTATTTATTTTTGGCTGTGCTGGGTCTTTGCTGCTGCTTGGAATTGTGACAAGTGGGGGCTACTCTTTGTTGTGGTACACAGGCTTCTCATTGTGGTGGCCTCTGTTGTTGCAGAGCAGAGGCTTTAGGGCACAAAAGTTTCACTAGTTGTGGCTCGCACAGGCACAGTAGTTACAGAGCATGGGCTTAGTTGCTCCATGCCATGTGGGACCTTCCCAGATCAGGGATCAAATCTATGTCTCCTGCACTGGCAAGCAGATTATTTACCTGAGCCACCAGGGAAGTCCTATTTATTGATTTTCTTAAATTTTGATGTCCTTGCTCCTCTATGTCAGGGATCATTGTGTGTTTTTTCCCACTGATGTTTGCTGATCAGGGCCTGGCAGTGGTGCTTAATAAATGTTTATTGAATGAATAATTGCTCTTAGTGCTTTAAAAAGATATAAAATGTAATTTTGAGAACAATAAATAGATTCTAGGTCAACTCATCTCTCTACTTCCTGGAAGTGCAAAGAGGTAGGATACTTAATGGTGGCTATGGGTGGAGAATCTCTCAAGCTGATGACATGTTTGAACTTGTGGAGTCTGAGGATTTGTGGAGATCTGAGGAGATAGCCAACAGGTTCCTGGAAAAGTCAGCTTGGAGATGAAGATACGCTTCTGAGGCCGTCTTCAGAGGAGGTAGCTTAGATCATGGAAAGATGGAGTTGAGAGAGGCAGGGCAGGATGAGTGTGGAAGAAGTGAATGTCCAGGAGATTTGCTGACTTCCTGTTAGTGGAAGGCACGTGGGTCTCAAACTGAGCTATTAGGCCTTTATTTCTCCTCACTATCAGCCTGCAGATGTCAAGTCTGTTCTCTAATATCCTTTTCTGTATGTTTTTGTTGACACCTTTTTCTTTCTTCTAGACTCACCTACTCTGTGTACCCCCATCCTTCAATTCCAAAGTCTATGGAACACTCTGGGATTTCAGCTTTTACTGATTTATCTTCCTTTGAATCTCTGCTGTTCAATCTTAAGCCAGAGATCTCTGCTTATCTGACTGCATATCCCTACCAGCAGAGCATTTTTTTTAACATATCTCCCAATATATGTATTTACTGATTCTTTGAAGTTTATACATAAACTACTCTAAAACATTATGTAGAAAAGAGGGGAACTTTAAAAGATGAAATAAAAAGGAAATAAACAGTATTTTAAAATATCATGCTTATTGTGATTTATTAACTTGTATCTCAAGGAAAAATATTGACTTAGGGACACAGTTCATTGTTAATAACAGTGGATGTAAGTCTAGGCTTCAAATGCTTTTTCTTTTTTTGATAATTTAAAAACTTTGTTGATACCCTGACATATTTGAGAAGATTATCTTTGTGATCACCTTTTCCTGAAGCTGATAAGGAGCTTGATCCAGGAGAGGTAGAAATGTCAGTCCTGTCACTTTCTTGTGGTCAGTTCCTACTAAAGGCATTCATATTATTTTCAATGGATAATTTACCAAAAATATCCATGGCACTTGTCCGTTTTGTGGGAGCTATATTGCCTAGTCTTTGTTAACTAGTTGGTAAATTCATTGAAGTGGGGATGGACAAGTTCATTCGTCACACTCACTGTAAAGAGCAGCCTCTGTCAACTCTTCCTACCTGTAAAGATCCTGCTCTTCTCTCAGGACACATGACTGTCATACTTAGGGTGCAGGCGAAGATACCACTGTCTTCCTTTGCACCCCCTTTTGGAGAACTATGGTCCCATCCACAGTCCAAAGCACTCTATTACTTCACTGGCTTGAGTTCTTCTGTTTCATATGCTCTTCTCTTCACTTTCTCAAGTTGTTAATGACAACTTGAAAGTCGAGATGACCATGTTGTTGGTCTCTCCTGATGGATTGGTTAACATGCATTAGCTCTTTCCTCCTTTGTTTGCATCATCTTTTTCATGAAGTTTGAGTCAAGGAGAAGCTAAGGTCCAAAGATTAATTGAGGGGTCAGCATGCCCAGTGTGATGTATGCAAACAACCTACAAGAATGCAGTCTAGATCTGACACCAACATCTATGGTTGTTTCTCTCTGGATTTCCCAGTTTACATCTCTTTTCAAGGAAGGGTGCTCTCGCTTCAAAGCCCTGCACAGTTCTCACTTTTTAGCTGTTAATTAGAATGTTCTATTCTTGTACTCTGTTGATATCTCCTCCTCCCTCCTCCCTTCTCTCCCTCTACTCCCAGCTCCTTCTGCAGCACAGAATATCTCACCTGACCAAGTTTAAAAAAAAGCCCACAAAACAACTTGGGAAATTACATTTTGTTTAGCTTCCCTCCCCAGGATAGCAATTCAGAAATAGCACTTTCTGTGCAGTCTGTTGTAAGTAGCATTTCTTGGCCTGAGTCTCAGAATTGGCACCTCGCTAAGCACTTTCACGTCTGGTGTGAGACTGAGGCAGACTCACCTGAGCCCTTCACTGTGTTCAGTAAAGTTTGTAACTGATAGGGATTGAAAGACCCCTCACTGTGGTGACATGGGGCCTTGTACACATTCTTTCTGTTCATCATGGGTCTTTTATGTAGATAAAAATTGTACCTACTTCATAAGCTTGTTTTCAGGATTATTGAGGACTGGTACAGTAAACATACTTTGAAAAACATACATTTGTGAACCTTATCCATTTGTCAAAAGCTATAAAATGTACAACAGCAAGAGTGAACCCTAAGGGAAACTGTGGGAAACAATGGTTTCCTAAGGGAAACAATGCTTTGTCAACATAGTTTCATTAGTTATAATGAATGTACCACTCAGGTGCGGGATGTTAATAAGGGAGACTATGCTTGTGTAGGAGAAGGGGAAACATGGGAAATTTCTGTACCTTCCTCTCAGTTGTGGGGTGAACTTAAAACTGCTCTAAAAATAAAGTCTATTGAAAAAAAGCATAAGGTGTTACACAAATGTAAGATGTCCTAACAAATTTCCTCTTTTCTGCAAATATTCTCCATTCTTCTGCTCTTATAATCCTGGGAAATAGGTCAGAACCCAGAGAGAGTGAGATGCACAGGAAAATTATTTCATTTTAATTGGTGCTTAGAGGGGGGTTAATGCACAGAAGTATCAGTGGTAACTAAGAGTGGCATTTTAGACTGGATTGAGGATGGTAGGGGAAGGGATCTGGTTGGGAGCCCCCTAAATTTTTGCTTCTTATTTATCCTTCACCTATTGACCCATTTTTTAAGTTTCCATGTGCTCACTTAGGCAATATATTGGCATTCAGGCTAAGGAAATGGTACTACACCACACCATAGATATCCACCTGATTAATTCTTTATTCATTAGTTAATTTGGCAAGACTTATTAAATACTAATCTGTGCTATAAATTATTTAAGGTACTGGGATGAAAAATGTCCATCTATAAGCAATATTCTCTATCCTCAAGGAGCCCTAGTTTATGACTTTTGCTGTCTTTCAATACTGAATATGCACACCAAATCATTTTCCCCTAAACAAATGCTGGACTTCTGCAGAATTTAAGTTATCAGGCTGGACACCTTATTGAGGCCTGGGTTGTAGTGTGTGTAAAAGGGTTAAATTTATTCAAATACCCTGGGAAATAAAACCTCTTTTAAATTGTCTCAGTTCTTACTTCTTCTTCTCCTTTCACGGTACCCACGTCAACCTAGCTAAGAACATTCCCCAAGAAATCCCCATTGCATCACAAACTTAGGAACCAATCCACTTGTACACTGAAACAAGCAATGTCTTTCAAGATTGAGACTAGCAAGCTGTGTGGGGTGTTGCTTGAAGGCTTCTGACTTGTGTTTTTCAGAAGGAAATTATTTACACCTCACAGAGTTCTGTCTGATAAAATACAGCACCTTCCATCTTCCAAGCACTTATTCTAGTCTTGATCTACTATGACAGGGGCAGGATAGTTGTTATGTTTATTTTTACCATAGAGAAATTGACAACAAGTTGAAATAAATGATGATTCATTGTGTGAAATTCCTAAGCTGGAAAGTTAAGACTCTACAAGTAACTCTGGAAGATAGTGAAGGACAGGGAAGCCCAGCATGCTGCAGTCCGCTGGGTCACGAAGAGTCGGATGCGACTTAGCAACTGAAAAACTGAGTCAGGACTAAAATTCTTCATAGAAATTAGTTTGTGATAACATTCTGCTTCTCACATTTGGTTGCTGGCATTTCATGCTATGTCACTGCATGTCATCTCATGTCATGCTGATTACTTTCCTTTCCTTTTTAAAGTTTACAAGTACTTATAGAGTATCATTTTGTTCAAGGCAATGTTTTAATACAAAGATAAGACATGGTATGTTCCTTTGGTTCAAAGAACTTGCAGTCTATTGTTATATTTCTACTGATGCTTCCCACTCTTACTTGCATTCAGCAAAGACACCTACTCCTGATGTCACACAGTTGTTCACATGTCGGAGAATCCAGGGTCTAGCAGCGGTTGTAATGGTGAGGGTCCAGTGGCACTTGATCCAGGTGGCATCAGCAAAAAACATACAGCAGATGACATGACTTATTTATATTTTCTGAGCCTGGTTTTCATCTTTTCTGTCAGTTCCCTGATGTGCCCAATATCCTTCCAAAATTTTGTTTTTCTTTTTAAATTAACATTACTTTCTTTTGCATTTGACCAAGAACCCTGATCTATTTTCTCAGTTTACGTGCATGTGTGTGTGTGTGTGTGTGTGTGTGTGTGTGTGTGTGTGTGTGTGTGTGTGTGTGTGTGTGTACCTGTGCTGTGCTGTGCTTAGTCGCTCAGTCATGTCTGACTCTTTGCAACCCCATGGACTGTAGCCCGCCAGGCTCCTCTGTCCATGGGGATTCTCCAGGCAAGGATATATATACATATTTTATATAATACGTATAACTATATAAATTATATGAATATATATATTTCGTGTGTATGTTTTTGCATGTGTGCATGTAGAAAGAAATATTTATATAATGAAATTATATTCCAAAGAAAGATTCTAGTACAAGGATTTAAAATCTACGTTTCCATGGTCACTCCTACACAGAATGCCCCTCACCTATGGGTCACCATTCCATGCTGCTGCCCCCTGTCCTCAGCACTGTCCTCTGTGCATTGTCCTCACCTGATCTCAGAGCCTCCCGTCCTGCACTCAATACAGATTCAGTTTGCAGAGTCTAGGTAGAGAAAGAAATGCTTCTAAAAGCAGAAATTGTTATAACATGAGTTTATGTCCTTCTTGATGCAAAACATCACCAATCTAGTTCTAAAACCTAGGTTCTGGGAAGGGGTGCCTTAGGTTCATTACCAGATACATCTGGCTAGCACTTGCCTAATTTGCAAATTGGAGCCATTGTGAATGGGAAGAGCTTGCGGTCAATCTGTAAAAAGGTTTTGCCAAGAGACTGTCTTAGAAAACCATAGAATGAAATAGAAAGGTAGCATTTGCTACAGACACACCAGAGAGCATTGTCTGTATCAGAAAATGATCCCAGATTTTAAGTAAATTCTGGAATTTTCTATGGACCTTAGAGTCATCTGCTGCCATCTACAGGTCTTAGAATAGGCACCTTTGGTTTTAAGTTCCACATGGGGCCTGTTTACACATTCAGAACTTTGGGCCAAATTAATAGGTTTTAAATTGGACTTCCCTGGTGGCTCAGAGGTTAAAGCATCTGCCTCCAATGCGGGAGACCCGAGTTCGATCCCTGGGTTGGGAAGATCCCCTGGAGAAGGAAATGGCAACCCACTCCAGTATTCTTGCCTGGAGAATCCCATGGGCGGAGGAGCCTGGTGGGCTACAGTCCATGGGGTCGCAAAGAGTCGGACACAACTGAGCGACTTCACTTATCACTTAATTGATTTTAACTGAAGTTTCTATAGAATGATCTTGATATACTATCTATAACAAGGACTCACTCATGGCTGCACATCAGAAACACTGAAGGAGCTTTCCTCAAAAATTGATGCCTAGACTTAAAAACTCTGATAAAATTGGTTTGCTTTTTGTGTTGTTTTATTTATTTTTGGGCACACCGTGCAGCTTGGGGAACCTTAGTTCCTAATCAGGGATTGAACCTAGGCCCACGGCAGTGAAAGCCCATGTCTTAACCACTGGACTGCTGGGGAATTCCCTGTTGTTGTTATTAAGATTCCCAAGTGGATTCTAATATGAGGCCAGGTTGGGAACCAGCCAGTTCTGGATATATAAGAACAAAAACTCTAACAGCAAAAAACTGTTAATTTGAGTCAAAGTTTTCAGCAAGAAAGTGAAAAATGGGATCAGTCAAGGTAGGAATTTGAAACTCAGAACAAACCTTAAAAATAATACCTTTGTAGATCATGACTCTCTTATTACAGGCATGGTAAGAGAAGTCCCTTGGGCTGCAAGGAGCTCAAATCAGTCAATCCTGAAAGAAATCAACCCTGAATATTTATTGGAAGAACTGCTGCTGAAGCTCCAATACTTCAGGCATCTGATACGAAGAGCCGACTCATTGGAAAGGACCCTGATGCTGGGAAAGAATGAAGGTGAACGGAGAAGGGGGCAGCAGAGGATGAGAAGGTTAGCATCACTGACTCAACGGATATGAATTTGAGCAAACTCTGGGAGACAGTAGAGGACAGAGGAGGTTGGTGTGCTATAGTCCACGAAGTTGCAAAGAGTCAGACACGACTTAGCAACTGAACAACAACAATATGATGCAATAGCTAGAATCATTGATCATCTCAATTCCACAGATAATAAAAGTCTTTGCTTTTTTGTGCCTCCAAAAACGTCCAGGATAGTGCTCAGAGAACTATACAGATAACAGCAATACTCGGCACGTTCCCATACTTTGATCCTTTAGTTTCTAGCATTCTTTTCTGTTCTCTTTAGGAACATACTCAATCTCTTGTTCCTCAGCTGGTTCGTCTGCAGGGAGAAGATAGCTTAGGACACTTCAATTCAAACCACACAGCTTCAGGAAGCCCAGAAAGTCTTCAGATATGTTGAACTGAGAGCTCCAGTTCTTTTCCTTCAAGGATCCCTCCAGAAGGGCAATATTTGCATGCACACTTAGATAGATTTTTCCTTTTTTCTTCTCTTTTTTAATTATGAAGGAAAGGATACCAGAGCTCTGGATGAATGCTTATAGCTCTGTGCTTTGCCTCAATATGTATGTGCACACATGAACACCTCAAATGTTCGTGAGTCCCCATCAAGAACAGAACTATTTAAAAACTGTAATGCTCTCCATTGACACCTCCAGTTGAAGAGCAATTTTATAGCATAATTATAATGTATTGCATAATTTGGAAAAGCTTTTGTTCTCATTGCGATTATCCTCAGAAAGCTCCTTTTTCACCTCCCCCTTCCCACACTGACTGACTTAAGAATATCCGATCCTTAAAGGCTGTTTTGCCTTCATAGAATAAAAACGAAGCTTTAAGATGAAGTGCATAAGTGATGGGTGGGAGAGAAATTTTGGTACGTGATTCACTGCTTTACTGTGGTGAAGGTAATTTCTTGTTCTTAAGAACTTTCTTCCCAGGATTTCACTGGGGAAAAAAGACCTTTGGAGGAGAACTGTAGGCATCAAAAGCCCCTGGAAAGAAGTAGGTTTCCTAATTGGTTCATGCCCCTGAACAAGTCTCAGGGCCCCTTGAGAGCCCAGTTTGCTCACTTTCAAAATAAGGGAAGTAGATCAGATGATTCTTTTTTTTTTTTTAATTTATTTTAGTTGGGAGCTAATTACTTTAAAATATTGTAGTAGTTTTTGCCATACATTGACATGAATCAGCCGAGATGATTCTTAAAGTCAACTCTTAAATACTAGAATTCTGTCATCAAACAACAGATCCACTCTTTGTAGATCTTGAAAATGAAAAATTCTGTTTCTCTTTGGGATTCATGTTTTAACAGTCAGGACAAAGGATGTCAGAACGGTATTATTTCCAAGTCCCCCAGAAATGCTGATTTTTCTGCATATGAAAATTCTGACTTTCACTATTTGACCACAACCAAGAGCGCTTAAAAAGGGAAAAAGAGTGAAGGCTTCAAAACATACTATGAGGGAACTTCCCTGGTGGTTCAGTGGTTGAGAATCCACCTGCCCATGCAGGGGACACAAGTTCAATCCCCGGCTCAGGAAGATTTCACATGCTACAGAGCGACTAAGCCTGTGCACTGCAACAAGAGAAGCACTGCAATGAGAAGCCTGCGCGTTGCAACTAGAGAGTAGCTTCCAATCGCTGCAAATAGAGAAAGCTCACGTGCAGCAATGAAGACAACACAGCCAAAAATACATACATACATACATACATACATACATACATATACACACACACACACACACTATCAGCCATGAGGCACCCTACACTGGGACTTGTTTAGCATGAATGAGATGTAAAAAACACCTGAATCTCCTCTTTTTCATAGTAAGTCCTGAATTTTGAAGAAGTTATTGTTTTCCCCCAGCCATATCTAGCATCCAAGGAGGCCATCATAGAGACGGTAAAACACACAGTGCATTTTTCAAGGCACTTGGGACATCAGGAACTTCCACTGTCCATTATAAATCATCCAGGTAATACATACATACGGTAAAACATCAATCAGTACAGCAAATTTAAAATAACAGTCAATCTTATTAAACTCCTTCCCTTTCCTTCTTCTCCTTTTATTGATTTATAACTTTAGCTCTCCTGAGGGTTATCTCTGAGACTAAATAAGGTGCTAATGGTTTTGTGCCTTGATTTCTTTATTTTAGATAACATTCATCATCTTCTTTCTATAAAAGGTGAAGATTTAGATCATTCTCACTATTTCCCCTCTTCCCATGCCTTTTCCAATTTTTGATACAGATGACATTGATTTTTGTTCTTCTCTTCATTAATTTTATAACTTTAAATTCTCCAATTTTACTTTTGTTTCTTGTTTTAGAAAACCATGGACTTCTTAAATGTTCTCGCTCTATCATATTTTTGGGCCAGACCTTGCACACGATCTATTCGCTTATCCCTCTGCTGTTGATTCTCATCCACCACTCCCCCCAGTACACTGGTTTAAATGTCCTCAACCTTGAGGAGTTTAACTCAAGTTTAAAAGGTGGCCATCCTTTAGTCACTTATTTCATACATTCACAACATTAACATAATATTACTTTTTATGTGCTTACCTATATCCTTTATAATGGTGTCTGTGCTGGTCCTAACTTCTTAATCCAATCAATTAATTGAGGGTAGACATGATCATTATTTCTAATCTTCCGATAGGAGCTTATGCAGACAGCTCTACAGTGAAAGTGTGCTCAGTTCATGCTGCTGATTAAAATAACTAAAGACACCTTCCCATCCCCCAAGTTACTGTTGACAATTTTGAACTGTCAGTGCCAAGTCACAGTTTTGAAAAAAAAAAAAAAGAGAGAGAGAGATTCTTTCCAGCCTAGAAGAGCACTTCTGTTCACTCCGAGAGAGTGTTAATTAACTGATATCTAGTACATTTGCAGCATCCCTTGAGAGTTACCCCCTTTCTTGATAATAAATCAAATGGGTTGGCATTAAGCCTTAAAAGGAGTAGATAAAGACCAGGTAAAGCCCATACATATTTTTGGACATGGACTTGGTTTTTGTGTTGTTTGGTATAAGGTTTGATGGTTCTTGGCTTCTGATTAATTTTTTGATCTGAATGGGTGAAAGTGAGGAACACACATTGGAGGTGATGTCCTTAGGAAAGTAGGAAAATGCTGAGCAACCTTGCAGTGGTTCTGTCCTCACCATGGTGAGATGGTGGCAGGGTGGGGGGTGGGGGAAACTAAAGGTACTGAACTACCGACAGGTTAGGAATCCTCTTCCTAATCTGTATTCCTGGGGATGCAGAATAGGCATAATACATTCAAATTAACTTGGTAAAACTGGCTTTCCAATCTTCTGGTCACTTTTTTAATAAGCTCTTATTCACTTTTTGATTAAGTTTGTTATGAAGAACTGAAAATATGAGAGCCTCCGATGTCTTTTAAAAATAATCAAATAAAAATTCAACTCAATTCAATTCAATTCAATTCAATTCATTATGGTCATAAGTATTTTGAACAGTGACAATCTATTTGGCTAATAGAAAGCATCCCATTTCCTGACTAGGGTGGGTCATATAGTTTATTTATAAACTCAAAAAGGAAGTTGTTTTTCCTCCACCCTCTACATTTAATCCACTGCTTGTGGCTCAGCCAAGTAATGAAGATTCCCAGCTGCTCTGTGGTGACCCCAAATCAGTATTCTTTTAACTGAAGCCTCACTCTGGCCCACATTGAGGTCATGTTCTCAGTTCAAATGGGGCGAGGGGAGAGTGAGCTTGCTACTCTGTAGTCATGGTAATACGGGAGTCCCTTCCCACAACTGCTTCATCATGACAAAACAACTCCCATGCACTGAATGGAATAATTCTATTGAGTGAGTAAATATTGGTTCTATGTACTATTTTAGTATTGGTGGTCGTGGTCAAAACAAGGACTTGCCTTGGGCTTAGCCAGTATGACCACAGCTATCAGCCATATAAAAGGGGTGTGGTCATCCCTAGCAGAGGGGCTCCTGAAAATACACACAGCATTTTTCCAGAGTCCATGACTGCCTATTCAAGAACACTTTTCAGTAAGTGTTTTGTAAGAGGTGGCCATGGTACAGACTTACTGTATCAGGAGAGCCAAGCTCCTCTGTAATAGTGAAGAGCTGTTCTTCAGCTCTGACAAAGAAATAAGAGTTTCTCATATGGATTTGCAGAGGTGAAAATTGGTATTTACTGGCTTCTAATTTGCTATCTGTCCACCTTAATATTTATCTGAAGTACAAACATGACCAAGGAAGAACTGGCCTCTGCAAAGCCTATTTGGTTTTCTCTCTTAAACCCCGAGACAGCACGACCATGGGGAGGCCATTTCCCTCTCAGCTGGCCGTTGGGTCCTCTGTCCAGAGGGCTGTGAAAGGTTTCACCCCAAGGGTGTGAAGTGCTCAGTGCCTCCTGCTGTTCCCACAGCAGTTGCTCAGGATGCCTTAAAAATAATCCTTTCTTTTCAGGTGGAGTGGATTTGCAGGTCTGGAGTCTGTAAAGCCAATTTTCATTTTTAATCTGGTGTGAGCCTATCTCGTTAGTCAGTCAAGGCCTCCTTTTCACACTTGCCTTGGGACACAAAGGAAACCCAGTTATGAGCTGTTAATTAGCTATTAGGGGACTGGGAAACTTCCAACGAGTCATTATTCACACTGTTTGAGGCTAATACTTATTTAATTAGAACTATTCCTTTCCTGTCATAAATCCCTAGTTAAAATAAATTTAGCTCAAAATGTCAGTTTAGCTTAAAAAGAAACTGGTGGCTAACTCCAATTCTACTGGCTTTTTATGAGACAAATGCTTTAATAATTGCTGTCCTGCCAGTCTATGCATGGAGACTAGAAACTGGCCAGAACTTGCACTCAGGGGGAATGTATGTGTGTGTATGTAGATGGAGAATGCTCATGAAATGAAGCAAGTGGGCTCCCCTTGGGTGCATACCACTCTCCCACATATTTTCTTTAGTCTTTTGAAAACTTTGATGAGAACCCAAGATCTGATCGTCATAGAGGTGAGCAGGAGTAAAACAACACTGTCCTTTCACTTGCTGTGTATCTCCATCTTACTACGTGGTCATACATTCTTAAATCCAGGATTAGCTGAGGCAGCAGTGCAATGGAGCATACTGACTAACAAAGTATCTAGACAGAGAAGGGGTCAGCAGAAAACTTTTTGTTTCTGTTTCTGAAGCTTGTGGAAAAAAGAGTTTTTATATTTTCTCCTTATTTCGGTTATCTATGGCTGTACAACAAGCCATCAAAAACTTGGTGGCTTAAAATAACAATTGTTTTATTTGTTAGTCACTAATTTGGATAGGGCTCAATTCAGTGATTCTTAGCTCTCCATGGAGTGTGCTGGGGTTCATTTGACTGCACTCAAGAAAGTTTTATCATATTATGTCTGGTACCTCAGTCTACTCTACAGGGTGTATCTGCCGGTCTATCTCTTTCTGTTATAGCTAGTTTGGGCTTCTTCACAGCAATAATGTCATAGGATATAGGTGGATGTCTTACAGGGTTGCTGGGTTCTAAGAGGAAGTGTTTCAAATGGCATGATGGAAGTTGCAAATCTTTTAAGGCCCAGTCTCAGAAGTTATCTAATGTCATTTCCACTGCATTGGGTTAGGCAGAAGAGGCTACATGGCCAGCCTAGTCTCAAAAGAAGGGAAAACTGACTTCCTCTCTCAGTGGCTGCCCAATCACAAAAGTGTGTCCCATCTTTAAAGTGTCACAAAAAACTTGCCACATCCAAAGTCTGACTTTTATTGGTTGATTGAGTGTCATATGGGGGTCTCTCAACCATCATTCAAGATATGAATGAGGAGTGCACAGTTACGTGGATGCTGGAGATGTGACAGATCCCAGCATCAGTTAAAGATGATTTCAGCTGTGAAGAACACAGCATAAATCAAATCTGATAATTTTATGTAAAAATGTATTTACTTAATAAGCAGAAAGTCCAGAGGTGGAAGGTTGCCTTCAGGATTGGTTTATACAGTACTTTAGTGATACCATTGAGTGATGTCTTATTACTCTCATCTCTCTTCTGTGACATTCCCCATTTTGGCTTCATCCTAAGCTCCTCTGCTTATGGCTGGGTGGCTGCCAGTAGAGACTGGCTGCTTGCTTCCTTGTTCGCGTTAAGTGGGAGAGAGAGAGAGAAACACTATCTCTGTCTTTTTCTTAAAAGTGAGAAGGAAGTTTTCAGAAGACACCAACAAATTTCTCCTCATGTCTTATTGGCCAGAATTGGGACCCATGATCATTTCTGAAACAATTACTGACAAGAGGCATGGGATTATTCTTATACCAGTATGTCTCAACCTGAACTTGAAAGTGGAGGTGGTTTCCCTAAGATATATTGGCTATGTAGAATTAAAAAAAAAATAAGTTGGGGTTATATTAGGAAGAAGGAAGATGGCAATTTTTGGATAGACAGCCAAGAATGTTATTGCATTGCTTTAAAGATAAATCCGTGGCATCAATTTTTATTAAGCTAGAAAGTAAAAATTCCTTTTGAGACACAAAAGACCCCAAATAGTGAAAACAATCTTGAGAAAGAAAAATGGAGCTGGAAGAAATAGACTCCCTGACTTCAGACTACAATTACAGTCATCAAAACAGCATGGTACCGGCATAAAACCAGAAATATAGATCAGTGGAATAGGATAGAAAGCCAAGAGATAAATCCATACACCTATGGTCAATTAATCTATGACAAAGGAGGCAAGTCTATATAGTGAAGACAGTCTCTTTAATAAATGGATTAAAGACCTGATACTATAAAAATAGAGAAAAACACAGGCAGAACACTCTTTGACATAAACCTCAGCAATATCTTTTTAGATCCATATCCTAGAATAATGAAAATAAAACCAAAAATGAATAAATGGTACCTAATTAAACTCAAAAGCTTTTGCACAGCAACAGAAACCATAAACAGAACAGAAAGACAACCCACAGAATGGGAGAAAATATTTGCAAATGATGAGACTGACAAGAGATCAAGCTCCACAATTTACAAACAGCTCATGTGACTCAATAAGAAACAACTCAATAATAAAATGGGCAGAAGACCTAAATAGACATTTCCCCAAAGACATACAGATTACCAAGCTGCTGCTAAGTCACTTCAGTTGTGTCTGACTCTGTGCGACCCCATAGACGGCAGCCCACCAGGCTCCGTTGTCCCTGGGATTCTCCAGGCAAGAACACTGGAGTGGGTTGCCATTTCCTTCTCCAGTGCATGAAAGTGAAAAGTGAAAGTGAAGTTGCTTAGTCGTGTCCAATTCTCAGCGACCCCATGGACTGCAGCCTATCAGGCTCCTCCGTCCATGGGATTTTCCAGGCAAGAATACTGGAGCGGAGTGCCACTGCCTTCTCCTACAGATTACCAAGAGGCACATGAAAAGATGTTCCACATCACTAATTACTAGAGAAATGCAAATCAAAAATATAGTGAGATATCACCTCACACCAGTAAGAATGGGCATCATCAAAAAGCCTACAAACAATAAATGCTGGAGAGGGTGTGGAGAAAATGGAACCCTCCTACACTGTTGGTGGGAACATAAACTGGTACAGCCACTATGGAGAATAGTATAGAGTTTCCTTAAAAAACTAAAAATAGAGCTATTATATGATCCAGTAATCTCATTCCTGGGCATGTTTCCAGAGAAAGCTAAGGTTCGAAAGATACAGGCACTCCAGTGTTCATTGCAGCACTGTTTACAATAGCCAAGACATGGAAGCAGCCTAAATGTCCATCCACAGAGGTATGGATAAAGATGTGGTACATATCGATACAAGGAATATTACTCAGCCGTGAAAAGAATGCCATTTGCAGCAACATGCATGGACCTAGATATCATACTAAGTAAGTCAGACAAAGACAAATAGTGTATGATATTGCTTATATGTGGAATTTAAAAAATATGATACAAATGAACTTACAAAACAGAAACAGACTCACAGAATTAGAAAACAGACTTACGATTACCAAAGGGGAAAGGTGGCAGAGAGGGATAAATTGGGAGTTTGAGATTGACATATACACACTACTATAATCAAAATAGATAACCAACAAGGACCTACTGTATAGCATGGGGAACTCTGCTCAATATTTGGTAATAGCCTAAATGAGAAAAGAATTCAAAAAAACAAGAATATATACATGTATATGTATAACTGAATCATTTTGCTATACACCTGAAACTAACATAACATTATTAATCAAGTATACTCCAATAAAAAATAAAAATCTTAAAAAATTTTCTCTTAATTGAGTATTCAATTTCAGAAGAAATTATTATAGAACGGGCAACATTATGGAGACAAAACTGTTGTGAATCCTACTTTGTACCAAGAGAGTAATCTCTCCAATGTCTCTGTTTTCCATCTCTAAAATTAGAATAATAGTACCTATTTCTCAGGGTCAGGATTAAAAAGAGATAATGTATGTAGGATGCTGGGGTAAAGTAAATAACCCTATCCTTGAGAGCACAAAAATAGAGGTCCTCTTGAGGGAACAGCAGGGTGTTTCTGAAGGGCCCAGCAGAGAGGGGATATGAGACACAGTAGCTTTTCAAGGCAGAACATAAACATATCTGAAAACCCAGAATGTAAACTCTTGCAATAAGAACCATCTGGAGTGGGGAGGGAGGGTTGGGGCAGATCCCTCTGGGTGTTTCCTCCTCCACAACATGTTTTTTAGAACTGAAATCAGGTTATGAAGAGCATCAAGGCAGCTCTGAAGAGGAAGTCACAAAAGGACAGGCAATAGCTTGGGGCCATGAGTGCATGCTGTGTGGTCCTTGGAGAAGGGGAGGGGAGCAGACTTGCCTCCTTGACCTTGCCTGATGGCATACCAGGTCATTAAGGAGGGCTGTACCTCCTCCACACCTCCTGCCTCTCTGGCTCCCCACTCAGCCTGGGAACCAGTGGGAACATCCCAAACCCAGGCTAGGCTCTGCGCCAATCCTCCCCACCCAAAGGATGATGACCATACCTCTAACTCCCACTATTTCTCACATCCTATCATTTTTTTTTTTCTCTCTCTCTCTCTAATTCTCTCTTTCCACCATCCCCTCTCGATACTGCCAGGACCTTTATGCTCTATGTTAGGAGATTCTCAGGGAGAGGTTTCCATCATTCAGTCAGAATTTGTTTTTCATGGGCATTACCTCCAGCCAGCATGCGAACGTGTCTGATGTCCCATAAGATGTAAAATTACGAGGCAATATCTTCTTCAAAGGTGAAAAACAAGCCCCAGATGTTTCCAACAGCAGTTAAGAGCCACAAAACACTTTAGAAAATTTCCTCTAACTTTAACTCTAGCACAGATAATCTAGACAAAAATCTTAAAAAAAAATTGCCTTAGAAAGTACTTTGATGTTGGGTGTAGAATTAGCTAAAGTTTCGTATTTCAAATATTTGAGGCAAATTTGAGTATGTTTTGGGGTGACATTAAACCTGAAATTAATGTCAGGACCTGGCTAAAGGACTACAAAAGACACAGAAATCTTTATATGGGGGATGTCAAGAAGCACAGACCATTTGCCTGTCCTTTTCCTCCTGTACAGAAGCTGTAAGAGAAGTATTACCATCCCACCTCACAGATGAGAAAACAGGTTCATAGAGTCAATGTCAGACATGTAATTTACCAAGTCGATTCCAGTTCTAAACGTGTTACAGTGGCTTCCTGCTGACGCAATGACCTATCTTAGCCACGTTTTAGCTCCCTGCACAAGATAAGTCATGCCCAAATTGGGAAATGTGAGTTCCTGCCCTAGTTCTGCCCCTCATTAACAGGGAGGAGTCGGATAAGCCACTTCCCCTCTCTGGGTGAATGGGCAGGCTAGACAGTCTCTGGAAGCAGAATTGTGGTGGAAGAGCTGAGGTTGCTTCAGCTATTTTGTGTGCCCAGCTGAATGCTTCTTTAGCCTAATCCTGCCCATTAGTTCTGCTGAAGGCATGTGACTGGGGCAGAGTTCACACAAATGTCTTGGGAGGAAGGAACCACTGTAAAAATCAGATCTTTCTTGGCCCAGAGAGCCACCACTGGCCACGCCTCCTCTGCATGCAGCACTGGAAGAGCACTCTTGGTGAACAACTTGGGCTGTGATGTGTTTTCACCTCCAAAATATCACACTGTCAAATGTCTGTGAACTGAAAAATCAAGGAGATTTTTTTGTTGAGGAAACCTTACATGTTAGGAAATCTTACAGGTATCTCTAAAAATGACTTTGCTGTGCCTATAAGGCAATATATAAATGATGATCTCACTGGCATACTGGCTGTTTACAAACTGTGAGAGGCGGAGTCAGGGAGTGAAGCAAGTGGGTGAGATTCCCTGGCAGGCTTTTCAGAGACTGGTGGTTTTGAAAAAAAAAAAAAGAGGGAGGGGCAAATCCAGGCATGGTAGAGAAATGGCTTCCTTTTGGCTGGGAGCTTGAAAAGCAGCTGGGGGAAGCAAAAGGCAAAGGACAAACTATGAGGATATTGAAGATGCTTGCTAGAATTGGGATTTGCAGAAGGTAATAAGAGGTCAACTTGTGGTCTGCTAGAAGGTGATCACTGATTTCCTCTGCTTTCTTTTCTTCTAGGGCAGCTGCACAGCATGGAACCTGCATTCAGATATCTAGAACAGGTGACTGGGCCTCGGCTCACTGGCAGTGGGCTGGGAGATGGAGGAGGAAGTGTGTGTGCAGATGTTGGAGGCAGATTAAGGAGACCTTTCAGCTCCCTGAAGGACAGCCACCTTCTCTTATAAATATTTCTTCTTTTATGTATTTACCCAATTCACTGATGGCAACTCACAAAAGATTTGCAGAGCCTCAAGTTTTCATTTTGGGCTTCCCTGGTAGTTCAGTGGTAAAGAATCCACCTTCAATGCATGAAATGCAGGTTCAATTCCTGGGTCAGGAAGGTCCCCTGGAGAAGGAAATGGTAACTCACTCCAATATTCTTGCCTGGGAAATCCCATGGAGAGAGGAGCCTGGTGGGCTACAGTCCATGGGGTCACAAAAGAGTCAAGCACGACTTAGTGACTAAACAAGTTTTCATTTTAGTTACAAGCTGGGCCTGAAGGAGAATAAAGCAGAGTCTTTAGTCGCATCTGCCCTTGTGGATGCTGTGTTCTTTTTTGTTAGAGATGAAGATCTCATACTGTCTATGGCCATCCAATAAGGTGCTTTCAGAACAAGGCTGGGAAGGCCCCTTTTTTACAAAGAATGCTTTGAAAGAAAGAACATAAAATCGAGCCTGGTTCCTGAAAGTTTTCATGGCAGCAGCTGGTCCTGAGACACTTGCAGGGAAAACCTCGGGACTTTGTTGCCAACGAGAAATATACAAGATGACAAACCACACTGACCAACTAGTTTAGAGGAGATAAAGCCCAGCTTTGTCTAAATCAAAAACCACCGAGTCATAGGAAGATGTCCTCTCCCACTAAATGGGATGTCCTTTAATAGCATCCAAGATAGATGGTTATGAGCCTTTCTTCACCATCCTCTGTGCTGAGAAACTAACTGCTATTCAAGGTACCCCAATGACCTATTGTTGAAAAACATTCCTCTTTACATAGAGCTGAAAACTGCCTCCCAGTAATTTCCACCCACAGATTCTAATTCTGGAACTACATAAATCTATTTCCTCTTTCAGATGACAGCCTTTCCAATACAGTGCGACCATTATCTTGTCGCTCTTTTTCTTCTCCATTCTTCCTCATAAGAGTCTGTTTTTGAGGTCTGAATTTTCTCAACTGTTCCTCGGTCTTCACTGACTTCCAGACTCTTCTTCTGGGATGCCCTATATTGTCAGTGTCCCAACTAAGGAGAATTATCTGAGAGGAAAATACATTACAGATGGGGCTGCCTTGCATAGAGCCTAGTGGCGCTATGATTTCCCTTGATCTGGGATGAATTGCTATTATGGCTAATAACCATACAAAGTACATTAAAAGAAAGAAGCTAAACATAAAAAATTAGAAACAGTATGATTCCATTTATACAAAGTCTCAGAATAAGCAAAAAAATTCCCGATGGAAATCAGAAACTGAGGATGGATGAATTCATTGGACAGGAGCACAAGGGAAATTTCTGGGGTGATGGAAAAGCTTCTTACTTTATTTGGGATAGTGGAAAATAGGTGTATAGTTGTCAAAAATCATCAGCCTCTGATCTCTGTACTTTACTGTATGTAAGTTATACCTCAATACAAAGAAAATTTAGAAAATTTTCGTATAGCACACCACCTTCTTTTGCCCTCAAATTTTCCTTCCATTTGTTCAGCTTGAGGTATTTATAAGACAGCAAAATGCCACAAATGTATATCAAGAAGTGCAGCTGCCAGCTTTTCTATTGTTAGTCAATTAAGCATGCACAAATTTGCTTTCATTATGTGATTCTACTTTTATGTATTGAAAGAAAAAAAGCAACTAAATCTCAAGCACAAGTAATATTTCAATGCCAATTACCTTCACAAAACTAATTGACTCTTGCTAGTTTATTAAAATACAATGATAATAAAGCAATTAGAAAAACATCTTTATTGAGCTGAAATAAGACTTAGGCACCCTTGTGATGAGGGAGGTGGTACCACTCAAACAAATGCTAATTAAATAAAAGCTAATGTTACTTGCTAGCTTCTTTATAGGTTTGGTGGCACAAAGAGTAGGTCTTTTTAAAAGCAAAAATGCTCCAAAACTTTTGTTTCTACTATTTCTGACTCAACTCACAATTTGAACATTAGTAAAACCCACTGAAACAAGAAAACACTGAGGTTTCCTAGACATCAGAAAGAACTCTCTTCAGTCAGTAATTGGGATCATTTTCAAAGGTATCCAAGACAGAATAAAATAAAAAAGCCAACAAAGCCCCATAACCCCAGTCTTACCACAAGGAAACTATCTGACAAATCCCAACATAAGGGCATCCTACTGTATACCTGACCTGTACTCCCCCAAAGTGTCAAGGTCATCAAGAACAAGGGAAGTCTAAGACTCTTGCCACAGTCAAGAGACACCTAAGGAGACATGACAGCTAAGTGTAATGGGATGTCCTGGATGGGATTCTGGAACAGAAAAAGGACATTAGGTAAAAACTAAGGAGATGGAATAAAACAAACCTTAGTTAATAATAATGTATAAATGTTGATGCATTAATTATAAAAAATGTGCCATATAATGTAAGATGTTAATAATAGGGGAGACTGGAAAGGGGTATAATGGAATGCTCCGTACTATCTTCTTGATTTTTCTGTAAATCTAAAATTAAGGCTAAAGAATAGGTTACTACGCAGCTTGTAGAGCATGGGGAAAAAATCCAGAAAGTTCCACACTGAGGTTTTCAGAAGTAATATATCTTCATGATGGCTGAGTGCCAAAGAATTGATGATTTCAAATTGTGGTGCTGGAGAAGACTCTTGAGAGTCCCTTGAACTGCAAGAAGATCAAACCAGTCAGTCCTAAAAGAAATCAACCCTGAGTATTCACTGCAAGGACTGTTGCTGAAGCCGAAGCTCCTATACTTAGGCCACCTGATGTGAAGTGTTGACTCACTGGGAAAGACCATGATGCTGGGAAAGATTGAAGGCAAAAGGAAAAAGGGGTGGCAGAGGATAAGATGGTTAGATAGCATCACCGATTCAATGGACGTGAATTTGAGCAAACTCCAACAGATAGTGATTGACAGAAAAGCCTTTCATGCTGCAGTCCATGGGGTTGCAAAGTGTCAGACATGACTGAGTGACTGAAAAACAACAATATATCTTCACGATGGGACTAAAGGTTTTTAAAAAGCCATGAAAGAAAGCCTTCAGAACCTGTACGCTTTATGTCCTTCTTTGGGTCTAGGGGAGGGAAATGCTGGCTTCTGGTCATGTGCTTTGACTATACTTAGGTCCACCACCCGATGATAATGAGACTGAACTTGGATCCCCAAATGAAATGTTCCACATTCTGTTCAACATTTGATAATGCAGTCTTTCAGATAATAGTCATTTTAATGGGTGTGAAATGATGTCTCATCATGGTTTTAATTTGCACGTTTCTGAAGACAACTGGTACTCAGCAGGTTTCCATGAATTATTATTGGCCATTTGTAGATCTTCTTCGACAAAGTTCTTTCTTCTGGGAACCTAGCCTTTCCTTCCATTGTTGGCTCCAAATCTGAAACCTTGGTTAAATCCAATAACTGGGTAAGTGATGTTGGATTTTTATTGGGGCAACTGCCCTCAGCTTCTTGATCATCCATTTTTGGTTTATTCTGATGGTAAGTCAGAGAGCAGGTTTTTTTTTTTTTTTTGCCCCTAAGGATGCTGAGTTCTATTAACGATTTCTATAATTATCTTGGCCAAACCCTCTTGGCTATTATTCCAACCTTGCCACTCATGATAATCAGATCCATTCTGAGAGTTAAGCATCATTATCTGGCTTCTATTTTTAAGGGGTGGGGTTCCTATTATCTTTATAGCATTAAGCTAACTAATAGTAATAATCTTCTTTCCTACTATCCCCAGTGGTCTTGAAAGAAGAGTCACCACCAAACTTCTGAGTGACACTAGTGTGCCTCACACATGTGTACTCTGTCTTTCTGTGAAATACAATTGTTTGGTGGGTATTCTGGCCATATATAATGTGTCTGTTCCAGGGAGACCACTTCTCTGAGTCTTTCCTCCAGCATCTGCTGAGGGTGACATTCTGGCCTTTCACCCTTTCTCTTACTGGAAGCCATTGCTTTTTCTGTGTATCTAAAATACAGCCTCATAGCAAGTATGTGCCATTTCTTGGGGTCCTTTCCAGGATGTTAAATTCTGTATTTCAGAAAAGTACTTCCAGACCAAGAAATGTCCCCTCATTCAGTGTTGTGTTCCAGCCTCTTTAATTAAGAGCCCTCAGGATCCAGTCTCATGTGCGTACCTGCTCGGCAGGGCTTGGTGCTCCACTGGGGGATGTAGCCCTTTTTTCCTTATCAGCCCAGCATATATGCAGCTGGGTGGAGCTGCAACTTAACCCTAGTTTTAGACCAAGTGGCCAGGAGGGGAGGTGGAGGCCTCTGCATTGTCTTTAAGTGAGGGAGTGATCCTAGCTCTTCATGAGAGAGGTGGATCACCTTTCAGGCTCAGGGTTTAGAGGAATCTGGGAATTACTTCAAATGTTTGGGAGAAATCAATCCAGACATTCCACCCCATGGGTCAGAGTTCATTTCCCCTAACCAAATTGCTTCCGGCTTTGGTAGAACAGACCTGCCTGGACTGGGAGTTTTAACATTCACTGAAGTTTGGGCTACACTTCCTATTAAGACTCCATTCTCCTTGTCCTCCATCTCCAAGCGAGGAAAGCCTCTTCCTGTACTTTTATGGAGAGCTTCTGATGTTGTCACCTGACTTTCAACTGCTTGTTAACTGCTCTCAGCCGTACTCCGAACTATATCCTTTTTGTAGAACTCCAGCAGTGTAGCAACAGACATCCTCTCTCACTGCCCTCAAGGTTACTCTCTCTTTAAAAAAAAAATAATTTAAATTTTTACTTATTTGGCTATGCCAGGTCTCCTTTGCTGCACGTGGGATCTTGAGTTGTGGCATGCAAACTCTTATTTATGGCATGTGGGATCTAATTCCCTGATCAGTGATTGAACCCAGGCCCCCTGCATTGGGAGCACAAAGTCTTAGCCATTGGATCACCACAGAAGTCCCAAGGTTACTCTTTTTGTGACACCTTAATAACACCAATACATAGCACAAGTTGTAGCTCAGCTGGTAAAGAATCTGCCTGCAATGCCGGAGACCTGGGTTCAATCCCTGGGTTGGGAAGATCTCCTGGAGAAAGGAAGGCCTACCCACTCCAGTATTCTGGCCTGGAGAATGCCATGGACTGTTAGTCCATGAGGTTGCAAAGAGATGGACACGACTGAGTGACTTTCACTTTCCCACCTCTGTACTATCCTGTTTCACCACTGGCAAGATTTAGTGATTGTATCAGAGGCTGTCTGTACTCCAGCCACCCTCAGGGACGTGTTCTCACTGCCAGCTGGCTGGTGAGCGATCCAGCTGCCACACATAAGTCTACTGCCTGCTTCCTTGGGCCACTGCTGGCATCAAATTTCCCAGGCTGGGTCTCTGGGAAGCCGACTCCAAAATGGAGTTCAGTGTGCAGACTGTTTACTAGGGAGTGCCCCAGGACCCATACCCATAGAAGGAAAGAGGAGAAGGCAGAACTGGGTAGCGAAAAAAGTCATTTAAAATTTTACATTACAAGAATTATACTATAATTGTAGAAAGTATAGCAGATAAAAAGAAGCAAAGTGAAGCAAAAATCTCCCACCATGCTAACACTACTAATCTGCTTGAGGAATATGTTTTACACATTGTTAGATAAATGTATACATAATTCCTTATTAAAAATGGTTTTCATACTGTACATAATGTTTCTTAGCTCGCCTTTCTCCATCATATATTAGGAACACTTATCCATGACAATGAATATAAATCTATTCTGTCATCTCAGCGACAGCAGATAGAGGCTTCCACACTCTGTGGGAGGCTGGATGATGCTTGTCTAACAGGGCAGCCTGCCTGGGTGCCAAGGCCGGCTCCACATTTATCAGTTTTATGACCCGGGATGAAATAGTGAGCCCCTCTGCAACTGAGTTTCATCATGTGTAAAATGCTACTGTAGTGCCTATTTGTTGGCGGGGGGGATTAGGTGAGTGAATACACACAAAGTTTTGAGAACAGAGCCTGGCATTTGGTAAATGCAGTATAGGTGGTGCTAGAGCTTTGTATGAAATACCATTGTTTATTTCACCAAGTCTCCACTTTTTGACATTTCCTCTGGTAAAAATAATGTCTCCTGTTGTCTTCTGCTCAGGGGAGGATGAGGTGTACCTATCTGCTTATTTCCCTCAGATAAATTCCTAGAATTAAGATTGCTATGTTGGAGGTGGGGGTGGAGACGGGGGAGAGGGGGATGGGGATGGGGAGTTGGTGTTTGGTGGGAATGGAGTTTCAGTTTGGGAGAGGGAGAGGTTCGAGGGATGGATAATGGTGAGAGTTGCACAGCAATACAGGTGTGGTTGGTGTCACTGAGTCCAGTTAAAATGGTATGGTCTGGTTATGCGACTTTTACCACAATTGAAAAAACATTAAAAAAAACCCTGCTGTGTTAAAAGGAAAGTGCATTTAAAAACAACAAAAAAAATGTTTTTTATTGTTGCCAGATAGGCCAGTTAGAAAGCTGCAGCAGTTTTTAGAATCAGCACTGAGGTGTGAGAGTGCCCATTGCCTCAGACTGTCTCCAGCATTAGCACTGACACCCATGGACAGCCCGGTCAGTTGGTAGAAAGTGAGGTTTCCATGTGTATTTATTTAATTACTAGAGAGGCTGAATTTTTTCCAAATTCTGTTTGTCAGTTCTACCTCTTTTGTAACTGGCTACTTAAAGACTTTACCTACTTTTCCCAGGAGTTTCACTTTTTCTTTATGAGTTTGAAAGGACTTTTTATCTTTTAAGGATACTCTGAAAATTTTTCAAGTCTTAAATATAAAACTAGCTTATGAAACCTGAATGTGATATTGAAGTTTGAGTCAGGCATTAAAGCTTTGTTTGATATGGAAGAGATCAGTTGTTATCTAGAAACTCTTCAGAAGTGCACTAGTGAATCTGGGCGAAGGGTAAATGACTGCTCTTTTCTCTCTTTTCCCATTTTTTTTTTCCTGTAAGTATGAAATTATATCAAAGTAAGAAGTTACCCCAAAATACGCACCTGAAAAGCAAGTTGGCTGGTGGGTTACTGGTGCCTAGTTAAGCCCAGCTGCGAAATACCTGACTGCTCTCCTTCATTATATGTGTAGCAGGTATAAAAAGACATCCCACGTCTTAATTCAATATAGACAGCCATCTCTGCGGCCAGTCTGAGACAACAGAGTGTGAGCTGGTCCTGCCGAGACCAGCTGCCTACAGCTGTGCCCTTCCCTGGCCTGACTCAGGTCTACTGGAACAATCATACTCTCTGCTCCGTTGTCATGTGCTCAGGACCTGGCTTGGAACAGTAAGAAAAGGGTTCGGGAGCTTTCCTTTCTTCCCACTGGTCTCGGGAGGATTGGAGATGTTTTCTCTGTCCTCACAAAGTCTGTGCTTCTCATGTAAGGTCTACTCACTTAGGGAAAAAAGATCTCACTCTTAGCTCCATCCCTAATCCTCAGTCAGACAAACATATGTTCTAGGTTAGGCTGCAGAAACAAATTACCACTCCCCATCTCTATGGCTTAATTCAATAAAAACTCATGCTACTGACCCAATGTGAGCAGTGAAGGTCTGGGGTCAGGCATGGGGGTTAGTGAGAGCTCTGCTCCAGAGAGTCACCCAGGCAGTTCAGGCTGACAAAGGCTTGACTATCTGTCATAGCACCAGCTACCACAGCAAAGGGAGAGAGAAGCATGGAGAAATTACACTCACTTTTCTCTGCTTTGGCTGTAAAGTGTCACATGTGGTTTGCACTCACACCCATTTCCCTGAACCAGTCACAAGGCCCTACCAATGTGCAAAGTGGCTGGAGCGTGTGCAGAAGCCCCTAGAACATGGGGTGAGTTTTCCCATCTCTGCCCACTCCCAGCATTAGGTTCTGGACACTTCCTTCCAGCAATGTAATTTAACTATTTATAATATTTTGTCCAATGTCTGTTTCTTGCTAGACCTGGAGTTTTTGGTGGGGTTGGGACTCCGTCTTTTTTGTTCCCCGTTGCATTCTTCATGCCCAGTCAGGTATCTGGCACAAAAGTACAGCAATAGGATTGGGACCTTTAATTCCATCTAGTGGCAACACACATATATTACAGGAGTTGTTACTTTGATGTATCAACTAGGGACTCTGCCTTCAGTTCTTGTTTGGAGTCAAGGGTGGGGGTGGAAGGGGCTTCCCAGGTGGCGCTAGTAGTGAAGAATCCACCTGCCAATGCAGGAGACATAAGAGATTTGGGTTCAGTTCCTGTGTCAGGAAGATCCTCTGGAGGAGAGCTTGGTAACCCACTCCAGTATTCTTGCCTGGAGAATTCCACGGATAGAGGAGCCTGGGAGGCTACAGTCCATAGGATCACAAAGCGTCGGACACGACTGAAATGACTTAGTGTGGGGGGTGGGAGTGGGGGGGCGGGGAACAGTGGGAGTGTGAGGAGGTGGAACAGAGTGTTAGAAAAGGAGAGATTTTCAAACTTTCAGTAGACAAATGCTTTAGAATAAGAATCTCCAGGTGTCATCTGGTAGCTAGCCTATCAGTGAGGATCCCATCCCAGTTTTACCCCTTCCCCACTTTGGCTGGTAAAAGAGCTGTGGGGTATCAGAGCTGGAAGGAGACAAAATGAATTAAAATTACATACCAAATAAAATTTTTAAAATCTACTTGAAAGTGTTAGTCTCTCAGTCGGGTCTGACTCTGTGACCCTATGGACTGCCACGCTCCTTTGTCCATAGAATTCTCCAGGAAGAATACTGGAGTGGGTTGCCATTTTCTCCTCCAAGAGATCTTTCCAACCCAGGGATCAAACTCGGATTTCCCGTATTGCAGGTAGATTCTTTACCGCCTGAGCTGTCTGCTTATAGCTGCTTATAGCTGTTAAATTAGTTGCAAAATAAACTGGTTTACTGGTCTGCCTCAACGCTGGCCTGCCCACCCTCAGCAACTGGGAGAGAAAACAAAGCTAGTGATCTTCCCTGCCTCCCCTCAACCCTCAATATCACTTCTTCAGGATCTATGTTTCAGGGGCTTCTGTCAGAGCTGAAAGCATTCAAGATAAAGAGCCACGTTAAGATTTCTAAAAAATTATCTAACTCTGGACTTTGAGGTTTCTGAGAAGTATCAGGGCCGGCTCTGGCTGCCAACTGCTGCGCTGGATGAAAGCTAATGACCCCAGAGGGCAGACAAAGGGTTCAAAAAGCAAAGCTTAATTGAAGTTAATTGTGGGAGACAGGAAAAATTGGAGGACAGAAATGGGAGGCGTCCATTTGTATGGTTTCTGCTCCATCACCCTCTACCCAGAGACTGTGGGCCCTTCTGTGTAAGTGGTCCCTTGCTCTTTGAAGTCCATTATCTCCCCAGGATCCTCTGTTACCTGCTTGGTGAGATGGAAACTATGGTGCCCTGCTGCTGCCTCTGGGGAGGAGGAACCTGGGGCCAACAACATTTCAGAAAATAAGAAAAAAAGCAAAACTTAGTTAACGATGAAGAAAGAGGAGGCAGGCTTTCCTAACTGTAGAGCAGTCTGGGAAGTTTGCTTTGTTCATAAGAAACTGATTAACATTTGAATGTGGCTAAGGTGATGAAGGAAGAATTAAAATGTATACATGTAACAAATACCATTTGTAGACATAATAAAGAAGAAACAAGACAAGTTCATGGAGGTGACAGACTTTTTTTTTATGAAGGAGGACAATCCTGAATTTTTAATTAATAATAACATATTTATGTGGCACTTGGTAGGTGCTGGATACCAGGCGAAGTGCTTCTACATGGTTTATCCCTCAGTTCTTACAGGTACTCTGTGTGGTAGAGGTTTCTATGAACCCCATTTACAGAAGAGAAATGGGCTCAACAAGGTTCTGTAATTTGCCCCAAATCATGCAGTTAGGAGGGGTGGGACCAGCACTCCACTTTGTCTCCAGAGTCCTGGCTTTCACGGCAGGTTTATACAGCCACCGCTTTGTCCTTTTCTGTCCCTTGAATCCTAGCTCCTAGCATTACTAGTGTTCCTCCTGACTCATTTTGTCTCTCAATGCTGCCTTTCCTACACGATGACCTCCTTTCTTCTTTGCCTGAAGAAGAGCCATAATCAACATCATCAAAATGTATTTATTCTGCTGCGCTGGGTGCAGGGGATGTAGCCATGTGTGAAGGAGGGGCCCTCTGGCCCCCGAAGTGATATATTTGTCTAACCGAGGTTTTGCACGGCCGGTTCTTCTGTCCCTTGATTGCTCCTCCTTCTCCCCTCTCCCTCCCCTCCCCCATCTTTCCTTGGCCCCACCCACATTTCAAAGCTCTGAGCTCAAAGGAACCCAGAAAGAACAGCTTGAGGCCCCAGAGCCCTTTCCTGTGAGAAGATTCTTAGAATTCTTCAAAGGGTTTACCCAGTGTTACAGGGTTACAGGCTATCACTGAGGAGCTAAACACCACGTTGAAGTATAACTTCTTCAGTGGAATGCTTTAAAACGGTTGAAACTCTGTTTTCTGAGGATTATTATTTTTTGATCTGACTTGGACAGGGAAGGTATCAAAGGCAATTCAAAGTGAAAAAGGTCTTCTGGGGTCTGAATTTTCTTTCTTTCTGTGTAAATAAATGTTTGCACCTGCAAAGATGAAAGAGACTGACCAAAGGTGACAAACTTCTCTGCAGAATGGTGGGAGAGTGTGCAGTGTGAGGGGGCCCTGACTGGGGCCATGGCGGATGGGTGGGACTCAGAGGTCTCTATACATTTAGCACAGGTAAGTGTGCCGGGCTGGCCATCTTCTTGGACTCAAACATTGGGTCATTGTTAGAGTCAAAGTTTAGGACCAGGAGCTGAAAAATTAGGGAAGAAGGTTTTGCCCTCTCACTGATGATCAAAGATCCTAAACACACCATTTAACTTCTCTGCCCAAGTTTCCTTATCTGTACAGAGGGTGTGACATCCCGTCTCATGGGTTTTTTAAATTAACTAAAATCAATCAAAACTAATAAATTATTTTGAAATGCTTTGGTTAAAGGTTCAAGTAATAAGTAGATCTGATCACATGAAAACTCTGCTTAAAACCCTACCATGTTCTTGGAGTGAAACAATCCATGTTATTAAAATAACTGTGCTACCCAAGGTAATCTATAGATTCAATGCAATCCCTATCAAATTACTAGTGGCAGAACTGGAACAAATAGTTTTAAAACTCGCATGGAAACAAAAAAGGCCTTGAATAGCCAAAGCAATCTTGAGAAAGAGGAACGGAGCTGGAAAAATCACACTCCCTGACTTCAGACTATATCACAAAATAATAACAGTATACTACTGGCACAGAAGCAGACACACAGACCAATGGAACAGTATAGAGAGCCCAGAACTAAACTCCTGCACTTATCATCAAGCTATGACAAAGAAGGCCAGAATATACAGTGGAGAAAAAACTTTCTTCAATAGGTGGGGCACAGAAAACTGGACACCTACATGTAAAAGAATGATGTTAGAACATTCTCTAACATCATACACAAAGATAAGCTCAAAATTCATTAAAGACCTAATTGTACGACTGTCTACTATCAAATTCCTAGAGGGAAGCACAGGCAGAACACTCCTTGATATTAATAGAAACAATTATTTTTTTGGATTTGTTTTCCAGAGTAATGGAAACAAAGACAAAAAGAAACAAGTGGGACCTAATTAAACTTAAAAGTTTTTTCACAGCAAAGGAAACCACAACAAAATAAAAAGACAACCTACAGACTGAGAGAAAATGTCTGGAAATGTGCCTGACATTGGATTAACTTCCAAAATATACAAACAGTTCATACAGCTAAGTATCAAAAAAACAAACGACCTAATCAAAAAGTGGGCAGAAGACCAAACTAGGCGTTTCTCCAAAGACATACAGATAGCCAAAAGGCACATGAAAAGATGCTCAATATCACTAATTATTAGAGAAATGCAAATCAAAGCTACAGTGAGACATCACCTCACACCAGTCAGAATGCACACCATCGAGAAGTCTACAAATAACAAATGCTGGAGAAATGCTGCTGGTGGAAATGTAAACTGGGGCAGCCGCTACGGAAAACAGTATGGCAGTTTCTCAAAAAACTAAAAACTCAAGCTGCCATATGATCTAGCAATCCCACTCCTGAGCATATATCTGAAAAATATGAAAACTCTAATTCGAAAAGATACATGAACCTCAATGGTCACTGCAGCACTCTTTATAATAGTCAAGACATGGAACAGTATACATGTCCATTGACAGATGAAAGGATAAAGAAGATGTGATCTATTTATCTATATGCCAATATATATTACTCAGCCATAAAAAGAATGAAATAATGCCATTTGCAGCTACATGGTTGGACCTAATTATCATACTAGTGAAGTAAATCAGACAAAAACAAATATCACCTACATGTGGAATCTAAAAAGTAATACAAATGAACTTCTTTACAAAACAGAAAGAGACTCACAAACATTGAAAATAAACCTATGATTATCAAAGGGGAAAGAGGAGAAGCGATAAATTTGAAATTTGGGATTAACATGTACACACTACTATATGTAAAACACATAAACAACAAGGACCTACTGTACAGCACAGGGAACTATATTCAATATCTTGTAAATAACTGTAATGAACTACCGCACAATTGCACTCATCTCACACGCTAGCAAAGTAATGCTCAAAATTCTCCAAGCCAGGCTTCAATAGTATGTGAACTGTGAACTTCCAGATGTTCAAGCTGGATTTAGAAAAGGCAGAGGAACCAGAGATCAAATTGCCAACATTTGTTGGATCATCAAAAAAGCGAGAGAGTTCCAAAAAAACATCTACTTCTGCTTTATTGACTATGCCAAAGCCTTTGACTGGTGGATCACAACCAACTGTGGAAAACTCTTAAAGAGATGGGAATACCAGACCACCTGACCTTCCTCCTGAGGAATCTGTATGCAGGTCAAGAAACAACAGCTAGAACTGGACATGAAACAACAGACTGGTTCCAAATTGGGAAAGGAGTACGCCAAAGCTATATATTGTCACCCTGCTTATTTACCTTATATGCAGAGTACATCATGAGAAATGTCGGGCTGTATGAAGCGCAAGCTGGAATCAAGATTGCCAGGAGAAATATCAATAACCTCAGATATGCAGATGACACCACCCTTATGGCAGAAATTGAAGAAGAACTAAAGAACTTCTTGATGGAAGTGAAAGAGGAGAGTGAAAAAGTTGGCTTAAAACTCAACATTCATAAAACTAAGATCATGGCATCTGGTCCCATCACTTCATGGCAGATAGATGGGGAAACAGTGACAGACTTTATTTTGGGGGGCTCCAAAATCAATGCAGATGGTGACTGCAGCCATGAGATTAAAAGACCTTTGCTCCTTGGAAGAAAAGTTATGACCAACCTAGATAGCATATTAAAAAGCAGAGACATTACTTTGTCAACAAAGGTCTGTCTAGTCAAAGCTATGGTTTTTCCAGTAGTCATGTATGGATGAGAGAGTCAGACTATAAAGAAAGCTGAGCACCAAAGAATTGATGCTTTTGAACTGTGGTGTTGGAGAAGACTCTTGAGAGTTTCTTGGACTGCAAGGAGATCCAGCCAGTCCATCCTAAAGGAAATCAGTCCTGAATATTCATTGGAAGGACTGATGCTGAAGCTGAAACTCCAATACTTTGGCCACCTGATGCAAAGAACTGACTCATTGGAAAAGACCCTGATGCTGGGAAAGAGTGAAGGCAGGAGGAAAAGGAGACAACAGAGGATGAGATGGCTGGATGGCATCACTGACTCAATGGACATGGGTTTGGGTGAACTCCGGGAGTTGGTGATGGACAGGGAGGCCTGGTGTACTGCAGTCCATGGGGTCACAAAGAGTTGGACACGACTGAGCGACTGAACTGCACTATAATGAAAAATGAACTAAAAATGAATGTAGATAAACTGAATCACTTTGTTGTACACCTGAAACTAATAACATTGTAAATCAACTATACTTCAATTAAGAAAAAAAATCTTTGGCTCACAGTAGAGTGTCACCTTTCAGCTTGGCAGACCAGTTCCCTCACCATCCAGCTACAAGGTCATGTCCCTCCACTCCCTATACAGTTTTCCCTTGGTGTCCATGAGGGATTGGTCCCAGGAGCCCCATGGATACCAAAATCTGTGGATGCTCAAGTTCCTTATGAAAATGATGTAGTATTTGCATATAAACCTAAGCATATCCCCCCATATACTTTAAATCATCTCTAGATTGCTTATCATACTTAATGCAATGTAAATGCCATGTAAATAGTGGCCAGTGCAGTGCAAATTCAAGTTTTGCTCTTTGGAAGTTTCTGGAATTTTTTTCTTTCAATTATCTTCAATTTTAGTTGCTTGAATCCATGCATATGGAACCCGTGGATATAGAGGGCCAACTGTACTCCCACTAAACACATTTTTCTAGAGATCTTAATCAAACACACCTCTTCGTACTTCTGTTCAGGCTGTTTCCTTTGCCTGTGATGCTCTAAATTTTCTTGCTTGCTCTGGAGCTTGACATTAACCAATGTTTATGCATACCTCCCTCCTCAGACACTGGGATTCTTCTTTTATAAGCTGAATGAACTTATACAAGTTACTTGGTTTATCTGCGCCCTGGTCTCGTCATCTCCAAATTGGAACTAACAGTAATTCCCAGTGGTGTAACTAGAGGTCCCGGGGGAAGTGAGAGGAAGCAAAGTTACCCCAGACATGAATGCCAAAAAGACTCGGATAAGACGATGTTACAGAAGCGGTGGAAAAGCTGGGTTTGTTCAAATGCATTTAAAACATTTGAGGTCAGAACAAGAGACAACAGAGGAGATGGTCAAAAGACAGGGACTTTTTAAAAACATGTTCCTTCTCCTGATAGTAACACCTGCCCATGCTCCTGATGTCATCTCTAGATCAGCTGGTAGGAAGGCTAAGGAGAGTTCATGCAACTTCTAGTGCAAGTCTGGACACACAGAGCTCAAGAAACACGATGATGAATATTTTGTTTCATCAATGCTCCTATGGTGCTTTATACATAATGAATTACATCATTTATTTGGGGAGAGTTGCTGACCTGCTTTGTGCCTCAGTGTCCTCATCTGTAAGGTGGGAATGAGAACAGTGTTCATCTTTGGTCGTGAGAAGACAAGCTGAGATACTGTGTGAAAGCTCTCTGTACATTCAGCACCCAAAAGATGTGGCTGTTACAGACATTTGTTATTAGCAAGTCAAGCAACAGGGAAGAGTAGGTCTCAAAAACCTCAGGTATATTCAGGCAGGTTTGGGAGAACATAAATGGCAGGGCTCCCTCTAGCGAGGATCTGGAGAAGTGCAGCCAGTGCCCCCACCAGCCTGTGATAGGTGGGCATCCACAGGCAGCGGATTAGCAGTGCAGCAGCAAGGAGCCTGTGAGCTGGGAGTCTTGCAGGCTTTGCTTACCTCCTGCGTTGGATTAGATTTATGGAGAGGCGATAGGATTTCAAATGTAAAGGCTGTGAAAAACATTACACATGATATGGGACAGGCCAGGGGTTGTGCTAGCTTCCTCTCTTGTAAAATTGCTTGAGGATGGGAGACTCTGGGAAAGATTCCTTCTCCAAAGAGCATCCCAAGTAAGAGTAAAGGTGTGGATCACTGGAGCCAGTTATGGGCTTCCAGGTGGCACAGGTGGTAAAGAATCCGTCTGCCAACGTAGGAGACACAGGTTTGATCCCTGGGTCGGGAAGATTCCCTGGAGGAGGAAATGGCAACCCACTCCAGTATCCTTGCCTGGAGAATCCCATGGACAGAGGAGCCTGGTAGGCTACAGACCACGGGGTTGCAAAGAGTCAGACACAGCTGAGTGTACACACACACACACATCAAACTCTTTGAATGCCCCAGAGTTAGTCTGGGTATTGAACACTGATCAGAAAGAAGAGATGCTGGGGATTGTGTTGACATCTATCTGACTTAAAACATACATGTGGATTAAGGGAATGGGCTGAGGCTGAAGGAGGAAAATGCATGCCTCAACAAAAGCACTCTTGGTTTCTCAGGCCCCCTCTGTGGCTCACCACCTTTCAAACAGTCAGCCCTTGGATGTCCCTCTTTTTGAACCACTTCCCTCCAGAAGCAACTCTGGGAGGATGACTAACCCTGGGAGAAGGAAACCCAAGGGGGCAGGTGGAAAAAGTCAGGCCAGGCCATCAGGCTGTGGGGTGGAGAGAGGATACAGGGAAGATCTTCCTTCTCACAGGAAGCTGTGGCTCTAGGAGCCATGAGAGGAGTGAGGCTGGACCAGCTGTTAGTGGCAATTGTCTCTATAGTCTGAAGGGAGAAGGAATCAGAAAGAATGTTCTCAGACCTGGGGTGGGATGCTCTAAGAAGGTAAACTCTGATCTCTTCCTCCAGAGAGTTCAGTAGGATATGACCTGATCTTCAAAGGTATACATTAAGAACCAGAGCAACCTTAACTCAGGGTTTGGGATCTTCTAAAAACAGGGGCATGCAGCATGAGAGACAGATTCCATGCTGGTCCTAGTTCGAGGTGGGAAAGTACTGGGGTGCTGGACGTGGTGATATGGAACCAAGAAGGGAGGTAGGAGGTCTGTTACTGCCAAAGCAATTGAAGATTAAGTAAGTAGTTTCTACTCTGGAAGCTGCTTACTCTCCAGGGAAGCAAGGACACACTGTAATAGAGTTTCACATGAGGATGCAGGCTGGGGAAGTAGGGCAGAAAATGCAAACTTGGCTGCCTTATGATACTGTTGTAATGTATGTATTTTGCTCATTGGAGCTTCACAAACCCGTATTAGGGAAAGCCACTGTAAGGAGAAGGGCTAAGACTTGCCATCGGGCAGCAACTTCAACACCCAGCAAAATGTAAAAAGCATGCAGTAGTCCCCCCTTATCCTTGAGGATACATTGTAAGATCTGCAGTGGATGCATGAAACCATGAATAACACCAAACCCTATATATAGGGTTTTTCCTGTACACACATGCCTATGATGAAGTTTAATTTATAAATTAGGCACAGTGAGAGATTAACGATAATAATAAAATACAATAATTATAATGATATACTATAATAAAAGTTACATGAATGTGGTCTTTCTCAAAATACCTTACTGTACAAGGTAATGCCTTTCCCACCTCAATGAAGCACTTAATACACACTGTGGCTATAACTTGTAGTTGAGGTACAACACTAGAAAAACTAGCAAGAATTTCTTTATCCTTCACAACTTTGTGGATAGAAGACTCATTCTTACTGGAGAACAGCCTCAGCATAAGCTTGTTTTCCCTCCCTTTCCTTATTAAGTTGAGGACTTTTACTTTTCTCTTAAAGGAAGCCTTTCACAGCTTCTCTTTGGCTTATCTGAATTGCCAGCATCACTCCTCTTGCATTTTGGGGCTGATATCAAGCAAAATAAGGGTGACTTGAACACAAGCCCTACCAGGACAGTCAGATGACCCAGGAAGCTACCATGTGACTCATGGACAGGATGGACTGACATTCCCAGGAGGTCCGAGGAGGGCAGCACAGGATTTCCTCACACTGCTCAGAATGGCACACAACTGAAAACTTCTGAGTTATTTCTGAAACTTTCCATGTAATATTTCTGGACTGTGGTTGACCATGGGGAGCTGAAACTGCAGAAAGTTAAACCATGGATAATGGAGGACTATGGTATTTTACTCATATGTATGTACATGTGAAACCATCGTGGGAAAATTATGCCTGAGAAAGTAGCAAGCATCAAGTGGACGTGTTCATAAATCAAGAAGTATCAGACTGGTAACTGCTGACCTAAGAGCTTTGTCCTCTTCGGAGCCTGAGTGTGAATGCAGTCATTATTCCTTCTCCAGACACCCCTGTCACTGAATATCAGAGGATTTATACTGCTTGCATAGGGTGTGCTCATCACGCTCTTCACAGAGCTCCAAATCATACCTTCTAGAACTTTGCTATTCTTTTTGTGCCACCAAGTCTTATGCGTTGCATTAACCGAAGGCAATTAGCTTTATCAGGAAGAAAAGAAAGACTGGACTTGACTTTTCTCTTTCCAGATGGTGAAACTGCCAGATCAGATGCTCTATTTCTATCCCACTTTGAGCAGTTGCTTAGTGCTGTTGTGGAAATTTCTAACCATCTCAATTTTGCGGTGAGCAGAAGCAAATAACCCCCCTCTTCTTAAGCTGCCTGTAGGGATAGGGCCCAAGAACTTCCCCAGAAACACTTGTATTTCTGATGACTGATTTGCACCGGAGCTTTGATTATTTTACAGTGACTAAATAGTAAAGGGGCCTTTCTAATGGTTAACTTGGGTGCCCTGAATAGAAAACTACTGAAAACTCAATTCAGTCGAAAACCTGGTTAGACTCGTAACTCACCGAGATTACTGGCTGAAGTGAAAAGTCAAAGTGTTGATCGATCAATTGTGTTCAAGCCTTTGCGATCCCGTGGACTGTAGCCTGCCAGGTTCCTCTGTCCATGGGATTTCCCAGGCAAGAATACTGGAGTGGGTTGCCACTTCCTTCTCCAGGGGATCTTCCTGACCCAGGGATCGAACCCAGGTCTCCTGCATTGCAGGCAAATTCTTCACCATCTAAGCTACCAAGGAAGCCTGAGATTACTGGCTGGATGAGTAGATTTACTAGATATTTAACCAAGATCCAAGACAATTCAGATTCCTTATTTTAGATATGAATTTTGATAATTTTCCAAACTTCAAACCTGGCTTTTCTTTCCAATTTTTTTTTTTTTAAATTAGAAGCTGGCAATTAACTATCTAGATAATATTTTTCATTTTCAGATAGGGATTCTGATGAACTGGAAAAATAAAGAAAATTGAGGTGCCACATCATAACTTTAACCAACTACCTTTCATTAGTGGAAAACTGTTAAGAAAGCCAGTGATTTAATCCAAATAACCTCCCAGTCATCTCTTGGCCTCTCCTGACTCTTGGCTTCTATTGACTGCCTGCAAGTTAGACTTGACTTGCCTCAGCTCTGCTACTTTCTGCAGGACTATATCATTTAGGGGCTTCCCAGGTGGTGCTAGTGGTAAAGAATCTGCTTGCCAATACAGGAGATACAACAGCTGCAGGTGTGATCCCTGGGTTGGGATGATCCCCTGGAGGAGGGCATGGCAACCCACTCCAGTATTCTTGCCTGGAGAATTCCACGACAGAGGAGCCTGGCAGGCTACAGTTCATGGGGTCACAAAGAGTCGGACATGACTGAGATAATTTCACTTCACTTGCTGAGAGAAGCTACATCTATATGTGATCAGAAATGGGAGACTGTGGCCAGTCACTTCTGACTCTCTGCAACCCCATGGACTGTAGCCTGCCAGGCTCCTCTGTCCATGTGATTTCCCAGGCAAAAATACTGGAGTGGGTTTCCATGTCTTTCTCCAGGGAATCTTCCTGACCTGGGGACCAAACCTGTGTCTCTTGGGTTTTCTACACCACAGATGGATTCTTTACCACTGTGCCAACTGGGAAGCCAGTGGGAGAATGGGGAGGTCACGTAAGCTTGTGTCTTCTTGGTAATAAGCAGCAGTCGAGTTCTGTCACATTTGGTTCTTGAAGTTCAGTATGATGAGAACTGCTGATTATTCTGGTCATCGTCACGGCTTTCTTTGAGGAAAGATTTGAGAAGAAAGCTTCTTTGAACGCTGAACTGGAGGTCAGTGTCCTTCAGCAGAGACCCAGGGCATACATACCCTGCAAGAGCTGCTGTAGTCATTCAGGGCTGGGGTGATGTGGGGACTCTTTAGAGTAAGACTCTCCTTCCAAGCCATAGAGCTAGTAATTACTGACAAGTGTCCTCCCTGCTCTCAACTGCTTTTGTATCACTCAGGGCAAGCGTCAGGGACTTGAAGAGCCCTGAAGAGCCCTGAAGCAGGGTACAGAAAAAATAAAGCGAGGAATGTTATGTTTTGAAAGCATCACCCGCTAAAGATCTCCCCTGCTAGCAAGTTTTAAGTGGTAGGGGCAGAAGCAATTGCCACTGGCATTTTGGGTTTTGTGGTGTGAGTAGTAAAGGAAAGAAAAAAAAGAAAGTGAAGTCGCTCAGTCATGTCTGACTCGTTGCGACCCCATGGATTGTGGCCTACCAGGCTCCTCTGTCCATGGGATTTTCCAGGCAAGAATACTGGAGCGGGTTGCCGTTTCCTTCTCCAGGAGATCTTCCCGACCCAGGGATTGAACCCGGGTCTCTGGCATCGTAGGCAGACACTTTTACTGTCTGAGCCATCGGGGAAGTTGTGTGAGTACTAAAGAGTCTTTTAAGTGAGGGGTACTGAGCACTCCTTCCCAGTAGCTGTTCCTGCCACTGGAAGCTTGTGTGACCAGAATGTGGTGCCGTGAGGTGGACTGTGTGCAGGATGCTAGTTGTCAGGGCCTGGCTCCCAGATACGGACTCTAGAGCAGAGAAAGGCGGAATGCCTTATCAACTCCCTCCCTCCTCAAGCTTGGCCCAAAGCAGAGAGATGCTGTTGGCCAAATGCCAGCCTGGACTAGTCGGACCTGGCTGACGACACCATCTGTGGTTTATCACTTTCACTTTTCACACCGCACCCAGCTTGATGCACAGCTGGCTTGGGTGTACCCCTGGTGGGCAGTCAGCCCGAGGAGGCCTCGGCCTGGAGGGGAGACAGCGGCAGCGCCACGGGGCCCAGCTGCTCAGGAGGCTGCTCCACCTGGGGTTTTGCTGGGGCCTGTGGCTGAGAACTAACCACTGTGCTGACTCATCATGATTGTGGTTGAGAAAAACCCAGCAAGATGACGGCTCCCATGAGCTCAGGAGCTATAAAATATAGGCCAGGGAGCCTCAGTTGGATGGGGCTTCGGCAGTGAGAAACCAAGGTTTTTTCTGCCTCTCCTCATCTCTTTTATGGTATGGGGCCACAAGGGACCTAGAGGATCCTGGGCACTGCCCCCTCCAGCCCCACGGGGACTGCAAACCAGGTCAGGAAATGGGCAAAAGGGCAGAAGCAATGTCTGTGTCCAGGCCTCATCAGTCTCTCTGCTGTGGCTGAGCCTGGATCTGGCAGGTTCCCTGTCTCAGTCCTCTGGTGAGCTTCACTCTTCAGCTTCCCAGAGAACTGGCACGACCCTCTCTAGAGACCTCCAGCAAACTCTAGACCAGGCTGCAGCCTGCATGGCTCAGGGGTGAGGGCTGGGGAGCCAAGGAAGTGAATGGGGTGGGGGGCCAGTTCGTATTATATTTTAGCAAACGATGCTCCCTGAGGTGCTCCAAAGGAGTCATAAGACAGAGGTCCCAATGTGCTGCCTGTCCACCCCACCCCCAGCTTCCTCCCCAGCCTAACGCCCCTGATGCCAGCATCTGAAACCAGCACCTAGCACTGTGCTCAGCCCATTAAATACAGAATGGTGTGGTAGACAGAATAATGGCTCCCCAAAGATGTTCACGGCCTAATCCCCAGAACCTTTGAATATGTGACCTGACTTGGCAAAAAGGGGTTTTGCAGGTGTGATTAGCATTGTAGACCTTGAGATAGAGAGGATTAACCAGCTGTTGTTGTTTAGTCACTCAGTCACGTCTGACTCTCTGCAACCCCATGGACTGCAGCTCACCAGGCTCCTCTGTCCATGGGATTTTCCAGGCAAGAATACTGAAGTCGGTTGCCATTTCCTTCTCCAGGGGATCTTCCTGATGCAGGAATTGAACCTGGGTCTCTTGCATTGGCAGGTGGATTCTTTACCACTGAACCACCCAGGGAAGCCCCAGATTATCCAGTGGGCCCATTCTAATCATGGGAGTTCTTAAAAGCAGACAACCTTCCTTGGGTATGCCCAAAGAGAGAAATATGAGCGTGGAAGAAGGTCAAAGAGACGGCAGGGTAAGAAGGACTTGTGGTCCCGCTGGTTCTGAGGTGTCAGGGGCTGTGTGAATGACCAGAGAGCGCACTCCAGGAGCTAAGGGTGACCCCAGGTGACAGCCAGTGAGGAAATGGGGACCTCAGTCCCCAAACCCATGAACTGCCAACACCCAAAAGAGCAAAGAAAGGACTCTCACTCAGAGACTAAGCAGAGAATCAGCCCTGCTGATGCCTCGATTTCAGTCCCATTAGCCTCAGGGGACTTCTGGACCATGGAACTGAGATACGATATATTTGTGCTTACGTATGGCAATATGTTATAGCAGCAATAGAAAACTAACACAAACGGCTATGGAGTAGAATATATTTTATAAATGAATATAATTTTCTTGCCTGTGGCACCCTAACTTCCTTGGTAGCTGCCAGTGTTGGAGAAGTCCCTTTTCATGGCTGGCTGTGTGCTGGTGGAAGGCAGGCATCCTTCCCTCTGGTCCCATGCCTTTCTCGGCACATCTGAGTTTACTTCTCTGCTCTATTGTTGCTGGCATTGCCCCCAGCCTGGCCCCTGGGAGGGATGTTGCTAGAGGCTGGCCTTTTAAGGAAGCACAGAGGACCTCTAACTGCTTCCTGTCATCTCTGCTACTTCAGAGAGGCAGCCCCTGACCCCTCACCCCAGGCTGGTGGTTCACACACAGTCTCCAAGTTCCTCTTCTCTCCTCCAAGTGTCCTCCTGGAGCAGGTAAGTTGTCTCAGGTTGTAGCTAAGGCCTCCAGACCATGCTGGGTCCAGGCAAATTCATGGCCTTCCTCCACTACAGCACTTAACTCCAGGGAAGCCCGGAAGTGGCCTCAGGCCCCTTCTACCAACCACCCCACCTGTCCGCTCTCCACTTCCTCCCTCCTTGTGACCCAGGGGCAGATGTGTCTACTAGGACTGCTGCTCAGGAAACTCCAGCTGGAAGGGGCGGGGTGGGGTGGGGGGTGAGCATACAATCTCTCTTCTTCTTAGATGCTTGGTGGGGAGTCCCACCTCTTTCTTTCCTTCCCCACCCGGCTTGGGACGGGCCTGTCAGTGGTGGTGATGAGGACAGCAGGGGAGAAGCCCTTCCCACTAGCTCTTCTTTCAAACCTTGCTCTCCCTCTCCTCCTCAGCCCTTTCCCAGCTCACACTCCAGTAAAGAAACTGTTCCTGTTCACATAGCCTGTAGCCCCTAGTGGTTATTAGCTCGTTGCTGGTGCAGTGTCCTCTGAATCTAGCAGTTTGGTCTAGCCTTGAGCATCTTCCTTCTGAGCAGTCTTTGTGGGACTGGGATCAGAGAAAGAACAAAGGTGCTTTGATTCCTCAGGTTCTTTGTGTGCAAACACCGAAACCCTACTACAAGCTTATGAGTGGTTTGGGGTCTTAACAACCAGGAGGTCAGCAGGACAGCTGCCCAGGGCTTCTGTCTCCTCAGGCCCATCTAAGGTCTCAAGGCCTTGCTTCCTATGGGCCTCCGTTTCCCTATTCTAGGCCAGGAGGAATTTGTGGTATAAAAGAAGTCCAGTCCTGATAGAGGATGGTTGAGACATTCAGCCTGAAGTCTCCTCCAAGCTCATTATTCAGTTTCCTCAGGATCCATGGTGGCTTGTAGGGAAAATCCCATGAAATGCCTGGACTTGCTGTTGTAGGAGCATCCTTAGGTTTCTGTGGTGACAAGTTCTGGCCCTGATTCACACTTTGGGCCTGTAAAAATGCTTATCAAACTCAGACCTAGCAAGACTAAACAGAGCCCCTAAAGGCTTTTTTCGTGGTTAATCCAGAAGAGGGGAACCAGCCAGTCCTGGTTACAGACAACTGAGGGGAGGTAGTTCAGCTCAGTCACTGCTCTCTGTCCCAGTTACCCTCCACCAGGACCTCTGAGAGGTTCCTCTTTGAGTGATGAGAATCAACAAGAGGAAAGCAGTTTTTCTCGTTTCCAGGCCGCTGTCTTTCCTGAGGTCCAGAGAAAATGACTGCAACTTCCAGGCTGAAGGGCCTTGGTGAGGAAGGCCCTTGAGCCCTTGGTAACCTTTGTTTACTGGTGCTGACTGTGTCCCAGACAGCGTGCTGGGCTCTGTGGGCACCACCTCCCTTCACCCCCCAGCAAGCCGAGGAGGAAGATGCTCTCATCATTCCCAGGAGAGGAGGGGGGGATTTCTTGGGAATCAGCCTGGGGTGATGGTAACAGAATGCTGGGTTTCAATCCCCAGCCTCTTCAGATATATATTTGCTCTGGGCCTCAGCTTTCTTATCTGTAAAATGGGGATAAGGGTTACCTGAATCATAAGGCTGTAAGCATTAAGTCAAATAAAATCTATAAACTTGCTTGCATAGAATAGATACTTAATACATGTCCTCTGCCCTCACCCCTCAAACACAGAGCAAACAGCAGACAGCAGTTTCAACCATAAACAGTTGGGTAGAGTCCCACCCAGTTTTCTCTGAAGCCTCTAAACAGGAAGATTTAAAAACATTACCAGGGGCTCAGCCCTTTACCCTATCTCCACCCGTCCCCTCTCCCTGCCACCCCAATGGGCCGGATTCTAGCTGGGAAGGGTCAACAAGAGACTCCTTTACCTTTCAGCATTGTTTGACCTGTGCCTGGGATTATACATCTTTCTTACTAATTTTGTGGATGTGGTCAATTTAGTTATTTGCTAAACTTTCAGTGAAGTAATGTCTAACGGCATTCAATTTCAATACACATACTGTATTCCCCATAATTCCACTTTCTTCATAGATGATTTTTGGCCTTCATTTTTCCACCAACAGGGCTTGTTAAGCGAGCTGCACCTCATGGTTCATGTTGCATCGCCGGATTACTTGAAGGACAGTGCAAGGCAGTCAAGCTGGTCATACTGAGACCGAAACTGCCACCTAGTGGTCATTAGAGGTGTGACTACCTTTCTATGCACTCTGGTTACTGATAGAGTATCTGGAAAATATTCAGTTAACAGTTTTCTTTTAAACTAACTTAAAACTTATGGAGTGAGTCACACCAAGAAATGTATCCACTTCAAAACATTATAGTAAAGAGGCTAGGTATATATGGATATTTTCAAATCAAAATGATTCGTGAAACAAAAATCAGATTGACATGCACCAGAGGGTCAAAGTTAAGACATTTTTTTCTTTGACTAAGACGTGTATGTGTGTGCTCAATCCTGACTCTTTGCAACCGCCTGGACCATAGCCCACCAGGATCCTGTGTCCATGGGGATTCTCCAGGCAAGAACACTGGAGTGGGTTGCCATGCCCTCCTCCAGAGGATCTTCCCAACCCAGGGATTGAATCTGTGTCTCTTGCATCTCTTGAACTGGCAGGTGGATTCTTTACTGCACCACCTGGGAAGCTCTCCTTTGACTAAACTTAAATCCAAATGAAGTCCCACAAAGATAAAACAAGCAAACCAGGCAATAAAACACCTAAGCCAAACAGCTCAAAAAAAAAAAAAAAAGGAATAGCTTTTCATATTTTTTATATACCCCCCACACATCTTCCAAGTGCTGGCTGGCTCTGGTCAGTGCCCAGAAGTTTAGTGGGCACTAGAGTAGCTCATCACAACACACTGTGTGATTTAAAACCAAGTGTAAGAGAATGTAGTGGGAGGCCACAAGGGAGACCTGCTGACTCTACAGAGTGTGAAACCTGAATTGATTCATCAGGAAGATTAGGTGTTGTCAGGTAGGAGTGACAGAGGCAGGAGGGGGTTCTACCAAACTGAAGGAAGGGCCCATGCAGGCCCTTCCCAGAGGGTGGATGAGACATGTGAGTTCAGGTGTTGGTGGGATGAACAGTGTGGCTGAAAATGTAATGCAGCCTAAAGTCTTGTGCCAAAAATGCATTTCTTGATTGCCTATGTTACCTATTTATCAGCTACTTATGTTTTCTAAGTACACATACAAAAGAATAAGACATTGAAAGAAATTTAAGAAGACATTGAAGCATGCTGTAAAGATACCAGTTCTCACTACTTTGAGCTTATAGATTTAAAACAAACCCAATAAAAGTTCTATCATTTTTTTTCTTACTGTGCAAATGGACAAGCTACTTCTAAATTCCGTTTAGAAATGCGAAGGACCGAGGACAGCTAAGAACATCTCGAAAAAGAACAAACTGCAAGCCTTATCTTACTAAAGACTTGATACAACTAAATAAATGAATCATTAGAAAACTGGCAATATCTACTGAAAATGAACATACATGTACCCACTGACCTAGCCATTCCACTACCAGGTGTGTGCCCAAACGAAAATGCATAGATATTTAACAGAAATTTATACTAGATCATTCAAGGAAGCACTATTCAAAATAGCTCTAGACCATGACCATTCAAATGCCCATCAACACTGTGATGTCTTTGCAATATGGAATTCTATACAGCAAGCGTGAATGATCTACAAGTACACACAACCTTATGGATGCATTTCACAAACATAACATCAAAGGAAAGAAGCCAGAATACATACTATACAATTCCCTCTAATAAAGTACAAAAATGGCCAAAACTGATTATGACAGTTGATTGCTTTACTAGCTCTGGTTCTTCATCTTTCCTGATACCTTTGTCCTGTGCCATGTGACTACAGCTCCTCTCACTAAGGACACGGAGCCACTTCCCCAACAGGGCCAGGATGAGGGTGAGACAAGCAAGGCGTTATTACCCTGGACATTAAATTTTAGGGGTCACCAAAACCCTCAGTAGTCAAAAAGATTTTAATGCAATATTAAAAATAATTAATGCAAAAATAATTAATGCATGGTGAACAAAATATCAGCATTTTCAGTAAAGAAAAGAAATGGACCCTGCACCTGTACAACTTACTGTACTAGAGTATTCAGAAACTCTGTGTAGTTACTTATTTTGAACTCTACCCACAATTACATATAACAAAACACTTAATATTATTTGGATCATTATTTTTAAATCCATTAGGCCCAGAAAAAATTAAAACAGAAGAATGTTTTCTGAACTAGAATTTCATTTGCTTTGAAGTTTTGCTAAATTCATCTTTATAGTTAGCTTTAAATCGGCCAGCTTTCAATGAAAAGAATAACTTTTATGATCATTGTTTTTTCGGCCATAAGATTACTGCTAACATGTGTAAGGCCAGAAAGCATGACTTTTTTATGCATAGAAATTAGATATGATTACCATTTAGCATTGATTGTTTGAGGAGCAATTCATCAACCATCTATTGACCAACTGTCTATCACTCAGCAACCCACCATCTATTTGTCTTCATTCCTGATGTGAAGAAGTACAGCAACTAATCAGAAATGTGATTTGTATGGTTTTCCTGCTGTGGAAACTTCCTTCTCCTTGTAGCTGGGTTGGATTGATTCTGAGGTGGCTGGGAAGATCCTATCAATTTGATGCCAGAGAGACTAAGATGAAGAGAAAATGCAAAAATCTGTATCTAAATAATAGCACTTGTGATTTCCTTCTGCAGCTCCCAATAGAATGACTTTTACTTGCTTTTCAAAAAGACATATGACCATTATCATGAGATTTTTCTGGAGAAAATAAATTTCTATTTATTGTCAGATTTTCTACCTAGTTCAAGCACTGCCCCCTCATCTGGCCCTCATAGCACTGTGTCACATTTTCTGCAGCAGAGGAGGGCCAGGCACAGTGCCAAAACCTGTATCATGTCTCCTTTTTATGGATAAAGACACAGAGGCAAAGAGAGGTTGCCTCATTTGCCCTAAGGCTCACAGTGAGAGCTCATGATTAGCAGAGCTCACAATGAACTCAGCTGTCAAACTCTGGAGTATGAGCTTTTCATAACCAAAAGTTGCCTACAAATTGTACCATAAACTCACAGTTTCAAAGGAGCTGTGATAAATCCTCTTTTAAAGTGCATACTTATTTTTTAAACAGGGCTACATCTCCTTAATTTATGGCAGGTGTAAATCTAAATTTTTACACACATCAGGTTTGCTTAATGTGTGGAGGGGCATACCTATAGTATGAGTTTATAATAAATGAGCTCATTATGAAACTAATGACTTAGAACATGTGCTTGTAGATTGATTAACAGGGCTACAGCCAAGGTCTTATAGCTTAGCAGAGACTCTGGAAAGAAATGGAATAAAATGAAAATAGTGTTCTGTGAAATGGACTACTGGTACATATGTAAGCTACTCAAATGTTTTCACTGACGGGAAAAACACCAATAGTATTTCTGGCTATAAAGCTTCTTTCTCTGTTTTGCCCCTTCTGTATTTCTGGTTTGTAGGAGACTTCCTCCTCCTTTTGTCCCTTTCCACCAGCATGAGCAAAAGCAGAAAAGTAGAAAGTTTAAGCAGATCATTCAACAGACTCCCTCCCCTCTCTGAGCTTCTTTCACAGTCAAAACACTTTAGCTGGACTTCCCTGGTGGAACAGTGGTTAAGAATCTGCCTGCTAACTCGAGGGACACGGGTTTGATCCCTGGTCCGAGAAGACTCCACATGCCGCTGAACAACTAAACCCCTGCGCCACAACTTCTGAGCCTGTGCTCTAGGATCCATGAGCCACAACTCCTGAGCCCGTGTGCTTAGAGACTGTGCTCTGCAACAAGAGAAGCCCCCACGAGAGGCCTCAGCACAGAAACCAAGAGTAGCCCCTGCTCTCGGCAACTAGAGAAAAGGCCATGTTCAGCAGTGAAGACCCAGTGCAACAAAAATAAACAATAATTTTTTTTTTTTAAACAGTACACCTTAGCTTTCAGGAGGCCGTGGTCTTCAGTCTCTGTTTTAAAGTCTATTCCATTCTCCTTCCTGGGAACCTCAGAGAGCCCCCACCATCTACATACGACCCTTTGTTTCTCACTGTCAGAAGGGTGAGTTGTGAGATTTCAGTGATATGGCAGGAAATCTAGAGGCTTCGTCAGGTCCCAAAATTCCTGCTTTGCTTTATGCCCAGCTGAGGATGCACTTCTGGGGACACCATCCTGGACTCACGTTCCTCCTTCAGTCGGGGCCAAGAGGTCACAGCCAAAAGGATTCTTAGAGTGAACTGGTGACAACGTGTGCTGAGGCTATCTGTTCTCTTTTTTGTAATTTCTACCATTAGGAATTACAGTCTCTGTTTTAAACAAAGTGCTGGTTCTAATCACTGACACTGGCAATATAGCCTTGCTCTTTAACCAAATCAGTCACCAGTTTCTTTCAAAACTGTAGCTAATATAAGTTTCAATTGTGGGCAAAGTTCTCTCCTCGCATCAGGGCATGAAAAGGTGAGAATACAGGTCTATCCCCTGGGCAGATTGGAATGTGCTGACAGGGAATTAAGATGCATACCACCTGATCAACTCTAATACTGTGATACAAGGACTCTGATAAAGAATGTGAGAGTGGGATAAATTCAGTGGGACAGGTGAGTTTTGATGAGGGTATTTAGGGTGGCTTTTTCTTGGAAATGGGATTCACAGATGACTGTGAAGAAAACATGCTTCCTTTCAATTCCCATCTTAGTTCCACCAGTTATTAACTCACTCCAAAGTTGCCACAAGTGTACTTATTAATCTTCCAACTTTCAGTCTTGCTCCACGAGACGCCTACTAGCTCATCACCACAGTTAATTTTCCAGAGTTACCCAAATAGTCTTGGACCAGAGGGTTTCCTTCTTGGGTAACCATGTACCTCACTTCCCACCATCCAAGTTATTTTTCCTTTCTGGACTTAGACTTTGGTGAACAATAAAATAATCTTAACTTTCATAGTTCATATAGAAAAGATTTGGAAAGAAATCAGCCATTGATTATATACAAATTGGGCTATTTCTTCATTTGAAAATAGTCTGCCCCAAAGAAAACCAGTTAACTATAAGCAAACATTTGCAGTAAAACTTGCTTACCCTTGACGATCTGGAGCCAAAGCTACATCTCCTGGAGGCAGCATAGGACTGATGAGGCAGGGATATTATCCACTCTTCGTTCCCTTTCTCAACAAGATACAGCTGTGAAACCTCCAGGGGGTCACGATTGTGAGCTCATGAGCTGGTCGCTTTTTAGAATCACTGGGGCAGCATTTTGAACCCTCAGTTTCTTGAGTTCCATCTCTAGAGTTTCTGTTGCAGTAGATCTGAGTAGGGAAGAGAAAATTGCTTTAAAAAACCTGTAATAAGCCAGGTTTGGAAGTGACTGTTGGAGGGGATGTTCACTGGTCTATTAAATTCCTGGTGATTAGTGATACTGGATTAATACTCTCCCATGATTCCAGTTTCACAGGTCCTTACACACAAGATCTGCAGCTGATTTAGGGAAGGAAAAGAATGATTGTTGGGCAAGATTGGTAGTGGTCACCATGTGTGAGTTGGTTGCGTTTTTTTTTCTTCTATGTGGGAGAATGTTTCCTGTGAGTATGATACACCATCACAAAGTGAGGTCACATATACAAAGTATAATATTAAGTGACGCTGGAAAAAGAAATCAACCATACTGTTGCTATCTTTATACATTCCACTTTTCACTATTCCTCATTTTTTTCTTTTTATGCTTATGATCATAACTGATACTCTTTTATTCTCCTGGAAGCTTTCTTATATGGCTACAGAGGCTGTTTGAATTCCCTCCTCCCCTTTTAAGAACTTATTCGATTGCATTGGGTCTTAGTTGCAGTACATGGGATCTTCACTGTGTCATGAGAGATTACGCGGTGTAGGGACTCCCTAGCTGTGGCTTGTGGTTAGTTGTGGCTTAGTAGTTGCCCCTGGTGGCTCCGTGGCACTGGGGCTCCTGTTCCCCAACCAGGTATAGAACCTGCACCCCCTGCATTGCAGGGCTTATTCCCAACCCCTGGACCACCAATCAGGGAAGTCCCTCACTTTCCCTTTAACATGTGTCTGCTCTTGCCAGCTTTCAGTGTATCCGGGTGCACACCACATTGGTGAATCTTAATACTTGGCCCCAATAAATGTCCTGGGGATTTCTGGGAAGCCCACGCTCACACTTCCGTATTTTGAGGACCATTCATTGACACCAGTATTGGCTTGATGTACTTTAACGACCTGAAATTTACTCTTAGAAGTGCTCACCTCATCGGGTTCCCTGTTTCTCACCCTGTGTAACAAACAAGACATACCAGGAGATGGCGCTGTGGGTCAACTTTTCCCCCATAATCTGTCCTGTCGGTTTTCTCCAAGAACCCAGATGAATTATCCAGAGACAAAGCTTTCATTCCTTTCCTACTGGGGCTAATTAAACTGCCCAAATCTGCAAGCTAAATGAAATCTTTAAAATTAAATTTTAACTTTTAGCTATACATGAAAGATGACAATGGACTGACTTGGAACCTTGCTCTAAAGGCATCATATCTAAACTTGAACCAGGAGGAGGCAGTGAGTTGAGTGTTTACTGGTAACTTCCGGTTGTTAAGAAATGGGTCAGAGAAGACTTCTGAGGAAGCCAAGAGGTCAATCTAGGGCTTCCACAGAGAAATGATTGCAATATAAACAGAGCTCTAAAAAAATACGTATATTTTATGTTGTCCTTGGTTTAACCATGAAAATGTTAGGCAAAAGCTGCTATCTGCAAAATTAGCATAAGGAAAACATCTGATACCAAGGACCATAGGATTTTGCCCAAGCCCTTTGTAACTACTAATGCAGTTGGCTGACTTTCCTAGGCATTCTGAGAAAAGGCTAGCAGACTGTTTGGCTTTCCTCTTGTGTATTTATAACTTCTGGTATTTGCAGTTAGAATGCAGCCTGCTGGAATGGATTTTCCTCTTCTACTTGCATGTAAATAACATGACTATGACCGTGTAAATTTCCCACAGGCCACTTCAGACACAGGGTGTTGTTATCCCAGAGGTGGGGTCCCTGCACCATCCCTAAGAGTGTCTAAGCCAATTAGCTCAGTTGGTTTGAGCCTGGCTGTAAGACATCCAAGGTCACAGTAACCATCTGTGGCAAGATTAGCCAAATTAGAGAAGAGACAGCCTGTGTAGTCTCCGCACCAGGAGGAATGCTTTAACCCAGCAAAATGTGAGTTCCTGGTGACATGAAAAAATATCATGAGCATGGCTCAGTGTCCCTTGATGGCTAATAGAATGGGCACTCAACTCAATGACGTCATCATTAACAGCAGAGCCCTTTTTGTCTATACAGGGCCACCACCTTCCTAAGAATGAAGTTGTATGAGCCCGTGATTTCTGACTGAGAGCTTTTATTTTGTGACTTTTCACACAGCTCCCTATGTCTCCTAAATTTTTAACCTTCACACACAACACTTAGGAAGAAATGGGAAGATAAATCTGCTTGTTCATAGCATCAGGAAACAGTTTAAAAGAGGGGATGATTTTCCCACTGCAGCTAATTTTCCCATAAGCTGCAAAATTTTAGAGAAATTGTGCAAAACAGATTTCCCATCATTTATGCCTGCTTTCTACTATGTCTATTAGCTACTATGATCCAGATGTGTTCTTAAGATTTACAGTTGTTTACTTGGAAAGCAAAAACTCATCAGAAACAGAAAATGGATTTTTCAGATAAAGAATAAATATTTGTGGTTGAGATGAAGAAGAAAGTCTTTCTGAGCTAAGTTTCTGCTGCTGGCGGGGTTGAATGGCTGGCACATAGCAATAGCTCGCATTCATTACTAAGGGACAGGCTCTGTGCTGAGCACAAGATCAGTTCTACTTCTTTGTTGTTGTTTAGTCGTGAAGTCGTGTCCAACTCTTTTGCGATCCTGCGGACTGTAGCCTTCCAGACTCCTGTGTCCATGGGATTCTCCAGGCAAGAATGCTGGAGTGGATCGCCATTTCCTCCTCCAGGTGATCTGCCCAACTCAGAGATTGGTTATGCCTCTTGTATTGCAGGCAGCCACCTAGGATACATCTTCGAATCCTCACAAAACCTTGTGAAGTAGGTACTGTTATTATCTGCACTTTTAAGGATAAAGAAATAGGCCCTTGAAGTTGAAATGAATTCCCTGTAGTTCACTGTTAGTAAATGGCAGGGCCATAATTTGAATCCAGGCCATATAATTCCAAGGGCATATTCTTAAATACTGTCCTATCTTATTCAGCCTATAGCTTATCAGAGACAATCTAATTACAGTCTGAATCCTATTTTTTTTCCCCCAAACAGGATGACATACTTGTAATTCTATAATTGGGAAGTAGGTCCGAACTTCCATGTTCACATATGCCTCCCTCCATATTTCTCTTCAATAGGCTGCAGGTATGCAGTGAGGTTAGGAATCCCAGGGTCAGTGTGCCTGATTTTTATTAAGTCCTTTGTGTGTTTAACATCTCTCTTTGGAATGGGAGGCTACCTTTCCTCTATTGTGCTCAGGTTGGAACTATGTCAAAAATTTTGACGAGATAAGACCCATTTGATATCTTGTTACAATGGAATACTCCAGTCATTTCAGTGCTAAAAAAAAAAAAAAAAGAAAGAAAGAAAGTTCTGTAGTTAAAAGGAAATATCCTCCTGACCACGCACTCAAGCATCTATCTGTTGATACTTGAGCATATTCTCCGGGGTTTCATCCATTCAAAGTATCCCCTTTATCTCTGACAATACATACAGTATTTTTGTAAAGGAAAATCCTTCAGTAATTATCAAGAATAAAATTTTCTTCCTATCATTTATACATGTAACTTTAAAGCAAAACATAAAGAACTGGTTTTTAATGTTTATCTCGAACACATACTTTTAAAGGTTTAAAACTTAACTTCCCCTCCCTTCATTTGGAGGTTCTTTGTTATTTCCCTGTGGGCCTTCCTCTCTAAGAGCATCTGCCTTGGGAAGACAGCATGGCATTTTGCTATAGGGGCTCAGATAAAGGGGATGTCACTATAGACAGAGGAAGTTTCCTAGAAGTTGGATTTGAGTTGTATCTTGAAGGAAGTACAGAATTTGGACTGATGAAGAGGTGGGGTTTATCACGCAGAAAAAAGGAGGATGAGCCAAGATTAAGTGCTGAAATTGAACCTATTGGTTTACACTAGGAAGCCTGATAGAAGTAGATGGCAACTTGTCTATATGGTGTGGGAGTGGGGACATAGCCTGAATGGATGAGGAATGTGCAATTAATGGAGGATTCAGTGGGGTTGGGAGAATACCAATGGGAGTATTTTAGGGTGGACATGTCTTTGGAAACCACCTACTCCAAAGGTGGCATCTTACAGAGGAAGCCGTGAAGATTCAAGGTGATGAGGTGAACTTCCCAGCGTCTTACAGGGTGTCAGTGGCAGAGGGGTCATTCAGAACTTGCTCCTTGGGCCATGCCTGATTCTGTGCTTGGTCTGAGCATAAACATGAAGCCATTGTAGGCCAGGAAGTAAGAAGCCCTTCCACGGTTCAGTGTTAGTTTGCTGGAGGTGTCGAACTGGGAGAAAATCAGAAGGAGAGCTATTATTATATTAAAAGCATCTATGGAAAAGACAACAAATAAGAAGCATTGGTGAGGATGTGGAGAAAAGGATACCTCACAGGCTGTTGGTATGAATGTAAATTGATGCAGTCACTATGGAAAACAGTATGGAAGTTCCTCAAAAAATAAAACATAGAACGATCATATGATCCAGGAATTCCACTCCTGGGTATTAATAAGAAGAAAACAAAAACAATAATTAGAAATGACATATACACATCTATGTTCATTACAGATCATTTACAATAGCCAAGATATGGAAGCAGCCTGAGTGTGCATCAGTAGACAAACAGATAAGAAGATGTGGTCTGCATATATAAAGTGAACTATTACTAAGCCATAAAAAAGAATTAAATCTTGCCATTTGCAACAACATGGATGGAGTGAGGGGATATTTTGCTAAAAGAGCAACTAAGCACAACCACACACACAATGCTAAATGAAATAAGTCAGACAGAGAAAGACAAATACTGCATAGTACTACTCATATGGAGAATCTAAAAAAACAAAGCATAAAGACAGAGAACAAGTATTTTCCAGAGAGGAGGGAGCTGGGGGAGAAAAGAAATAGGTGAGGGGGATTAAGAGGTACACACTTTCAGTTAAAAGACAAACAGTACTAGGTATGTAATGTAAAGAAAAGAAAAGATGTAAAAGGCAAAGGAGAAAAGGAAAGACAAAGCCATTTGAATGCCGAGTTCCAAAGAATAGCAAGAAGAGATAAGAAAGCTTTCCTCAGTGACCAATGTAAAGAAATAGAGGAAAACAACAGAATGGGAAAGACTAGAGATCTCTTCAAAAATTAGAGATACCAAAGGAACATTTAATGCAAAGATGGGCTCAATAAAGGACAGAAATGGTATGGACCTAACAGAAGCAGAAGATATTAAGAAGAGGTGACAACAATACACAGAAGAACTATACAAAAAAGATCTTCATGACCCAGATAACCACGATGGTGTGATCACTCACCTAGAGTCAGACATCCTGGAATGAGAAGTCAAGTTGGCCTTAGGAAGTATCACTATAAACAAAGCTAGTGGAGGTGATGGAATTCCAGTTGAGCTATTTCGAATCCTAAAAGATGATGTTGTGAAAGTGCTGTACTTAATATGCCAGCAAATCTGGAAGACTCAGCAGTGGCCACAGGACTGGAAAAGGTCAGTTTTCATTCCAATCCCTAAGAAAGACAATGCCAAAGAATGCTCAAAATACTTGCACTCATCTCACACCCTAGCAAAGTAATGCTCAAAATTCTCCAAGCCAGACTTCAACAATAATTGAACCGCGAACTTCCAGATGTTCAAGCTGGATTTAGAAAAGGCATAGGAACTAGAGATCAAATTGGCAACATTGGTTGGATCATCGAAAAAGCAAGCGAGTTCCAGAAAAATATCTACTTCTGCTTTATTGACTATACCAAAGCCTTTGACTGAGTGGACCACAACAAACTCTGGAAAATTCTTCAAGAGATGGGAATATCAGACCACCTGACCTGCCTTTTGAGATATCTGTATGCCGGTCAGGAAGCAACAGTTAGAACTGGTCATGGAACAACAGACTGTTTCCAAATTGGGAAATGAGTACACCAAGGCTGTATATTGTCACCCTGCTTATTTAACTTATGTGCAGAGTACATCATGAGAAACGCTGGGCTGGATGAAGCACAAGCTAGAATCAAGATTGCTGGGAGAAATGCCAATAACCTCAGATATGCAGATGACACTACCCTTACGGCAGAAAGCGAAGAAGAACTAAAGAGCCTCTTGATGAAAGTGAAAGAGGAGAGTGAAAAATTTGGCTTAAAATTCAACATTCAGAAAACGAAGATCATGACATCCAGTCCCATCACTTCATGGTAAATACATGGGGAAACAATGGAAACAGTGACAGACTTTACTTTTTTGGGCTCCAAAATCGCTGCAGATGGTTGGTTACTGCAACTATGAAATTAAAAGACACTTGCTCTTTGGAGAAGTTATGACCAACCTAGACAGCATATTAAAAAGCAGAGACATTACTTCGCCAACAAAGGTCTGTCTAGTCAAAGCTATGGTTTTTCCAGTAGTCATGTATGGACGTGAGAGTTGGACTATAAAGAAAGCTGAGTGCCGAAGAATTGATGCTTTTGAACTGTGGTGTTGGAGAACACTCGTGAGAATCCCTTGGATTGCAAGGAGATCCAACCAGTCCATCCTAAAGGAAATCAGTCCTGAATATTCATTGGAAGGACTGATGCTGAATCTGAAACTCCAATACTTTGGCTACCTGATGCAAAGAACTGACTCATTGGAAAAGACCCCGATGCTGGGAAATATTGAAGGCAGGAGGAGAAGGGGACAGAGGATGAGATGGTTGGATGGCATCACTGACTCGATAGACATGAGTTTGAGCAAACTTCGGGAGTTGGTGATGGACAGGGAAGCCTGGCATGCTGCAGTCCATGGGGTTGCAAAGAGTCGGACATGACTGAGCAACTGAACTGAAGTGAACTGATGTAATTTACAGTGGCTTCTCAGGTGGCACTAGTGGTAAAGAACCCACCTGCCAATTCTGGAGATGTAAGAGACTCGAGTTTGATCCCTGGGTCATGAAGATCCCTAGAGAAGGAAATGGCAACCCATTCCAATATTCTTGCCTGGGAAATCTCATGGACTGAGAAGCCTGGCAGGATACAGTCCATAGAGTCACAAAGAGTCAGACATGACTGAGTGACTTAGCATAGCATAACACGTAAAATTTACAACATGATAAATATAATTTACACTGCTGTGTGTTATATATTAAAGCTGTTAAGAGTGAATCCTAAGAGTTTTCATCACTAGGAAAAAAAGTTTTTCTATTTTAAAAATTTTTTACCTGAGTTGGATATTTACTAAATTTATTGTGATAATCACTTCATAATGTATGTAAATCAAATCATTTTTTTGCATGCTTTGAACCTCTGAACAATGGGCTTCCCCGGTGGCTCAAAGCTGGATACTTTGAATCTCTGAACTATGGGCTTCCCTCGTGGCTCAGCTGGTAACGAATCTACCTGCAGTGTTGGAGACCTGGGTTTGATCACTGGGTTGGGAAGATCCCTTGGAGAAGGGAACAACTACCCACTCCAGCATTCTGGCCTGGAGAATTCCACAGACTGTACAGTCCATGGGTTGCAAAGAGTCAGACGTGACTGAGCGACTTTCACTTTGAACCTATACACCTTGAATTTATACAGATGATTATGTCAATTATTTCTTGGTAAAACTGGAAGAAAAAAATTATACCTCAAAAAAAAAATGCTTGACATGGGTACCATGACCTTAGTTGTTGGCCTGGGGACAAAGGAAATACTGAGATATATTAAAGCAGAAATTGATAGGACCCAATATAGGACCCAAAGAGGAGAATCATGAGCTGACTGCAAGTTTCAAGTTTGAGCCTCTTGCTGAATAGTGTCAGGAGGGCAAGAGGGGGAAAATCTGCATCTGGATATGTTTGGTGAACAGACTTGGTGATAGACAACTAGAGATAACCATTCATTCATTCATGTAGTGAATACTTATTGAATGTGTACTCTAAGCCATGTGCCAGGTGCTTGGTAAACAAGATATGCTTGGACTGGGACCTTCTGGAGCTTTCATTCTAAAGTTTTCTGATGGGGGAAATATGGGCTTAGGTGAAAGGCATGCCTTGTCGCCATCAGCAGCATGGTGCTTGGCGGGTGACCTCTTGGCAGCTCAATCCAGCACACATCTCAGTAGATTAGGGCTAGTTATGAGGAACAGGCATTTCAGTAAATCATTTTAAAGCTTTTCTAAGTATGGGATGATGCAAGAACCCAGGTTCATAAAAATTTTCTTCTTAAACATATCTAACTAAGGACTTGTTTTGCCTGTTTTCCCAAAACACAGAGTGTCTCATCCTGTCCTTCATCCTGAATTCCTTTCAGGGTGCCCTGTAGTCAGTGCTGATGACTTAATCTTTGCAGAACCAGATCGCGAACAACATTCTTTGTTTTAGAGTATTAACAGGTTATGAATTTTAAATACATTGTCTGACAAGTTTTACCACCATTTCCCTTCTCATTTCCTTTTATTTAAATCAATTATTTAAGCTTGTCCCCACCAATGAATTCTCTAACCTTCACGTGAATAGAGTGAATGATTGAATGGACTGCCAATAGGGTAAATGTGTCCAAAGATAAAAGGTGACAGACTCTAATTATATGTAAAAAAAATCCTCTGCCCACTGAGCCAGCAACGGTCCCTTTGGTTGCTTCCACTTGCCAAGATTCTTCACGCTGCTCCACCAGATGATGGTAAATGCTAAACCCTCTTTTTTTTCTACATGGTTTTAATCCAAGCTTGGACTGGCCTTTGGGTAGATGAGGACATTTTGACCAATGAGCTCCTAAAAGATGTAAGAATTTAAGGGCACGCTTGAGAACACCCCACAATCTCCTGATTAAACAGTAAAAGTAGTTGTCAGAGGTTAGGAGAAAATCTTTTTGAATGTTAGTACATACTAAAATTAGCTTTGATTGACATTTTCAAAGCCTTGAAATTATAATATAATTTCATTATATTACAATGATTAATTCTGTTATATCTGAACCCCCTAATAAACTCCCAGAAGCAATCACAATGTAGATCATACAGGTAAAAGATTAAATGTTAAAAGTGAATCTATAGAACTTCCCTGGCAATCTAGTTCTTTAGGACTCTGTGCTTCCACAGCAAGGGGTGCAGGTCAGGGAACCTGACCTTCAATCCCTGGTCAGGGAACTGAGATCGCATATGCTGCACAATAAGGCCAAAATACAAATCTTTTTAAGAAGCGATTTTATAATGAAAAAAAAATTGTCTTAATAACTGAAGCTCTTAATAGTCTTTTCCAGAAATGTCTTCTTAGAGTGAGATGTGTATTGAGAAGAACTGTAGAAGTTTACTCTTTGAAAGACTGCCTGACTGGTGAGCTGAAGAAATTTCTAGATCCCTCAAGGGCAGCCATTCTCCATAGCCTTCTTTGTTCTGCCAACTCCTCACTCTTCTCCTTTCTGTGTGTGTGTGTGTGAGAGAGAGATCTTTCCCTTCTTGTCTGTGGAGATGCTCAGTACCCTGGCACTTCCTCTTCCCTATCTTTAACTGTATATCTCTCTAGCCTTCTCTCTCTTTTCTTCCCCAGGACACAGAGACTCTTAGAATTTTGCTTCTATCTGCTCTGACCCATTATGGTTTTACTGTGAATTTTAATGCTCAGAATAGCATTATTTTATGCTATAGTTCCTGTTGGGAATGGGTGACAAATGTCTCATTGTGTCCCCCATGTGTAGACAACAATAATCTTTGTGCCTGGAACAGCTGAGAAGGTCAGCTCTGGGAACTTTGGATCTTAAGTTATACAGCACATCTCAATCTTTTCTGAGTGCACTGTGAATAATTTTCAACCACTAATAATCTTAACCCTCAAGTATGTGAATGGTAATTTTCGGAAAAAATCAGAGAAGATGGCAAGTTATCTCTAAAATCAGTCATCCTCACTCTTTGCATTCCTGTGCTTTCTGGCATAGAGGAGAAACCCACAAAGCTGCAGAAGTGAATCAGAAAGGAATATAACCCACATTCAACCTGAGTACCCATGAGTCTGTGTGTTCAAAGGTATTTTTATATATTATTATTATTTTTAAGGGTAGGAAGTGGGAACTGCATCATGGAACTATCTGTAGGGGAAAATCCAGATTTAATAATGAATCAAGCAACTCTGAGGTCCAGATATCTTCCCTCATGAATATTGAAGTTTTTCTGAGTAACAGAGAATAAAAAGAAATTTCTACCTTAGTGTGAACGTGTTAGTCACTCAGTCGTGTCCGACTCTTTGTGACACTATGGACTGTAGCCCGTCAGGCTCCTCTGTCCATGGAATTCTTCAGGCAAGAATACTGGAGTGGGTGGCCATTCCCTTCTCCAGGGGATCTTCCTGATCCAGGGATTGAACCTGGGTCTCCCACGTTGCAGGCAGATTCTTTACTGTCTGAGTCACCAGGGAAACCCACCTTAGTGTAGGTATGTAAAAATGTATTGACTGGCTTCCAGGCTCTACAGCACAGGCTCAATAGTTGTGGTGCACAGGCTTCGTTGCTCCTGGGCTTGTGGCATGTGCCACAATTGTTGAGTCTGAGCTCCCTAGAGCCGTGCTCTGCAGCAAAAAAAATGCCACCCCAAAGAGAAGCCAGCACACTGCACCTGTTCTCCACAACTAGAGAAAAGCTTGCAAGGCAGTGAAGACCTAGCACAGACAAAACTAAATAAAAACTTTAATAAAAAATGTATAGACTGAATATGATCCATAACTAATTGTACAAATATAACTTCATCACACACACCTTGCTCTTCAGAGACCTACCTGGACATTTCGGCCCTGCCCATTACTGACCAGCACGTACTGTTTCTCTGCCTGTCTCTGTTTCTCTCTTTTGCTTTCCTGCTCTCCTTCCTTCCCTGCCTGCCTCCTTCACTTATGCCCTCACCAGACCCCATCTTTCCTCTTCTCTGAACAGAGAGTCTGTCTCCCTACAGTGTGGCTGTCTGCCAGGAATAATGGAAATGGTGAAAAATTCTGTGGTTAGAGGTGAGGCCAACAGTGAGTGAGGCTCGTCCTTCTCTCTCGACGCCCCCAAGACACTCTCCTGGTGCAGTACACCTTCAGGCTGGGGGCAGGGAGCACGGGACTGGTGGCCAGGAGAGACAGGGGAATCTTATTGCCTCTTGGTGCCTGTTCTGTGCTCTGAGGCAGGAATTGAGAACATTTTCTGGAGGTGCTGGGAGCATGGGAGAGTGCCAAGCAAACACAGCTCTTCCTCAGAGAGGAAGAAAGGCCCCCCCAAACTACATGAGCCCCCCCCCCCCACCAGCCCACACCACCCCATGGACATCCAGCACACACACGGGCCTAACAGAGTAAATACCAACATGCCTTCTGGGTCCATCTGGCTCTGTTAAAACCCCTCCCCTGTGTGTTTGGGTTAGTCCATGAGAGAATTTCCAGGACTCTTGAAATGCTTGTGGGTAACCTGGAATTTCCTGACAGACCTGGATGCTGAGATCACTAGCCAGCTTTAGGGATCCTTGCCTTCTGTGAATGACAAAGACATTTGTGTAAAAGTGAGTTGCAGAAAATCTTTGCAAACTTTTGAGCCTTCAGTTCCCAACTATGAACGTTCTAGGCTGTGGCAGAGAAGGCCTAATTCTCAGTCAAGCTAGAGATATATAGGCAGCTCTCACTTGTCTTTGGCTCACTCTCAAAGTCAGCTTTTTAGTATTTGTGGGTACAGGCCATGCAACTATAAGATCAATAATCATTTTCTTAGTTTTCTTTGAAGTTGAAAGGTAAAGGCCTTATGGGGCTCATTGGAATTCCCAAGGTCTCATAGGCCAAGACACAAAACAGTGGTTGAACAGCTGATGTTCTGCATTGACTTTCCTAGCCAATGTTAGGCCTAAATTCCTCCAAGAGAAAGCTCAGAAAGGGCCTTCTGTGCTCTCCTTTTGAGATGGATAGTAAAGGCCACTCTTATTGCAGCCACTGTCAAGCATACACACGCATGCACAGAAACCTTTCGTTCATGCCACCACTTTCCTTAACTGTCAGTGGTAGTAGCACATTCCTTTCTCAGAGATCACATCGTTCTGTTGCTTTTGATCCACTTTAAAAAATTATTCACTCCACGTGTGCCATATCCTTTATTAGGTAGTGGGGAAATAATCATGAGGGAGATAGTCCCAGATCCCTGCCCCTTCAAAGTGTAAAATCCCCATCAAGCAGGAAAGAAAGTCCCTCTGATGCCACACTGATGGGCACAGGCTCCAGAGCCCAGAAGATATTGCTTGCCTTGTCCACCCCTCCCTCTAGATACTGTGGCTTCAGGATGTAAATGAAAAGTGTCACCTATCAGCAAACAAAGGATGTTATAGCCATCAAACCACTACAGGCACCACTACCTTCTATGGTGAGCCCTGAGGGAATTTAGGATGGAGACAAACAGGCATGCCAGCTGCCGAGCCCTCAGCCACTGCAGCTGGTCCCGAGGGACTCAGGACGGGAAAGGACACGATACTGCCCCTAGACAGCAAAGGTGCATATCAAAGGAATAATTTCAATAAGCCCAGACTCTTGCATCCGCTCATCCATAGAAAGGTGCTAAATCCATTAACTTGAGATATCTGGTTTTCCTTAATTAATGGTAATTTTTTGAGGTCCGACTATCTAGTCTTTGTTGCAAAAACTCCTATATATCCTGGCTCCTCTCTTACCTCTTTGGAGCAGTCCCTCAGAGCTAGCTGAGAGTCTGCGTCTTGGGCTTAAGTCTTCAGTTTTGTTTGCCAAATAAAACATAATTCTCAGCTTTTAGGTTGTGTTTTTTTTTTTTTTCCTCCAGTCAACAAGGAGTAGCTGCAGCAGCCCTGACCTTGGTTCCAGTCCTTCCATTTTCGGCTTTTCTAAGAGAGATGTTTGGGCAGGACAAAGAAGCTGTTTCCCAAACCAGAATGGAACTCTCTAGGCCACCCACTTTTGACCACCATTTGATGATGTTCTAATAGTTTCAGCAAAACCTATGTGACTTAGATTCCCTCCAAGAAGCAAAACAAACCTGTAAATGCTCTTCCCGTGCTCAAAAAAAGTCCCAATTTTTCACTTTCCTTCTAATCGTTATCATTCAATCCACCAAGGGTCCTATGCCAGGGAATTGGCTATATGGATAAGGAAATAAATACAAACATGGAGCATCTAGGGAGAGGGCCATGCGAGGCAGCAGGGGTCAGACAAGAGGTCATTCTTTGGGGCTGATATAACTAGGGACTGTTTCCGAAAGGGATGACATGGGATCTGAAGCATGAAAGAAAAATGAAATGTGGCTGAGGGAGGCATTTTTATTAGAGGAAAAATATGCGTACAGGTGTAGAGAAAGAAGTATTTGTGGCATGTATGATGGCAAGGAGGAGATGCCCACCTGGAGCTCCAGGTTTTGTTTGGATAGAAACCCAGCTACTCTGTCCAGGGATGTCACCCAGGGATCTCCATGGCTCAGAGAGAACTTTCCTTGTGGAGAAAGCAACTCACGTGGCCTTTTGCCCATCACTGCCACTACCATAAAGCCATCAAGACAGAAATTAGGAGAAAACAGATCATTTCCTCATCCTTGGCTGAAAGCATCCATTTTCCAGGGGCAATTTTGTAAACAAAGAATTTTCCTGTGCTAAGGGATAGGTGAGTTCTTCAATAAACAACAGGTTGAAGGAAATGATCACACACTAGTACTTAAATCCCCCAATGTTTCATGGCACCCTTCATGCATCAGAAGGGAAAAGCAGAGTTCTCCTAATGGCCACAGCCACGTGACCTGTCTGCAAAGAGAAAGGCCTTGGACTGCCAAGAATTGAAGCCAAGAAAAGACCATAAAAGGTACATTCTCTGTCGAGGTGATGCAGTAGGTACAAAGCTGTTCTGTCTGAGATCTGTAAAGCTGCTTGTGCTGGAGCTGGACTGTGAATTTGACTGGCAGCCAACTGTAACCCAGCAGTGAGGAAAACCTATCCTTGATAGATATCCATGCCAACACGTGCACAAAGCTGGCCATCAGGAGCATCCTGGGTGACAGCGACCGCGTCAGAGAATCAATACTGGACTCAAATACCACCACAGCCCAAGACTTTTCCAAAGAAAGCTTTCAACATCCATCACCGTGAGCATCAGACGGGGCTCTGTTTGTGCCGCTGAGGTTTTCTCTTCCCGGCAGATGTGGGGAAGGATCCTCTGGTGAAATGCACTTAATTCTCAGGTCCTGGAAACCTTAGGTTCCTTTTTCCTTCATAAGGTGAGAGACAACAGCGAACCAAAAGGGTGAATCTGCTATAGCGTTTCCAATCTAACCCTAACCTACAGAAGTTACAGAACATGACTCTCACTGGAAAACAAGGGCTTCCTCTCACCTTTCATCCCTTTCCAAACCCCATCTGTCTCATTATTTCCCAAAGCAAAGGTGTTCAAGTCACGCTTCCCAGCCCACGCTGTCAGCCTCCTGGACTCCATACCCTTCTGCCTGCCATTCTCCTTGGCCTGGAGTTCTTTTTCCTGTCTCCCTGGTTATCCTAAATCAAATCCAGCTTTCAAGATTCATCTCAAATATTTCTTATTCAGAACAATTTCCTTGATCACCGCAGTCTTGTTGCAAGTTTCCTGCCCTTTAGCCACCATGACTTTGCTGAGTGACATTAACTAATGACAGTAGCACTGTGTGTGACACACTGCCTCGTGTAATGATCATCTGTGAGTTAACCCCCTAATTAACCCAAAAGCTTGGAGAGGTGGAAGGGATGGGTCATGTATGACTCATTTTTTATGCCCTGATATCCAAATTTCTTTGTGTTTAATTTCTAGACACACATTGGTTCTCCAGATCAATGTAGACATATTTAAGAGGTAAGTTATTTGGAGTTTGAAGGATTCACTGAAGAAATCAGCTAGAACCAAAATACTACTCCATCAGACATCAAGAAATCATGCCTAGGCTTCATGCTTGTAAAGTTCTTTTGATTTCTTACTAAACCCAAGACATATTGAATTTGTGATTCAGAGTTTGTGCACTGAATATCTGAACCTAAAAGAGATGTTGCCCATGACTGATATAGTGATGGATACAAACTGGGAAAGGGAAGAAAGGAGCATATTCCCAGGGAGGTGAGATGGAGGTCATCATAGGCTTCTATGGGAGTGACCAGCCTGGACATTAATTTGGGGTCTCTCTGGTTCTAGTCCACTGAGATATGGGGGAAACCTTTGGTCAAGAGGAAGAACAGAGAAAACATCAATCTGTTTCCATCTACAATTCTTGTTGCCTCAGCTAATCTTCCTCTAGGTAGCTCTTGTGGTTCACATTTAAAGCCATCCACAGTGAACTTGACTATTTCCTTGTTTCCTTACCTTGTAACTAACTCAAAATTCCCTTTTTGTATTGAGATATAATTCACATGCTAATGAAACACACCTGTTTTAAATGTACAATTCAGGGGATTTTAGTATACTCACAAAGTTGTACAGCTATTACTGCTGATGCCAGAATCATTTTCATCACCTTGCAAAGAAAAATCATACCCATTAGCAAACCATGTCCTATCCTCCTGTCCCCTCAGCTAGGCAAAACTTTGAATCTACTACTTTATATCTCTATGGAGTTGCCTATTCTGGACATTTCACTGAAAAGCAATGACACAATTTACAACCATTTATGTTTGGCTCCTTTCACTTCGGATAATGTTTTGAAGGTTCATCCATATTGCAATGTGAATCAGTACCACATTCCTTTTAATGACTGAATAATATTTTATTGTATGGATATACCACATTTTTAATCCATTCATCAGTTGATGGATATTTGGATTGTTTCCACTTTTTGGCTATTATGAATAGTGTTGCTATAAAAGCCATACAAGTAATTTTTTCCTTTTTTATTTTGTGGACATTTGTTTTAAATTTTCTTGGGTATATATCTGTGAAAGGAATTGCTGGGTCAACTGACAACTCAGTATTAACTTTCTGGGGAACTGTTTTCCAAAGTGACTGCAATGTTTTACATTCCCACCACTCCTCCATAGTCTCACCAATATTTCTGTCTGTCTTTTTGATTATAGCCATCCTAGTGTGTGTGAGTGGTGTTTCATTGTGATTTTGATTTGCATTTCCTTAATGATGTTGAGCACTTTTCCGTATGTTTATGGACCATTTATATATCTTCTTTGGAGAGATGTCTACTCAAATTTTTGGCCCATTTAAAAATTGGGTTATTTTCCTCCTGGTGTTGAGTTGCAAGAGCTCCACCTATAGTCACAAAATTCACTTTTATCACATGTCTATCAATTATTTACCACAGTGGTTGTATATTTACCACAATATACAGTCCTTAGCATGCTGATGTCCTGCACTATTCCTTTTTCAAAAAAATATTATTTATTTTTGGCTGCGTTGCTACGTGGGGGCCTTCTGTAGTTATAGATGAGTGGGGGCTACTCCCTAGTTGCAGTGCACGGGATTCTCATTGCAGTGGCTTCTTGTGTTGTGGAGCACAAGCTCTAGGCACAAGGGCTTCAGTAGTTGTAGCTCACAGGCTCAGTAGTTGTAGCTCACAGGTTCAGTAGTTGCAGTTCACAGGCTCTATATCTGTGTATTGAAAAGGATGGCAGGCCACTTTGGGAAGAGAAAAGAGCCATTTCCTAATTGGATCTGTATTAATTTTTATTGGTGCATAACAAATTATCACAAATGTAGAGGCTTAAAGCAACACGCATTTATTATGTCAGAGTTTCCAAGGATCAGGAGTCTGGGCATGGCTAAGCTGGGTCCTTTGCCCAGAATCACACAAGCCTGCAATCAGAAATGTTATGTTCTCATCAGGGGCTCAGCTAGAGAAGATCCACTTCTACACTCCCTCAGCCTGGCATGAGAAATAGCAGGACAGATTTCCTTGCAAAAGGACAGAAATTGTAAGAACCTAACAGAAGCAGAAGAGATCAAGAAGATGTGACAAGACTACACAGAGGAACTATACAAGAAAGGTCTTAATGACCTGGATAACCATGATGCTGTGGTCACTCACCTAAAGCTAGATGCCCTGGAGTGTGAAGATAACTGGGCCTTAGGAAGCATCACTACGAACAAAGCCAGTGGAGGTGATAGAATTCCAGCCGAGCTGTCTCAAATCCTAAAAGATGATGCTGTTCAAGTGCTATATTCAACATGTCAGCAAATTTGGAAAACTCAGCATTGGCCATTGGACAGGAAAAGGTCAGTTTTCACTTCAACCCAGAAGAAGGGTAATGTCAAAGAATGTTCAAGCTAAGGTGGCAATTGCACTCATTTCACATTCTAGTAAGGTTATGCTGAAAATCCTTCAAGCTACACTTCAGCAGTACATGAACCAAGGACTTCCACATGTACAAACTGGGTTTAGAAAAGGCCTAGGAACCTGAGATCAAATTGCCAACAGCTGTTGGATCATAGAGAAAGCAAGGAAATTTTAGAAAAACATCTACTTCTGCTTCATTGACTATGCTAAAGCTTTTGACTGTGTGGATCACAATAAACTGTGGAAAATTCATATAGAGATGGGATACCAGACCACCTTTACCTGTTTCCTGAGAAATCTGTATGCAGGTCAAGAAGCAACAGTTAGAACCAGACATGGAACAAGTGACTGGTACAAAATTGGGAAAGGGGTACAACAAGGCTGTATATTGTCACCTTGTTTATTTAACTTCTATGCAGACTACATCATGTGAAATACCAGGCTGGATGAATCCCAAACTGGAATCAAGATTGCCAGGAAAAATATCTACAACCTCAGATATGTAGATGATACCACTCTAATGGCAGAAAGTGAAGAGGAATTAAAGAGCCTCCTGATGAAGATGACAAAGGAGAGTGAAAAAGCTAACTTAAAACTCAACATTATAAAAAACTAAGATCATAGCATTCAGTCCTATCACTCCATGGCAAAGAGAAGGAGAAAAAATGGAAGCAGTGACCAATTTTCTTTTTTTGATCTCCCAAATCATTGTGAATGGTGACTTCAGCTATTAAATTAAAAGATGCCTGCTGCTTGGAAGACAAGCCATGACAAACCTAGACAACATATTAAAAAGCAGAGATGTCACTTTGCCGACAAAGGTCTGCCTAGTCAAAGATATGGTTTTTCCAATAGGCATGTACGGATGTGAGAGTTGAACCATAAAGAAGGCTAAGCACCAAAGAACGGACACTTTCAAACTGTGGTGCTGGAGAAGACTCTTGAGAGTCCCTTGGACTGCAAGGAGATCCAACCAGTCCATCCTAAAGGGAAATCAGTCCTGAATATTCATTGGAAGGACTGATGCTGAAGCTGAAGCTTCAATACTTTGGCCACCTGATGCGAAGAACTGACTCATTTGAAAAGACCTTGATGCTGGGAAAGACTGAAGGCAGGAGAAGGAAGGGACGACAGAGGATGAGATGGTTGGATGGCATCACCAACTCTATGGATATGAATTTAAGCATGCTTGGGGAGTTGGTGATGGCTAGGGAAGCCTGGCATGCTGCAATCCATGGGTTCACAAAGAGTCAGACAAGACTGAGTGACTGAACTGAACTCAACTGGGGTAAGACTGGCAGATCTAGACAGTACATACCAGTACACAAGGCATCAAACCACTCACCTAACATACTATTAACAGTCAGTTATGTGTCAGGCACTGTGCTGTGCACCAGGGACCCAGGGGGAGAAAAGTGTCACAATTCCTCTTCCAGGGACATAACATTCTGGTGCAGGGAGGGCACAGTAGATAAACAGATACAAATAAAATATCAAGATAACTGTAGGTGTTACTTTGAGAATAAGACAAAATGGTGGTTGAGACTGGCACCCACAGATACCACTTCTCTGGATTGAAAAACAAAAGCTCACAAATCTGTTAAGGGCCATAATGAGTGCTTTTAATCTTGAGAGAAGAAAACCAACAAGTAAACTAATTGAGAAAAGACATGACGGACACAGCGGTCTCCCGCTGAAGGCTGAAGTCAATCAGGCCCTTGTGCATCTTCATGCCTCTCCCAGTCCCAGCTTTTTCCTTTTCTGGATGCTTCCATCCACAGTCACCTTTCTCCTGCCCCCACTTCAGCCCAAACAACTGCCAGCTCCCAGAATGAACACAGTGAACCTCTGGACTCCCATATTCTGCCCAGTCAGACATCATTCATTCCAGAAGCACAGGGAGCTGAGTTCTACCCATTCCTCTTAGACTGGTCCTGGGGTGTGAACACTGCATGGGTTATTTCATGGATATTGGACTGTCTGGTACAGAGCCTTCTGGGTGTCTCTCACTTCTTTCCTTGGGGGGTGGGGGTCCAAAACTTTCTATCAGACAGGCCATGCCAAGTGGGACCCCAGAAGCAAAATTGGGCTTTCAGCTGAGATGCAGTTAGCTGCAATGTCTTAACCCTGGAACTTTAAAATTAGACATGTGCAGTTAAGCACCCCAGAGCCAATTTCTGGGTATCCAGCCAGTCACTAGAAAACACAAAACTGTGTTTTAGGTCTTGCCTCCCTATTTGAAGCAGTTCTCTTTATGTCTTACTTCATTCCCACAAGAACTGCAGTGTCTGCCTTATTCAGACCCTGCTGTCTTTTCTGGCCCCTTGGAATTGGCAACAGGTTTTGGTTCCTAGAGATCTCTTTCTCCTCCAGACTCACCACAACCCAGTCCAGTCCTGAGAGCCTACCCTAGCTTGGGCCAGCCCGGCCACTGGCCAAGAGGGTGGGATGAGAGCTAGAAAGCTGTGTCAGGTGACTCCAGGTCTCCTCCTCTGACACACCAAAGGTTCAGATTTAGAAGTGAGTCTTAAAAGTCGGGCTGCCAGAAACAGCATTTCTACTCCATTCAAGCTCATTTGTCAGTAGGTAATTAGATCTAAGCTCAGGTCAGGTCATCCATGGGGATGTCGAAGAGCTTCGGTAAGTTTCAGCTACACATGGCAACTCTGCCTCCCTCACCTCTCTGCAATACCACATCCCAGACCAACAGGCCCCACCCTAGAACTGTCCAGGGAGGGCACCGAGTCCTGTTCACAAGCTCCTCAGGTGCTTCTGACCTGCTGCTGAGAATTACTGTCACTAAAGGAAGATGGTAAGATATCTGAAAACATCCCTGCCCCCTCCCCCCGCAATGTTAAGTGGTTTTCTATTGCAACAAGCATATTCCCCAATAATGCAGGTGTAACTGTGCCATTTCAGCTTCTAGTTTTGGAATAATTCTCCTGGATAATCCACACTGAGGATAAAAGACATTCCCAGGAATCTGCTGTGCTCTTCTCGTACTTTCTTTGGTGATTTTGGTCAGTAGTCACAAGACCTTGATTTCTGGCCTAGCTTTTCAGATTCCTCAAAACAAGATGATGAACTTTCAGGGAAAGTAGGCCCCTGAGTGCACTATAATAGGAAAGGAGTGGAGGGCTCTGGTTTTCTTCAGAATTCCTCCTGCTGAAGCCCTCATCAATACAGAGCACTTCAGTGAGGGCTCAGGCAGGACTTTCCAAAGCAAAGCAATTTCCAAAGTTATAAACATGCTGGCTGTTTTGGACAATGTGAGAATCCCTGGTCACCATCGTTTTGTAATTGTTGGATTTTACAAGTGAGGTTAAAAGGAAGAATTTGGGTAACAGATTTCTCAAATCAAAATAACAAGGACAAAATTATCCCCAATTTGTTATTCTTGATGACATAAATAGAGCATGCTGTTTGACAGAAATTCTTTTTCAGTCTCTTAGTTTCTTCTAGAGGATAGTCTGAATGGGTTTCTTCTTTCATGTGCTGTGCTGTGCTCAATTTCTTCAGTCGTGTTGTGACCCTATTGACTGTAGCCTGCCAGGCTTCCCTGTCTATGGAATTCTCTGGGCCAGAATACGGGAGTGGGGAGCCATTCCCTTCTCCAAGGGATCTTCCCGACAGACCCGGGGATCAAATCCGCATCGCCTGTATCTCCTGCATTGCAAGCAGATTCTTTACCTGCTGAGCCATTGGGGAAGCCCTAGTTTTTTGATTGATTAAATCTATGTTGTTAAAATAAAGCATGTATAAAAATAAAAGTAAAAAAAAAAAAAAAAAGAATCCAGTCTGGGAGGCTCACTCCATAGCAGATGCCTGGTGGCTGGAATGTTACCTGCTTCCTCCAGACCCCCATCTCATAACGCACCTCACTCCAGCCAACCCTGAGGGACATGAGAATGGGCCTGCCAGGTAAGGAGAAATATGGGGGAGCCCTCAGATGAAGTCACCATCCACCTATGTGTAGGCTTCCTAGAAGGACCACCACCATTTTCCAAGTCCACTTCCTCCCTGCCCGCCCACTACACCATGGTCTCTGCAACTGTCAGCAGCAACCGTTTTACAGCCAATTTTTCTATCCTTAAAGTGCTTCAAAAGTTTCCTGCCCAGTGAATATCTGGTTTGTGGATTATTTGGCCCCAGACATCTCCATTTGCATTTTTCCATGATGATTCGCATTTTTGTCCCTGCCTTTCCCATTTTCCTAATTCCTTTAGGTTATTCCTCTGCGTGTGCTTGGTGTTTGTCATATTTCTCCACTCAGAATCATCTGTGAATTTCATTTTCAAGCCCTTGTTACTCCCTGAGGCCGTTCGTAAAGACAGGTCTGAGTGAGATGGGAGGGAAGGCCACTTCTCCTGTGTACCCCCGGAGCCCACCCTCTGGAGCCAGCCCAGCGTCCTGAGGGCTGTTTCCTTCCACCGAGCACATTTTTCCATCCATGTGACAGGATGGCCGCCAACATGCTCTGCCTTCATTTATGCCACGTCTCAGGACCCTTTATTAGCTGTCACACTTCAGAATTCACAAACAGAACAGCTGTTACTGTCAGTTTTTATGCTGGGGTTACACCCCCTACCCCCCGCCACCAAAAAAAAGGGTTTGCCTTCACCTCAAGAGCCACGTGGGAGATTGTTGTCAGTTTAATATGTTCAATATGGAAACACAATCCTCTCTCTCCAGCCCTGTGGGGAATCACATTCCATTCTATACCTCCAAATTGTTCCGAGGGTACCCTTCACTCTTCTTTTACTGTTGTACAGAATAAGCAATCTCCCTTCAGGAGAGTCAGCAGGGAACCAAAGCCTTTCAGTCCTAAAATTACTTCGAAATTGGTCTGTAGTGTTTTCCTCCACCACCGAGCCTCTGAGTTCTCACTTCATGCAGAGTCCTGCTGATCAAGACATGACTTTGCCAACTGGCAAAGCCTAGTTGCATGTAGGTCTTGGAAAGCAGGAAAAGGGTTGAAATCGGTATGCTCAAGAAAAAGAGGCAAATTAGATTTTAAAATGATATTTGTGGGTAGAAGGAGCCTTGGAGAGAGTTCTCTGCCTGAATTGGCTTCTGACATCAACCACCTCTGTGGGTCTGGCCAATTGCTTCACCTGCGTGAGCTAATTTTCTCAGTCTTATGGTAAGAGATGAGAACTTGAGAGTCTAAGGCCATGTCCAGATACAGATCTATGAGTCTATCTGAAGAACTGCACAGAGTCCAGAAAAGAAAGTGTCCTTCCCAACGGATGTTCTTACTGCAGAGGCAATGACTGTAGGACTGAGCGCTGGGTGTCCTTAAGAACTGCAGAGCTTGCTTTAAAATGGCTGTCTGAATCACATTTACTGTGAGACTTCTTTTTATAGCATCATCAAGGAGATAGGCTCAAAGCCAGGCCTGGCTAAAACTGTGAAGCATAGCGTTTGTCTCTATTTTTTTGCATGACAGCTTTTTAAAGGATTTGCTCACATTGCTCTCATGCTCTTTCTCCTTGGGTGGTTGGAGTAAGGTTGCAGGGGTGGGCGTCTATCCTATGATCTAGTATGAAGCACTTCATTCAGGTGCTTACAAGTGACACAAAGTGTCACCTCCCTAGAGTACTTACATTCATTGGAATACTCAAATGAGGACTCCTTCAGGTACCATTTTGTCTATTCATTCTTGAATATTAAGTATCAGGCACAGTTATAAACACTGGGTACACAAAGATGAATAAGATAAAGTGCCTACCCTCAAAGAGTTCACTCTTTAGCAGGGAAATCAAGTAAAGAAATCAAGAGAAATCAAGTTCTCTCGTGGCCCAGGCGATAAAGAATCTGCCTGCAATGCATGAGATCCTGGGTTCGATCTCTGGGTTGGGCAGATCCCCTGGAGAAGGGAATGGCAATCCACCCCAGTATTCTTGCCTGGACAATTCCATGGACAGAGGAGCCTGGCGGGTTATAGTCCATGGGGTCACAAAGAGTTGGATACAACTGAGTGACTTTCACTTTGAAGTAAGTGAACAGAAAACTGTAACAAGAGTGACTTGTAAGATTTTTTGGTGGGATGATCACATAGCTTGTAGTACAAGCCAGGACATTTTTTAAAGAGCCATGGTGTTAACTAATATATCTAAAGAAATGCACATACCAGGTCCATCATGGGTGAATTAGCCTATATGGTCAACCCTGCTAATGGGAAAGTGCTGCCATTAAGCCTCCTTATGTCACCACTGAGACAGGGCCACACGTGACTCAGGAAAGATCCCTCTGCCCCCACTGACCAGAGAATTAGGTGATGCCTGACACAAAATCAGCAGCAATTTGCAATTCTATTTCAGATGACTTGTGAGGATTTTCTGTAAACAATGCTCCTTTCCTTCCTCCCCTCCTCCCTCCCTCCCTTCCCTCCCAGTGGCTCCCCAGTAGAAGTGGTTATTAGGAGAATCGTAACAAAAAAGCATTAGTGTTCTAGGTGTCTATTCTATGAGAGAATAACTTGCTGGGTCCCTTGTAAGTCTCTGTCCTCAGAATCCATTGGCCTGATCTCTCTTTGGGTAATTTTAATTTACTTCACTGTAAAGTCCTTAAAATGCCACTCATGGTCTCACTCCTCCCAAACTGGATTACAAGTGAAATTGTTTTATAATAAACTTCTTCTTTCATCTAGGTCTTCTGCATCATCTTGACCTTAATACTATATGCTCTCATGATTGTCTATGATTGTACGAGTTTTTACTGTAGAAAATTATTTTTCTGCACCATTAACCCAAGTTCAGGTCTGCCTGCCCCCACCTCCCCTGCTTTTTTTGTTTGTTTGTTTGTTTTGGCCAGGTAGTTATGTTCAGGAATTTTTTTAAATGTTGGATTTAAGCTTATTTGTAATCAAGATGCTCTTTTTCCTACACCTCATTGCTCATGATGCTAGTTCTCTGGAAAGAGTTTACTCCTTAGCTCTATGATTCAATGTACATTATAGAAATAATCACACCACGGGGTATCAAAGAGTCGGACATTACTTACCAACTAAACACCACCACCACCACTCCCTGAAAACTTCTCTCTAAAATAACTGAAGCCTTGTGGCCTGGGAGGGCCCAAGGCAGCCAGTTGTCTACCAGGTTAAGCCTTCCACATAACAGTCTCTTTCATCTTCCATCCAGAGGTGTACTTGGGGAGAAAACAGATCGCTGTTGCTTGTGATCTACACTCATCCATAGCTATATCAGTCAGAAAAATATCTCCTCTGTGATAATGGATATCATAGTGGGAGTCCCATCTGTCCTGATAGTAATTACCTCAAATGACTAATATAAGAACCAAGTCAACAATGGCTTAATTGATAAATGACTCCCCAACTTAAAAAGTCAAATATATGCCTACAGCAGAACTCAATCTCTATCATGAACAACTGTTGAGAAAGGACCAGGACAATAATAGGCTTAGAATTTTTTAAAAGACTCTCAGTCAAAAAACTCCAGTAAATCACACACTTAAGGATGGTACAATAGAAGAGGGTCTACTGGAACCAAGAAAATGATAAGTATCTCCTGCTCACCCTGTCTCCTCAACATTGTATCAATATGAGAGGTCCCAACCAACATAAAAGACAAATTGAAAAATGAGAAGTACAAGATACGGAAAGGAAAAAAGCTTTCATTATTGACAGATGATATTATTTTCTAAGTAGAAGAGTCAATGATTTTATAGACAAAAACATTGGCGTAGATAGAGAACGACAAACTTGCAAGTTAAAAACTAATATATAAATAAAATCCTCTACTCTAACAGCAACAAATTGGACATTTTAATTTTAGAAAAAAAAAAATAGTAAGTGTAGTTTTACTAAAAGATCCCATGTATGGGAATGCAAACTAGTACAGCCACCATGGAGAACAGTGTAGAGATTCCTTAAAAAACTAGGAATAGAACTGCCATATGACTCAGCAATCCCACTGCTGGGCATACACACTGAGGAAACCAGAATTGAAAGAGACGCGTGTACCCCAATGTTCATCGCAGCACTGTTTACAATAGCCAGGACATGGAAGCAACCTAGATGTCCATCAGCAGATGAATGGATAAGGAAGCTGTGGTACATATACACAATGGAATATTACTCAGCCATTAAAAAAAATACATTTGAATCAGTTCTATTGAGATGGATGAAACTGGAGCCCATTATACAGAGTGAAGTAAGCCAGAAAGAAAAACACCAATACAGTATACTAATGCATATATATGGAATTTGGAAGATGGTATCAATAACCCTATATGTGAGACAGAATAAGAGACACAGATGCATAGAACAGTCTTATGGACTCCGAGGGAGAAGGTGAGGGTGGGACGTTCTGGGAGAATAGCATTGAAACATGTATATTATCATATGTGAAACAGAACACCATTCCATGTTCAATGCATGAGACAAATGTTCAGGACTGGGGCAATGGGATGACCCAGAGGGATGGGATGGGGAGGGAGGTGGGAGGGGGGTCCAGGAAGGGGAACACATGTAAACCCATGGCTGATTCATGTCAATGTATGGCAAAAACTACTACAACATTGTAAAGTAATTAGCCCCCAACTAAAATAAATAAATTTATTTAAAAAAATAATAAAAGATCCCATGTACAATAACAACCAAAATTATAAGGTAAACAGAATATATTAACATAAGATGGATAAAACCTTACAGAAAGCTTATAACATTTTAAAAACAAAAAAAAAGTTCTAAATAAAGAGAGACGCTAGTCATAGTAGGGAAGCTTTTATATCTTTAGGATTATAATTTTGCTCAGGTACAAATTCAATGCAAATTCTACAAATTCCAAACACTATCTAGACACTTTTCATGGAAATTGACAAACTGATTGCATAATAAAACTCTTGATGAATAGTGAGAACGATTTTGAAGAAAAAGAATAAAAACAATTCTTACTGTAACTAGCTGTCAATGATTGCTCTAGAACTACAGTAATTAAAACAGGGTTAGCTCACCACATCTATACAGAAACTTTGTGAATGTCAGTGGTGGCAATACCAGTCAATGGAGAAAGAATAAACTATTTAACAAATAATGCCAGGACAATTTGTTATTTTCATAGAATAAAATAATTAAAATTACCTTCCTAGGCAAAAATAAATCCCATATGGATTAAAATTTTAGGTGTTGAAACAAAATAATGTACAGCTTTTAGAAGAATATAAAAAATATATCTTTATAACATTGGAGAAAGGAAGGATTTCTTACACAAGGCACAAGAAGTACCAACCATTGAAGGAAAAATTGATAAATTTAGCTATAATAAAGTTAAAAATTTTAGGGTGAAAAAACAAACATTTATTTAAAAGACAAGCCACAAATTAGGAGAAGATATTTCTTACTCTTAAAACCAAAAAGGAACTAGTATTCAGAATACAATTAATGATATATATATATTATATAAAATTGATATACAAATATTGACCCTTCAAGTCAATAATAACAAAGAAAAAATATAAGCAAAGGATATGAACAGAAAATTTACAGAGAAGAAATCCAAATAGTCAATAAATATACGAAAACATAAAGAAAATATTATTTCATACCCATCATATTGGAAAAAATGTAAGTCTTACAACACATGTTGGCAAGGATATGGGGAAACAAGATGTCATATAGCCTTGGTGAGAGTATAAATATCTACAAGCACTTTGGAGAGCAATTTTGCATTATCTAGAAAAACTGAAAATAAACACACTCTGCCACCAAGTAATTTTGCTTCTAGGTAATTACCTTGTGTAAACTCTTACACATGTGCTCAAGGAGACGTCTACATAGTGTGTTGTGGAGATGTTATTTTTAATAGCAAAGCGTTGGAAACTATTTAAAATACCATCAACAGTGAATGGCTAAACAAGCTGTGGTATATTCATATAATGGAATACTAAGCCACTGTTAGAATGAGTGAATAAATAATTCCATAGGTTGTAATGTAACTAAACCTGGAAAATATAAATTTCAGTAAAAATAAGGAAATTTATAGTATACTACTTGTATGTATTAAAATAATCCAAAACAATACTATATATTGAAAATATATACTAGTTTAAAGATTAGTTATTTCTGGGGAGGGAAGAAATGTTAGTTTATTAACTATTACGTTTCATCTCATTTAAATAAAAAATCTGAATCAAATATAGCAAGGTATTAACATCTATTAAATCTGGGTAGTAGATACATAAATATTTGTAATTTTTTTGTGTGCAATGAACATTTTCGTAACTTAAGCAAAAATATTAAACATAAATATTAAATAAAGGAACAGATCAATATGTGAATAAATTAGTGATGAATGAGCTTCCCAGATATTGTGGCATATTATACAAAGTGAGTGACTGACTGAAAGTTGCTCAGTCATATCTGAGTCTTTGCAACCCCATGGAGTCTAGCCCGCCAGGCTCCTCTGTCCATGGAATTTTCCAGGCAAGAATACTAGAGTGGGTAGCCATTCCCTTCCACAGGGGATCTTCCTGACCCAGGGATCGAACCCAGGTCTCCCACATTGCAGGCAGATTCTTTACCGTCTGAGCCACCATGGAAGTATTACACAAAGAGTGGTAAAATATTACAGTTGCAAGCACCATTAGCTAGTATTTAATCTTACTCCACATTTGATGTGTGTGGAAATTGACACCTAGAGAAATAAAGTGACTTTGAAGCCACTGTAGCACCCAGATTTGGAACCCAGGCTTTCCAATTTGAAGTCCATGACTCCTTTCCATCATGCCTTGAGTACCTATCACTGCCACCTTCATTAGAAGATGCAAAGAATTACAAGTTTCAGAAATGGTATAGAGAAGCCCTACTGTCCTCAATAAACCAAGAGTCATTCCCTAAAGGTCTTCCAATGTGAAAAGTAACATTTATAAATATTCTGAGAGAACTACACAGCTTGTTTATATTATGGCTTCATCTCAAACCCTAGTATAATCTCTTCTAATTGTCCATTATGGGCAAGCATAAAAAGAAATACAAATATCTCAAAGAAGAGCTGACTGGGACTATAACAAACCTGCTGACAACCTGGCTGATAGAGGAGCACACTACTCATCTTACTCATCTTTCTGAAGGTGAGGTCTCCTCTGGACTCCATCATGTCAATAATACTTAATATCCCATCTCAAATCACCATGCATTCTGGTTTCTTGAGCAACATCCAGATGCCCTGATGCAGGGAATTCACTGGCAGAGTCTGATGAGAGTGAACTTCCTCATTTATTCTTGTCATCCTCTCTCCATCTAGTTTATGGATGAAGCCATGGATAGCCATGGATAAAGTCTACATTATCTGAATTGAAGACTGGGTTTCAAAGTCCTTTCCAGTGCCTGGTGCTTTACTGTAATTAACAACAATAGCTAACTTTATTGAAAGCTCACTAAGGGCTAGACGTTGTTTTATGCACTTTTTGATTGTTAGCTCATTTAATCATCACAAAAACTTTGGGAAGTGGATATAATAATTACTGTCATTTTAAAATCATCTATATCCACAATAAATTAAGAGATAAACAAAAGAAGAAGATGTAAAATATATCAAAACCGTAAATGTTGGAAGAGGAAGTAAAATGTAGGGTTGTCAAAATGTGTTTGAACTTAAGAGATCAGCAACTTAAAATAATCATGTGTAATATATGAATTGCTATATATAAACTCCATTGTAAACTCAAGCCAAAAATCTATAATTGATACACACATAACGAGAAAGGAATCCAAACATAATACTAAGGATAGTTATCAAATAACAAGGGAAGAAAGTAAATGAAAAAGAATAAAAAAGAACTACAAAACAATACCAAAACAATTAACAGCATGGTGATAAGAACAAATCAATCATTAAACATAAAATGGATTAAATGCTCCAACTGAAAGACAAAGAGTGGCCGATGGATACAAAAACCAGACTCACAAATACGCTGCCTATAAGAGACATATAGACTGAAAGTGTGGTGACAGAAAAAAGTATTCTATGCAAATTGAAATGAAAAGAAAGCTGAGGTAGCAATTCTTACATCAGACAAAATATACTTTAAACAAAGACACTAACCAGAAACAAAGAAGAACATTACATAATGATCAGGGACTAATTCAAGAAGATATAACAATTGTAAATATCTATGCACCCAACATAGGAGCACCTAAATATATCAAGCAAAATTAACAGACATAAGGGAGAAACTGACAGCAACACAATAATGGTACAAGTTCACTTATATCAATGAAAAATCATTCAGACAGAATCTAAGGAAACATTGGCCTTAAATGACATATTAAACCAGATGAACTTAAGAGATCTATATAGGAAAATTCAATCTCAAAGCAAGCAGAATACACATTCTTTTCATGTGCATATGGGATATTCTCCAAGATGAATCATGTTAGGCCACAAAAAATGTTTCAGTAAATTTGAGACAACTGAAATCATATTGAGCATCCTTCCCAACCACAAAACTATGAAACTAGAAATAAACTACAAGGAAAAAAAAACCTGCAAAAACCCACAAAAACATGAAGACTAAACAGTATATTCCTAACAACCATGGATCACTGAAGAAACCAAAGGAGAAATAAAAAATACCTGGAGACAAATGAAAATGAAAACACAACCATCCAAAATCTATGGGGTGAAGCAAAAACAGGCCTAAGAGGGAAGTTTACAGTGATACAAGCCTCAGAAAATAAGAAAAATCTCAAATAACCTAACCTTGTACCTAAAGGAAATAATAAAAGAAAAACAAACAAAATCCAAAGTTAGTAGAAGGAAAGAAGTCATAAAGATCTGAGCAGAAACGAAACCGAGATTAAAAACAATAGACAAGATCAATGAAACTAAAAGCTGGTTCTTTGAAAAGATAAACAAAATTGACAAATGTCAGCCAGGCACATAAAGAAAAAGAGGGAGGGCCCTAACCAATGAAATCAGAAATGAAAAGAGAAGTTATAACCAACAGCACAGAAATATAAAGGATCATAAGAGATGACTACAAGCAATTATATGTCCATAAAATAGACAATCTAGGAGAAATGGACAAATTCTTAGAAAGGTACAATCATCCAAGCCTGAACCAGGAAGAAACAGATAATATGAACAGACCAATAACTAGTAACTGAATCAGTAATTAAAAAAAAATAACTCCAACAAACAAAAGTCCAGAACCAGATGGCTTCACAAGTGAATCCTACCAAACACTTAAAGAAGAATTAACACCTACCCTCGTCACACTAGTCTAAAAAAATTGAAGAGGAAAGAATGCTTTTGAACTCCTATGAGGCCAGTATCAACCTAATACCCAAACTGGACAAAGACGTCACCAAAAAGTAAATCACCGGTCAATATCACTGATGAATGTAGATGCAGAATCCCTCAAACTGGTGCAGCTACTATAAAAAACAATATGGAGATTCCTCAAAAAATTAAAAATAGAACTACCATACTATCCAGCAATTCAAATTCTGGGTATGTTTCCAAAGAAAATAAAAACACTAACTAGAATATATATATTTGCATCCCTACGTTCACTTTAGCGTTATTTACAATAGCCAAGATATGGAAGCAATCTAAGTGCCCATCATCAGTGGATAAAGGAAATGCAGTGTTATAAGTACAATGGAATAGTTTTGTTGTTCAGTTGCTCAGTTGTGTCTGACTCTTTGCAACCTCATGGACTGCAGCATGCCAGGCTTCCCCGTCTTTCACCATCTCCCAGAGTTTGCTCAAACTCATGTCCATTGAGTTGGTGATGCCATCCAACCATTTCGGCCTCTGTCAATGGAATATTACTCAGCACAAAAGAGAGTGAAATCTTGCATTTGAAAAAACAGGGATGGATCTAGAGGGTATTAGATCAGAGAGAAAAAGAGAAATTACCATATGATTTCACTTATATATGGAAAGTAAAAAAACAAATGGACAAACAAAACAAAACGGGAACAGAGTTACAGACACAGAGAACAAACAGATGGTTGCCAGAGGGGAAGTTGGTGGTGGGGGGGGAGAAATAAGTGAGACAGAGAGGCACAAATTTCTAGTTATAAAATAATGAATCTTAAGCCTGAAAGATATAGTATGGGGAGTACAGTCAATAACCATGTAACATCTTTGTATGGTTACACATGTAACTGGACTTATTGTGGTTGATCATTTTGAACAATACAGAAATATCAAATCATTAACATTGTTAACAGGAATTAACATAGTATTGTAGGTCAAATATACTTCAATAACAAACTCATAGAAAAAGAGATCAAATTTGTGGTTACCAGGAATAATGAGTTGGGGGGAGGGAAACTGAATGTAGGCAGTCAAAAGGTACAAACTTCCAGCTGTAAGATAAATAAGTACTAGGAATGTAACTAACACCATGATTAAGATAACAAATATTGCTGTATGTTATACATGAAAGTTATTAAGAGAGTAAATCCTAAGAATTCTCATTTACAGGAAAAAGTTTTTTTCTATTTTAAAAATTTTGTATCTGTATGAGTTAATGGATGTTCACTAAAATTATTATGATACTCATTTCATGAGGAAGGTAAGTCAAATCATTATGCTGTAACCTTAATCTTACAAAAAAATATCTCAATAGAATGGGAAGAAACAGGCAGCAAAGTACTGTAACATAAACACAAGCCATAATGGTATAAGTAAAAATATATCAGTTATCATTACTATGAATGGCCTGACAACGAAAATCCTTTAAAAGACAGAGATTGCTTTGAGTAGTACGGCCATTTTAACATTATTAATTCTTCTAATCCAAGAGCATGGGATATCTTATTTTTTTTTATATCATCTTCAGTTTACTTAATCAGTGTTCTTTAGTTATCAGAGTATAGTTCTTTTTACCTCTTAGTCAAATTTATTCCCAAATATCTTATTCTTTTGGGTGAAATTCTAAATGGAATTTCTTTAATTTCTATTTCTGATAGTCATTATTTGTGTAAAGAAAAGAAACATATTTACATATATTAATCTTGTATCTTGCAAATTTACTGAATTCATTTATCAGTTTTAATGGTTTTTTGGTGGAGACCTTAGGGTTCTATGTAAAGTATCATGCCATCTGCAAATAGTGACAGTTTTACTTCTTCTCTTCCCATCTGGAGGCCTTCTTTTTCTTCTTATTGTCTGATTATTCTGGCTAGGACTTCTCATACCATATTAAACAGAAGAAGCGAGAGTCTTGTTCCTAAATTTAGAGGAAAGGCTTTCAGCTTTTCACCACTGAATATGATCCTCAGTTCAGTTCAGTTGCTCAGTCGTGTCCGACTCTTTGCGACCCCATGAACTGCAGCACGCCAGACCTCTCTGTCCATCACCAACTCCCGGGTCTACCCAAACCCATGTCCATCGAGTCGGTGATGCCATCCAACCATCTCATCCTCTGTCGTCCCCTTCTCCTCCCGCCCTCAATCCTACCCAGCATTAGGGTCTTTTCCAATGAGTCAACTCTTTGCATGAGGTGCCCAAAGATTGGAGTTTCAGCTTCAACATCAGACCTTCCAATGAACACCCAGGATTGATCTCTTTTAGGATGGATTGATTGGATCTCCTTGCAGTCCAAGGGACTCTCAAGAGTCTTCTCCAACACCACAGTTCAAAAGCATCAATTCTTCGGCGCTCAGCTTTCTTCACCGTCCAACTCTCACATCCATACATGACCACTGGAAAAACCATAGCCTTGACTAGACAGACTTTTGTTGGCAAAGTAATGTCTCTGCTTTTTAATATGCTATCTAGGTTGGCCATAACCTTCCTTCCAAGGAGTAAGCGTCTTTTAATTTCATGGCTGCAATCACCATCAGCAGTGATTTTGGAGCACAAAATAATAAAGTCTGACACTGTTTCCACTGTTTCCCCATCTATTTCCCATGAAGTGATGGGACCAGATGCCATGATCTTAGTTTTCTGAACATTGAGCTTTAAGCCAACTTTTTCACTCTCCTCTTTCACTTTCATCAAGAGGCTCTTGAGTTCTTCTTCACTTTCTGCCATAAGGGTGGTGTCATCCGCATATCTGAGGTTATTGATATTTCTCCCGGCAATCTTGATTCCAGCTTGTGTTTCTTCCAGCCCAGCGTTTCTCATGATGTACTCTGCATAGAAGTTAAATAAGCAGGGTGACAATATACAGCCTTGACGGACTGCTTTTCCTATTTGGAACCAGTCTGTTGTTCCATGTCCAGTTCTAACTGTTGCTTCCTGACCTGCATACAGGTTTCTCAAGAGACAGGTCAGATGGTCTGGTATTCCCATCTCTTTCAGAATTTTCCACAGTTTATTGTGATCCACACAGTCAAAGGCTTTGGCATAGTCAATAAAGCAGAAACAGATGCTTTTCTGGAACTCTCTTGCTTTTTCGATGATACAGTAGATATTGGCAATTTGATCTCTGGTTCCTCTGCCTTTTCTAAAACCAGCTTGAACATCTGGAAGTTCACAGTTCACGTATTGCTGAAGCCTGGCTTGGAGAATTTTGAGCATTACTTTACTAGCATGTGAGATGAGTGCAATTGTGCGGTAGTTTGAGCATTCTTTGGCATTGCCTTTCTTTGGGATTGGAATGAAGACTGACCTCTTCCAGTCCTGTGGCCACTGCTGAGTTTTCCAAATTTGCTGGCATATCGACTGCAGCACTTTCACAGCATCACCTTTGAGGATTTGAAATAGCTCAACTGGAATTCCATCACCTCCACTAGCTTTGTTCATAGTGATGCTTTCTAAGGCCCACTTGACTTCATATTCCAGGATGTCTGGCTCTAGGTGAGTGATCATACCATCGTGATTATCTGGGTCGTGAAGATCTTTTTTGTACAGTTCTTCTTTGTATTCTTGCCACCTCTTCTTAATATCTTCTGCTTCTGTTAGGTCCATACCATTTCTGTCCTTTATCGGGCTCATCTTTGCATGAAATATTCCTTTGGTATCTCTAATTTTCTTGAAGAGATCTCTAGTCTTTCCCAATCTGTTGTTTTCCTCTATTTCTTTGCACTGATCATTGAGGAAGGCTTTCTTATCTCTCCTTGCTATTCTTTGGAACTCTGCATTCAGATGGGAATATCTTTCCTTTTCTCCTTTGCTTTTTGCTTCTCTTCTCTTCCCAGCTATTTGTAAGACCTCCTCAGACAGCCATTTTGCTTTTTTGCATTTCTTTTCCATGGGGATTTTCTTGATCCCTGTCTCCTGTACAATGTCACGAACCTCTGTCCATAGTTCATCAGGCACTCTGTCTATCAGGTCTAGACCCTTAAATCTATTTGTCACTTCCACAGTATACTCATAAGGGATTTGATCTAGGTCATACCTGAATGGTCTAGTGGGTTTCCCTACTTTCTTCAATTTAAGTCTGAATTTGGCAATAAGCAGTTCATGATCCAAGCCACAGTCTACTCCCGGTCTTGTTTTTGCTGACTGTATAGAGCTTCTCCATCTTTGGCTGCAAAGAATATAATCAATCTGATCTCAGTGTTGACCATCTGGTGATGTCCACGTGTAGAGTCTTCTCTTGTGTTGTTGGAATAGGGTGTTTGCTATTACCAGTGCGTTCTCATGGCAAAACTCTATTAGCCTTTGCCCTGCTTCATTCTGTACTCCAAGGCCAAACTTGCCTGTTACGCCAGGTGTTTCTTGACTTCCTACTTTTGCATTCCAGTCCTCTATAATGAAAAGGACATCTTTTTTGGGTGTTAGTTCTAGAAGGTCTTGTAGGTCTTCATAGAATCGTTCAACTTCAGCTTCTTCGGCATTACTGGTTGGGGCATAGACTTGGATTACCATGATATTGAATGGTTTGCCTTGGAAACGAACAGAGATCATTCTATCGTTTTTGAGATTGCATCCAAGTACTGCATTTCGGACTCTTTTGTTGATCATGATGGCTACTCCATTTCTTCTAAGGGATTCCTGCCCACAGTAGTAGATATAATGGTCATCTGAGTTAAATTCACCCATTCCAGTCCATCTTAGTTCGCTGATTCCTAGAATGTCGACTTTCACTCTTGCCATCTCCTGTTTGACCACTTCCAATTTGATCCTAGCTGTAGATATTTTGTAATTGCCCTTTATTATGTTGAGATATGTTTCCTCTGTACCCACGTTGATGAGATTTTATTTTGTCACAAATGGATGTTGAATTTTGTCAAAAGTTTTTCTGTGTCTACTGAGATGATCATATAATTTTTATCCTTCTTTTTGCTAATGTGGTGTATCACATTGATTGATTTCTGAGTATAAAACTATCTTTGAATCTCTGGAATAAATCCCACTTGATCATGGTACATAATACTTTTACATATTGTTGAATTCAACCTAATTTTTTTTGATTATCTTTGCATCTATATTCACTGAAATTTTTGGCCTTAATTTTCGTTTTTGTAGTGTCTTTGTCTGGCAGGGTAATGGTGGCTTTATAGAATGAATTTGGGTGTTTCATCCTCTTTAATTTTTTGAAAAAGTTTGAGGAAAGGTATTAACTCTTCTTTATGCGTTTTATAGAATTTTCCTGTGAATCTGTCTGGTCTTGGACTTCGGTTAGCTGGGAGGTTTTTTATAGCTACAGAAAAGCAAAAATAAATAAATGGGACCTATTTAAACTTAAAAGCTTCTGCACAGCAAAGGAAACCATCAACCTAAAGATAATCTGCTGAATGGGAGAAAATATTTGCAAATAATATGACTGACAAGGGATTAATATCAAATACATAAATATTAATAGCAATGTACAACTCAACATAAAATTAATAAATGACCCAATCAAAAAATGGACGGAAGGTCTGAATAGGTATTTTTTTCAAAGAAGACACAAAGATGGATAATAGGAATATGAAAAAATGCTCAATATTGCTAATTTTTAGAGAAATGCAAATCAAAACTAAAATGAGGTATCACCTCAGAGTGGTGTGTGTGTGTATTGTGTAGTCACATAATGAAGTATTACTCAGCCATACAAAAGAATGAAATTCTGCCATTTGTGGCAATTTTTAGTGGATCTATAGAATATTATGCTTAGTTAAATAAGTCAAAGGAAGACAAATACTGTATGATATCACTTAAATGTGGAATCTAAAAATTAAAACAAACAAATGTATATAGCAAAACAGAAACAAACTCACAGACATAGAAAACAAACTAATGGTTACCAGGGTAGACAGGAAAGAGGGTAGGGGCAAGCTACTACTACTACTACTAAGTCACTTCAGTCGTGTCCGACTCTGTGCAACCCCAGAGACGGCAGCCCACCAGGCTCCCCTGTCCCTGGGATTCTCCAAGCAAGAACACTGGAGTGGGTTGCCATTTCCTTCTCCAATGCATGAAAAGGAAAAGTGAAAGTGAAGTCGCTCAATCGTGTCTGACTCCTAGCGACCCCATGGACTGCAGGAATTAAGAGATACAAGCTACTACTAATACAATAGATAAGCAACAAGGATACATTGTATAGCACAGAGGATTTTAGCTATTATTTTGTAATAACTTTTAGTAGAGTATGATATATAAAAATACTGAAACTCTATGTTATACACATGAAATATTATAATACTGTAAATCAACTATACTTCAATAAAAAATAAGGGATTAAATAAAATGAAATGTTTAAGGTATTATACATAGCATATAGGTTGAAAATAATAGTGAGATTGACTACCCTTAAGGCCAAAAATTTGAAAATGTAGACAGTATGCATGCGTTTATAGGAAAACATAATTTATTGACCTTGACTCAAGGAATAGGTAATCTGAAGAAACCTAGAAATCATTTTTTTTTCCTGGAGCTCACTGGTGAATATGTTAAAGTTGCAGAATACAAAACTAATATTCAGAAATCTGTTGCATTTCTATATACTAACAACAAATAATCAGATCAGAAGGAGAAATTAAGAAAACAATAAAATTTACAATTGCATCAAAAAGAATAAAATATCTAGGAATACACCTAACAAAGGAGGTAAAACACCTATACTTGGAAAACTATCAGACACTGATGAAAGAAGGTGAAGATGACACAAATGGATGGAAAAATATACTTTGTTCATGAACTGGAAGAAATAATACATTACAATGACTGTACTACCAAAGGTAATCTTAATCCATAAGCTTAAAAGAAAACTGAATCATTACTAAGAACCTCTAACAAACATCACATCTAATGTGTGAATGTTAGACACATTCTCTTTAAAATTAGTAATATGACCAAAGTATTGTTATCAGTGCTTCTATTCAAAATTTTATTGGAGGTTCAAGACAGTGCAGTGAGATGAAAAAAAGAAAAGAGGTAGAAAGGTTGATATTGAAGAAATAATTATATAATTTGAAGACATTATAAGAGTTGACATCCAAAATTCAAGAGAACCTATAAACAACTACCACTGAGAAGTTACTTTCACTCCTATAAATTAATGGGTATCAATTAAAAAAGTGTTTGAACTCATTCAGAATAGCAATAAAATCTACAAGACTTATGAAATTATGGAAGCCAATTAGATGTGAACCAGTAGACAATAATTAAATACTTGAAAGTGAAAGAGGAGAGTGAAAAAGTTGGCTTAAAGCTCAACATTCAGAAAACTAAGATCATGGCATCTGGTCCCATCACTTCATGGCAAATAGATGTGGAAACAGTGGCTGACTTTATTTTTTTGGGCTCCAAAATCACTGCAGATGGTGACTGTAGCCATGAAATTAAAAGACACTTGCTCCTTGGAAGGAAAGTTATGACCAACCTAGACAGCATATTAAAAAGCAGAGACGTTACTTTGTCAACAAAGGCCTGTCTAGTCAAGGCTATGGTTTTTCCAGTGGTCATGTATGGATGTGAGAGTTGGACTATGAAGAAAGCTGATGCTGAAGAATTGATGCTTTTGAACTGTGGTGTTGGAGAAGACTCTTGAGAGTCCCTTGGACTGCAAGGAGATCCAACCAGTCCATCCTAAAGGAGATCAGTCCTGGGTGTTCATTGGAAGGACTGATATTGAAGCTGAAACTCCAATACTTTGGCCACCTCATGAGAAGAGTTGACTCATTGGAAAAGACACTGATGTTGGGAAAGATTGAGGGCAGGAGGAGATGGGGACAACAGAAGATGAGATGGTTGGATGGCATCACCGACTCAGTGGACATGGGTTTGGGTGGACTCTGGGAGTTGGTGATGGACAGGGAGGCCAGCGTGCTGCAGTTCATGCGGTCGCAAAGAGTTGGACACGACCGAGTGACTGAACTGAACTGAATAATCATACTTTTGAATATAATTCAACAGTTAATGAGAAAGAATTGAAATATATCAAGGCTGAAAAAAGTTATCTGAAAAATTTTTTGAGTGAAAATATCAGCTTTCAGAATATCTGTAGTTTGATTCTATTTTTGCAAATTAAAGAAATGCACAAAATAATGACATCTAGTGCAAGCGGACATAGGCTGTGAAAGTTTTAAACACGGGTGGCAAAGATGCCATACCAGCTTCAGGATGGAGGTTACCTCTTGGTAGGGAGAGGGAGGAACAGAATGAGAATTGGACTCAACAGTAGCACTTCTTTAAAAAAAACACCTGAAGCAAATTAAGCAAAATGATACATTTTTCTAAATCTGGAGAATAGGCAGCAGAGTGTTTGCTTTATTAGTGTTATGTGTTTAATTCATTGCATATTTGCTTTTTAAAAATGTAAAAAGTGTATTGTTGTTGCTGTTTGGTCATGTCCCACTCTTTGGGACCCTATGGACTGCAGCACGCCAGCGTTTCCTGTTCCCTGTCCTTAACCATTTGGTGGAGTTTGTTCAAATTTATGTCCATTGAGTCAGTGATGCCATCTGACCATCTCGTCCTCTGTCATCCCCTTCTCCTCCTGCTTTCAATCTTTCCCAGCATCAGGGTCTTTTACAATGAGCCAGTTCTTTGCATCAGGTGGTCACAGTATTGGAGCTTTGGCTTTAGCATCAGTCCTTCCAATGAATATTCAGGACTGATTTCCTTTAGGATTGACTGGTTTGATGTCCTTGCAGTCCAAGGGACTCTCAAGAGTCTTCTCCAACACCACAGTTGAAAAAAAAGTGAGTAGAAGGTGAAGAAAGGTACATAAAGTACACTGTGAGCACTTGGAGGAAGTCCGGCCATGAATAAGAGCAAAGAAATTCTGTGCTTTCTAAACGGAGAGGTGCTAGAATAGGAAGCTGAGGTACAGGTCCCTTCCCAGGGTTGTCCCAGACTTCTTGTGACTGCTTTGTTCTAGCAGCAGTGATGACCTCGCTGCAAAATTACTCAGCTGCTTTTAATCATCAGGGTGATAAATTCTGCCCATTTATCCAAAACACACACAATGAGGAAATGCAAATAGCTACATATTCGAGACATTATAAAATAAAATAAAAATATTTTCTGAATCATTTAAGAAGCATTAAATCATGATTGGTAGAACAAGTGTTGATTATTGTATTATAATTCTTCAAAAGTTAACAATTCTTAGTCATTCCCAGAACAGAGCTTTGCTCTTAACACTTGAGTTTACTGTAATTTCATCTGGTTTCAAGGAACTTGATAATGGTTTCTGCATTGCCTTTTGTTTCAATTATTATCTTGGTGACCTCCAAATCACACAAATCAGGAGGAATCTGGGAGAAAGTCCTCATTCTAAATCTAAAAAGGAAATTTTTCTTATAACATGCTTATGCTACTGATTGGAGAGTCAATTAATATAATCTTTTTGGCAAAATAATTTGGCAAGGCCAATTAAAAATTAAAATGTATATGACATTTAACTATTTCTATTTCCAGAAATCTAACCTTCAGAGATACCTTCATATGTGCATAAAGCTAACCACTGAAACGAAATTCTTTTAAAAAGACGTCTGTTACAATACCTTAGCAAACATCCTTGATCATACAGTTGTTTGTAAGTTCAATAAGTTGGAAATAGTGCCAAATGTATACCAGCAAGGGAATGGATGTTATGACACATTTATGCTATGTAATGATATGTCAGTTAAAAATAAATGAGATAGATCTCCTTACACAGAGATACAAGTTCAACTTCTAAGATACACTGCTAAGTGAGAAAAAGAAGTTATGGAGTAATACATGTAATATTATCTAATTAATGCAAAAATCCCAAACCTATATATGTGCAAATACAAAATATACACGTATGTAAATTTATGGAAAAGTTTTTAGCTCAAACTCTTAACAGTGGTTACTTTTGAGAAAAGAGTTTCAGGTGGTGAGATAATGTGTTAAATAAATATTTAATATATAAAATATATTAAAATTAACATATTAATATTTAAATATATAGTCTAAATATTTATTAACTCATATGTTTTTGCATCTTTGAGACTGCTTAATTCTCAAAGTATATTGAATACAGATTCTACTATCTTGGAAACTCACTGCTGACATACTGTTTTCACAAATAAATTGTAAAAATGCTTTCTTTTTTTCTGTAATCAAAGTATTCTAATAAAAGTTATGCATGTTTACTGTGGAAAATTCAAAAATACAAAAAAGAGCAGACAAGAGAATGAAAATCAATTGTGATCTTATAATGTGTTGAAGCTTTTCCTTCTTCAAAGGATATGGTTGAGATCATAGCATCTATGCAATTTTTCTTCTGAGACTTTTTTAGTTAGCACATAAATATTTACCCGTGTCATTAAAAGCTGTTCCAAAACAAAGTCACATAAATTCCTCATTTACTCAAACATTCCCCACTGTCTAAGGTTTGATTAACTACGAAATCTGTTTCTCAATGAGACTCCAGAACACATCTGTAGAATTAGAGACCCTTTGGTAGTGTGGTAAGCATGTGTCTACCACGGTCGAAGGGAAAGAAAGAATCTAAACCTCAAGGACATGGACAGTGACCAGAGCGTTAGTTGGGAAAGAATGGCCTAGAAATTAACGTTTCTTCTTTCCTCTCTTATGGGATGGCATTGGCAAAAGTTATCCATGATTGACACAAACTGAGTCCACTTTTATTGTCACATATTGGGAGGTAACAGTCGAACAAAAAGGCCCCATCCTTCATCCTATCAGATAAGCAGAATAGAAAATCCGAGGATAAAGGACCCCAACAGACAAGACCCTCAGACCTTAAGATTTGTGGGAGGGAGGCTCTGGTGGAGTTGACTTGGTATTAGAAGAATTATGGGGAGTCCTGAGACATGAGACAAACACTGAAGGGCCCACTGCAGGTGTGAGAAGTAAAACTTTTTCCAAGGGTTCATTAAATCACACAGTTTGCCTTAGAGAGGATCTCCATGGCAAACCTTGCTTTCATTTTTCCAGGCCAATAGCAGAGGAAGGAGCTGCAGAGGCCCTGGCTGGGGCCACCCAGGCTGAAATGAAGCACACGACTTCCAGCTGAGGCCCCATCCCTCCTGCCCATGGGCCCAGGCCCAGGCGTTCCTTCCCCAGTCTCAGCTGGCGAGAGCTTGAGGTTTCTCTTTTTGTTGGACTCACCACAGATTGAAACAACAAAAGCAATGGAAGCCTACAGTCCTTTACGGATGGTCTGAATGGAAACCAGAGGCCGGGAAATTCAAGGGCTTGGGCAAAAACGCGGCTCTGCTTTTCATGTCCCTAAATTGATCCGGCCAATGCCTTGGGTGACAAACAGTGAAGAGCACTGGGCACCGTGTGTGCTGTAATCAGGTTGGTGTGTTGGATTGGAGCTTCTGTGGGACCAAAACCACCCCATTGGCTATTCTTGCAGTTATTTTCTGGCTTCATCTCACTATCTGGGGGCTCCTTGGTTAGGCTGATTTTACTGAAAGGAAAACAAGCTCATCGCTACTTCTCACTAGCACATTTGGATATTTTCTTTTTCTGATCCACATTTGCCAAGCCATACATTCTGTGATAAACAGACCCTACTAACTCTTGGCTGATGAGAGTTTTCCTGGATTATTCCTCCATCTCTTACTAAAATGCCTCTGGGGCAGCTCATTTGATCATTCATTCATTCTTGCTTGTTCATTCAACATACATTTATTAAGCCTCCATGTGAGTATACTCTTCCTGAGGAACTGGGCTTAGAGTACAAGAGAGAATAAAATAGATCTAGCCCTGCTCTGATAAAGCTTTATTAAAAACTAGGATAAATGCTCTAATGGAAACAAGCCATTACAAGAGAACATGGGACATGATGGCTGGAATTCCCTTAGTCCCTTGGTGGGTCACAGGCAAGCAGGCATCACTGAGCTCAACTGCAGCTTGGCAGGGAGGCCTGGAGTCTGAGGTGTGCAGTGGGGATTCCTTCCCTGTGGTCTTCAGGGGTGGGTGGAGACAGATTTGCCAGAGCTTACAGTCCTGGTTAATCAGATCAGGTATGTTCAGTGTACAGGTTTTGTATTTAAGCTATGTTATTATGAAGGAAAGAATAAGATGGACACTGTCATGCCAATAGAGCACTAAAATGGAACCAGGAGGCCAAGGGCAAACTGGGGCCTATGCATCTCTGCATCCAATGGAACATGAATTTGTCCTGGGCCACCACATCCTGAAAGAACATTTACACAGTGAATTCTTGCATAGTAACAGCCCTAACAACCAATCACATATAGACAAGAATGGTTTCAGTCTGCCAGCACCAAACATAATTCTTACAAAACAGCTTATGTAAGCTTCCTCCTTTTCCCTTTAAAAACTCTTTGGTTTTCAACCCTCCTCAGAGCACAGTTGGGTTTCTATTTGTATCTGTGTCTCCCAAACTGCAGTTCCTAAGACTCCAAATAAATACTTTTGCTGCCATACAGCTCTCATCTTATTTCTCAGTTGACATTATGAAGGTGACAACTGCCATCACTATTATGTTACCAAGTACAAAGAGCTTACCTGTATTAGAAGGTGGCACCGGAACTCAAATTTTATTTATTAAACTGAGTTGCAACATTTATGGAAGAATCTTTCTCAGGAGAGCAAATGACACAGTCACGGATGGAAATCTGGCCCTACTTAGAACACTTCTAACACCAAATGTATGAGTTTTCACATCAAGTAACTCTTCAGACACCAGCTGGGTGTGCTACAATTTACTTTAATTCTGTCACTAATGACATGGAATCAGTGCAGATCCCACAGGATAAGAGCTCAGCCCCTCAAGACTGCCTCCCCCAACCCAGTTCAGATGCCAATTGTAAGCAACAGGTTCCCAGGTTACCACACTTCTGACTACAGACTGGGGGTTCCCATGGCTTCCTCCTCCTCAGGTTTGATCTTTTGCTATTATGGCTCACAGGACTCAGGGAAACACTTGACATAGTTGGACAAAGAATGTCTCGTGCCATTTCAGTAAACAAAGGATGTTGCGCTCATCAAGCCATTAGCCACTGTGGTCTGCACCCAGAGAGGATTCAAGATGGAGGAAAAAACAAGATACTGGCCCTAGACAGTTAAGGTGTAGATCAATGGAATAATTTCAATAAGCCTAGACTCTTGCATCTTCCCATATACAGAAAAGTGCTAAATTAACTTGAAATATCTGTTTTTTTTAAAAAACTAGAAGTAATCTTTTGATATTCTATTACCTGTTTCTTTTTTTTTCCCCAAAAACTCCTATATATCCAGGACCCTCCCTTAACTTCTTCAGAAGTCTCTCAGAGCTATCACAGAGGCTGTATCCTGGGCTTAAGTTCTCAGTAAATCCACCAAATAAAACATAATTCTCAACTTTTAGGCTGTGCTTTATTTTTCACTCAACACTATTACCAGTTTATTATAAAGAATATTATAAAGATATAAATGAATAGAGGTACACAGGGCAGGTCTGGAAGGGTACCGAGTACAGAAGCTTTTTGTCGCCATGGAATTTGGGGTGTGCTACCCTCCTATCAGGGCTTCCCTGGTAGCTCATTTAGTAAAGAATCCGCCTGGAATGCAGGAGACTCTGGTTCAATTTCTGGGTCAGGAAGATCCCCTGGAGAAGGGATAGGCTACCCATTCCAGTATTCTTGGGCTTCCCCTGTGGCTCAGCTGGCAAAGAATCTGTCTGCAGTGCAGGAGATCTTGGTTTGATCCTTGGGTTGAGAAGATCCCCTGGAGAAGGGAAAGACTACCTAGTCCAGTATTCTGGCCTAGAGAATTCCATGGACTGTATAGTCAACGGGGTCGCAAAGAATCAGACACAACTGAGCGACTTTCACTTTTCACTTTTACCCTCCTGACGTGAGATGCATTCACCAACCTGGAAACTCTCTGAGCCCTTTCATTTAAGACTTTTATGGAGGTTCCATTTTATATATATCGATCAAATCATTGGTCTTTTGTGATTAATTCTATATCCAGTTCTTCTCTTCTCCATGGAGGTTAAGGGCTGGGAGAGTGAGGCTGAAATTCCAACCTTCTAATCACACTATTGTTTTCTTTGGCAAACATCCCTCCATCCAGATACTATCTATGAATTCTTCAAAAGTCACCTCATTAGCATAAACTCAAATATGTGTGAAAGAGGCTCATTATGATACATAAAAGATGCTTCTCTTAGTCTCTTCACTCAGGAAATCACAAGGGTTTTAGAAGCTCCATATGAGACCCAGGGACAAAGACCAAATAAATATGTCTTATTATACGTCACAATATCACATGCCCCTTATATTGCAACTGAGCCTAAGGGATGACCACATCTTCATGTTAGTAACAAGGCTGAACTCTTCAATAGCTTGAAAACTCTTAGCTTGATGGAAGGCAAGATCAGGTCTAGAGCTCCCGGGAGTCTGTCCCCATGGACATCCTTTCCTGTCCTTCACCCTTCTCTCTCTTTACCCTCCACCTTAGTAAGTTTTAAGGTCTTACCACCTGAAAAAGAATACACTACCTAAAATTGAGAATTGTGTTCTTCGGTGGGCTTTCTGAAGACTTCAAGCCTGAAAGACAGCCTTTCAGCTAGTTCTGAGGGACTGTTCCCAAGAGGTAAGGGAGGAGTCAGGATCTTTATGGGTTTTTGCGATGAAGACCAGACAGTCAGAATAGCAAAAGATTACCGCTAAAACAAAAACAAAACTATGGCTCAGATGGTAAAGAATCTGCCTGCAATGTGGAAGATCCAGGTTCAATTCCTGGGTCTGGAATATCCCCTGGAGAAGGGAATGATTACCCATTGCAGTATTCTTGTCTGGAGAATTCCATGCACAGAGGAGCCTGGCAAGCTACAGTCTATGTGGTTGCAAAGAGTAAGATATGACTGAGGAACTAACACACACACAAAGAAAACTAGATATCTCAAGTTAATGAATTTAGCACTTTTTCTGTGTTTGAGAAGATGTAAGAGTTGGGACTCACTGAAATCATTCCTTTCCTCACTGAAATCATATCCCCACCTCAGCAACCTGGGGCCAGTACCCTGTTCTCTCCCATCCTGAATCCCCTCAGGGCTCACTGTTGAGGGTGGCTGTAGAGGCTTGATGGCTGCAACATTGTTTGTTTACTGATGCTGCAGGCAACATTTGTCATTCACATCCTTAAGATCCTGAACCAGGGAAACCCTGGGCCCTGGGCAGAGGAGCTGATGGTAAACTTCATGAAAAGCAGGAATTTGGTCCTTTCATCTCTACCTCTCGTGGATAGCAAAGAACCTGTCACAGGAAATGAACACACAATGATTGCTGAGCAAATGAGGTAAGTGCATGTTAAAGAGCTATGTGTGAAGTAAAATGATGATATTTCAGTATGCCTGTGTGGGGAAGCAGTGACAAACAGGTTCTCCTCTCAGAGAAGTTCTCTTCCGTGGCAGGGGCGGGATGCCTGAGAATCCCAGTCTCCTCTTAGCTTCAAATATCTCTTGGGAAAAGTAGCTTGAAACAGAAAGGGTAGTGCAGAGCCTTGAATATTCAAAGGAACTCTCGGCACTTTTCAGTTTGGATTGAGTTCCCTGGGAACCCAAGACACCAAGGAGCCTACATTCGAGGTAAATTCAATTGTTAGTTTTGTCCTATGTTGTTTGACATCACAGTCCTCAAGGTCAATCGGCATTACTTTCATTATTCTCAAATCCTTTCTATGTTTATTCCCTCCCTGTTTTTTCTAATATCTGACTCAAAACTCCTCAAGAGAATGCACTGCCTAATTCTTTCAGTTCAGCTCAGTACAAGTTTTTTGTGGCTCTACACACAGGGAGCTCTTTAAAAATGTTTAATTTCCTCTTTGAGCATAGTCTGCTTTCATATGGAACCTCTCTCCCATTCCTAGAGTCACATACACTCTGTTTGGTCTGTCCCCTTCGAGCCTTTCAAGGACCATTAGGGCTGCCACCTTAGATGCTGTGTTCAGGGGTTTTTGCCGGACCCTGAGTGTAGGAAGCCACCAGCTTCTTCTGCAAGTGAATTCCAAAAGTGAAAAACCTCTGCTTAACCTCTACGGGAGAACATCGTGTCCCTCTCAGTGTCAGTTTTGTGAAAACATAGATAAAGGGAGGAGAATGTGCCAATGGAAAACTGAGGCAAAACAGTCCATGGGCCAGCGGGGTGGTTATGCCAGAGACTGTGTGAGTGGCTCACTCGTGCCCCACACAGCTCAGCTGGCTGGATGCCAGCATGGTGCCCAGCAGGGAAGCCATCTCAGGTTTGGAGAGATGTGTGAAAACAAACAGAAACCTCAATGAAATAGAGTCAGGAGGCCAGGAAGGGAAGAAAAAGACTCCTCTTCTTTCCTGGCAAGGACTTGGCCAATGAAAAGCTTTGCTTTCTTTGTTTACTGTAGCCTCCCAGCTTCCTTCTTCTCTCTATAAAAATGTTCTCCTTCCGTCGCGGTCTGGGGAGTTACATGTGGCCCACCATGGTTGCAGACCCTGAATTGCAGTTCTCTGCTGATACTGAATAAACTCATCTTTACTGGAAAAATATCTGGCAGTCTGTTTACCTGCACTGACCCCTGACTCTGTGGTTCTGGTGCATCTTGGGCTCAGTGGGTATACGGAAGAGGCTGACTTGTCAAGGGCATTGACTCCCCAGGTTGTCAGTTCCCAGAGGACTCTGCTCTTGCAAAACCACCTGCAGCTTTAAGGCTTCAGCCTCAAGGCATAACAATGACTGGCTCATACAGTGTGCTGCTGCTGCTGCTAAGTCGCTTCAGTTGTGTCCAACTCTGTGCGACCCCATAGACGGCAGCCCACCAGGCTTCCCCATCCCTGGGATTCTCCAGGCAAGAATACCGGAGTGGGTTGCCATTTCCTTCTCCAGTGCATGAAAGGGAAAAGTGAAAGTGAAGTCGCTCAGTCGTGTCCGACTCTTAGCGACCCCATGGACTGCAGCCTACCAGGCTCCTCCATCCATGGGATTTTCCAGGCAAGAGTACTGGAGTGGGTTGCCAGTGCCTTCTCCATACAGTGTGCAAATATGACTTAAAACTTGAGTCACAGCCTGTTTCAGGAAAATTGGGGTTGGAGCTTTGTAGGCTACGTATCCCTCTAGGCAAATGCTTCGTATCCTAACTTGTGATTGAGAAGATAGAGGTAGAATATTCAGCCTCATTCCACTTTTTAAATCAGGCCAGGTAGGATTTTTGTAGGTGCTAAAAGTCTATGCCATGTCACTATTTAGGAATCAGAACTGTGTTTCACATGTGGGCCCTGCTATCACCTGTGAGATCTCAAGCAGGCTGCGCTGCCTCCCTCTTGCCATTTCACCATCCATAAAACTGACGAAAGGGACAGTTATCCCTGCCACCTTCTCCCTCATGAGTCTAAATGAGAAGATATACCAAATACCTGGAGTTCTAGAAAAGACAGGTGCTGTGCCCCGCCCCCCAGCCCCATAAGCACGTCTTCAGGCTCATGACCTTCTGCGACCTGCTGGACCAAGGTGCTGACCTACCTACAGACACTAGGGTGGGCTGGGACCAGCTGTAAGGCTGCTATATTTTCTTGCCAGTGAGGACTGTGTTGTTAAAAGTTATGCACACACTGTCTCTTAGGGTGGCCTACTTACCTGGTTTGTGTGGGTTTCTGGGAAGCAGGACTTTCAGTGATAAAAAAGGACAGTTCTGGGCAAACCAGGAAGGTTGGTCACCCTACTAGTGGAAATTACAGGGTAGAGTGCTCTTGCTTCTGTTACCAAACATCAATTTATTTGAAGGGTTTGGGAGATAATGGAAGATTTGAATTATGAACTATATTTTGATTCTCTACTTCCCAAGTTTTAATTTGAATAGAAATCTCCCTGCCTAATTTACTTTGCCATAAATTAGTGGCTTCACGGGAGGCATGGTTAGGATTCTTTATGAAAGACCCTCATCACTCACTGGGCACTTAGGCACCCTGACTAGGGAAATTCCTTTAATTCTATTATCCCCACAATAATGACTTATTCCCCCTTCTAGCCTCTTGCTCTCTCACTACACTATTATCTGTATTATTACTTTAATGGCCTGAGGGCTCAGCACATTCGTCAGCCCATTCAAGGTTCTATGCACCCTTGGCCACCAAACATAAGGATATAAAAGAAGCAAGGCTCACATCAACCCTAGCAGTACAGCCAAAATTGGTGAAAGCTATAGCCTCTATCAATTGTTGATCAAAGACATGAATAGGCAGAGACTTAAGAGGCTTAGACTTGATAAAAATGGATTTTCTCTACCCTCTGTTAATTAATGAGGTTTTAGAAAAGCATCAAGAGGTGCCAATGCCATGCAGAAGCAGAAATGAAGAAATGAGTTTGGAAAAGTTTGAGTTTGTTTAGTAATAAATGTTCAATAGTTCATTACTTCATCAACATCATCCCCACCCACTTTGTGCATGTCTGCTTTATGGGAGACTGGGCAAAGCATACAACGGGATAATGAACATAACTTTGTATCTGTTGTCAGAGTGTTAGAGTTAACAACTCTAAGTTGAGAGTCTGTACATATGAGGATTAAGCAGAATATACTGAAATCTAGAGTTTTTAAAAAATGGGGCCTGAAGCCCTGAAGATTGACCAATCTTTTGAGACTGCATAGCCTGCAACTGGATTTCCTGGTAGTTCAGTGGTAAAGAATCCACTTGCAATGCAGGAGCCTCGGGTTTGATCCCTGGCTCTGGAAGATCCCCCGGAGAAGGTATTCTTGCCTGGAAATTACATGGACACAGGAGTCTGGTGGAATACAGTACATGTGGTCACAAGAGTAGGACACAACTTAGCAACTAAACCAAACCAACCAAGCCTGTAACTGAAAGCTGCGATATTTATGTGTCTCCAGATGAGATGATTGACAGCCCCCTCTACTATCAGGAACAACTATCAGGGACAATCTATTGGGAAACCGATAACTGATATCATGTTGGTATTGTTCGTCCTTTTGGCAGGGAGCAGATGCCTCCCGCTTTCATCTCTCACAACTGAATACTCAAGCCATCTTCCTCCAGTCAAGAGGAAAACAAGCAAGAGCAGCTTGTTACAGAATGAGCTTCCTGTGCACATGAATATAAACCACAGAGAGGATAACTAGGGAAAATATTTCCTGAAATAAAAGGACAAAACCACAAAACACTTTGTCACCCAAACTCACAGACTTAACATGATCCACATAGGAACTTAATCAGGACATATGGTTGTATCAGGACCCATGGTTGTATATTTATAGAAACAGACAATATGACAGAAAATCAAAGTTGTGCAGATTATTATTGCATTTACAAACCAATAAAAACAGAACTAGGAAAACAACATGCTTGTTGCCTAAGATTTTAATATTGGAAGAGTTCTTGGTATTAGCAAAGATTAAAAATAAAAACTTGAAAACACCTGCTTACTTTGATTCCTGGTGATGATAGCAACTGATGGATCAACAGGAGTCAAGTTGGTCTGGGCAGGAGGTGTGCCAGGATTTAGGGAAACTGGTGACTCAGAACAGTAGATGAATTCATGTCACATGTGAACTATAATGTTGGCGGACAGGTTAGTGCTGAGACTTGAGACCTAACTATGGCTTATGAACAGGCCAAATGACCCACTCTTTTGTCTACCATTGGCACTCCCCTGTCTCAGCCCTTACTTTCTCATAACACTGGAAGAATTAGTGGTAAGAATTGCTGTGACTTAAGATCAAGGAGTGATGACTATGTGGTAGCAATGCCATTCAGTTAGAGCCACTGGGGCACTTAGAAGTTAGGACCTGGAATACCATTTTACATACAGATTGCCCAATCCACATCTCAGCTGAAATGTTTGTCCCCAACCCAGATTTGCCTGTCTCTTGTCGTTTATCTCCCTCTTGTACCACCTGTCTCGAATGTTGTAGGGGCTGCAGGAATGTATCTGTAGTAGTAATCATCACTCAGTGACTTTTACATAGTGAAGAGGCTCCCCTGGTTATTAGCTCAAGAGCTCAAGGGAATAAGCCTATCCTTGGAGCCAACCTTGTTTCTCTGAAAGTTGGGAAACAGGATTCCAGTTTCCATCTTGATTATACCTAACTGCGTGACTTTCTCGATTTCCTTCTCATGGGATGTATGAATAAAGTTGAATTGAGAATCTCAGATTCTTCCCAGACCCGACATTCTATGAAATTTAAGAATTTACAATCCCATTTGGAAATATATAAACCCCTCCATGAATCTCTTATTTCACAATGACAAGGATGATCCAGAGCAAAAAGGGATTGAGTCCTGGTTCAGCAACTCCATGCAGAATTATTTCTGAGGTTATTTCCTTGACTTTTCCATGAGATGTTCAGTTGTATTTCCCAGGGAGCCAGCCAAGGTGCCAGCTGGAGGCAGTTATGGGAAAAGAGATGATGCAGATGTTAATAATGTGGTTAAAATCATCGTGTTTTGACAGCCCCATTCTAAGGGCAAAAACAAGGAGGGATGGGAGGTGAATGGGCTGTTTTTGACCCTGTGATAAAATGTTTTTGAAACTTGTCTCTTTATTTCTTGAAAAATAGAGTGAAAGATGTACTCAATAGCTCTCTCCAATTGGAGGTAGACTTTTAGCTAGTATAGACCCTGACCTCTTGAGTACAGGGTTTAATCATGTTAAAGGAAAACACTTCTTATTCATTCTCAGTGTTATTGGCCATCAAATACCCACTGATAACAAACTGTAACACTAGACTTAGCTTTGGCTATTAATCAAATTGCTCAAGATAGCTTCTTCTTCTTTTGTTTTTAAAGAACATAGATAAATACTGGCCCGTGAATTTTGTCTTTTGTTTCTTAATGAAAATTCTTCTGGCCAGTTGCTGATTTTTTGAAAAATTTTGATGCAGCCTAAGGTTAATTCAGCTGATTCTAGTTCTGTAGCATTCTTGTTATGATTACAATCTTTTTTTTATAAAAATAAATAAACTTTCAATTTTAGAATAGTTTTAGATTTATAGACAAGTGGTATTGATGGTACAGAAAGTTTCCATATACCTTAGACCCAATCTCCTGTATTGGTAACATTCTGCATTTGTACATGGTACACTGTCACAATTCTAATGAACCAATTTTGATACATTATTATTTGCTATAGCCCATTTTTCATTCCGATTATCCTCAAATGCTTTTATCTGTTCCAAGATCCCATCCAGAGAACCATACTACATTTACTAATTATGTCTCTTTCGGCTCCTCTTGGCTATGAGGTCTTTCCAAACTCACCTTGCTTTTGATGACAGTTTTGAGAAGTACTATTGTTGTTCAGTTGCTAAGTTGTGTCTGACTGTTTGCAACCCCATGAACCGCAGCACACCAGGCTTCCCTGCCCTTCACTATCTCCCTAAGTTTGCTCAAATTCATATCCATTGAGTCAGTGAAGACATCCAACCATCTCATCCCCTGTCATTCCCTTCTCCTCTTGCCCTCAATCTTTCCCAGCATCAGGGTCTTTTCCAATGAATCAGTTCTTTGCATCAGGAGGCCGAAGTATTGAAGCTTCAGCTTCAGCATGAGTCCTTCCAATGAATATTTAGGACTGATTTCCTTTAGCATTTACTGGTTTGATCTCCTTGCAGTCCAAGGGACTCTCAAGAGTCTTCTCTAGCACCATGGTTCAAAAGTACCAGTTTTTTGGCGCCCAGCCTTCTTTATGGTCCAACTCGCACATCTGTCCATGACTACTGGAAAAACCATAGTTTTACCTATACAGACCTTTGTCAGTAAAGTGACTTCTGTGCTTTTTAATATGCTGTCTAGGTTTGCTCCGTTCTTCCAAGGAGCAAACGTTTTTTAATTTTGTGGCTGCAGTCACCAACCACAGTGATTTTGGAGCCCAAGAAAATGAAATCTATCACTTTTTTCAGTTTATCCCCATCTATTTGCCATGAAGTGATGGGACCAGATGTCATGATCTTAGTTTTCTGAATGTTGAGTTTCATGTCAGCTTTTTCACTTTTCTCTTTCACCTTCATCAAGAGGCTCGTTAGTTCCTCTTTGTTATCTGCTATTAATGTGGTATCGTCTGCATATCTGAGGTTGTTTATATTTCTCCCAGGAATCTTGATTCCAGCTTGTGCTTTTCATTCAGCCCCGCACCTTGTTTTTGATGACAGTTTTGAGAAGCACTATGAACTTGGGTAAATAACAACATCAATAACATGTCTATGGCCTTGTGTTGTGCTGAGCAATGTGCAAACTCATTTAGATACACTGACTTATTTAATGTCTACCGTGTCTATATAGGTATATCCTATTGTGATTCCCTTTTTATATCTGAGAAGATGAATCTTCAAGTGTTTAAGCAGTTTATATAAGATTACATATTATAAGTAGTGAAGCAGGGAGACCAATCCAGGCAGGTTGATTACTGAGGCTATATATATATGTTTTTTAATTGAAGCATGGTCAATTTACAATGTTATGATAGTTTTTGCTGTACAGCAGAGTAATTCAAGTATGTGTGTATCTAATATATATGTATTTGTATGTATGTGTATATATATATACACACACATATATAGTCTTTTTCAGATTCCTTCCAGTTATAGGTTATTACAAGACATTGGATATAGTTCCCTATGCCATATAGTTGGGCTTTACTGTTTATTTTGCACATAGTAATTTGTATCTGTTAATCTCAAACTCCTAATTTATCTCTCCCCCCACATTCCCCATTTAGTAAACCATAAGTTATTTCCCATGTCTGTCTTTTTCTGTTTTGTAAATAAGTTTATTTGTGTCGTATTTTAAGAATCCACATGTAAATGATGCCATGTGATATTTCTCTTTCTTTGACTTACTTCATTTACTATGATAATCTCTAGGTCCAACCACATTGCTGCAAATGGCATTATTTCGTTCTTTTTTATGGCTGAGTAGTATTCCATTGTATGCATGTACCACATCTTCTTTATCAATTCACCTATTGATGGACACTTAGGTTGCCTCCATGTTTTTGCTATTGTAAATAGTGCTACTGTGAACATTGGGGTGCATGTATTTTTTCAAATTAGACTTTTATCCAGATATATATGTCAAGGAGGCAGATTGCTGGGTCATATGGTAGCTTTATTTTTAGTTTTTTAAAGAGTTGCCATTACTTTCTTCACAGTGGCTGCGCAAATTTACATTCCCACCAAGAGTATAGGAGGGTTCATTGATGCAATATTTTTAATTACCATGCGTGGTAATAAGAATGATGAAAAATCCCTTAGCTCTGTATATTTCTTTACACAGCACTTTCATGCATATCACAATCACATCCTAATGGCCCTTGTGATCCAGACAAGTGCTACCATTCCTGGAGGCTCAACAACTTGGTGTGGGCTTCTGCTACAGCCTGATCATAGTCAAGACAGTGCTACAATGACTTATGTGGGTATCATCCTTGCCTGTGGGCCTGTCATACTCTGGAGGGCAGAGAGCACATCTTCTCTACTGTTATCTTTCCTGTGATGTCAAATCTTTTACATTAAAGTAAAAAAGTGAAAGTGAAGTTGCCCAGTCATGTCTGACTGTTTGCAACCTTATGGACTGTAGCCCACCAGGCTCCTCCGTCCATGGGACTTTCCAGGCAAGAATACTGGAGTGGGTTGCCATTTCCTTCTCCAGGGGATCTTCCCAACCCGGGGATCAAACTCAGGTCTCCTACATTGCAGGCAGACTCTTTACCGTCTGAGCCACCTGGTAATCTTTTACATGGTAATCTCTTAATGATTATTTGTTGAATTGAATTCCTCTTTTATAGTTGAAGAAAGTGAACATTACATAATTAATGAAAGCCAAAAAAATGTTTTCCATGGAAACTGTGAGGTTTTAAAGTCTTTTTTTAAAGTCCATTTTTCTGCAGGGATCTTCCTTATTGACAGTTTACATACTTTAAAAAAAAAATCTCTCAATAGTCTAATCTGATGAAGGACACAAGAACAGGGATTAATAACATTCAGATGACTTTAAAATGGAATTTTTTTTCAGCAGATTTCTTCCCAGCGGTAGTGGTGTTGTGATATTTATTTTGATTCCCTTTTGACCAAGTTCCTAGCAGACATAGTCACAGAATCACAGCATTTCAATCAATCTCTTTGGCTTTAGTTTGTATGTCACTGGAAGAGATGTTAACAAAAGTAAGAAAAAATGATTTGACGTGCAGAGAAGAAATAAAAGAATGAATTGGTAAACTGCCAAGCTGTGTCCATTCTCCTTCAGGCGGTAACAGAGGGGATTACTCTATACTTCCTTTATCCAGAGAGAGGCCCAGAACCATCATTTGTGCTAGAAAATGGCTATCATGAGGTGAAGCAAGTTGGGTTACTTCATGATGCCAGGAGTGGTGACCGTGGTTACTCTTCTCTTGGGCTTAGCAATGAGAGGCCCAACGGACACAGCATGACTTGAATTTGCTTTGTAAAGGAATACTGTATCTGGGTTCCAATACCAGCAACTTACTATGTGAACTTGCCAAGTTCTGCTACTACTTGAACCTCATATTCTGCATCTTTAAAATGGGCTTAATAATAAAAGTGATCTCAGAGCTGCTGTGAGGTTCAGAAATAAATGTGTGAAACATATATTCAAATTCCAGTGGATGACATATGGCTTACATTCAATATATGTAGGTATTACTGACCTGCACATTTTACAGCTTAAGGACTGATATAGCTGGTGGCTTCAGTACATTCTAGCCCCAGACTCTACATTCCTCTCAAATGAAAGTCAAGGCTATTGAAAAAAAATTCTCCTGAGACTAAGGGGAGCTAGCTTCTGGTTTTAGCCCAATCCCCAGAATACCTCTGCTTCCAGCACGGCTCCCGGAGAAGGACTCCATCTACTCCCTGCATTTTCAAGGTCAGGATGCCTCAGGGCAAGTCCAGGAGCACAGCATCCGCCAAACCTCTTCTGACCCCTAATCCCAGCCTGTGACTACTGCTGCCCTTTGGGCCAGTGTGACCTCTGTTTTTCACTCTGCATTATATTTGGCATTTTTATCACCAGCACTTGGGCAACTAGCAAAGCCTTTGGGCCAGAACTGGGCACTCTTTCCGAGTTGTGAACTACTTGATGCTCTGCTGGGTAGGAGTGGGTGGTTTTGACAGCTGCAGGGAGAGGTGCTGAGTCCTGGGGTGGGATGGGTGATGAATGTTACCATAAATCCCCTGTCTGCCCAGAGCATAAATCTGTGGGCTGCGCAGGTTCCGAGACAAGGAAACTGGAACTCTAGAGCCAGGTAAACAGACCTGAGTCAACAGGAGCAGAGAAACAGTTCTGTGGCCCTACCATCCATAGCCTTGGGCTGGGTTTGCAGAATCTAATGATTGGCTTCTTGGGAGTCATCTTTGATTTTTGTGGTTTTGTGAGGTCTGGGAAAGAACATAAATGTAGGACAAGGGTGGGGCTCCTTCTTGCAGTGGCCGGGCAACTGCTCACAGTGCCATGGCTCCTAGCAGAGTTTCCAGACTGCTCAGACTGGCTGCTTCTCTCTCCAGAGAAGCGAGGAAAAGGCCACAGAGCTGCCCCATGGGTCACTGGTGGGCACGTTCTCTGGAGAAAACACAGGGCCACGAGTCAGAGCACCTGGACTCCAGACCCCAATTTGCCTCTAATCTGTGACATGATGTTAAGCCTCCTGATTTTCCTGAATTTTTACAAAATGGACACAATATTCATAACCTATCTACCTCAGAGGAGTAAATGAGATGGGAGATGTCAAATTTTTAGAAGCCCCATGCCTTATGAAACTATCACACTGTGTGTGAACATTTGTTAATGATAAGAGAATGATAGCTATCAATCACTAAGCACTTTTAGTACTTGGCACAATGCCAAGTGATCTATAGGCTTGGCTGCATAATCTTCTTGGCTCAGCACAAAATAAACGTGAGGCTCCTTGTTCAAAAAGAAGGAAAAAGTGCCATTAAAGTTATTAAAATATAAAACAGTTAACAATACCGTTACTACATATTTAAAAGTTAAGAGTAGATCTTGAAAGTTCTCATCACAAGAAAAAAATGTGTCGCTATGTGTGGTGATAGACGTTAATTAAACTTAACTAGTGTCATCATTTCACAATGTATACAAACATCAAATCATTATGTTGTACACCCCAAACTAGTATGTTGCATGTCAACTATATCTCAGTTTAAAAAAATATAATAAAAAGTTTTCCTTCCATCTATGGGCTCTCTACCTATCAATGTGGTTTTTTGTTTGCTATTTAATGTTGCACTCCCATGAGCATAAGAAAGCCATTAGAGTAAGTGTAGACCCTCATAAACAACCAGGTTCCTTCTCTACCACTTCATGTGTATGTGGCTTCTAGTCACTGCTGGGCTGACATGCACGCCCTACATGGGTGCAGTGGGAGCAGAGTCAGGCAGCTTCCCTTCCTCAACCAACAGTGGACAGGTGAAAGAGATGGGTGGGTGAAAGGCTGGACCCTGAAAAATGTACTCCAGTTCTGCTAGCCTGGGCCGGAGATGGCATTACCATGAGCTCCTCCTGAACTCTGGCCCTGGTCCTGACCCACCCTGTGCCAACTCACAGGACCCTGCTAGGGGGGATGGGGGAGGGTGACAGCATTTGTTTGGTGGTTGTGTGAGAAGGGATCAGGCAAGGCCTAGGGCACCAGAGAGTGGGGAGGCAGAACCACAGCCGAACTGAGTCTCTGAGCTTTTAGATCATGCGCCATTGATCTGTTGGATTTCACTTACAAAACTCAGATTCAGGGACTGTGACTGCAGAGCGTTAAACCTCAAGCATGGGGTCCCCTCCTGAGCACCAGGTTCTGTGTGGCTACGCAGGTCCCATGTCCCGGAGCCAGCCCACGTGATTATCTCATGAGGCTTCAGGGAAATTCTACAAGGAAGCTATTTTTACTCTCATTCAGCAGAAGAAGAAACCAAGGCCTTTTGTAGCTTGTGTTCAGCCCTGGGAAAACAGAGACAACATCTGAACCCGGGCGTCTGTCTGCATCTGCATCTGTGTGCATTCTCAGTCAAGTCCAACTCTGTTACCCTGTGAACTGTAGCGCACCAGGCTTCTCTCTTCATGGAATTTTCCAGGCAAGAATACTAGAGTGGGTTGCCATATCCTACTCTGGCGATCTTCCTGACCCAGGGATCAAATCCACATCTCTTGTATCTCCTGCACTGGCAGGGAAGCCCTGAACCTGGGCACAACTGGAATGAATCCAACAGAATCTCTCTGGATTCAATGAATGTGTCAATTGGGCTGTTGAACCATACCCTCATCTGGCCTAGATTAGAAAATACTCAGGTACTGCTAACTTCCTCAAGAAAAAAGTCACAAGACACTCTCCCTCCAACAAAGAACATTATTCCAGCAATATTATTGAGAGTCTTCATTATCTGATGAGGAATCTAATACCCATAATGGTTACTGAATCTCCTCAGGTATTTATTTGCAACTAAACCATTCAGCAAACAATTATCTGTCACAAGCAAGAACTCTGCTTGCATTTTTGGGGGAATATAAATGTGATACAATCTGACTGCTCCCACCTAGGAATTTATCTGGGCCAGAAAACTCGCCAACACTATCCTTAATGCAAGGTCAGTAACGAAAAGGTTCTAAAGGAAAAAAAACAACTGGGTAGGAGTAGGGGGTTCAAAAAAGAGAGGCCTCCTGGAGGTAACAGAACAAAATTTCTTGGCCGGGTGCTATTTAAGATGGCCCTGGAGAACGGGTAGGGATTTGCATATGACGGCTGTGGGGAGAGAGTAGCAAGGGTAAACCCATAGTGGTTGGAAAAGCATGCAGCCTGTTGTGGCAACTGTCTCTCTTCCAGTTCAAACACGTTTCCAAGTCCTTACCTGACCCTTCTTGACCACAGCTGACTGATCAAGAGGTATGCTTCCCTGGGATGCATTTTTTCCTCTTTTCCAAACAAATTCTGAGAATGAGGTGTCTGTTTGCGTTGTACAAGCTGAGGCTGGTGCTCATAGGCACCATAGATGGGAATGTTTCTCAACATGTAGGGGAGGCCATATCCACGAAGAGAATCATGGTGACAGGCAGAGAAGCAGAGACCAAGTGGGAGGCGTGGGTGGAAGCATTCACGTTTCTTGTTTCCAGGTTTCTCCAAAGCCCAAAGGTGACATCAGCCTTCTGTTGGTGAGTGATCCAGCATCTTTCCAGTCAAGTTCTCTGTTGCCTTGCCCACTTGGAGGTAAGTTTGTGTCTCTTGAGACCCAGAGACTTTTCTCAAAGATAGGAGCTACTGTAATGGTCCAAGTGAGGACTTAGGAGAGCCTGCTGCAGAGCAGGGGGAAGAATGAAGGGAAGTGAGTGGATGGAGGCAACTGTGGAGATGCATGCAGTGGGACTGAACTGTTAGGATGTGGTGGTTGGTGAATACTCAGAGAGAGGGAGAGATGATGGCCAACATCATGGGATCACTGCACAGAGTAAGGGTCATTAACAGGGGCTTTAGGGAAAAGGATTCATTTAGTTTTATGCTCAAAGACTTAGGAGCTGCTATGCATGCACAACTCTATCCTTATAGCAGCCAGAAATGTGAACTCTGTGCCACAGGTGGGAAGGGGTTACAAGCTCAGGCTCTCCTAAATATGGCTCATGCTTAGCTGTCCAGTGTCTGTGTGACCCTGGATGAGTTACCCTAGCTATCTAAGCCCCATTTTATTATAATCTGGGATAATAGCTAACAGGATTTTCACATGAATTAAATAAGAAAAGTCACTCGTGCTTAGAACAAAGAAAATTTTCAGTTAATGTTAGCATAAATCGTTAACCAAATGAAAACAAAAACTTGGTTTTCTGATCATTAGGTTAAGAATTTATTTTCTTCCAGGAAATCCTATTCTTCATATTCTATTAACACAAGGACATGGAGGAAATTAAGCCTTATTTGTACTTGGATTTTTTAAAAATTGAGATTGTATTGACTTGTGTTTGAAGATTAATGTGCAGATATGAACAATCTATATGGAATGTAAGCTCCACTAGATAACGATTAACATCATACACCCTGTATAGCCTACTTACTCCAAATTTCAATCTTTCATAACACATTAGCAAAGTTATTATGAAAAAATAGATAACCATGACCAAGGATATTACAGAGAGCACACAGTTCTGACAAGGAGAACCAAGATCAGGGATTAGTTTTCTTTAGGAACCAACTCTACTAAAACCCAACATGGGTAAAGAAATAATTTAAAATGTTTAAGACAGGATAGCGACTTAAAGTCACCATTTAGCATGCGTTGTATGATAGGTCCATAAAATCGCCCCAGCCTAACTTAGAGAAGGTTGACAGCTAACAGTCAAGCCATGATCCAGTATCATGCTATTCTCTGATTGTACAGAAAAATAATCAGCATATGGTTTCATACCTTAAAGTATTTGTACTCATCTAAGTATGTTTCACAAAGTGGGATAAAGTGGGTTTTCCTCCTGAGAAATGGGTTTCTAGAGCTTCTAAAATACTTGTGCGTGTGTGCTCAGTCACTGAGTCATGTCTGACTCTTTGCGACCCCATAGACTGTATCTCTCCAGGCTCCTCCGTCCATGGGTCTCCAGGCAAAAATACTGGAGTGGGTTCCCAGGTCTTTCTTCAGGGGATCTTACTGACCCAGGGATAGACCCCACATCTCCTGTGTCTCCTGCATTGACAGGCAGATTCTTTACCACTGAGCCACCTGGGAAGCCCCTCTAAAGTACTTGCATTTACCAAATTGTTGATAAAATTATTCCCTTGCCTGGTAGAAGAACGGAGGCAGGGGCCACTCATAAGATATGGTCTACTCTAGTTCTCAGACTTGGCTCCTTTCTCTCCTGCCTCATCAGACTGGATCCTTCATTTTCACTTTCTTCAACATCGGCAGGTAAGTGTTTCATTTCTTTTTATTGTTTAATTTACTTTTTACTTCTTTGGTGCAGTATAGAGATCTGGCTCAAATTTTTTTTCATTTCTTGATTAGTCTGTTTTCCTTTAGCTTCTATTTTGTTTGTACTTTTGTTTTGCTTTTCCTGAAGATTTTTCTTGTTTCCCTGTTGGGATTGCTTTTCACTTAGGAGCAAAGGTTTTATGACAAGCTTGCCAATCTCCTAGGTCTCTTCTTCCCTCCGCTTCAACTGAATGAATCTTCTGTCAAACCTAAGTTTCCAGGAAGGGTGATGCTATAGCAGTTCACACTTATGGGAACATAAGAAAAACAGGGCAAGAAAATAATGGCTTCAAATATTTTGATAATCCCATATATTTGTTTGTATAGTTGACTGTGGATTTCCAAGAATGTGGTGGAGGAAGAAAGGGAGGCAAAATTTAACGGATCAATTGTAGGAAATAAATTTGCAAAGCTAAGAAATACGACCTTGAGGCTTTAACAAAACACACACGGGCTGATACTATAAATAGCTGAGGCCGCATGTGGAGTTCATCAAGTCAGAGGCGTGGCTCGGGCACCTTGGAAGGTGGCTGCAAGGGCAGGCGTGCTCCAAGATGTGCCCTTTTCACTCAGCCTTAGCGATGTCAAGAGTTTCCGAGGGCTCTGTTCTCTGTGTCTGCCACACAGGGAAGTGTGGCCACACCTTGCCCTTTGCTTTGGCCTGGCTCAGAGTGACAAGCACTTGAGAACAAATGTCTGCTCTGTTGATAGATCTAACAGAGGGATTTGGAATTGGGACTGGTGGATTTGCCATCTTAATTTTTGTTCTCTGCTCTTGCTCAGAGGCCACTTAATGTCATGCTAAAGTTAGCAACTGTGTATTAAAGAACAATTAAAAGATCATTGCTGACGATGAATGTCAGAAAGGAACATTTCTGGTCTTAACCCAGCCCCTAAGTGGAGAACATACAAGTCTTCTTACTTCTCTGCAATTTTTTCTTTGAAATCCAGCTAATCTATTATCTCTCTAGATTTAAAGTCTTCACTGAATTCCTCAGTCTACATCATCATTCCTTTTTTGAAATCCTTTCGTCTGTAGCCCTTGTGCTGTGAAGAGGAAATGGCATTTCATAGACTAGAGTTCATATTTTGGCTGAGACTCCCATTATGTCACCTTGAATAAATACCAGCTACCATTTAGACAGGGATTACTAAATGATCAGTGATTTCTACAATAACTTTATGTTTTAATTTAATTTTCTCTGCAATTGATCAGTTCAGTTCAGTCAGTCATGTCCGACTCTTTGCAACCCCGTGAAATACAGCATGCCAGGCCTCCCTGTCCATCACCAACTCCTGGAGTTTACTCAAACTCATGTCCATTGAGTGGGTGATGCCATCCAACCACCTCATCCTCTATCGGCCTCTGCTCCTCCTGCCTTCAATCTTTCCTAGCATCAGAGTCTTTTCAAATGAGTCAGTTCTTTGCATCAGGGGCCAAAGTATTGGAGTTTCAGCTTCAGCATCAGTCCATTCAATGAATATTCAGGACTGATTTTCTTTAGGATGGACTGGTTGGAACTCCTTGCTGTTCAACGGACTCTCGAGAGTCTTCTCCAACACCACAGTTCAAAAGCATCAATTCTTCGGCCCTCAGCTTTCTTTTTAGTCCAGCTCTCACATCCAAACATGACTACTGGAAAAACCATAGTTTGACTAGATGGACATTTGTTGGCAAAGTAATGTCTCTGCTTTTTAATATGCTGTCTGGGTTGGTCATAATTTTTCTTCCAAGGAGCAAACGTCTTTTAATTTAATGGCTGCAGTCACCATTTGCAGTAATTTTGGAGCCCCACCCCACCCCAAAAATAAAGTTTGTCACTGTTTCCATTGTTTCCCTGTCTATTTGCTGTGAAGTGATGGGACCAGATGACATGATCTTAGTTTTCTGAATGTTGAGTTTTAAGTCAACTTTTTCACTCTCCTCTTTCACTTTCATCAAGAGGCACTTTAGTTCTTCTTCACTTTCTACCATAAGGGTGGTGTCATCTGCATTTCTGAGGTTATTGACATTTCTCCCAGCAATCTTGATTCCAGCTCGTGCTTCATCTAGCGTTTCTCATGATGTACTCTGCATATAAGTTAAATAAGCAGGGTGACAATATACAGCCTTGATATACTCCTTTCCCTATTTGGAACCAGTCTGTTGTTCCATGTCCAGTTCTAACTGTTGCTTCCTGACCTGCATACAGATTTCTCAAGAGGGAGGTCAAGTGGTCTGGTATTCCCATCTCTTTAAGAGGGAACTGCCAAATTCAGACTTAAATTGAAGAAAGTAGGGAAAACCACTAGACCATTCAGGTATGACCTAAATCACATCCCTTACGATTATACAGTGGAAATGCGAAATAGATTCAAGGGATTAGATCTGATAGACAGAGTGCCTGAAGAACTGCAATTGATAGGACCTCTTATTACCTTGAAATGTTATGGGTGAGGAAATAGAAGTTCAGGGAAAAGAACTTGCCTGAGATCCCATGGCTCATAGGTGACAATGCTGTCAGAAATGAATCTGAATTTTCTACCTATTGTGCTGTATTCACTCCAGGTTAACTTTTCTGAGTCTTAGTTACATCATATTTTAACTATAGTTGGGCAATTGCAATGATCCAATGAGAAAGCCTGAAGTGCTAGATTCAAAACACATGTATATGTAGTCCTTCCTTCATTAACTAGAACTTTATCATATGTTATCATTTATCTTCTCTTGTTTAAAAACTGCATTTCTACCCAGATACTGAATTTTATGGATATGGTGGCTCTATCTTATGCAGATTCTACAGGTGTCACACAGCACATATAGGTGGCGGGATGACTTGATTTTTGATAATTAAGTTGTCTTTCTCTCCTTTTGGATATGTCTATTAGTCTGGCATCATGATATACTGTCGATCCTCTGAAATTGAGGAAGTCTAACCTTGTTGATCCCATTTCTCCCCAAATGGAAGTTTGTAACTACAGTATCACCATTCCAGGGAATTAAGTACAAGGAATAATCAAACAAGTTTCTCAACAACTTGGATAATTTTCTTCAAAGATTTTTGGGACTTTAATCTTTCTGCAAGCTAAACAAAAATATGATAAAATAGGCAAGAGTGGGGACTTATCCAGAGGCAGGTAAGTAAGGTATTCCTCGCCTCTCTGAGCTACTTGCCTTTAATAATATTTGTTGTTTTCGAGGGAAGTGTTTTAGTAAAAAAAAGATGTGGCAAGTGAAAGACAGAAAAAGGGAAATGTTTGAGGCAAAGGGTAATTGATATTTGGTCCTTCATTAATCTCTGGTATTTTCCAGAGACTTGGGTTATTAGATGGTGGGAGTACATGTGTCATTGGCATGGGTGAGCAATGGGCATGGGCCTGTGATTCTCAATCCTGGCTACACGTGAAAATAATCTGGGGAGAATTTAAAAATGCCAATGCCCAGGACCAAACGAATCAGAACCTCTTGGAGTGGTGCCTAGGGAGTATTTTTTAAAAATCCTTCAGGTCATTTTCATGTGTATCTGGGGTAGAAACAACCAACCTTGAGAGAGGTAGCCAGACCAGGCCCAGAAATAAACCATTTTCCTGGTAATATCTCTGGGAGAAGTGATACAAGATTATAGTTAATCTTGAAATAAAGGAAGGTGGACAATTTCAAGGACCTGAAGAATGTGTATTTTGTGTAGTCTTTGAAATGGATACAGAAAGGAATTGTCAAGGGCCATATTAAGCCATAGAAATCAAACTGATTCTACTGCCAAGTTATTTTAGCTTGTTTCGAGAACCTAAAGTAAGAATTCTTACTATTAACTTATTTGTACACACACATATGGTACTGAGCTATGGATTTTATTAGATGGGTTCACACAATACTTCTGTCTATAATTTTGCTGTTGATTATGACTTAGCACCATCTTCAATACTGTCCTGTCTCTGGTTTGGTCTGGATCAAGTAGATTTAACTAAGTTTCACTGGATGAAGTCGATTTTAGTATACACACACATGCACACATATGTTGGAAATGCAGAAGTTAAACTAAATTGAATTTGGGGAAATAGAGCAGAAAAAGAGTTAGTAGAATGGAATCATCCCTCAGTCACATATTTCTTGAGCCCCTACTATGCGTCAGGCATATGGTTCTGGTATGGAGGCTAAGGATGATGAAGAGCTGGACATCTAGTAGGGAAGACAGTAGGTGGACACAGATGGCTGTGTCCAAAGAGGCATTTCTAGCTGCTTCCTGGCTCGTAATTTTGCAGCTATTCATTGGGCATGGTTATAGTGGGTGGGGTTGTGACTGGCTATCAGGACTGATAATTTAGACTATTCTCTGATATCTTTCATACACAGAGAACAAAGATGTCTAGAGAAAGTCTAAATGAGTTTTCAATTTGCGAGCTGCTTAGCATCAGATTAGAGTCAGTGGCAGGTAGAGTTCGGTGCCAGGTCAATAACCCAGATTTATATGCCCATATAATAGGAATTTCCTTAGGGATCATTCCTGGAAAGGAGGTCTCTCTCTGGAGAGTTATAATGAGGTGGGCTTAAGTCATCAGAGGTCCCACTGTTATCATGTCTTTAAGGTAGCCACTGAAAATGAAAGAAATGTAGAAACATAAAATGCTGGTGTCTGACCTTCAGTAAGAGATCTGGGAAAGAAGGAGGCAGCTTTGATCCCCCCTCACTCCAAATGATAAGGACAGTACTCAAACTCATTTGATTTTTCCAACTCTTGGGGTTCACTAAGAAACTTTTTCCAAGGGTCTTTGGAAACAGAACTCATTCTACCTGTAATTGTTTCTAAGGAGGAAGTCATTAAGGAAGGCTTAATCTCTCAATCTTTTTGGTACTGAGCAAATCCTTAGTGAGAAATAAGGATGTACTTTGTGCATGCTCTTTTGTGTGGGCAGGGGGTTACCACAGATCATGTTTAAGGGGAAAACCTCCTGTTGAGGTAGTGTCTCCCCTAGAGCTCCTTACCAATGGGTTTATTTGTAGTTACCAAGAGGACCCTCTAGACCCCTAAAGTACTGACCAGATGTGCAAGCTAATCTATTCTGGAACTAAAATCAGGAACTTTTAAAGTAATCTACGTATCTTTGTTTTATCCATTAAATAAATTTGGGATTGTTTTTATGGAAGGTAACCATGCTTTCTCATTCAATGCTCTTTGCAAATTTCTACTCCCCTTTAAGCTTCAACTCAATTATCACCTCTTCTGTAAAGCCTTCTCTAACCCAAATCCAGCACTGTTATTGGTTGTTGCATCTGCTCTCTCCTTGAACCTTTTGGGTTCATTCATCACGACAATGATGACCTTGCATTGCAGTGGTTTGGGATGAGTATATCTTCTCACTTGGCATGTATCTCCTTTAAGTAAGGCTATCTAGTGTACATAGCAGTGGTCAATAAATTTATGAGGGAAGAAGTATCCTTGGGGCCAATTTTCATCTAATAGAAGGATCATGGGGCTGCTCCAGTATGGCATTTCTTATGTTCTTGAGTAGAGAAATATTACAAAGGTACAGATGGATTTAGGTTGTATAGGTTCAGTCATTTACTTACCACCTTCATGATTTTACTGTATCTATTACCACATGTATTAATATTTAATCTTTTTTCCTTTAGCTTAACTCATTTCTTTTAGTTTGAGAGAAAAAAATTTAAGAAAATTCAGAACATGTATATAACCTGCCATAAATAGAGGATAAACATCCAAATGCATTGAAATGTGAGTGCTTATCTATACGACTAGGGGTAAATGGAGCACTCTCTGGAAACATTGCTGCAGGGCTTTAACGAAGCTACCATTTCCTTCCTCTAAAGTATCCTTACTATTAAGTGTGTCATCAGTATTTCAGGTATATCTCCATTGCAGTACTTTACATGGCAGAAGAGAGTAGACGTGCTCTCCAGCCTTTCCCCAAAGCCCCACCATCATCTCCCTCCATCATACAAGAGTGGACATTCTCCCCAGGGTGTTTGCTGCACAGCCTCAAAGTGACCCATTATAAATTCCTCTGAAATATTCATTTTTGTCTTGACAGTAATAAACATTCTGTTTCCACATCAAAGTACATATTTATAATTATTTCCATACAAAAATAAATGTTCCTCCAAATACTGGATTAAGTTGATGATCTTGGATACTGTTTATTGGTGATGTTGAGTAAAACCAATTACACACTACATACTTTGAGAAACATGGTCTTGAGAAAAACACAGTATTTTATTAGATGGTCTCCAACATGTGGTTTGGTAAGAGATGTCCCACTGAATGACATTGCAACTGAGATCCAAAGAGACTGAGCTTTGTAGAAAACTCTAGAAAAAATTTACCTACTGATACAGTAAGAAGTGAGAAACAGAGGTGGTTATCTAGATCATCCTGGGTCAGACTTAAAACTTATTTACTGAAAATTAACTCTGGAGCAGCAGCAGCAACTCTGGAGGTAGTTGATAATTAGTTTTTATCTGAATGGCAAAGGTCAATGAGTCCCTCTCCATATTATAGGAAGATGTTATTTATTTTCATTAGCTTTGGTCACTCTCATCCAGGCCCCAGTGATGGCACACAGCAGGACAGGGTGTGGGTGGCTCAGGGCCATTAAAGTACATATCCTTTCCCCATTGAAAGTACCCACATATTTTGTGAATGGTGTGCAATAGTAGTTAGAGACTACGTAGAGGTTTTTCCATTCATCAGCTGACTTCAGTATAGCAGTTGGGAGCTCTGATCTAGACTATTTCTATATGGCTCAACTTATTGAATAATAACTATGTGATGCAAGTCCATTCTGAGTTAGGGCAGAGTTGGAAATTGGAATTTGACTGGTAGATGTTGATTTTTTTTGGCTGATCTGGTTCTCATTTCTAAATTTAGAAAAAGGAAAGAGAAGCTCTTGGCTTTAATGCAGTATCCTGTTTCTGTACTTACTGCTAGTGGAGTTGGCTGGCAGGTTGATTAAACATCTTCATTTAGCTGGTAGGAGACTTGTAATACTGCTGAGAAGAATAAACCCCAAAGGGGAAAAGCAAAAACTGGATGGGAGTCAGTTTTAATGCTTCAACTTGGCTTCAAATGAAACTGTCTACATGGTCTTTCTTATTTAACAGGAATTTCAGGGTTTTATTAATAGTAGTTTTAGATGACAGGATTAAGAAAGCTTTAATTATTTTAATGTAGCATGCTCAGTCTTACCTCATGGGTGTGTGTGTGGGTGTGTGTGTGTGTGTGGAAGGGGACCAGTGGCCATTTAGAGTAGTTTTTGTCAATGGCAGCATTGTTGGTCAAGTTCCAGGGAGTGAGATTTGGTAGCAACTGACATTTGGGCTGAAGAAAATTAACCCATGTACTATTTGCTAGTCTCACTGGCCTCAAGAGTCATTAGCAGCTTACCCTCAAAAGCAATAGAAACTGGGGCCCCTCTCTCCCATGGTGAAGAGTGATTTGTCTATTGCTCATTTGATGACCAGAGACACTAGTGAGAGATCAAGTCAGGAGGTCTGCTCTGACTCTCCATCAGGCCTCTGGTCCATTTCTTTCCATTTCTTTCAGTCTAAACTTAGATGTTAGGAACCCAAGAACACAGACACCAACGATCCATTGTCAATCTGCCTTTGAGTAAAAATAGATATTACACATCTCCTGAGTCCTGTTTCTTGACAACATTTGATTTGTAATCCTGAGAAAATAGCCACAGCTGCCAGAGATGTCTCTCCTCTGCCTCTCTCCCCGTGGTCTAAGGCAGGTATGGAGGTGAAGAGCTGTGAGTTTCTGTGGCCCACCCTGATTTTTGATGAGTCCTTTCTCCATCTCGCTCAGGGGGAAGAAGAGGAGTCAAACAGGAAATGGCACGCTCTGCCCCCTGTCCAAACTTCCTCAACAGCCAGAGAGAAAGAGGGGGGAGGTGTCTATGAGGATTTGGAATTGGCAGACACTTCTGCATTTCTAACAAGGGGTGGGTCAGACAACTTGCAGGAAACTGAACCCTTCCTACAACTGCCTAGAGACAATGTATATCCCTGCTTCTGTTTACCCAGGCCCTTGTCAGGCTGGCACATGCATCAGTAACATGGTAGGCTGGCTTCTGAACTCTGCTCCTCGCAGGGTATAACCCCTGGCACTCACACAAGCTCACTTCTCTTAGCTTCTGTTTCCTCATAAAAGCGAGTATTGGATACTTTTCTAAGGATACTTTTAACTTAAATTCTATGATGTGATTTAATCGTGAGATGGGGAAAGGAAGGTGTCCATAGGTGGAGGATCTTGGGATGAAAATACAAATCTCTAAGGTCAATTCAGGTCTCTTCATTTTTGCCTTTGATTATACTCAACACCCCCGTCACTTCCTAGGACTTCCACTTCTTTGCTCTGCTACCTTCAGCAAATTGCTTAGACCCTCTAGATCGCTGTTACTTCTAGAAATGGGTAGCAATGATACCAGCCATATGGGGTTGTGGATTTGGGTATCTTCACTTTGAGAACTAAATGGTTATATGTTTAAAGCACCTAGCAGAGGGCATGCTCATGTACGAGTGCTCAGTAAAGGTGAATTTTCTCCACTTTCCCAATGCCATACACAAAAATAAACTTAAAATGGATTAAAGGAGAGGAGAACAAGATAGGAGAGGAGTAGGTGGACGTGGAGTACATCTCTTTCCATGGATACATCAGGAATACACCTTCAGACAGAAGTGCATGCAGAACACCAGCTGAAAGCAGACAGAAGTACCTGACTAGTGGAAAAGAACACATTGAACCACACAAAACTCGGTAGGAGGAAGGAACTAGGGGAAAAACAGGAGTGTTAGTAGGACTGGACCTGTCCTCGGCAGGTGGGGGAATTGAAGCGGGGGCCCAATCCCCACATTGGGGCAACTGTCTGAGTCACAGGAGAAACATTTAAGGCTGAGAGTGAAACAGCTGCTCTGTGGCAGCCTAAATGGAATGAGAATCAGACAGTCCTTGCCGCAGCCATGCATAACTGACATGCATGAAGGTCCCCTGGAAGGTGCAGCAACTAGGAGCTGGAGTTTGGGGAGTGTGGAGCAATCCCAGGGCGAAGGCTGCTGTTGACTGCAGAGAGACTGATCGAAGGGGAGGTGAGGGAGGAGATTGTGATGGGAAATGCCTGTGGAGGAAAGCCAGGCAGCCATGGAAGCAAGGTGATACAGCTGAGTCACATGTAGGGGGTGAAGCCATCACCATAGCCTTTCTCCCCCCACACGCCAGCATAGGCAGCTGAACAATGAAGAGGCTGGCCCATGGAATGCCTGACGCACTGAACTACAGAGCAGGACCCCACCCAGGGTGCCCCTTTAAGTGCCTGATACACCGATCTACAGAGTAGGACCCCAGCCAGGGGGGCCCCTCTATGTGCCTGGCGTGCAGAACAACAGAGAAGGACCTCAGGCAAGGGAGCCCTCTAGGTGCCTGAATGGGGGAGCTATGGAGAAAGACCGGCCAAAGAGGCCTTCTGATCGCCAGCTACGAGAGGCTCGAACAAAAACTGATAGGGCCGTAAGTCCTGCGGCAGAGGCAGTTTGTGTCCCTGAACACTTGGCGCCGCCATGGTCCCTGTAAGCCAAGCAGCTGTGCCACCTTCATGCTCAGCTCTCCCTGGGGCAGAGCTGCCACAGGCAAAAAATGTCTTGCGTCTATGCATGCAGGGTCACTTCGGTATTGTCTGACTCTTTTCAACTCTGTAGACTGTGGCCTGCCAGGCTTCTCTGTTCAGGGATTGGGGTTCTTCGGGTAAGAATACTGGAGTGTATTGGCCAATACTGGTTGCCATACCTTCTAGAGCACTATATTTCCTGCTGCCTTAGCTGCCAACTCCCCTGAATATCCGGTACTGCCAGAACCCCTGCAACCCAAGCAGCTGCACCACCTCCACACCTGGCAAACCCAAGTCCTCCAGCGCAGCCTCAGGAGCAAACCCCAGTGGACGATTCACGAGCAGTGATGGAAACAAAATCACAATTGAAACCCAAGGGCAGTGTGGCTAAGGAATAAGACCCAAAACCTACCCACCAGCTGTATAAGCTGCAGATTAAATCCACACGATCAACTAGGCAGAGTCTGTCTCTGCGGAATATATAAAAGGTCATTGAGAGCTCCCACAAAAGAAATGCACTAGTTCTGATAGCTGTGGCCATTGGAGGCAAGAACACATAGGAGCAGGACCAGATAAGAATCTGAGCTGTGCCCACAGCAGGTCCAGAGATCAGCACAGTGTTGGAGGGCATCCTAGGGAGGTGAGGTGGACTGTGACTCCCAGCAAGGGAAAGGACTCTGATAGCAGTGACTCAAGAAAAACATTTGTTATTCTTATGTTTTGACTTGCTCTGTAGATTCTTTTGGATTCCTGCCCCCTCTTTTCTCCCCTCTCTGTTGTGGTTGTCAGTTTTATTGGCACTGTGAAATCTAATTAAGCTTTTGAGCTTTGTTTTTTTCTCAGTCACATTTTTTATTACTGTTATAAACCTCTGCCTCTACGTTGGGCTTTTGCAGTTTTGCGTTTTTATTTTTCTTTAAAAAAATTTTTAAACCTATTATTTTTTCTACATTTATCCCTTTCTTTGCTTTTCCTACTGTTCTTTTCCCCTTGCAGTTAATCTTTAATGTATGTAAATCTTCTTTGTCTACCTCTATTTAACTTTGCATATCTATTCTTTCTTTCTTTCCTTTCCTCTCAACATATTTGTTAGTTTTTTTTTCATTCCTTTATTCCCCAATTGGCACCTTGTACTAGTTTTGCTTTCCAGTTTGTGCTTTAGTTGGTTTTTTTTCTGGTAGGTGTGATTTTTGGTTTCCTTTGTTCACTGGGTCAATCTATTGTACTTAATTTTTGTTGGACTGTTTTGATTTTGCTTATGGGTGTATATGTATATGTGTATATTCAGTCACACTTTTTATTGTTGTTATAAACCTCTGTCCCTACATTGGGCTTTTACAGTTCTGTGGAGTTTTCCTTTTTTCTTTTTTCTTCCATTTTGTTTTTTCTTTTCTCTTTATTATAATTTTAATTTTTAAAAAGCCTATTATATTTTTTCTACATTTATTCCTTTGTTTGCCTTCCCCACTTGGCACCTTGCTTTAGTTTTGTTTTCCAGTTTGTGCTTTAGTTAGTTTTAACTGGTAAATATAATTTTTTATTTCCTTTGTTCCCCAGGTCATTGTACTCTACTTTATTTTTGTTGAGCTGTTTTCACTTTGCTCATGGGTGTAAATGTATATGTGTATATTCCATTATTTTAATTATTATTTGCCTGATTTTGTAACTGCCATTTGTCTGGGGTTCATCTTTGGTTTCTCATTTTTGGATATTTGTTTTAATTTCACTTAATGCCATAACAAACCACTTGTGGAATCTTCATTCCTGACCAGAGATCAAACCCTGAGCCTTTGGAATGGGTACACTGACTCCAAGACCCTAGACTGCCAGAGAACTAACCCTGGGGAGTATCAAATAGTGAGAACTCACACAAAGGAAACCACTTGAATACAAGACCCGGCATCACCCAACCACCAGTAGCACCCTGTGCAGGATGCCTCATCTAAACAAGAAACAAAACAAAAATACAAACCCAATTATCAGCAGACTGGATTACCACCTCACTCAGTCTTGCCCACCAGAGGAAAAACAAACAAACAAACAAAAACTCGGCACAAATCTCACCCTATACAAAGCTTAAACAAACCAATGGACTAACCTTAGGAGGGCAGAAACCAAAAGGAAGAAAAAATTCAACCCTGAAGTTTGGGAAAAGGAGACCTCAAACACAATAAATTAAAAAAAAAATGATGAAAAGGCAGATAAATACTACACAAATGAAGGAACAAACTAAAAATACAGAAGTCCAAAAAAATGAAGAGGAAATAGGAAAACTGCCTGAAAAAGAATTCAGAATGATAGTAAAGATGATCAAAAACCTTGAAAACAAAATGGAAAAAATGCAAGAATCAATTAACAAAGACCTAGAAGAATTAAAGAATAAACTTATGGAGACAAATAACACAATGACTGAAATTAAAAATACTCTAGAAGGAATCAATAGCAGAATATCTGAAGCAGAAGAATAAATCAGTGAGCTGGAAGATAAAATGATGGAAATTAATTCTGAAGAGCAGAATAAAGTAAAAAGAATGAAAAGAACTGAGGATAGTCTCAGAGACCTCTGGGACAATATCAAATGCACCAACATTCAAATTATAGGGGCCCCAGAAGAAGAAGAGAAAAAGAAAGGGTATGAGAAAATTTTTGTAGAGATTATAGTTGAAAATTTCCCCAACATGGAAAAGGAACTAGCCAATCAAGCCCAAGAGGTACAACGAGTCCCATACAGGATAAACCCAAGGAGAAACATGCCAAGACACATACTAATCAAACTAATAAAGACTAAACACAAAGAAAGAATATGAAAAGCAGCAAGGGAGAGGCAACAGGTAACATACAAGGGAAACCCCATACACTTAACAGTTGATCTTTCAGCAGAAACTCTACAGGCCAGAAAGGAATGGCAGGATATATTTAAAGTATTGAAAGGGAAAAATCTACAACCAAGATTACAGTACCTGGCAAAGATCTCATTCAAAATTGATGGAGAAATAAAAAGCTTTTCAGACAAGCAAGAGTTAAGAGAATTCAGTACCACCAAACCAGCTTTACAAAAAATGTTAAAGGGACTTATATAGTCAAGAAATACAAGAGAAGAAAAAAGATCTAGAAAATCAACCCCAAACAATTAAGAAAATGGCAATAGGGACATCTATATCAATAATTACTTTAAATGTAATTAGATTAAATGCTCCAACCAAAAGATACAGACTGGCTGAATGTATACACAAACAAGACCCATATATATGCTGTCTACAAGAAATCCACTTCAGATCTCAAGATACATATAGACTAAAAGTGAGAGGATGGAAAAATATACTCCATACAAATGGGAAGCAAAAGAAAGCTGGAGTAGCAATCCTCATATCAGACAAAATAGACCTTAAAATAAAGAAGGCTACAAGAGATAAGGAAGGACACTACATAATGATCAAGGGATCAATCCAAGAGGAAGACATAGCAATTATAAATATCTATGCACCACATAGGAGCACCTCAACACATAAGACAAACACTAACAGACATAAGAGGATAAACTGACAGTAACACAATAATAGTAGGAGACTTTAACACCCCACTCACACCAACGGACAGATCATGAAAACAGAAAATTAATAAGGAAACACAAGTCTTAAATGATACATTAGATGAGACAGATCTCATTGATATCTTCAGGACATTCCATCCAAATGCAGAAGAATACACCTTCTTCTGAAGTGCACATGGAACATTCCCCAGGATAGACCACATCTTGGGTCACAAATCAAACCTCAGTAAATTTAAGAAAATCGAAATCATGTCAAGCATCTTCTCTGACCACAATGCTATGAGACTAGATATCAATTACAAGAAAAAAACTGTAAGAAGCACAAACACATGGAGACTAAACAACATGTTTCTAAATAACCAACAGGTTACTGAAGAAATCAAAAGGGAAATCAAAAAATTTCCAGAAACAAATGACAATGAAAACACGACAACTCAAAACCTGTGGGATGCAGCAAAAGCAGTTCTAAGAGGGAAGTTTATAGCAATACAATCCTACCTCAAGAAACAAGAAAAACATTGAATACACAACCTAACTTTAAACCTAAAATAACTGAAAAAAGAAGAAAAACCTCCAAAATTAGTAGAAGGAAAGAAATCATAAAGATCTGAGCAGAAATAAATGAAAAAGAAACGAAAGAAACAACAGTAAAGAAAAATAAAACTAAAAGCTGGTTCTTTGAGAAGACAAACAAGATTGACAAGCCTTTAGCCAGACTCATGAAGAAAAAAAGAGAGAAGAATCAAATCAACAAAGTTAGAAACGAAAAAGGAGAAGTTACAACAGACAATGCAGAAATATAAAGGGTTATAAGGGTTATAAGAGACTATTATGAACAACTATATGGCAATAAAATGGATAACCTGGAGGAAATGGGCAGATTCTTAGAAAAGTTCAATCTTCCAAGACTGAACCAGGAAGAATTAGAAATTATGAACAACCCAATTACAAGCACTGAAATTGAAGCTGTGATCAAAAATCTCCCAAAAAACAAAAGCTCAGAATCAGATGGCTTCACAGGAGAATTCTGTCAAAACGTTTAGAGAAGAGCTAACGCCTATCCTTCTAAAACTCTTTCAAAAAACTGCAGAGGAAGGAACACTTCCAAACTCATTCTAAGAGGTCACCATCACCCTTATATCAAAATCAGACAAAGACAACACAAAAAAAGAAAACTACAGGCCAATATAACTGATGAACATAGATGCAAAAGACCTCAACAAAATTTTAGCAAACAGAATTCAGCAACATATCTAAAAGCTCATACACCATGATCAAGTTGTGTTTATTCCAGGAATGCAAGGATTCTTCAATATACACAAATCAATCAATGTGATATACTATATTAACAAATTGAAAGATAAAAGCCATAGATCATCTCAATAGGTGCAGAAAAAGCCTTTGACAAAATTCAGCACACATTTATGATTAAAACTCTTCAAAAAATGGGCATAGAAGGAACCTACCTCAACATAGTAAAGGTCATATATGATAAGCCTACAGCAAACATTCTCAAGGGTGAAAAACTGAAAGCATTCCCCCTAAGATCAGGAACACGACAAGGGTGTCCACTTTCACCACTATTATTCAACATAGTTCTGAAAGCCCTAGCTACAGCAATCATAGAAGGAAAAGAAAGAAAAGGAATCCAGATTGGAAAAGAAGTAAAGCTCTCACTGTTTGCAGATGATATGATACTGTACATGGAAAACCCTAAAGATGGTATCAGAAAATTACTAGAGCTAATCAGTGAATTTAGCAAAGTTGCAGGATACACAGTCAATACACATAAATCACTTGCATTTCTATATACTAACATTGAAATATCAGAGAAATTAAGGAATCAATCCCATTCACCATTGCAACAAAAAGAATTAAATATCTAGGCATAAACTTACCTAAGGAAACAAAAGAACTGTACACAGAAAATTGTAAGACACTAATGAAAGAAATCAAAGACAACAAAAACAGATGGAGAGATATTCCATGTGCCCAGGTAGGAAGAGTCAATATTGTGAAAATGACTATACTACCAAATGCAACCTACAGATTCAATGTGATCCCTATCAAATTACCAATGGCATTTTTCACAGAACTAGAACAAAAAATTTCATAATTTATATGGAAACAAAAGACCCCAAATAGCCAAAGCAGTCCTGAGAAAGAAGAATGGAGCTGGAGGAATCAACCTTCCTGACTTCAAATTATACTACAAAGCTACAGTCATCAAGACACTATGGTACTGGCACAAAAACAGAAATGTAGACCAATGGAACAAGATAGAAAGCCAAGAAGTAAGCCCATGAATCTATGGGTACCTTATTTTTGACAAAGGAGGCAAGAATATACAATAGGGCAAAGACAGCCTCTTCAATAAATGGTGCTGAGAAAACTGGACAGCTACATGTAAAAGAATGAAATTAGAACACTTCTAACACCATATACAAAGATAAATTCAAAATGAAATAAAGACCTAAATATAAGACAAGAAACTATAAAACTCTTAGAGGAAAACATAGGTAAAACACTCGATGACATAAATCAAAGCAAGATCCTCTATGACCCACCTCCTAGAGTAAAGGAAATAAAAACAAAAGTAAACAAGTGGGACCTGACTAAACTTAAAAGTTTTTGCACAGCAAAGGAAACTATAAGCAAGGTGAAAAGACAACCCTCAGAATGGGAGAAAATAGCAAATGAAACAACTCACATAGGATTAATTTCTAAAACATACAAGCAGCTCATACAACTCAATGCCAGAGAAACAAACAACCCAATCAAAAAGTGGGAAAAAGACCTAAACAGACATTTCTCTAAAAAAGACATACAGATGGCTAACAAACCCAAGAAAAGATGCTCAATATCACTCATAATTGGGGAAATGCAAATCAAAACCACAATGAAATATCACCTCACACCAGTCAGAATGGCCATCATCAAAAAGTCTAAAACAATAAATGCTGGAGAGGGTGTGGAGAAAAGGGAATGCTCTTGCACTGTTGGTGGGAATGTAAATTGATACAGCCACTATGGAAGACGGTATGGAGATTCCTTAAAAAACTAGGAATAAAACCACTATATGACCCAGCAATCGCACTCCTAGGCATATACCCTGAGGAAACCAAAATTGAAAAAGACATATGTATCCCATTGTTCACTGCAGCAGTATTCAATAGCTAGAACATGGAAGCAGCCTAGGTGTTCATCAGCAGATGAATGGATAAAGAAGTTGTGGCATGTATACACAATGGATTATTACTCAGCCATAAAAAGGAACGCATTTGAGTCAGTTCTGATGAGCTGGATGAACCTAGAACCTATTATACAGAGTGAAGTGAGTCAGAAAGAGAAAGAAAATTATCATATTCTAATGCATGTATATGGAATCTAGCAAAATGGTACTGAAGAATTTATTTACAGGGCAGCAACAGAGAAACAGACATAGAGAATAGACTTGGGGAGAGGGGAGGAGGGGGTGAGATGTAAGGAAAGAGTAACATGGAAACTTACATTATCATATGTAAAATAGATAGTCAATGGGAATTTTCTGTATGGCTCAGGAAACTCAAACAGGGGCTCTGTATCAATCTAGAAGTTGGGGGGAATGGGGCAGGAGATGAGAGGGAGGTTCAAAAGGGAGGAGATATATGTATACCTGTGGCTGATTCATGTTGAGGTTTGACAGAAAACAACAAAATTCTGTAAAGCAATTATCCTTCAATAAAAAATAAATTAAAAAAAAAAAGGATTAAACTCCTAAATGTAAGACTGGATACTATAAAGCTCCTAGAGGAAAACAAGGCAGAACACTCCAACATAAATTGCAGCAATATCTTTTTGGATTCATCTCTCAGAGTAATGAAATAAAAACAAAAATAAGCAAATGGGACCTAATTAAACTTACAAACTTTTGCACAGCAAAGGGAACCATAAACAAAATGAAAAGACAACCCTCATAATGGGAGACAATATTCATAAATTACACAACCAACAAGATATTATTCTCCAAAATATACAAACAGCTCACACAGCTCAATATCAAAAAACCAAACAACTCAATCAAAAAATGGGCAGAAGACATAAGTAGACTTTTCTCCAAAGAAGACATATGGGTGGCCAAAAGCCACATGAAAACATGTTCAACATCACCAATTATTAGAGAAATACAAATATAAGCTACAATGAAGTGTCACTTCACATCAGTTGGAATGGCCATCATCAAAAGTCTACAAAAAATAAATGGTGGAGAGGGTGTAGAGAAAAGGGACCCCTCCCACAATATCAGTGGGAATGTAAACCAGTAAAACCACTATCGAGAATAGTATGGAGGCTCCTTAAAAAACAGAGCTACTGTGTGTATCCAGCAATCCCACTCCTGTGCCTATCCCTAGAGAAAACCATATTTCAGAAATACATGCACTCCAATATTCATTGTAGTACTGTTTATAATAGCCAAGACATGGAAGCAACCTAAATATTGGCCAACAGATGAATGGATAAAGAAGATGTGGTACATATATACAATGGAATATTACTCAGCCATAAAATAGAATGTCGTTTGCAGCAACATGGATAAGCCTAGAGATTAACTTACTAAATCAAGTAAACCAGAGAGACAAGACAAATATCATATGATATCACTTACATGTGGAACCTAAAAAAAATGATACAAATCAACTCATATACAAAACAGATATAGACCCACAGACATAGGAAACTTATGGCTGCCAAAGTGAAAGGCAGAGCAGAGAAAGAAAATCAGGAATCTGGGATTAACATATATACTTTACTATATATAAAAGAGATAAACAACAAGGATCTACTGAATATCACAGGGAACTATACCCAGTATTTTGTAATAAACTATAAGGGAAAAGAATATATATATATAATCACTTTGCTATACACCTGAAATTAACACATTGTAAATCAACTATAATAAAAAGTGAAAAATAATATCACTGATGCTTCTCAGAGCAGGAATATGATAAAGCAACAACTTTCTGTGTGTTCTTCACACTCCCTAAAGCTGTGCAGGTGAGAGATATGGAGACACTACAGGCTGATGCAAATTGTTCCCTCTTGCCAACCACTACCTCCAGAGCTCTCTACCTCCTGAATCTTACCTCCTCCTTGAGGCTGACTCCCTAGTCCCCACTTCTGTGGATGTTTCCTTGATTACTCTCGTCAAAAGAACCCTCTTCCATGTCTGGAGTCCTGTCATCTTTCCTCTCTGCGTCTACTTTTCACTTACATTGTGAAATATCTTTTGTATTTCAAATTGCTATTGGTATTTATATATCCTTTTTCTATTACCAGTGTATCTTTCTCTGGTGTCTATCTAGGGGGCAGATTTCTTGAGGGCAGAAAGCTTGTGTTTTTACAGCTCCCTAAACATAGCAAGCCTTCCACTTGTGGGCAGAATCTATGGTAAGAAATAATTTTACATTTTTCATCTGTTCCCATAGTAGGGCTGTCTTCTCACATCCTTACTACTCTTAATTATTACTGAATTTTCACTACAGTTCATCACTCTGCTTCTTTTGATCATAGCATAGATGAGCCTTCTAAATTCGCATTTGTGTTACTTTTAGAAAGATTATTTTTCTCTTCTCTTTACATGTAAAAATGAGGCTATGATTTTGAATTTTAGACGCCTCCCTGAGGTCTCAAAGATCTAACCTTAAGCTCTCCTCCATGACTTTTTAAGGTAGGTAACATATTAGTCTCTTAATAATGAGAAATTTTCTTTAAATGAAAGTCATAAACCCTTGATTCCTTTCCATACACCAGGCTTCATTATTGTAGTTCAAGTATTCCAGAAAAATGAAAGCATCAGTCTTACAAATCAATCTCCGTTTGACCTATTCGCTACAGTCAAAACCAAACACCTCCCTTAAAAGGTCTGCATTCCTCTGAGGCTAAATGATACCAAAAAATGTCAGAAACATCCTTGCGTTTGAGTCACCCCAGTCTAGCTCTGCTCCTATGGGCTGATTCAGCAGATTGGCTCCTGGTGGCGGGCACTGGTTTCCCAGCTCATTTACGGCCTATTTAAAAACAGACGGAGGCACCTCCACGGCGGATTTGTCAAAGGCCAAGGACATTTTTTCAGCATAGACTCCGAGCTTGTTGCCACATAAACACATAGAAGGATTTCACTTTAGCTTCCCCAGGTTTTTGGACTGACAACAAATGGTAAGAGGGATACGGAAGCCAATAAGGCAGCCTGGGGCAGCTAGAAGCCCAGGAGGAAGCTGAGAGTTACTGGCTCCAGCTCCAGGCTCAGGGTGAGGCTGTGAGCAAGCCTCTGCTGTGAAAGAACGTCTGGAAAACCTCTCTGCTGGACATTCCACCAGTAGACTCTAAGGCTGGATGATGTAGGAGTGAAGAGAATTTGCCTTGGATTCCCTGCGTTTAGTGAGTATTTCTCACCTCTAGCTCCCCAGTGAAATCACCTGTGAGGTTTTCCAAAGCTGCCAGTGTCTGGGCCACACCCCAAGCATGGGTGTTTTTGAAAAAATCTCTAGGGGATTCAGTACATGCAGCCAGGACAGAGAACCACTGACTAGTGAGAGTGACAAGTCAGATTTTCTTCTGAACATCTTGACTGAGATTTTTCCTTTCACTTCTATAGGAGACGTTTTAGGGTACATGTTAGTTGTTTATAACATATACTCTCTATTATTTCCCTAACTCCTATCCTCAGATAGAGCCCCTTCAGGAGTTAAAATAGTGATCTATTTCTAACTATTTATCTACACACACACATACACACACACATATGAAACTTACATATAATTTGTGTAAGGTTTCACTGGCACAGGGCTTACCTTGACTTCAATAAACCATCTTTTCTGTCTTGGATAGTTCAGCAGTTAGTGGTAGCAGTATGTTGGGTTCTATACTGGAAACTAAGCATCAGCAGACTTATTTCTAACCTGAACTCTATTATGTGATATTGGGTAAGTCTTGTATATTCTCTTTGAGCCATGATTTCCTTACCTGTGAAATGAAGGCATAAGGGCAGGTGTCCTCCAGGTGATTTTCAGCTCTAGTGTCCATTGGTAACATTCGTATTCACTGCTAAACATCATAGAGCAAGACCTGCAGAAGAAAAGGAAGTTCTTTTTCACATATGTGCTGGAACTAACCTCTTGCCTAATTTTCAGCAACTGTCTTCAGGGCTTATTGCATTAAGAGATCAAAGCCTACCTTTTAACTACCTGGGTGCTTGTCCCAGCTCTGCCTATAAACCTTCTGGGGAAGACTAATTAAAAAATTTCTTACTGGTATAAAATGAGTAAGCTTCCTTTAGAGTGCTAGGACTTTGTTTCCCAATGTGTGTCCTGTGGAACAATAGTCTCACAAGTTAGGCCTTGATAAAAAGGCACTGGAGTCCAATACATTTGAGAAATGGGACACAATCTAGCTCTCCTCTTCATGATTCAAAATACATATTAGTGCGAAAAGCATTGTATAGGACTTGTAAAGAAATCTTAATGTTGTTTAATGCAGTTTTGCGTGGAAGCGATCGTACTTATTTGAGCAACCAATTAATATCCAAAGTTCAAGGAACACACATAGGGAAATGCAGCTTGCTGCCCTGTGGCTTATAGGAAGCCTTGGGTATTCCTATGATCAGTGATGGTTTTGATATGGTGACTCCCACCCAACCCATTCTCTTTGGGAGGGTGCTAACGCTGATGTCAACTGAAGTCTACATCACCCCTTCTGTGGGTCTATCACTTCCCAGCCTCAAAACTCAAAGGTTATGAACCTCTGTAGTTGGTTAAGCAGATCTGGGGAGGTCATAGACCACCTGTGAAAAAGAATGGAGGAAGAGGATGCATTCTCTGCAGAATTCACTTAATAATACAAGTCGGCAGAGAAGAGAGAACTTTCAGGGGCTAAGACAGCTGAGAAGGTAGGGGACCAGAGACAGTAAGACCACAGGAAAGGCAAAATTAGCTCCCTTTCTTTGCTAATCATGCCCTTTGATTAAATATATTGATATGGACACTGCTTCAAGGATATAGTTTTTCTTCTTTTGATGGGCTTTTCTTGAATAACAATATATTCATACTGTTTTCCTTGAATAACAGTATATTGAATAAAAGTAGGGTGGATCCAGGAGAGATCTTAGAGATTGCTTGGTTCAAATATGGCAAACCTGTGTAACATATGGGGCCAGCTCTAACAGAGGTTGCCTGGAGCGCTGAGTAGAGGACATTGGCGTTACATCCTGACTCCTAACGATAACTGCCCTCTCTAAGGTGGTGGTACAGTGTCATGTGAGTGTTTGCCATTCCTTATGAAGATGAAGAAATCATTTGTAGAGAAGAAGATATACTTGCCCAAACTCATATTAAAAGACTTCTTTTTCTGTCTCCCTTCTCACTTATTGAGCATGAACAACATTTTTGATATTTAAAGGGCAAAAGTCTACAGACTATATACTTTGAGGTTATCTCAACCCAGTCAATGTACATGTTCATTTGCCAAATATGAATAAATAGTGAGAGCTAATAGGGATCATTCATGTCCCAATTCAGGCCAGTTGCTTCCACTTTGCCTTTATTTGTTTAGGTAAACATGGCCAGAGTTTGTGACCAAATATGGGACACTAACTTGGTGGTTTGAAAACATTCGGATTTTGCTGCTGTCACATTCTGAAGTCTGGGAAAAGGCTAGCATTCACTGGAATTTGAGAGCCACTGCTCCAGCTTCCCTGAGGCCTCTTAGTCCTGCCATCCAGATGCTTTCTAGTCCTGAGATGTGCTGTAGAGAAATAGAACATGGTGGGAGACTCCAGAGAGGAAAGTACTTCCATTTACTATGTTTGTGCCCTAAACACAGCCACAAAGATGGCTCTCTGATGGGCACCAGTACCCACTTTGGACTCTGGTTTCTTCCCCTTGACTCTGGCTAGCCTTGGGGGATACCTTCACTGACCTCTCTAGTTCTGTTCCAAATATTCTCCTGATCTTCTGCCTCTGGACACTCCTTAGCTTTTAACTTCTGCTTTGACAGATCTTTATCCTGAGAAAAGACCCTGAGATCTTACATGTAACACATAGGAATGAACTGCCTGCTGAAATCAAAAAGGTTTTCAAGTCAAGCTTCTGTCCAACTATGAAGAACATTTTGTAAACAGCAGTCTCCTTAATTGAGCCCCCAAAATATTTTCCCTAAAGATTATCCACATCCATTTCAGCTGCTCATTACAACATACATACCAGTAGCTCTCTACTCTGGAAATTGATAAAAAGCTTGAATAAGCTCTTTTCTTTTAAAATAAGCTATTCCAATATAAGTATGTTTATATCTTCATAGGAAATAGTGTAGAAGATGATATACCATGCTTTAATTATGGTTCACTTGGGGGAGGGGCTTGAGGTGGGTTTCGTTTTCTACTTTATACACATCAGTTTTTTAAAAATAAGAGCATATTTTCTAATTGGAAAATAAAAATATTAAGTAAAATTTAGAAAAATTAAAAAGTATTCATAATCTTAGAGATGAAGAAAATTCAAAATTCATTTAGCACTCTGACTCAAAATCTGCTGTGAATCTTTATCAAATAATTTTGCATACATTTGTAAGAGAGAGTGTGCGTGTGTGTGTGTATTGCTCACTGTCCTTTCTTAGGAAGAACTGTTCTTTATCTGGAATTATGTCTCTCTTACATTTTTGGTGTGTTAAACTGTGCATTGGTTTATGAAGTAAAAGTAACAGAGGATGATGATTTTTTTATATCCTTACTTGATATAATAAATAATTGGAGGTTGTGTGCTTAAATGTTTTAAAAAGTTAGGCAGAACGAGTATCCACGTTCACTGTAAAATATTGAAGCAGTGTTGAACCATACAGAGGAAGAAGTGAGAGACTGTTTCCATTTCTCACAGTCCTTCAATTATTAACCAATGTTATGAGTTTATAGATAACCTTTCAGAGCATTTTCCTGAAGGTACATGTATAGATTTGAGGTTATTTCACTTTGTTAAGTAGCTTTCCTCATATAATTGTCTATTTCTTGTAAAGTAAACTTGCTTTATCTCAGTTAGAGTGATTCTATCATTTCTGAAAACAGTATTATCAATCATTCCTTCACAATTTTGCCTAAATATAGGCCCTCCTCAACTTAAAAATAAGTTGTGTTCTAAAGGTTTTGTTTTATAAGCTGATCGGAATGTGTTCACTCATAAAATGTGCTACAAATATGTTTTACACGGTGGTTGCAGCTGCACAAGAAAAAGGTCAGTATGGAAAAGAACACTTCAAGACTATTTGCCATGTGTGAAAAGCCCTATTAAGAACTTTCCATTATTTCATTTACTCTTTGCAACACTTGTTAGGGTGGATATTATTCCAAATTATATATAGAGAGAAACTGATGTTCAAGGTAACTAAATTGCCCATTGTCATGCAGCTTGTAAATGTCAGAGCTGAGAGTCAGGTATCCTTGTATTTGGCTCTTAAGCCCACGCACATTCCAGCTCCAGGAAGTCAGTTTAATAGGGGAAAGATGCACATATAATTAGACTCTTGATGGCGCATGGCGTTTCATTTCTTCTGTTCGGTGATCACAGAGGAAATAACCAGGAGTTGAAGGGCCAGATGCTTTGGTTCCACCATACCTTACTCATCACAATTGATAAATAAGTCAGACTAGGGGATGACTTACTGATTGTTGCTGTAGAGATTTTTTTGGCTCCCTAAGCCAGGTAGTAACATACTATTGGTTCAGAAGTCATACTTCTGGCTTCTGATTGGGTTTGTCCAGTGGGAGGAATCGGCAGGAGACTGCAAGGTATGAGGAAAGAAAGTGTCAGGGACTTAGCTACCTGGCTGCTTTCCTGTCCCAGCTGCTTTGCAGTGGCTGCATTCCTATACTGATGCCACAGCTCCTGCTGGATGGCCTTCTCTACATATTCCATTTTCTGCACATTCCAGCAAATAGATCCTCCCCTGGTACCTGCGAACCTAAGGGTGGTTAATAGCATTGTACTCTTACTAGCCAGGTACTTTACCATTTCTTGTTGGTTTAACATAACCTTGCCCCCTCTTTTGGAAATGTCCCTTCATTTAATTCTCTTTAATTATTCCTTTTGACTCTACCATCTGTTTGCTGTTGGGAACCTGGCTGACCCAGTAAATGAAACCAGGATTTGTTCCTGAAAACAGAACCTCAAAATGGGATTCTGTGATTAGGTTGCTCACATATTTGATGAGGGCACAGAGAATCCCTTTGCCAAGGTGAAATGGATATCTTAGTATGTGGTAGAATAATAGCTACTCAAATTATCAACAGCTGTCACGAGGTGGTGTGCAGGTGGATGGCAGAGATGTGTCACTGTGGCATGAGGTGTTTTGTCAGGTGATTTAGATTATACAGAGTGTGCCATGGGCTGACTACTTAAAAATCGAGATAGATGGCATAAAGAGAGAAAAGAACAAATTATCGTTAGCCTTGAAAGCCCAACTCAGGGCATAGGTGAAAAACTGAATAACCTCTTTGGAATTGTTTAGAGACTCTTTTGCCCTCTGTAGCTGTAGGGCAAATAGCTCTAACTCAGGACAGCTTTTAAAAAATCTTTTATTGACTATATGCATGCATGCATGCTAAGTCGCTTCAGTCGTGTCCGACTCTGTGAGACCCCATGGACAGCAGCCCACCAGGCTCCCCCGTCCACAGGATTCTCCAGGCAAGAATACTGGAGTGGGGTGCCATTTCCTTCTCCATTATTGACTATAGCTGCAGGGCAAATACGATTGAAAGCCATCTGTGGCTAAATATGTATACTATCTCCATCCACCTTTCCTCCATTACACATATTTCTAGGAACTTGCAACCTGGTGGAAGAGACGGTGCACATGCTGAGGATTCAAGTCTACCTGGGCGTGACTCTCAGCTTTGGCAGGAACCACCTATATGGCATTGGGCAAATTGCTTATTCACCGAGAGACAAGTTGCTTCATCAGTAAACATGCAACACTGCTTGTTTTTCTATAAGGCATGAGTGGAAAAAGAGGGATTCCTGAGATATAAGATGACAAATATCTGAAGCAGATACAGAGAAGACTGAGAACTGAAATGTTCCAGTTCCCCTGATCTTTCATCACGTTGCCCATCCCAGCTTCATCTGGGGCAACCAGCCCTCCCCTCTAGTCATATCAAGGCCCATGAGCAGAATCAGTGCAGACCACTAGTGTTCTGGAGTGTAACCATGACCCCTTCTGCAGATAACCTAACCCTTTAAATAGCTTCTGCCTTGCTATGGGCACTTGTAGAAACTAAATACCTGACCACGTCAGTTTTCTGTGGCTGTAATAACAAATGGTCACAAACTTAGTGCCTTAAAACAACAGAAATTTTCTCTCTCACCATTCTGGAGGTTAGACATCTGAAGTAAGGTGTCAGTAGGGCCATGGTTCCTTCAGTGGTCCCCAGCCATTTTGGCACCAAGGCCCGGTTTTGTGGAAGACAATTTTTCCACAGACTGGGGGCAGGGGAGCAGTTTTGGGATGATTCAAGCACATTATTAATACATTTATTGTGCACTTTATTTCTATTATTATTACATCAGCTCCACCTCAGATCACCAGGCATTCGATCCTGGAGGTTGGGGATCCCTGCTCTAAAGGCCCTGGAAGAGAATCCTTCCTTTCCTAGCCCAGCTTCTGTTGTTCCAGAAACTCCTTGGCTTGTGATTGCATCACTCTAATCTCTCCCTCTATCTTTGCATGGCCTTCTCCTCTGTGTCTCCTCCTCTCTTGTCTCTAAGAACACCACTTTTTGTTGGATTTAGGGCACACCCCAGGTGGCACTAACGGTAAAGGACTGGCCTGCCAATGCAGGAGACACAAAAGATGTGGGTTTGATCCCTGGGTCAGGAAGATCCCTTGGAGAAGGAAATGGCAACCCACTCCAGTATTCTTGCCTGGGAAACCCTGTGGACAGAGGAGCCTGGTAGGATACAGACCATGGAGTCACAAAAGAGTTGGACAGAGCTAAAGTGACTTAGTATGCACGCATCAGTAACTCAGATTGATCTCATCTCAAAATCCTTAGCTAAATTCCATCTGCAAAAAGTGCTTTTTCAGACACATTTCAAAACATGTGAAATAAGTTCACATTCACAGGTACTGCTGCTGCTGCTGCTGCTAAGTCGCTTCAGTCGTGTCCGACTCTGTGCGACCCCATAGATGGCAGCCCACCAGGCTCCCCCGTTCCTGGGATTCTCCAGGCAAGAATACTGGAGAGGGTTGCCATTTCCTTCTCCAGTACATGAAAGGGAAAAGTGAAAGTGAAGTTGCTCAGTCGTGTCTGACTCTTAGCGACCCCACGGACTGTAGCCTACCAGGCTCCTCCGTCCATGGGATTTTCCAGGCAAGAGTACTGAAGTGGGGTGCCATCGCAGGTACTAGGAGACATATATTTTTGAAGAGTCACCATTCAAACCATTATACTGACTACAGGAAATCAAGTGACCATGTGACCTGAGCTGCTCCTAATGAACTGGGTGTAATCTGACCCACCATCTGCAAAACTGGGAATGTACAACAGCAACCCAGCAACTTGAAATGACATATAAGAGTTAGGCTTCAGCATGAACAAGCTGCTTACTCTTTCAGTACCCACTTCTGGTGCACTGCCTCTTCTATCTCACTTCCTATCTATGCCTTGAGTGAAGTTCCTTATAACCATGTGACCTGGGCCTGACTTTGTGATATGTGGGTACAAGCCAGAAGTGCATGGACACTGCATTTTAGTCCTAGTTAGGGTGGCTCTGCAAGATCATGGTGAAGGGAAATTATTCCAAGTAGGAGAACATTAAGCAAAATATTTGTTTACTTAGGCCATCATAAGATGGCTCAAGGTTTGTATCTGTATCTACCTGGGAAGTGACTAAACTTAACCAGCTGATCAGACACTTTAGAAGAACATGATATGAAGACTGGTGTCAAGGGGAACTATACAAGGACAGATTTCTCATAATGGTACAGAATATTCCTTCACCATGTAAATGCTCACCAGCAAGCATTACGTTGTAGAGAGGCTCTCAGTAATCAGTTGGACAAGATGAACTCACCCTGTGGCTATCAGTCAGAGTACAACTCCAGGTGCTCGTTCAATGGGCCCCTTAAGCAAATCTGCTATGGCCGCAGAAATCGAGGCTCATGAGTGTGATCTCCCTCATCAAGACTGACCTAGCTACTGCCACTGTTCAGCATCTCATGTCTATACCTCAATATCTCTAATGGCAGAGAGCAATGCTGAGCTTCTGAGATAGTACCATTTCTTAGAGGGGCCAACTTATTACCATATTGTAGGAGCCCTTCCATCGTGGAAGCAGCAGCCGTTTTTCCTCCAAAGAATACCTATATAGTTCTAAAAAGGTATTTTCTTCCTTGCCCCCATTCTTCTGCCAGAACCACCATTCCTAGACTTATAGGATGCTTTATTTTATCCATTATATAACTCATTGAATGCAAATAAAGTATGAAAATGGGTTTTTATCCACTAAATTCATTACTCCATCATTTGTATGCTTGTGGAATAAACTACTACAGACTCCCTTGCAATTACAGAAGACTGTGAATGGTGTGGTTAGGGTAAATATCCTAAAACCAGAGGTCAAAATAATAGTGCCATCTCCCTGACATCTCTCCTGACAGAATTCATGGACCTGGGAATCAAGGTGGTGAGGTAGAGGTTCTTCTCACTCTTACACCTAATAATGCACTTAAAGAATTTTTGATTCATGTCTCCAGTCTTGGGATTCGTGGTTTTGGAGATTCTAGTGCCCAAGGGAAGACTGTCTATGAGAAGGGGCCATCATGATTCCACTCAGTTGGAAATCAGGACTGACTGTCTCCACATGCTGCTAAACCACCAGGCAAAGATGGGACCACTCTACTGGTCTGGGTGTTTGAACTTGCTCATAAAGGAAAATGTGGGTTGCTGATACCTGATGGGAGGGACGAGGGACATGCCTGAAGCCCAGAGAATTTACTGGAGCTCCTTTTAGTATTTTTCTATTACTCTAACCTATGGGAAATTGCAGCAAACCAATAAACACAAGACAATCATAGAATCAGATTTTGGATAAATAAGGTTTGATCCTCACCTCCAGTTAAAGGCTTTCTCCAGCTAGGGAACTTACAGAGGGTAAGAGGGGTGGGAAAGGGGTAGTAGGAGGAAGCTGTGGTTATCTAATTTGGCCCGAGATCAAGAACAAAAGCAGGGACACTAGAAGCCATGCTTTGTGCCATTCTCCCTCACTTCACGTTTTTTATCCTGTGTTATGGTTATGTTATATGGAGAGGACTGATGTTGTCCTACATCTTATGTTTCCCATGGAAGTGTGAGTGAATTCACAGCAGCTCCCTATGCTATAGGAACTATGTGCTTCCTATACTGGGGACACATGTTTTTTAACCAGACAAAAGGAAAAAGTAGACATTAAGACACAAAAATGTGTTAGGTATTCTCTGTCCCTCTAGATCTGTCTTCCACACTTTACCACCCAGAGTTCTACCCATCAACCCTTTTAGCCAGGCTCCCCAGCCCCGTGACTTTTAGTTGCAGTGGTGATGGCAGAGGAGAGAACCGGGGAACTGAAAGACCAAGCCTGCCTTCCCTGAACCCCTCCTGCCTAGGCCATGGTTTAGCAGTGGCCACTTTCTTCTTTCTCCGGCCAGGGAGCCTCTTGGGTAGTCCTTCCCCATAGCTCTAAATACTGTCAGGCCTCAGCAAGCCCTCCACTCCTTGTGTCTTCAGTCTCTAAGATAAAGGCTCCCAACATCATCCCTTGTTGGTTTCCCTCAACTTTGCCCTCTCTAAAGATAGCCCTTCTGGGCTTCTCTGGTGATCCAGGGGTTAAGAATCTGCCTGCCAATGCAGGGGATGTGGGTTCGACCCCTGGTCTGGGAGGATCCCACATGCCTGTGACCGCACCTGTGAACCTGCATGCCTAGAGCCTGTGCTCTGCAAGAGAGAAGCCTCTGGAATGAGAAGACTGTGCATCACAAAGAAGAGTGGCCCCCACTTGCCACAATTAGAGAAAAGCTCATGTGCAGCAATGAAGACCCAGTGCAGCCAAAAATAAATTAATAAATAGAAATGTAAAGCAAGTAGCCCTTTCATGAAACTCTCTGGTCACCAACTTGAATGAGTCATCACTATCTCACCAAGGTCTGGCTAACACAACACCCAAGGCTGTGTTCTTCTGTTTAGGCTAGGGAATTCCTCCTTCTCCACTCTCACCCAGCTCACAGGCTAATATATCAAGACCAGCTTATCCATGGTTCTATGCACATCTGCTGAGAGCAGGGAAGATCCAAAGACAGCTTCTCTTCCTTGGGCTATGGTCACTTATATAACAACCATTGCAGAAGGGAAGAGGAATTTCTCTCTCTTCTAGGTTAGGAAATTTTGCCCTCTGCCTCATCCACATGCCAAGTCCCCTGAACTTGGAAAAAAGCGTGCCCTGTTCATTCTGTTAGCATATGGTAGCAAAGTAAATTTACCGTAATATTCTAGTGGTCATAAGGACAATAGGACATTACTAGGCTACTTGCTTGCTTCATTCATTCATTCACTCAACAAACATTTAGTGAACACTTACTTTGTTCTCAGCTCTGAAAATATAGAACTAGCCAATTCTTTACCACCATAGAGTTTACAATTTTATGGAATTAGCCCTTGCTCTCTTCTCTGTGAGGGCTTCTCCAGTGGCTCAATAGTAATGAATCTACCTGCAATCAGGAGACATGGGTTTGATTCCTGGTTTGGGAAGATCCCTTGGAGAAGGAAATGGGAACCCACTCCAGTATTCTTGCCTGGGAAATCCCATGGACAGAGGAGCCTGGTGAGCTACAGTCCATGCAGTCACAAAGATTCAGACACGACTTATCGACTAAACAACAACAATTCTTCTCTGTAGTATTGGTAAAATTTCAATCAGTAATTATTAAATGAATAAAGATGAGGATTAGGAAACCAACAAAAATGTAAGTAAATTATAGTTACACAGCATTTCCCTATAGTTAGCTCAATGCAGTTCGATTCCTGAGTGTGAGTGTGATCTTTGCAACACTGGCAAGTCTCTTCCCTGAATCACTGTGCACTTAGAAATCTGTGAAAACTCAATGAGGTTTTGCTAGATTCCTCATGTTTCCATGTCAAATGTCTGGAAGCGTCACAATGCTAGTCTAACTGTTGCTGCTACAGAATCTTCCCATGGTCTTTTCTGGAAAAGCCCACATCCCTTGCCCTGCTACTCTAGATATTTCTGCTGGGACAAGTTTTGTTGAGATGTCCGGACTCCTTAGCTTTCTAGTCTCAGCTGTTTCTCAACCCATTTCAGCCTCTGTTCAACAGGACTCTTTAAGACTTCACTGTGGAGTCACTTCATCCTTTCTTTTGGCTCATGTCTCTTTCTTTTTAACCTCAGCTCCCTTCCTCTATTTCTTAAGGCTATTGTCCTGATGCCTGTCAATCAACTCTGGCTCATCATGATGCTACAGTCAGCCTACTGGGAGTCTTGTTGATGGACAGCTAGGTGGCATGTCAATAGACCCATTTTGTAAAATGGAAATTGGAAGAAACCTAAAACAATAAAGTAGGAGATGGAAAGCAAAGTCATTTATTCCAGGTATACCTCATTCCCAATAGGTCTCTGCAATAGCATTTCTTCCTTATATTGTTGTTGTTTTTTTTCCAGTGCAAGGGCAAATTTTAAAATGTGCCTGCTAACTCAGTTGTATTGTTTCAGTGTCAGGGTGGCTGGTGTGTGGTCAGGGTTTTTCAGCTCTTTGTAAGTTTTTCTTTTTAGTGTACTCACTGTGATATGGGGTAGGAGGAGAATGACCATAGGGGAAAAATCTTGCTCACACAGAACTGAAATCAAAGGAATGCTTGAGGCTGTGAAAAACAGTCTCCCATTTCCTGGCTCAAGACTGTGAGCACTCAGGCCTTGGAAAAGGTAATCTGGAAACAGTGAGGTGCAGGGAGGGCGGGGATTTTCACATTGCAGTAGAGGATATCCATCGTTTCTTTTCAGGTTTAATTGCGCGTGGGTGGTGTACGATTATAAGTGCTCATAAATTGTCTACCCCAATATTGAATTCAACCCTCTCTGTATGTGTCAGCATGAGCTGAGCTGAAGCCAGTGGAATGGGCCAAAATACACTAAAACTGCAGTCAGACTGATGACAGAGGGTTTGAAAAGTCAGCTAGAGAGACCTGTGAACCCAGTTATTGGAGTAAGATTTCTTGTCCTGAGCCTCTACACAGATGCTATTTTTTCCTCTTTGGGATGGGATATGAAAGGAGAAGGTACTGATGGAGAAACAGACTTTCTCCTCTAGTTGAAAAAATAGCATTTAGTAACTTAGAAAAGATACAGAAATTTTAGGTGATACCCATCATGTTGCATTTAATGCATGTATGTGTGCAAAGTTGCTTCAGCTGTGTTCGACTCTCTGCGACCCTATGGACTGTAGCCCACCAGGCTCCTCTGTCCATGGGATTCTCCAGGCAAGAATACTGGAGTGGAATGCCATGCCCTCCTCCAGGGGATCTTCCTGACCCAGGGATCGAACCTGCATCTCTTATGTCTTCTGCGTTGGCAGGCAGGTTCTTTACCACTAGCGCCACCTGGAAAGCCCCTGTGGCATTTCATAGGATGTTCCAATTGTCTGTATATATGTATCTTATGTCTAAGACACATATTCCCTGTTTTTCCCCCTTCTTTTTGGAGAATGCAAACATTACTAGAAAAAAAACTAGAAATGGCATCATTAATTTTCATTAGATTGAAACAGTTGATTTCCAACTTCTATAAAATAGAAATGACAGAAAAAAGTGCTTTGAACCTCCAAAGGGAAATTAGAAAGGTATGTAAAAAGTTCCTACCATTGCCTACTGGCTACCTTTTACAGGTGGCTACTTCAATTGATTGGTTGATTTGTATTTTCTGTAAAGAAATTGTGTTGGATGTTTTGTTTAAATGTGAAGCAGTTTTTGAGGTTGGGAAGAGTAAAGGAGGTTAAGAAACAATTGCCATGTGAAAGTTGGGCAGATACAAATTGAACAGCTTGATTATAACTCAGATGTTCTCTTTATGCTTCTATAAATTATCTCCTATTATACAAAGTGTATTGAGTGACAAGTGCTTAAGAAGACTCTCATAAGGTAATAACCATTTGGGGCTTCTGGTTGGCCCAGGGACAAAGATTCTTGAATTAATCATTCTTGACCCTCTGGGGCAATAACCAAATAGGGCAGGTAATTAAAGTTACATTATAGTCATAAAGCGGCCCTGTTTAGATTACGTTCAAGGATTCAGATATGGATCTGGAGTGAAGGTTCTTGGATGTGAAATTATTAGGTACCATTTAAAACGGTATTCCAGTAAGTACTCAGGAAAATTATCATAAGTTTTTTTTTTTTTTAATGCGCAAAAGGAACGTGTTTTAGACAATAATGGAATAGTTGAAACACAAGTCATTTAAGAGAACTGATGCTAAGACTCTTCTCTTTGGGAGTTAATAAGTATAATCTTGTTAGTGAGCGGGTCCTTCTTGTTGCATCAAGAGCAAAGGGACCAAGAACTTCCCTGGTGGTCAGTGGCTAAGACTCTGTGCTCCCAATGCAGGGCCGTAGATTTGATCCCTGGTCAGGCAACTAGATCCCACATGCCACAACGAAGAGTTCACATGCTGCAACTTAATGTCCCACATGCCACAACTAATACTCAGTGCAGCCAAATATATAAAAAAAATAAATATGAAAAAAGAGCAGTGGAACCAGAAGGCAAACCCGGTGAGTCATGGTGGCAGCCAACAATAAAAGCCATAAGATGAGGAAACAGAGAAACAACCAGGAGATACTAACAGTCACTAAGGAGAGTTTGCAAACCAGTTAAAAGAAGGGAGAAACTGCAAGTTTCAGAAATCTCATTAGCACTGTGCCTACAACACAGTAGGTGCTCAATAAATATGTGTTGAATGAATGAATGTGAGGAAAACTAAGAGCTGGGGGTAGAGAAGAGCTGCATCAAAGAATCTAAAGATCTCATCCTGTGAGTTTTGAGGAAGCAGCTTGATTTTTTCAGAAGATGCTAACAAAGATAATACAGAGTCAAATTTCTGGTCTTTGTTGGCTGGGTGTTAACAGTGCCAGTAGGGAAATTAGTCAGTCAGTGTTCTGGGTAGAGTTTCAGGGAAAGTAGACCTCAGGCGGTAAAGTGGTGCGCTGGGCCAGCAGGGACTGTGGATGCCTGGAGATGAGGAAACAAAGCCAGGCTGCTCCCTGCTCTACAGAAGCTGTGGCCGGAGAAGGGCTCCCTGTGTATTGTCCTTCCATCAGCAGCAGTCCAGATCTGGCTGTCTATTTGCACCTGGCTAAAAACATGCCTGGGCTCATAACACTGGAGAAAAAAGAACTTATATTTCCAAAGCATAAAGCATTTTTACTCTGACATATTAGGAAGAAAAGAATTCTCCTGAATCCCTGCTATAACAAATTGTTTTTAGGATAATGTTACTTAAATATCTATGTACAAATATAAAGCTAGGAACAAACTATGTTTAAAAACCCTACATCCTTATACAACGAAATTCAATTTCAAATTAAATTCAGATTCATTAAATTTGGCATGCATGTGCTTTGTTATAATGTGCAATGTGATGACAATTTTCCCACTACTTTCCTCTATATTAACTCCCAACACATTTTGTACAGTGTACTATGAAGTCATGAGGTCTTTGGTTGGCTTTAATGCATCGTCTGAGTTATATCCACTTCTCTTTTCTCATTCATCAGTGGTAATTAATGTACTGCATAATGTCAGATCAAATTACAATTTTTTAAATCACTAAAGACACTAAAATCTTATTCGATAAAACCATCTTTTAATTACAAATGCCCAATGCAAGTTTTGACTTTCTAATACACGATATAATTTAGCATGAGGAAGAATGGTAGTTGTGGGGTGGTTAATGTCATTTTGACATCAGGACATCAATTTAACAGAAATCAGATATGCTTATTTGCACATTGAAGTTTAAACAGTACAACTTAGGTGATCACTTGGCACCAACATGGTCATAAATATTACAGCTCAGCCACAGGTAATGAATAAGTGGCAGCACATCGTTCTCAGGTGACTGAGAATATGCTAACATTAATTTTTAACTTTAAAATTTTTATTCAGGATGTATTTCAAATATGATAAAATACGGAAACTAGTTGAAAGACCTGCTGACCAAGTAAATAATAAAGACAATAATATTTTATAAGTGCTATTTCCTTTAGATTATCCTTTTGGTTATCATCATTATTTTACTTAAAAAAACAGGGACTTCCCTGGTGGTCCAGTGGCTAAGACTCCACGCTCCCAATGCAGGGGGCCTGGGTACAATCCCTGATCAGGGAACTGGATCCCACATGCCACAACTAAAGATCCCACATGTAGCAACTAAGACACAGGGCAGCCAAATAAATAAATAAATACTAAAAAATTATATACAGTGAAATACTTTGTTGTACAACTCTACAAGTTTTAACACAGGCATAGACTTGTGCAAACACTACTAGAAAAAGCCAGTTTTGTCATCTCCCCAATTCCCTTGTGCTGTCCTTTGCAGTCATACTTTCCCCCGACCTCTGCTACTCATTTTTTCTCTGCCCTGATAGCTTTGCCTTTTCCAGAAGGTCACATATATGGAACTCTACCACAGGTGACCATTGGAGAGTTCTTTCACTTTATATGGTTCATGTTGTGTACATCAATATGCCATTTTCTTTTTTAATGCTGAGTGCATTCTATTTTATGGAATACACTTTTACTCAATGAAGGATATTTGGTTTGTTTTTTTAATATTTGGCAATTATGAATAATTCAATGATAAATATTTGTGTATAGTGTGTGTGTGTATGAACATAAGTTCTCATTTCTCTAGCATAAATTCCTAGAAGTAAGATTGCTGGGTAATATTAAAAGTGTGCACTTAGCTTTCCAGGAGCTACCAAACTGATTTCTAGAATGTCTGAACTAGTCTGTGTTCTCAGTGACAAAGTATAAGACTTCTAGTTGCTCCTCTTCCTCATCAGCATTTAGTAAGTAGTCAGGTTAAGAAATTACTTTAGCCATTCTATTAGATATGTAGCCATCTTAGTATACAGAAGCCATAGCTAGTTTTGAGCAGAGAAATTTCATGATCTGGTAAATATTTTAAGAGGATATTGTGCTAATACAGACTGTAGGAAGGCAGGTTGGAAGAAAAGAGACCTAGTAGAAGGCTATTGAAGTAATACAGACAAAGGTAAAGGTGGTTTATGCCAGATTAATAGATGTAAAGGGGGTGAGAAGTTACGAGTTTCTTTACTGATTAACTGGATGTGGCATGAGAAAGGAAGAGGGAAGTCAAGGATGATTACAAGATTTGGGGGCTGAGCAACTAGAAAAAATGGAATTGACATTCACTAAAATGTGGATGACAGGAACAGTTTTGGGGGAAAGGTCAGAAACTCAGTCTTGGATATTTTAGTTTGAGAAACCTATTATTCATCCAAAAAAAGATGTCAAGTAGATGGCTGGATACATGAAACCAGAATTCATATCTTGGCTGAAGATAGAAACAAGTAAGTTATCAGTCTAAGGTATTTATGGATGTAAGTCTGGATGAGATCTCCAAGGGAGTCAGTGTAAAAAAAAATAAAGAAGTCCAGTGGCTGGGCCCTGAGGAAATCTAACACATAAGGGGATACAAAAAGGAACCAACACAGGATTCTGTGCAAAATGTCTTCTCAATAACTAATCAGATCAAAGAATGAAATAATGCCACTTATAACAACAAGGATGGAACTAGAGACCATCACACTAAGTGAAGCAAGTTGGATAGAGAAAGGCAAATATCATATATCACTTACATGTAAAATCTAAAATGATACAAATAAACCTATATATAAACCAGAAACAGACTCACAGACTTAGAAAACAAACTTATGGTTACCAAAGGGGAAAGGTGGGGTAGGAGGTGGGATAAAATGGGAGTTTGAGGTTGACATGTACACACTACTATAAATATAAAATAGATAATCACTAAGGGCCTACTGTATAGCATAGGGAACTCTGCTCAATATTATTTAATAAACTAAATGGGAGAAGAATTTGAAAAAGAATAGATACATGTATAACTGAATCACTTTGCTATACACCTGAAACTAACACAATGTTATTGATCAACTATACTCCAATGTAAAATAAAAATTTAAAAGAATCTAATCAAACCATGGAAGAAACTAAGCATGATACAGAAGTCTATCTAGCTTATCGCTGTCCATTTTAATGCAATAATTAAAACAGTTTGTTAAAAAATAAAACATCTGGAACAAATGTGAAACTGAACAGAATATTGGAATAGTATATATAAACCAGAAGTGTCCTGGGCAGCCCAGAATGTATATTCATTCTATCTCTGGGAGATCTCTCGTCTGTCATGGTTTAAACTACCATTTATTTGTGACTGAACTCATTACCTTGACTCTATGTCTCCTGGAACCTGATTTTTCTTCCAGCAGTTATTTCCTGTCTCAGCACATGTTAGCACTATATAACTTACTACTCAAATAAAAGCCCCATGGACCACCCTAGCCTTCTTCCTCACCTCCTATCTATCACATCCAACCTGTCATCACATTTCCTCCATTCTTCTCCCTAAAGAGCACATAAATCCATCCACTTACTTTTCCTCAGGCCTCTTGCTACCATCTCAGTTCATATACCAGCATCTCCCACCTGGACTACTCAACAGTCTCATAACTCATCTCCCAGCATCACCCTTACTTCCCTGTAAGCTATTCTCTACGTTGTGACTAAGACAAGTTTTTAAAAATGCTAATTTAGTCATGTCACTTTCCTTCTTAAAACTTGCAAATGGCTTCTTATTGTTCTTAAACTAAATTTCTTATCATAGCCCATAGTGTACTTCTTATCTAGCTCTGTCTCTCTCCATTCTAACTTTCCACCAACTTCACCCTCATTTTCTATACTATAGTCTTTCAACCCTTGTTAGGTGGATGTTTGTGTGCACCCAAAATTATACTGAAACCCTAATCACCAGTGTAATGATCTTTAGAGATGGGGCCTTTGGGAGGTACTTAGATCGTGAGTGTAGAGCCCCTGAAATGGGATTAGCTTACATGTGAGGATATAGGAAGAAGGTGGCCATCTGCAAGCCAGGAAGAGAGCTCTCACCAGATGCTGAATCTGCAGGCACTTTCATCTTGGACTTCCCACCCTCCAGAATTGTGAGAAATTTTTTTTTTTTATTCTTTAAGCCACCCAGTCTAAGGGATTTTGTTATAGCAGCCCAAAATAAGATGTTCCTAAGACATTCTATATTCTTGCATTTATAGGCCACTAATGCTAGGAACACTTCCTCACTTAGTGACTTGTTTGCCACCTAACTCCTACCCCTCCCTTAAGTCTCATTTAAGGGGCTTACTCTAAAATGTATTTCCCCAGGCAGGCCCCTTTCTGGCTCTTTAGATCAGAACATAAACTGTATTAGGTGCAGCCTACTTCTCCTTTTTGTACCACAGCCACATACAGATTGAAAATCTCTACAGTGCATAACTGCAGGTACCACGAAGACAGGAAAGATGTCTGTTACTCAGTCTTCAGTGTCTTACTGTGCTCAACAAATGACTGTTGAATCTGAAAAGACGTTGCCTAACTTAATTTTTTAAATTTTTTAAAAATTTATTTGCTTTACAGAATTTTGTGGTTTTCCGTCACACATCAACAAGAGCCATAGGTAAACCCACGTCCCCTCCCTCCTGAACCTTCCTGCCATCTCCCTCCCCATCTCACCCTTCTATATTGTCACAGTGCCCCTGTTTGAGTTCCCTGAGTCATACAGCAAATTCCCATTGGCTATCTATTTTACATATGGCATTATAAATTTCCACGTTACTCTCTCTATACAATTCACCCTCTCCTTTCTCCCCTACCCCCATGTCCTTAGGTCTGTTTTCTATGTCTGTTTCTCCATCGCTGCCTGGAAAATAAATTCATCAGTACCATCTTTCTAGATTCCATATACATGCATCAGAATACAATGTTTATATTTCTCTTTCTGACTTACTTCACTCTATATAATAGGCTCTAGGTTCATCCACCTCATTAGAACTGACTCCAATATGTTCCTTTTTATGGCTGAGTAGTATTCCATTGTATATATGTACCACAGTTTCTTTATCCATTCACCTGTAAACCCCAAAGTCAGCAGGAGAGAAATCATAAAGATAAAAGCAAAAATAAATGAAAAAGAAATGAAGGAAACAATAGCAAGGATTAATAAAACTAAAAGCTGGTTCTTTGAGAGGATAAACAAAATTGACAAACCACTAACCAGACTCATCAAGAAAAAAAGGCAGAAAAATAAAATCAACAAAATTAGAAATGAAAAAGGAGAGGTTACAACAGACAACACAGAAATACAAAGGATCATAAGAGAATATTATGAGCAATTACATGCTAATAAAATGGACAACCTAGAGGAAATGGACAGATTCTTAGGAAAGTTCAACCTCCCAAGACTGAACTGGGAAGAAATAGGAATTATGAACAAGCCAATTACAAACCCTGAAATAGAAATTATAATAAAAAACTCCCAAAAAACAAAAGCCCATGGCCAGATGGCTTCACAGGGGAATTCTATCCAACACCAAGAGCAGAGCTAATGCCTGTTTTTCTGAAAATCTTCCAAAATATTGCAGAGGAAGGAACATTTCCAAACTCCTTCTACGAGGCCACAATCGTGCTAATACCAAAACTGAGCAAAGACAACAGAAAAAAATAAAATTACAGGCCAATATCACTTATGAACATAGACACAAAAATCCTCAACAAAATTCTAGCAAAGAGGCTTCAACAACACATTAAAAAGTTCATACACAATGATCAAGTTGGGTTTATTCCAGGGATGCAAGGATTCTTCAATATATGCAAATCAATGTGATACACCATATTAACAAATTGAAAGATAAAAGCCATATGATCATCTCAATAGATGCAGAAAAAGCCTTCAACAAGATTCAGCACCCATTTATGATAAAAACACTTAAAAAAATGGCCATGGAAGGAACCTACCTCAACATAGTAAAGGCCATATATGATAAGCCCATAACAAATATTATTCTCAATGGTGAAAAACTAAAAGCGTTCTAAGATCAGGAACAAGACAAGAGTGTCCACTCTCACCACTATTATTCAACATAGGTTTGGAAGTCCTAGCTACAGCAATTAGAGAAGAAAAAGAAATAAAAGGAATCCAGATCTGAAAAGAAGTAAAACTCTATTTGCAGATGACATGATTCTATACATAACTTTAGTTTTTGAAGAGGCAGTTGAATCTTGCCAATCTCTAAAATCTTAAAAAGTCAATGACTGACACTTGAGAGTCCCTTGGACAGCAAGGAGATCAAACCAGTCAATCCTAAAGGAAATCAACCCTGAGTATTCATTAGAAGGACTGATGCTGAAGCTCCAATACTTAGGCCACATGATGCAAAGAGCCGACTCATTGGAAAAGACACTGATGCTGGGAAAGATTGAGAGTAAGAGGAGAAGAGGGTGACAGAGGATGAGATGGTTGGACGGCATCACTGACTCAATGGACATGAGTTTGAGCAAACTCCAGGAGATGGTAAAGGACAGGGAAGCCTGGTGTGTTGCAGTTCATGGGGTCACAAAGAGTCGGACAAGATTTAATAACTGAACAACAAAATATGAAGTCCTGAACTCTGTCATCTACCTCTTGGTGTCCATACTGAGTAAGAAGACCTACATACTCAGAGTGTTTAGAGTTTCTTCAGAAGAATCCATGTTTCTTGTTGACTGGATGAGGACTGGCCTTTTTGGTCCTAATTCAGTGAGGTTTTCAACCTTGGGGGATTGAGCTCTATCATTTTGATCTGGGATCAGAGCAGCAGGGACTTTGGGGATGGCCATAGCATGCAAGCATGTCTAATTCATATCCTTGCCTCTAGGCAAGACTCTACTTCAACTAATTTAGATTAAAGATGTCTAAATTGTAGAGTATAAGAAAACATTTTCTAATGTCCTTCAACACAGGAGATCTATTTGTGTGTGTGCGTGTGTGCATGCACTCAGTCATGTCTGACTCTTTGTGGCCCCACAGACTTTAGCCACCAGGCTCTTTTGCCTGTCATATTCTTCTGTCCATGGAATTCTCCAGGTGAGGATACTGGAGTGGTTTGCCATTGCCTGCTCCAGGCGATATTCCTGACCCAGGGATCAAACCCACATCTCTTGTGTCTCCTACACTGGCAGGTAGATTCTTTACCACTAGCACCACCTGGGAAGCCCTTTTTTTTTTTTTTTTTTTGGTGTGTGTGTATACTTGTCACAAGAGTAGTTTTCCTAACATTTGATCTTAATTTTTAAGCTCCAGTTTGGACCCAAATATACGTTGTCTTGTCTCCAGGAAAAGGGGAAAGTGGCCGGCTCCTTTACTCTGCCCAAAGCCTTCCTACCCATGCAAACAGTTTATAAATCAGTGCTTAGCATTCTGGAGGGTAAGGACAGGAAAGCTCCTCTGGGAAATAAGCTCCCTCCCCTAGCATGGGTTTCTACTGAGAAGTCAAGCTCTGTAAGATTAAAAATGCATCATGCTTAGGGAATTTGAAGTCTTCTTTCCATTTAAAAAATGTACAAAAACCAACTGCAATCTAAGTCATATTTCAGCTATGTCCTGAAAGACTGAGAAGTGTTTTTTTTTCATGGAAAATTACTTATTACAGAAAAGATTTTATAGCTATATTATAATTTGTGGTACAGAGATGTTTCTTAAGGGCTCTCTGATTTAAGGCTGTAATTGTGGATGAAACTCTGATATCATGTCGACTCTCCAGAGTGTGAACTTCACTTCAAAGATTTAATTTGTTTCCAAAACAGTTTCAAGGGTTAGTATAGAGTTCTAACTGTGAGGAATAAGGAAGGAACAGAGAGAGACAGGCATCTGGGGGACAGAGGGGAAAGATCTGAAGGCAGATCTGTAACTATCTCTGTCTGAATACTTGTCTCTTTCTCTCTCAAATTCAATTAACTTCAACAGGCCCCAGACAACCTGAATACAAGGTGGGACCTAAACAAAACATTGTCTCTGTCCAGGAAGCTCCCAAAATAGCTTCTTCAAGGCCTGTAAAGGGCATTTAGTGAAACACAAAGTAAACAGGCACATGATGAAAGGCTGATGGTGGCTATGCTGATGTAAAGGCCAGAGAGAAAGGGGCAAGTTCATCCCAATCAAGATACAGCTTCAAAAGTTGACCTCTTTCTATACCAACCAGCCTGTGGCTCTTCTGGTACTGCGACTTCTCCCAAACTCCTGTGGATGTAGCTGCCAGAGCTGGAATAGCACTGAGCTTCTCCAGGCTTCACCTTCCTCAATAAAACAAGGAGACAGGACCAGTGCACCTTCTAACACTAACTCTTTGGGATTCTCATCTACAAAGAGGAAGTGAGGATAATAAAAATATAAGGTAAGGATTCACCAGGAGGTGCATTTCAGCTTTGGCTTCTGAATGCTATTGAACAGTTAGTTCTTTTTTATTCATATGTTCAGTTCAGTTCAGTTCAGTCGCTCAGTCGTGTCCGACTCTTTGCGACTCCATGAATTGCAGCATGCCAGGCCGCTCTGTCCATCACCAACCCCCGGAGTCTACCCAAACCCATGACCATAGAGTCGGTTATGCCATCCAACCATCTCATCCTCTGTCGTCCCCTTCTCCTCCCGCCCCCAATCCTACCCAGGATTAGGGTCTTTTCCAATGAGTCAACTCTTCGCATGAGGTGGCCAAAGTATTGGAGTTTCAGCTTCAACATCTAACCTTCCAATGAACACCCAGGATTGATCTCTTTTAGGATGGATTGATTGGATCTCCTTGCAGTCCAAGGGACTCTCAAGAGTCTTCTCCAACACCACAGTTCAAAAGCATCAATTCTTTGGCACTCAGCTTTCTTCACCGTCCAACTCTCACATCCATACATGACCACTGGAAAAACCATAGCCTTGACTAGATGGACTTTTGTTGGCAAAGTAATGTCTCTGCTTTTAAATATGCTATCTAGGTTGGCCATAACCTTCCTTCCAAGGAGTAAGCGTCTTTTAATTTCATGGCTGTGATCACCATCAGCAGTGATTTTGGAGCCCCCAAAAATAAAGTCTGACACTGTTTCCACTGTTTCCCCATCTATTTCCCATGATGTCATGGGACCAGATGCCATGATCTTAGTTTTCTGAACATTGAGCTTTAAGCCAACTTTTTCACTCTCCTCTTTCACTTTCATCAAGAGGCTCTTGAGTTCTTCTTCACTTTCTGCCATAAGGGTGGTGTCATCCGCATATCTGAGGTTATTGGTATTTCTCCCGGCAATCTTGATTCCAGCTTTGCTTCCTCCAGCCCAGCGTTTCTCATGATGTCCTCTGCATATAAGTTAAATAAGCAGGGTGACAATATACAGCCTTGACGGACTCCTTTTCCTATTTGGAACCAGTCTGTTGTTCCATGTCCAGTTCTAACTGTTGCTTCCTGACCTGCATACAGGTTTCTCAAGAGACAGGTCAGATGGTCTGGTATTCCCATCTCTTTCAGAATTTTCCACAGTTTATTGTGATCTACACAGTCAAAGGCTTTGGCATAGTCAGTAAAGCAGAAATAGATGTTTTTCTGGAACTCTCTTGCTTTTTCGATGATCCAGTGGATATTGGCAATTTGATCTCTGGTTCCTCTGCCTTTTCTAAAACCAGCTTGAACATCTGGAAGTTCATGGTTCATGTATTGCTGAAGCCTGGCTTGAAGAATTTTGAGCATTACTTCACTAGCATGTGAGATGAGTGCAACTGTGCAATAGTTTGAGCGTTCTTTGGCATTGCCTTTCTTTGGGACTGGAACGAAGACTGACCTCTTCCAGTCCTGTGGCCACTGCTGAGTTTTCCAAATTTGCTGGCATATCGACTGCAGCACTTTCATAGCATCACCTTTGAGGATTTGAAATAGCTCAACTGGAATTCTATCACCTCCACTAGCTTTGTTCGTAGTGATGCTTTCTAAGGCCCACTTGACTTCACATTCCAGGATGTCTGGCTCTAGGTGAGTGATCATACCATCGTGATTATCTGGGTCATGAAGATCTTTTTTGTACAGTTCTTCTGTGTATTCTTGCCACCTCGTCTTAATATCTTCTGCCTCTGTTAGGTCCATACCATTTCTGTCCTTTATCGAGCCTATCTTTGCATGAAATGTTCCTTTGGTATCTCTAATTTTCTTGAAGAGATCTCTAGTCTTTCCCAATCTGTTGTTTTCCTCTATTTCCTTGCACTGATCGCTGAGGAAGGCTTTCTTATCTCTCCTTGCTATTCTTTGGAACTCTGCATTCAAATGGGAATATCTTTCCTTTTCTCCTTTGCTTTTTGCTTCTCTTCTCTTCCCAGCTATCTGTAAGGCCTCCTCAGACAGCCATTTTGCTTTTTTGCATTTCTTTTCCATGGGGATTTTCTTGATCCCTGTCTCCTGTACAATGTCACGAACCTCTGTCCATAGTTCATCAGGCACTCTGTCTATCAGGTCTAGTCCCTTAAATCTATTTGTCACTTCCACTGTATACTCATAAGGGATTTGATCTAGGTCATACCTGAATGGTCTAGTGGTTTTCCCTACTTTCTTCAATTTAAGTCTGAATTTGGCAATAAGCAGTTCATGATCCAAGCCACAGTCTGCTACCAGTCTTGTTTTTGCTGACTGTATAGAGCTTCTCCATCTTTGGCTGCAAAGAATATAATCAATCTGATTTCGATGTTGACCATCTGGTGATGTCCACGTGTAGAGTCTTCTCTTGTGTTGTTGGAAGAGGGTGTTTGCTATTACCAGTGCGTTCTCATGGCAAAACTCTATTAGCCTTTGCCCTGCTTCATTCTGTACTCCAAGGCCAAACTTGCCTGTTACGCCAGGTGTTTCTTGACTTCCTACTTTTGCATTCCAGTCCCCTATAATGAAAAGGACATCTTTTGGGGGTGTTAGTTCTAGAAGGTCTTGTAGGTCTTCATAGAATCGTTCAACTTCATCTTCTTCGGCGTTACTGGTTGGGGCATAGACTTGGATTACCGTGATATTGAATGGTTTGCCTTGGAAACGAACAGAGATCATTCTATTGTTTTCGAGATTGCATCCAAGTACTGCATTTTGGACTCTTTTGTTGACCATGATGGCTACTCCATTTCTTCTAAGGGATTCTTGCCCACAGTAGTAGATATAATGATCATCTGAGTTAAATTTACCCATTCCAGTCCATCTTAGTTCACTGATTCCTAGAATGTCGATGTTCACTCTTGACATCTCCTGTTTGACCACTTCCAATTTGCCTTGATTCATGGACCTTACATTCCAGGTTCCTACGCAATATTGCTCTTTACAGCATTGGACTTTGTGTCTATCACCAGTCACATCCACAGTTGGGTATCGTTTTTGCTTTGGCTCCATCTCTTCATTCTTTCTGGAGTTATTTTTCCACTGATCTCCATTAGTATATTGGGCACCTACTGACCTGGGGAGTTCATCTTTCAGTGTCCTATCTTTTTGCCTTTTTATACTGTTCATGGGGTTCTCAAGGCAAGAATACTGAAGTGGTTTGCCATGCCCTTCTCCAGTGGACCAGATTCTGTCAGACCTCTCCACCATGACCCATCCGTCTTGGGTGGCCCCATACGGCATGGCTTAGTTTCATTGAGATAGACAAGGCTGTGGTCCGTGTGATCAGATTAGCTAGTTTTCTGTAATTCTAGTTTATTCATATGTAAAAACATTCAATTTAGAAATTTCCAGTGCTGCTTAATCTAGCATATTGTACCTGCTCTTTGGAAGAGGGTGTACACTGAAGAAATGCAAGTTAAAGCCTTCACCTCCTTCCTCCATGATGCTGGCACCTATTTTGAGATAATAGCCTGGTTTGGGCCCTGGTAGTAGCTGTAACCATGGCTCCAGGTCTAATGGTGATCCACTATTGAGTGTTAGATCTATGTTAATGCTTCCAGGAAGAGGCTGGGTAGTTTAGAGTATACAGAGAAAAGCACACAGTATTATTCTCTGTATCTAGCACATCCTTTAGGAATATCTGAGTACAGGTGTGTGCACACACACAGGTGCACATATACTCTCCTTATGTATTATATTCAGTCAGATGAGCACACTTGCCTGATCAGGCCCAGCAGATGCCATTGTAGGGGAGGTGGGCAGGGCACTGGGATGTGAAGTGGGAATGAAAACGTGATGGGAAGAATATAAATGGGGATGTGTGGCCTCTTGCATGGACACTAGTCTTCTCTGCTTTTGGAGTCCAGGGGCTTTGCCTGGGAAACCAGGGAGCCCAGCTTTATTCCACTGTCCTTTCTGACCTCCTTTCTCTGTTGTGGGTCATCATTCAGCTTGAGACACTGCAATGACTTTATAAAACCCATTATTGTGCCAGAAAATTCAAGATAAGGATGGTTTACACGCAGGCAAGTAATAGGTATGCTGTTAAGGTGGAATTAGACTCATTCAATTTGATTCATAAGCCATGATTCTCAGTACAGACATCCCCTTTTGACTTCCTAGCTTCTTTTAGACTAAATAAGTTATGCTGTGTGAAATCTTGATCCTTAAATCCTAGAAGCCTAAAGTAGCAAGCTGCATTTCTTGCTCACATTACATATCCACTAGGGATTGGCCAAAGAACTGTTCACTGTAGGCACTTAGGATCTTGCACCCAGAAGCTAAATCAAACACAGAATTCCATGATTCTAAAGTCAGGCAAAAGAGAACATGGTGAACTCTATACTTGCTATTAAAACTGCTGCCTGGACATAACACACAGCATTTCCACTTGTGTGTTAATATCTGTGGCTAAAGCAGGCCATTTGCTCAAGCCTAACATTAGTAATGGTGGCTCAGAGGGTAAAAAATCTGCCTACAATGCAGGAGACTCAAGTTCCATCCCTGGGTCAGAAAGATCCCCTGGAGAAGGGAATGGCCACCCACTCCAGTATTTTTTTTTTAATTAATTTATTTTTAATTTGAAGGATAATTGCTTTACAATATTGTGTTGATTTCTGCCAAACATCAACATGAATCAGCCACAGGTATACCTATGTCCCCTACCTCCTGAAACCCCCTCTCACCTCCCTCTTCCACTTCAGTGTTCTTGCCCGGAGAATTCCATGGACAGAGGAGCCTGTCTGGTGGGCTATAGTTCATGGGGTCATAAAGAGTTGGACGTGACTGAGCAACTAACACACAATCTTAACAAAGCAATCATACTTTTTCCCTTTGGCTGCGGAGCAGATAATGGACAATAAGCTCTCTCAATGCTGGGCTCACCTCTCATCCACCCCACCTCTTCTCTGTTCAGAAACTTCTCTAGCCTGCAAGATGGTTTTCCCCTTTCAAGTTCCTACATCCTGAGACTCTTGAATTTTTTTTATTTCTAGCACATTTTGCTTATCCAGATTCCACAAGAGGTTAAAATATGGCATCTTAGAGATTAATTATATAACTTTACCCTAACTTTTGATGAACGATTCCTAATTTGACCCATATTAGAAAGTTTGGTAACCTTAGAGTATATTTTACAGATTTCATTTTGAATGGATGTCACAATGCTGGATCATACTTACCAAAAAATGTACTCTTGAGTAAAGCACAATAAGAAGCTTCTCTAAGGGGTATGTCATCTGTACACCTGATTAGCTGTGTGACGCTGCAAATACACCTGATGTCTTGGGTAATACTTTTCCATGACTAAAGGGTGGCACTAGATTTCCAAGAGCCTTTCAGATCTATGATTTCATGATTCTATTATTTCTGTTTACAGCCTCCCAGAAAGTGCATTAGTCTCCAGCAAGTGTCGGAGACAGTGAGTTTTAAAAATAGGGGTATGCTCATTACTGAGCATGCTCTATGGAGATCATATAGAAATGCACGTACAGGTACAGGAAGCATCCGGCTTCAGATGCCTGAGTGGAAAGGTCAAAAAAATAAAAACAATTATATGGTTCACACCTACAAGGGAGCTAATGAGTTACTTGTGCACAAGGCCGAGGAGAAATATGCCCACCAGAATTCTTCTGTGTTTGACACAGGTCAGATTTTCTTCTTTGTGGACTCCTATCGTTAGGACTAAGAGGCAGTGATCAAAATAATTTGATGATAGCATCCTGCTAGTTACATGGCTTAAGTTATAGTTATTTTTCTTTCCTTTGGCATTCTAGACATAACACTGCCAGGGACTATACATGGACTGTTTCTTTTGATCCCTCTCCAAGACCACTGGTTTCCTTTCGAGGACCTCCCTCTTGATAGACCTTTAAGTAGCAAGAGACTGAGTTGGAAATTGCTTTGGAATCCACTTGTGGATCCTTCAGTCAAGCAAGTGAATAACCTCAGAGTGCTCTCTAACTTTCATTCACTTCTCCACTCATTCAATCAGCATTCCCTGAGCACCTTCTGTGTACCAAGCTCTGCGCTGGGCACTGAAGGCCCAAACACCAAGAAGGCACAAGAGAATAAGCCCTGGACCGAGAGTCCCTCACAATCTTGTCAGGATATAGAGGAAGAGGGCAGCTTTGTGCTAGAGGTGCACGGCCAGTGCTATAGTAAACTGGAGCCAATGACTGATTTCTTCAGTGAGTCAAAAAAAGCTACAGAAGGGATGACATGTGTGAGTGGGCCTTCACCTGAGTGGCTTTTGCCAGGCAGAGAAATTCAGGAAAGGGTTCAAGATTAAGGCAGAGGGAGAATGGGCAAAGGAACAAAAGCAAATACAGGCAGACGTTGGCGATACTGCGAGTTCAGTTCCAGATCACTGCAATAAAGCCAGTCACATGAATGTTCTGGATTCTCAGTGCATATAAAAGGCAAGTTATGTTTACACTGTGCTATAGTACATTAAGTGTGCAATGCTATTGTGTCTAAAGGAACAATGTATACACAAAGTAAAAAAAATAACAAAAACCAAATAACAAAAACAAAGATCACTGATCACACCACCATAACAAATATAATAAGTAAAATGTTTGAAATAGTGTGAGAATTACCAAAATGGGAAAGAGACATGAAGCAAATGCTGTCGGAAAAACAGTGCCAATAGACTTGCCCAATACAGTTCACTTCAATTTAGTCGTTCAGTTGTGTCTGACTCTTTGCGACGCCATGAACCGCAGCATGCCAGGCCTCCCTGTCCATCACCAACTTCCGGAGTTTACCCAAACTCATGTATATTGAGGCAGTGATGCCATCTAACCATCTCATCCTCTGTCATCCCTTTCTCCTCTGCCTTCAATCTTTCCCAACATCAGGGTCTTTTCAAATGAGTAAGCTCTTCGCATCAGGTGGCCAAAATATTGGAGTTTCACCTTCAATATCAGTCCTTCCAATGAACACCCAGGACTGACCTCCTTTAGGATGGACCTACTTGCAGTCCAAGGGACTCTCAAGAGTCTTCTCCAACACCACAGTCCAGAAACATCAATTCTTCTGTGCTCAGCTTTCTTTATAGTCCAACTCTCACATCCATACATGACTACTGGAAAAACCATAGCCTTGACTAGACAGACCTTTGTTGACAAAGTAATGTTTCTGCTTTTTAATATGCTGTCTAGGTTGATCATAACTTTCCTTCCAAGGAGTAAGCGTCTTTTACTTTCATGGCTGCAATCACCATCTGCAGTGATTTTGGAGCCCCCCAAAATAAAGTCAGCCACTATTTCCACTGTTTCTCCATCTATTTGCCATGAAGTGATGCCAAAAGCAATGGCACCCCACTCCAGTACTCTTGCCTGGAAAATCCCATGGACAGAGGAGCCTGGTAGGCTGCAGTCCAATGGGTCGTGAAGAGTTGGACATGACTGAGCGACTTCACTTTCACTTTTCACCTTCATGCACTGGAGAAGGAAATGGCATCCCACTCCAGTGTTCTTGCCTGGAGAATTCCAGGGACGCAGGAGACTGGTGGGCTGTCATCTATGGAGTTGCACAGAGTAGGACACAACTGAAGCAACTTAGCCGCCAATGGGGCCGGATGCCATGATCTTAGTTTTCTGAATGTTGAGCTTTAAGCCAACTTTTTCACTCTCCTCTTTCACTTTCATCAAGAGGCTCTTTAGTTCTTCTTCTCTTTCTGCCATAAGGGTGGTGTCATCTGCATATCTGAGGTTATTGATATTTCTCCCGGCAATCTTGATTCCAGCTTGTGCTTCATCCAGCCCAGCGTTTCTCATGATGTACTCTGCATATAAGTTAAAGAAGCAGGGTGACAATATATAGCCTTGACGTACTCCTTTTCCTATTTGGAACCAGTCTGTTGTTCCATGTCCAGTTCTAACTGTTGCTTCTTGATCTGCATACAGGTTTCTCAAGAGGCAGGTCAGGTGGTCTGGTGTTCCCATCTCTTTTAGAATTTTCCACAGTTTATTGTGATCCACACAGTCAAAGGCTTTGGCATAGTCCATAAAGCAGAAATAGGTGTTTTTCTGGAACTCCCTTGCTTTTTTGATGATCCAGCGAATGTTGGCAATTTAATCTCTGGTTCCTCTGCCTTTTCAAAAACCAGCTTGAACATCTGGAAGTTCACGGTTCACGTATTGCTGAAGCCTGGCTTGGAGAATTTTGAGCATTACTTTACTAGCGTGTGAGATGAGTGCAATTGTGTGGTAGTTTGAGCATTCTTTGGTATTGCCTTTCTTTGGGATTGGAATGAAAACTGACCTTTTCCAGTCCTGTGCCACTGCTGAGTTTTCCAAATTTTCTGACATATAGAGTGCAGCACTTTAACAGCATCATCTTTTAAGATTTGAAATAGCTCAACTGGAATTCCATCACCTCCACTAGCTTTGTTCGTAGTGATACTTCCTAAGGCACACTTGACTTCACATTCCAGGATGTCTGGCTCTAGGTGAGTGATCACACCATCATGATTATCTGGGTTGTGAAGATCTCTTTCGTATAGTTATTCTGTGTATTCTTGCCACCTCTTCTTAATATGGTCTGCTCCTGTTAGGTCCCTACCATTTCTGTCCTTTATTGAGCCTATCTTTGCATGAAATGTTCCCTTGGTATCTCTGATTTTCTTGAAGAGATCTCTAGTCTTTCCTATTCTATTGTTTTCCTCTATTTCTTTGCACTGATCACTGAGGAAGGCTTTATCTCTCCTTGCTATTCTTTGGAACTCTGTATTCAAATGGGTATATCTTTCCTTTTTTCCTTTGCTTTTCACTTCTCTTCTTTTCACAGCTATTTGTAAAGGCCTCCTCAGACAGCCATTTTGCTTTTTTGCATTTCTTTTTCTTGGGGGTGGTCTTGATCCCTGTCTCCTGTACAATGTCATGAACCTCCGTCCATAGTTCATCATACACTCTATCAGATCTAGACCCTTAAATCGATTTCTTACTTCCACTGCCCACTACAGGGTTGCCACAAATCTTCAATTTGTTAAAAAACAAACAAACACCAGGAGAAAGCCTCAAAATGCAATATTTTCTAAGTGTAATAAAGAGAAGTTCAATAAAAAGAGGTATGTTTGCAGAGGTAACTGTTTGGGGAACATCTATTCCCAGTTCATCTCTGACGTACGGGTCTTTCTCAAAGATTTTCTTGCAATTTCCTCTACATGATATGGGCATAAATGTAGTAAAAACTCAAGTTAGAAAAGGTTGATGTTTGAATGTCAGGAGGATGTGTCAAGCTCTGGGAATGAGCGGAACAGGATGGTAACCAGTCCTGTGGGGGAGCCCTGCTGCAAGTGTCCTAGAGCCCAGGTCTGCTCACTGTCAGAGGGTCCAGGGTTGAATTCCTATCCTGCCACCAGCCATCTGTATGATTTCAGGAATGACTTAACTTGGTACCTTGTTTAAGTCTCAGTTTTCTCTTTCATAAAATGGAAGAAGTACCTGAATACCTGGGAAGTAGTACCTGAACTGGGATAATAGTACCTGAAAAACTGAGTCCACACATGCAAATCTCATAGAATGGTCTCTGGCCTGTATTAAGCACCTGATCATTGGCTGATATTGTTTTTGATGTTGTAATCACTCTTTTTCACAGCTCTCAAATTATACTTCACCATAATTTAGTGGTGACTTCATTTTCTCATAGTGATTTTTCTCTTACAATCCTTGAAAATGGAAATTTGGAAAGGGAGCATGCATTAGTGACTAATTTTTGTTGAGTGTTTATGATGAGCAAGACCCCATGTTAGCTACTGAAATAATGTATCACAGAGAGAGAGAGCTCTAGGAAACTTGATTTTTCATCCTGAGTCTGCTAAAGAGTAGCAGCATGGCTTGCTTGAACTTTGGTGTTAGTGCAGTTTTCAGAGGATAACAGCAGTCATACCTGCTGGAGTGGATATTTGCTTTCCCTATGCTTTTTTTTTTTTTTTTTTAATAAATTCATTGATTTTAGTTGGGGGCTAATTACTTTACAATATTGTAGTGGTTTTTGCCATACATTGACATGAATCATCCCTGGGTTTACATGTGTTCCCCATCTTGAACCCCCCTCCCACCTCCCTCCCCATCCCATCCCTCTGGGTCATCCCATTGCCCCGGCCCTGAGCATTTGTCTGCTTTCCCTATGCTTTTTGAGTTCTCCCATTTCCTCCAGGGCACCTCTTGCCTTCTTTTGGAGAATTATCCCTTCCTTAGTCCAATCTTGCACTTCTGTTGAGGTTGTAGAATTTATACATATTGACACAGGAAGAAAATATCCATAGCCCATCCCAGAGCAAACCAAACCAAGCAATAGAAAATGGAGGCAGCACACGGAAGTAGGTGAGACATTATATTATAGAATAACTGGGGGCATTAAATCCCTTATTCCAGCCCCTGAGCTCCCCAGATCTGTCCTGGATTCTTCCTTTGAGTCTGGGATTGAATTAAATTTCCATTTGTACTTAATCTCCAGCCAGCTGGGCTTCTGTCACTTGCAACCAAAGGAGTCCTGACTACTACCTCTGTCTGCCTCTCAGCATCACTAAGTGGGTTAGATGAGACAGTGAAGTTTTTAAAAAACCTAAAGTACAATCAAAATGACTAACCGTAATAAAAGGAATAGTTTCTTCCATTAAAGAAGGGATTCTGTACTGCTGGTATGATTTAAGAACAAAGTGTCGCTTGCATAATCTTTGTAGTTGGATTCAGTGTCAAGTGAATACTGTGAATTGAAGTGACCAGGAAAGAGGCAGGGTTCAAGCTGGGCCTGAAGGATAAACACAATGTTGATCAAAGTAAGGAAAAGGCTCTTCTGGGCATGGAGAATGCTGAGGGCTAAAGCTCTGATGCTGGAACTCAGTTAACAAATCTTTGCTTGTCTACTATGGGTCACGCAAAGAGAAAGTCAAGGCTTGGGGGAGATCCTGGAATCTGCTCCGACTACTTATAAAAGCCACTTAAATCATCAGATACCAATAAAAAAAATTCTGCAGTACTTAAGCAAATAGAAAAAAAATTAGAGGCACATATTTCACATGCCTGTGGGTCCTCTCTTGTAATCCAAGGTTTTTCTTCTTCCTGGGTTAGCATTTTTTAAAATTTCCCTGGTGTTTGAGTCAGGTTGGTATTACCTGAAGACTTCACTCGTGTGTTTTTCATCTCCCCTCTTTGGAAGTGAGCAAAATACCCAATTCAGATGAAAGTTATACCCTCCAGCAGACTGTTCCTGATTATCCATCTGCCATCACTTCTCACCACCCTGTGGTGAGTGACCTTCCCGTTTTCATCTTTCTAAGGCACTCTGTGGCTAAGCCTCATGGCTGGGAATGGAAATTACTGTTAAGTAGCTGCAGACTTGCATGGCGTCAGGGTCCAGGGCAACAATCCTACACATTGTTCTCCCCATTATTTCTTAAAGTGCTCTGCCTAGAAACCCCTAAGTTAATTTAACATTTGACTCTGGGATCTCAACAACAGAGGTTTTCTTCCTTCAATACAAGGAAACAATCAAATTGTTGTTACGTTCATTCACTTATATAAGGCATAAAAGATGGAAAGGTTAGTTTCTCCATATACAAAATAGGATTTAGAACGCCTAACATTACAGGGCTATTCTAAGAATTAACTAAAATAACTGATACAAAAGAATTTTATGAAGTAAAGTAATAAAGCAATATGGAAGTTGTAAGACAAGATACAGTTCTTACCTCTGACTTCTACTCCCTGTCCTAGACCCTAGTTCTGCCCTCCCTCTGTGATCTGCATGATCTTCTAGATTTTCCCTGATACCTGGGCTCCTGTTCATTCTAGTACCTGACAGGACCTGAGGCTAGAGTTTACTCATTTGCTGCTTGTGAGCACTTTTCATCTCATGCTCCTGGCTGGTTAGATGCTTAAGGCAATTGATGGTAAGGTGTCTTGCTGTATCTTGCTGTTCACTGAACCCAGGGTAGGCAAGGCAAGAGTGGGGAAGCTGGAAGAAGATGCAAGGATCCATAGGAACTGCAAAGACATTTATTCTCTCCTGACTAGCAAGGCAGCAGCGGCAGCAGCAGCCATACTGTATTCTCTTGTGGTTGACCGAGCAGACATAGCCAAAAGACAACTCACCTCGCCTGCAAGAGCTTTTCAGGTGGTGCTTATATAGGTCATCATGCATGCACAGTACTAGAAATGATCTCAGCTGTTACATAATCAAGTATTTACAAAATGTGTGGTGAGAGTGAGAAGCCTTGGGGTGCGAAAGCCTGACCACTGCCATCTTGGCTAATTTGCTCTTTCCCTGCATAAGGTGAATGAGAATTAGAGCAGCAAAGGGCAGCTACTCAGGAGACTTGTCACCTGCAGACTTGGGAAAATTAGGACCTTCCAGGCAGCTCACTATAACCATGCCAAAGGCAAAGTCTTGGCTTTGCAGACAGGCTGAATCAATCAGGACCAGTCATGATAAAGAGGTGAAGAGGGAGTTTGGTTTATTCAAAAAAGGAGCAGGGTGCTGAGTGCCACCTGCAGCTCATTTTTGTGCTTCTTCATCCATCATTGTCTCTCTGTTTTTGAAAATAGCTCCTGGGTGGGGGGAGGTTCTTTGGCAAGAGGGAAGCCAGGCATACTTCTCTTCTTTCCCTTTATCCTCATTCCAGTTAGAAACATAACTCAAAGCTGGTTGACTTCCTAGCAGACCCAATTTGTTTCAAACTCCCTTTTTAGCTCATTTCATAGCAAAGTCTTCCAGGAATGCTAAAATTAGCTCATGAAAATAGTTGGGGTGGGGGTGTTATGGCTTGTGAACAGGGATTGTTGACCCTTATAGCACATGAGCTTGAGAAAAGACCAAGAGGTCATGTAGGTACCCACAGCCTCTCTTTAAAGTAGACACTGAGGCCAGAGTGGACAGGTGACTTGCTCAGGGTCTCATTTCCAGCTGCCCTGCCTTCCTAAGACTCCTAAAGGGGGAGAGAAGTATAAAAGACCTACTGCATCAGGAGGGAATGATGAGTGACTGAGGCAGGACTGGCTAGCTGGAACTGATACTGTCAAAGGTTTGGCTGGGGGAATAGGAGTAAATAATACCAGGGCAAGATGGATTTCTCAGAAATAGAGGAACAAAAGAGTAAAAACTAAACTGTGGCTTGGAGCAAACAAGTCAAAAGCAAGAGACAATCCTAGAGGACAAAGTGACACTAAAAATGATTGGGAATGATTTGGGGTCAGCATGATGAAAAACAAGTTGTTTTCAAGCTGATAAAGTCAAACAGGAGTTATAGAAAATAGACGCAATACATGGATTCTGTAAAGGCTCCCCATTGTTGGGGAGGCCCCACAATCTGGCCCAGTCTTTCTCCCTTGCTCTCCCTTAACCCATGCAAATACAAAGCAATTTCTTGCTGGGAAATCCCATGAACAGAGGAGCCTGGTGAGCTACAGTCTGTGGAGTCACAAAAGAATTGGAGGCTGCTGAGCACAGGCACACACAGGAAGAGCCAGATGGAAGAGATGCAGAGGGCAAGGCACGGGGAAAGGGCAGGGAGCTTTCAGACTAAGGGACCACTCTCCCCAAATCTCGGTACACTCACCAAACCAGAAGCTCTCCGAACCCTCCACTTTCTGGGTTTTCAGACGCTTCATTACATAGTTATGATTGAGTGCATCATTGGCCATTGGCCAGTGACTCAACCTCCAACCCCCTCGCCCCTCAGAGGTTGGGGGTGGGGCTGAAAGGCCAACCCTCCAATCGCATACTTGGTTTTCCTGGCAACCAGTCTCCAACCTTATGCGCTCTAAAAGTCACCTCATTAACATAACAAGAGACACCTGGTCACTCTCCTCAAGGCCAATTCCAAGGATTTTAGGAGCTCTGTGCTGGAAAAGGGGTCAAAGACCAAATACATATTTATTATAAAGTACCACATCACACCTTCAGAGGCCAGTTCAGGGCCCACCATCTACAAGGAAGGCAGGGAGCCTTCCTACAGGGAACCTTCCACATGCCCGGGCTGGCAGTGTCCTCTCTCCCTTGTAGCCCTCTGGTGGCAACCAGTGCTTGTACCTGTCTCATTCACTTAGAGTGATCTATGTCCAGGCATTGTAGCTTTATCTCTTCCCTCCTTTTGGAAAAGCCCATGAGTAATTAATATTCTATCCCACACAGGTCTTACTTGTGTGCTTACACACAGTAGGTGCTGAGAAAATTTTTGACAAATGAGTGGTCATCTGGAGAGTATACACGATATTGAAAGCACTCACTGTACTTGGCTTTAACCACATCCTTACTAAGAGTATCACCATGTCCCCAGGTAAAGAGATATGCCCAGAAATTGAGAGGATCCATAGGAAAGCCACAGAGATAATAAGTTTTAAAGTAGGCTAAAGGGAGTCAATTTAAAGGAGAATAAAATGTGGGACCTCTCCAGAGAAGTGAGGCATACTCACTGATCTTTCTCCAGGCCCATAAAGAACTTTTACCCAGAAAATTGACAGCAGCTGTGTTCCATCTTTGATCAAGACAGATCAGTAGGAAATTAACCTAAACAGAAGCATCACTGAGATCACAAATAGGGAAAATATTTCTGAGAGACGGTGATTAAACTCTCAGATGACTTATCAAGAGATTTGTAGACTTTAGGTCTCCAAAAGACTACTAAAAAACAGATTCTTGTGTGTCAAGGCCAGTTTCAAGGCTCGCTCTGGAATGAATGCCATGGAATGATCTTGACAATCTGTTCCCTCACGCCTCCTGTCCTGGCTAGGTGTCAGCCTTACGTGGCTCAGCAGTCAGTTCCAGGTTGTTCCAGCAGGTGGCGGCCAAGGGCAGAGAAAGCCCAGAGGTGTAAGCAACCAGAAGGTTTTGTTTATTTAAGCTGAAGTATAGTCGATTTACAATGTTGTGTTAGTTTCAGGTATACAGCGAAGTGATTCGGTTATACATACATACATCTATCTATATCTATTATTTTTCAGATTCTTTCGCCTTATAGGTTATTACAAAATATTAAGCATAGTTCCCTGTGCTATATAGTAGGTCCTTGTTGATTATCTATTATATACATTGTAGTGTGTATATGTTATTCCCAAGCTCCTAATTTATCCATTCCCCTCATCCCCCTTTGGTAACCATGTTTGTTTTCTCTGTCTGTGGGTCTATTAGAATGGTTTGACAAAACAAGTCTACCAGGTTTGGAAGGATACAGTGACCCTTGCAGGGCATGCACAAGTCTAGTAGGCATGCCCCACAGGAGAGCCCATGAAGCCTCCATCAGAGAGCCTCTCAATTCCTTCATGCCCACCCCATCAGGCTCCTGGCTATTAGGAAAAGTACATGTGGCAACTTGGAAAATCCTCCCACTGAAGAGGGCACCAGGGCACAGTCACTTCCAGAACCTATGCTAAGAGAATCAAACTCTTGCTGATCTGCTTCTACAAACTCAAACATAATGAATAGCACTGTACCAAAACAAAGTGAAGTGAAACAAAACCAAAAATGCTTGGTAGAGAGGAACAGTGGCACAGGTAATTCATGTCTGCAGTAAATCGCTTATATTTGATTTTAAAGATAAACGCACACAGGGTATCTACATGCCTCCTTCTAAGGAATGCTGCCCTAGAAGCAGCAAGTTTGTCTGTGCTGTGTCTAGGGAACTCACAGGCTTGGGGTTGGGAACTCAGCCAAAGGGAGGTCCTAGGTGGACATGGGCGACCCCTACCTGCGAACTGATCAGGTCTAATGGCGCTTCCCAAAGGGACAGTCCCGATTCAGTGTGATGACCAACCATGTGAGATGCTCTCTGGGAAAGTATACGTGTGTGTTGGATTCACTCAGCAAGGCAGTAAGGAGTTGCTGTTGGCCCCCTGAAGAAATAGGGCCTGGTTTTACCTAGTCATGGACTCAGTTGTCGGGTCGCAGAGTGCTGAGTCTGCTGAGAGGGCTTCTTTGTGTCCTCACGTTCCCTCTTACCTCTACAGCATCTTTCCCTTGCCTCCATGACCCAAGCACATCTCCCCATGCAACCCGAAGTGTATAACAAACACCAGGAGACTTCCCTACCCCACCACCCCCACTACTCAACAGAGGAGGCTTTTGGTCTTATTTTAATTTTGCATCTCCTGTAGTGTTGAGCTCAGAAATCTAGGTGGCTGGACCTCCAGAAATTAGTGTCAACAGAATGAGACCAGCATGGGCCCTGTGGTATAGGGACAACAGCTGCATACTTCATGCAGCTCCTATGGGAGATGGAGCCAGGGTGAGGTTGAATTCTCCTTCTAGCCTTGGCCAAAGGGACCTCAGTGCTGTAAGGCTCCCTTTCCTCATCTGCAAAACAGGGCTTTTAGTACCTACCTCAGGAGGCTGTAGTATTGATAAAATGAGATCGTGTATGCAGAGTACTTGGAATAGCTCTTGCCCAGCAAAGAAAGTGCCAGATAAATGAGAGGTATTGATATTGACTGATTCTTTGTCTCCTCCATCAGACTCTGCTATCCTATTAATAGTCATACCTCAACAAGAATTCTAGTACCAATCAGCGATCAATCAGAATGCATTAAATGAACATGGGAAACAAATGTAGGAAACAACTGAAGAGGGTTTTCAGACAAGATAATACAGCTGAGTTTGAGTAAATTTTTTTTGCTTTCCTGATTTTCTATGTCTGTTTGTGCATCATAAAATCACTTTTTCATTGTTATTGTTGTTGTGTGTGTTGTTTTTAAATGTCTTCAGGTCTACAACATTGTGACGGTCTTTAAGAATCATAACATCTTGGATTGGTTTATTATCTTATAGTGAAGGTCCAGTAGGTTCAATGAACTGAAATCTGGTGGCATTATTCCTCCTCAGGGAGAAGGTTGGCTTAGATGTCTCTTTGTAAAAAAAAAATAAGGGGTTTTTAACTCTGGAGTTGAACCCAAGAGATTGACAGGTTAGTAGATGGAGATAGGAAGATGGAACACAGCCAGGGGTGGATATCCTCAATGTAGTCCCAGCTTTGCAAAGGCTGTGCTTTCTTTGGACTTATTTCAGATGTCAAACACAGCAAGGTTGACATCAATACACAGCAGGCCATGGATTATGGCTGACTCTAATGACTATGTTCCACTGTGTTTATTGTTCTGGATGTTAATATATAGAGTAAATGATAGTCCTTTAATTGAAGGTTGGAAATGCCCCATACTAAGCCACTCGGGTGACATCACCATTAACCACTCAAGTGAAACCCAAGACACTTGCTAGCCAGGAAATTACAGCCTTGGAGACCATCTTCCTATTTGTGTATGTGGTATGTATGAGGAAAAGGGGGCCCAGCAACTGGCTTGCACCTTTATTGACAATTCTTGATTTTACTGAGAGGAAAGCAATGTTATTTGGAAATTAGAAGGAACACATGAGTTCCACAGGAAATCTCAGCCAGTCAGAACTTTAATGGAACATGGTCCTAGAGGTCAGAAGCCTGGGAGAGGAGACAGGGGTTGGCTCTCTTCTTTTCTTCTTTAGCAATTTGAAGAGGCTCTTCAAGACTTTCCTCAGTTTATTTGTGGGAACAATTTATAATGCCTCCATAATAGACACTCCTTGTAACTACCAGCTCCCCTGGTAACTCTGACAGTAAAGAATATGCCTGCAATACAGGAGACCTGAATTCAATCCCTGGGTTGGGAAGATCCTCTGGAGAAGGAAATGGTGACCCACTCCAGCATTCTTGCTTGAGAAATTCCACGGATGGAGGAACCTGGTGGGCTACAGCCCATGGGATTGCAGAGTCCAAGATTGAACGACTAACACTATAAATATTCAAACTGAAGTTTCTGAGCTCTGAGAAGTCTTGCAACTTATTGGACTATGTGGTTATTTTTATTTAGTTGTTGAGTCATGTCTGACTCTCTTGCAACCCTATGGACTGTGGTCCGCCAGGCTTCTCTGTCCATAGGATTTTCCAGGCAAGAACATTGGAGTGGGTTACCATAAACTGGTCCTAATTGTTTCCATGAGAAGGTATATTAGTTTCCTGTTGTGTTATACCAAATACTACACACCTGGTGGTTCAAAACAACACTAATTTCTTATCTTACATCTCTGGAGGTCAGAAGTCCAAAATGAATCTCACTGGACTAAAACTGGAGGTTCTTCAGATTCTTCCTGGAGTTCTAGGGGAGGATCTATTTCCTTGTCTTTTCTAGCTTCCAGAGGCTGCCTGCATGCTATGGCCTGGAGCCTCCTTCTAGCAACAGCATCATACTGATTTTTGCTTCTATTGTCACATCTCCTCCTCTGCCTCTTCTGCCTCCCTCTTTCCATCTTAAAGATCCCTGAGATTGCACTGGATATTTTCAGGACCCTATCTGGATGATTCAGTAAAATATCCCCATCTCAAGGTCAGCTGAGGAGCAAACATAACTCCATCTACCATCTTAATCTCCCTATACCCTGTAATGCAATATATTCCCTGGTTCTGGGGATGAAGACATGGAAATCTTTGGGTGAGGGCATTTTTCTGCTCAGCATAGAAGGCACTCGATTAGGTATGGTCCATGGAACTGACATCTAGGCTGGAGTTAAGGACTCTTGATCGGAGAGTATAACAATGATGAAAGACTGTTCATATATCCTGAGAGCAGAATAACTGGGTAAGTCAGGCATGATAGCTCACTGATTGAAAACACATGCTTTGGCCTCAGAGACCTGGAGTCATATCTTATCTCTGTCGCTTGCTGGCTGTGGGATTTTAGATGGAGCACTCAGCCATGCTGATGAGCTCCTATTACTCTAAAATGAAGGCAGTAATCTTACTATATAGGGCAGTTGTAAGATTTAAGTGAGGTAATACAAATGAAAAGTCCAGGGTGGTACCTGGTACTTGGTGAGTGTTCAGTAAAGGATAGTGACATGTCAGGAAGAGTTCTCTATTTTCGCCTGAGTCCTTGTGAGTCATGGCAGGGATGGTTAGGTATTCCTCAAATCCGGACCCCAAATTAAGGGTAAAAAACTTTTATTTAAAAGGAAGGAGAGTCAACATGCCATAGTGTCTTGGGAGAGAGTTGCTTAATTGAACCCATATTTATCCAGGATTAGGAGCACCTGTAGGCTTGTGTGTCTGGCATTGTGCTCGATGCTGAGCACTCCACAGCCTCCAGTTTCCAGGCTGGTATATAGCCAGTCAGGCAGATGCTGTCGGAGAAGGCAATGGCACCCCACTCCAGTACTCTTGCCTGGAAAATCCCATGGACGGAGGAGCCTGGTAGGCTACAGTCCACGGGGTCGCTAAGAGTCGGACACGACTGAGCGACTTCACTTTCACTTTTCCCTTTCATGCACTGGAGAGTGAGTGAATGAGTGAGTGAAGTCGCTCAGTCGTGTCCGACTCTTTGCGACCCCATGGACTGTAGCCTACCAGGCTCCTCCGTCCATGGGATTCTCCAGGCAAGAGTACTGGAGTGGGTTGCCATTTCCTTCTCCAGGGGATCTTCCCGACCCAGGGATCGAACCCGGGTATCCTGCATTGGAGGCAGACGCTTTAACCTCTGAGCCACCAGGGAAGTCCACATCCACTGGAGAAGGAAATGGCAACCCACTCCAGTGTTCTTGCCTGGAGAATCCCAGGGACGGTGGAGCCTGGTGGGCTGCCGTCTATGGGGTCGCACAGAGTCGGACACGACTGAAGCGACTTAGCAGCAGCAGCAGTAGCAGCAGATGCTGTAACCTAAAGCTAAGAGAGCTCTAAGGGACTGAGATGAGAGAGAGAAGAGAGAGATGACCTGGGCAGGGCAGTAGGGGGAGGTTTCAGAGGAGTCAGGGCTTAAGTTGGACCCTTGAAAGGAGGCAAAAAGTTAGAGAAGCTGGAAAAAGTAGACAGGGCATTTTAGGCAGCAGAGTTTGGGGAGCAGTAACATAAGCAAAAATGATAATACAGGGGTTCCATGTTTCAGGGACAGGGCAGATGTCTTAGGTAGATGAGTTATGAGTGAGAATCTGCAGGGGTAGAATGGGATAGATTAAAGAGGGTCTCTGTCACTCCCAGGAGACTTAAGCCTCTCTGTCTTCTTCAGCTTGGTATTACACATAGTAGATATCCAACAGCATGTGTTATTGTTGTTTTGTCCTGACCTGAAATAAGACATTTGGGTGTAGTTCTTTGGATAATGAGATGTCACAGAAAGAACAGGGTGAAATATGCAAAGACCAATTAGGACCCTATTTCCCGTGTTCAGCACAGAAAATGAAGGCTTGATAATAGTGGGGATGGAAAGCAAAGGCAGGTAAGACTAAATAGAAGTCTGAGATATATTAACTATAAAGTTTAGAAAATGATCTGGCTATATCTCCAGGGCATATGGAAAAGTTTGCAAAGTGGTGATAGTTTAGCTTGTGGTTGGAACAATTGCATTAATTGCCTGATGTCCAAAAGAAACACTATGTCCAAAAACTTAAGGATGGGTGTATCAGTTACCTATTGCTGTGTAACAAACCAACCCATAACTCACTGCCTTCAAACAACTATTTATCTAGCTCTTGTTTCTGTGGGTTGGAAATACGAGCTGTATGGTCTTTCTGGTCCTGGCTGGGCTCACTCTCATATCTGTCGTCAGCTGCCAAGTCAGTTGGGGGCTGCTGGCCTGAGATGCCTCAACTTGTCATCTCAGATTTTCGACCTAGTCTCTCATTATCCAACAGTAAAGCCTAGGATTATTTTCATTATGGAGACAGTGTTCTGAAAGAGCTAGCAGAAACATGCACAGCCCCTGAAACCTAAGCATAGAATGGGAATTCCAACACTTTCACCTCATTCATTAGACAAACCAAGTCAGATTGCTAAACCCGAATTCAGCGAGTTAGCTCTTCATGGGAAGAGCTACAAAGTCACGTTGTGAAGGTAAGACAATTGAGGCCATTTTTGTAATAACTAGCATAGTGCAGAGGATATATAGGGTGCTGTGCTAAAAAATCTATGTATGTATGTGTGCATGCATAAATGTATATATTTACGCCTGTATGTATTATAGCCGTATCTACATTAAATTCAGTAGCAACTGTATGGTTAACTGTACACGTCTTGCTTTGTTTCCATTCCAAGTGTGCCCAAGAGGTTGTGACTCCTCCTGGATAAGGTACCAAATAGTCATTGAAAGAAATTGAGAGGCCCAGGCTGATCTTAATGATAAATTTCATGTGGTGTGATTTTTGGCTCTCCATTGAGCTTCTTGAGGGCCTGGACCATATCTCTGGCTTTTGTTTTGATCAGTCATTGAATGCTCTAAAGAACTACGAATGTGGAAAGTGTTTAGATACTGTTACCACTGACTGTCAATTTAGGCTTAAGTTTTGACGATGACTAATGTCCCCATGACCCACAGGGAAAATAGGATTGTGAAAGCAAACAAAGCTGCCTGGCCAGTCCTCTCTGATGGGAAGTATGCATTCTCCCACTTCTCTGAGTCTCCTTAAAGGAAAAGTCTCTCTCTGTGTTGCATGGTGGGGCCATGTCTTGGCCTTCTCAATCCTGTAGTAAGCTTCAGAATCTGGAGAGGGCAGGAGAACAACAGCAGACGGATCCCTCCTGGAGTCTGCAGGGGTCTGAAAACGAAAGCATCCAGAATTGCTGGCAGGGCTCTGGAAGCCTGACTCCTGCAAGTGTCAGCTGGTAGTGTAATAGTATATTGTCCTCTTATACCATCTGCTTTCCCACTTTAGGAAAGTAGAAATGTGAGGATGGGAAAGCCTTCGGGTGGAGTGGTGGCTCCAGTAGGTCTGTTCTGATATTAAAGCAGCTGTCGGAGGAAAAGACTCCTGCCGCTGTGGAGCCAGGGTCCAGAAGGATCCAGGCTTCCACTCCCTGTTTGGGACCCAGACCTCTCTCCGGGTCTTGGCTCTGCAGGTTGGTGAGAGGCAGTGTTGCTGAAAGGTAGAAAGGAGGAGCAGCAGGGAGCACGGTGGGGCCACCTGATAATGAGCTGGATGAGTTCAGCCCACCCAGGTGGCCCTGGTTTGGGAAGGGGAGTCAGGAACTTGAAGCTCAATGCCAGTCTCTGTCGGGGCTGTTTTCTTTCTTCTCTCACTACCAATGACATATTTGAGCCTGAACTCTCAGTTTTGCAAATACACCTTCCTTATTTTCTTCACTGACGTCTTGAAATGGAACTGCTTAGTGACTGACCAAGCCCAGTTAAACAAGAAGAGATGGGGAAAGTTGTCCATCTTTGTGCATCTTGGGTTTCCCACGTGGCACTAGTGTCAAAGAACCTGCCTGCCAATGCAGGAGTCAGTGAGATCCCCTGGAGGAGGGCATGGCAACCTACTCTAGTACTGTTGCCTGGAAAATCCCATGGACAGAGGAGCCTGCCAGGCTACAGTCCACAGGCTCACACAGAGTCGGACACGACTGAAGCAACAAGGGCATCTTAGATATCACTGCCCCTCAGTCAGGCATAGTTTCTCCAATTAATTCTGCCCTTGATCGCTGCACATGAATCAATTCTACATGCATCTTGCATGTTGCACTCCCACACCTCTGCTCAAATCACCCACCCTGCCTAGAATGCTCTCCTTTCCTGTCTGTTGGCCCAAATTCTACATACTCCTCAAGTTCCACGGTGCTCAAGATGACTTTCCTAATTATTTTATTTTGTTAATCCTTCCATTTCTGAATTTCATGTCTTATTATCTGCATTTATGTAGGATATATGTGCCTTATAACTTATCTCCTTGTGTTGAGGTCTCACATTCCATGTGCATCTTATGCTTCCAAATATCTCAAATAGCCCTGAGCCTCCTGCCCGGCACACTGAAGACTTGGGAAGTGTTCGATACTTGTGGCACTTCAAATGCCATCATCTCCTCCTTAAATTTGCTGTTTGTACTTCTCGCAAACACTGATCACTCTGGGGCTGCCCATCTTCTATTCTAATTTCTGAGTAGTGCCTGGATTTCCACTGGGGCTAATTACCTCTTTCTTGTGGTATATCCTCTTGTTAGGAGGTAATTCCAGGTGCCTGCATTCCACTGTGGAATCCAAGAATACAAGATCTTTCCTCTTCCTGTTTGTTTTCCAGAGTAGATCTCTGGTGTGTGACCTAAGCTTGGCCAAGAAGCTACTCTGTCCCAGGTCTCTGAAACTGGAGTGAGGGGCTGGACAACAGAGAAGTGGTTGGTGGCCACTCATGCAGGGTTGGGGCAACATCCCTCCCCAACCTACTACATGAGGGCTGCTCTTCCTCCTGTCCACTAGACTGTTGGAGCTCTTGGTTATGATACATTCTCCAATCCTGCTCTCCAGTCTCCTGGCTGTCATGTAAGCCCACCAAATCCTTCCAACGAAGACCCTCCCAATGTAGCCAAAGGGTCTGAATGTCTATTTTTGTTTGTTTATGTTGCTTGAAACCATGGAATTCTAACTCATACATGCCTAACTTCCAACCTGGTCAACACTCTCCTGGAATACTGCAGTAGCCTTCTTATTGGGCTCCTTATCTTCCATTTTACCCTCCTTCTGTAAGTTCTCTGTGTTCCTACCAGAGTGTTATACATAAGATAAAGGGTTTTAAGTAAATGCTGACTTATTCTTGCTTTTAAGAGAAAATTCAAACAGCTAAGCATTTCTCATTTTCTTATGTCCTATGCCCTGAGCTCCAGAACTGGGGCTGTGTGGTGCCATGGAGAGAGACAGCATTTGACCCAGGCTTGAATCATGTGACACTGACCAGTTTATGAAACCCTTTTCACTATTAGTTTCATCACATGTAAATGGAGAAGATGCTACCCGTTGGTTGGCTATGAAGCTTCCTTGGAACAATACTCGTGTAGCTCTGGCAGCTTGTCAGATTAGTGTCTCAGAAGAGAGTTCCTTTCCCTCCTCCCTCCATCTTTAGCTGAGCTTGCTGGTCCACGATGGACCCTGACAAACCTTGGATGAGTTTGGATGTCCTAAAACCCCATTGTTCAAAGGTTGGATGCAGCACTGGGGATTGTGGGTGCTCTGTTTTATGACAAAGTAGCCCTGTGGGTCATTCTAGAAAAATAAGAGGGCCTATAGGAAGACTCTGACATGGTATATGGAAGCAAAAGGGTTTACATGTGTGGTGTGCTAAGAACAGCTCTGATTATGTTGGTGGGAGAACAGGACCCCTTATTATGATGCAGTCAATCTCTTTGGCAAGTTTCTTTCTTTCTTTTTTTTTTTTTTTTAAGTATGGCTGCAATTCAGAACCAGATGACATGTCTGTTCCTTGGTTCTCTGCCTATTCTCAGATAAAAAGTGACAAGATGCTCACTTTGTGTAGTATGTGGAAGTGAATGCCTCCACCAACAGCCCTGTCCTCCCACCCTCATTTTCCATGTTCTTTCTTAAAGTCTCCATATTTGAAATGGTCTATTTGTTACTGCTGCCAAAGATGGAAAGCAATGTGAGTTAAATATATATGGAGAGGGTCTGCCTAACAGAAGGCTTTTCACTAGCAGTTGAATAGAGGGCTGTTTCTTTTTCGCACTAGGGACTAGCTTGATGGGACTGAAAAAGTAATCAGTAGCCACTAATAATTTCTAACTTGGACTCACAGGAGAAAGAACACAATGAAGGGGAATTGAGATTGCAAGGTATGCTGGGAATATCTGTGCTGGATGATGTGCTCAGCCCGTTAAAGGGATGTCATCTAGACAATGTGGACTTGCCCATAACAGAAGAGACTCACAGAGTTAGTATCATTCTTTGTGATATCAGGATCCCGAGTGTCCACTAAATTAGTGAGGACAGCAGTACACTACCAGCACTGCCATCAGCCAGTATGATGTGGCATCAAAGCAGAGGGTGTCCCATGGCTGATTCATGTCAATGTGTGGCAAAAACCAGTAAAATATTGTAAAGTTATTAGCCTCCAATTAAAATTAATTAATTAAAAAAAAAAAGCAGAGGGTATGGAGGGAGGAGGGTACTGTGAGATCACATGCAACCAGGGAAGATGTCTTTGCAGTAGCAGTGTGATGCTTTGTCTTTGGGGCTTTATTTTCAAGACTCTTTTTTTCAGTTCAGTTCAGCCTAGTTCAGCCACTCAGTCGTGTCCGACTCTTTGTGACCCCATGAAACGCAGCACGCCAGGCCTCCCTGTCCATTACCAACTCCCGGAGTCCACCCAAACCCATGTCCATCCAGTCAGTGATGCCATCCAACCATCTCATCCTCTGTCTTTGGAGATTTACTTTCAAGACTCTTTTTTTAAACACCTCTAATATAAGATCATCAGAGAAGGCAATGGCACCCCACTCCAGTACTCTTGCCTGCAAAATCCCATGGACGGAGGAACCTGGTAGGCTACAGTCCATGGGGTCGCTAAGAGTCGGACACGACTGAGCAACTTCACTTTCACTTTTCCCTTTCATGCACTGGAGAAGGAAATGGCAACCCACTCCAGTGTTCTTGCCTGGAGAATCCCAGGGACGAGGGAGCCTGGTGGGCTGCCGTCTATGGGGTCGCACAGAGTCGGACACGACCAAAGCGATGCAGCAGCAGCAGCAGCAATATAAGATCATGCTGTTTTTTTTTTCCTGGAACAGCATTTGTTGTAAAGTGCTTAGAGATCCGGGTCCTGATTGCAGTGAAGCTCTGTCTGACACCATCACAACACTATAAGCATGAAGGAGCCGGGTGTTCCTAGGGATTTGCCCTCAAGTTGGAAGCCAGAGGATCTCAGGGCTGAAAGTCCTTGTCTGTTGAGCTGAAAAGCAGGTGGGCCATAGCCCAGATCTCTTGATGGCCAAGAACGTCAGAGGTAGCTATTTGCTACCATGGCCTTCAGTTTGGGCAGTGCTTTGGGTCTAAAAGTATCTCCAGAGGAAGTAGTATACGCGTTGACTGTGAAATGAAACTAGCCTCTTCCTCTGTTCTTGGGGGCAGGAATCCCATTGTTTGGCCCCACTTGACCTCAACCTCGCTCTGAATGCCTCTGGAAGCCACTAAGAGCTGTGACTATTCAGTGGTGGAAAGGCGATGACATGGATTTCCCCACTGGCAGCCATGGCCTCAGGGGCATTCCAGAGGGAAATTGAACGGCTCAGACCTGAACTCTTTTCTGCTTACCTATCAGGGATGAGTGAATTGGGGCTTGATGCCAGGCTCCGTAGCCTTCATTCCTTCTCTCTACTAGACCTCAGGGAAGGTCTCAAAGCCCCAGATCACTGAGTGTTACTTTGTAAGACACGAGGAACATGCTTCGCTTTTCAGTTAAAATGTTGAGGATCAGAAGGAGAGGTAACCGCCTCATTCCTCTGGCTACTAGCCAACTTGGATTAAAGCAACAAAAAGAAAACAACATCAACAGAATTTTGAGTTTTTCCAAGATCTGTGTTTCTAGCACATAAAAAGCATCTGTATACTGTGATGAGGCCATTATCTGTTAGCAGGAGAGTTTTAGGGTTGGGGGGATTTGTCCCAGTTTGAACACTGGTTCATAGTCTGTTTTATACATCAACAGACATACTTCTATAAGTTCACTGGCCTGTTAGGGTATCTAGTGTGTGGTTATAAGCTTGAATTTTGCTGTATAGAGATCTGGGTTGTCCATTTTTTTTTAAAAGATGAAAGATGATATAGTGGAAAGGAGGTGGGTTTCACCAGAATACATGGTTTTTGCCCCATGTACTAGGTTGGGGGTGGGGGGCATCCTTGAGCTTTAACTTTTTATACAAAAAAGTTAAAATTTCTATTATATACCTTTGTTGAAAGGATCAGATGAAATAATGTGTTGAAAGTGTTTTGTACATTGAAAACATATAGAAGTCTATCACCAATAACACTTCTAAATAAGTTGAAGAATACAAATCCTGTTAGTATAGACATGCCCAGAAGCTATCCTTAAAGATGGATCTCAATTTTGAAATAATCAAAAGAATTTGAAAAAGAATAGATACATGTATAACTGAATCACTTTGCTGTACACCTGAAACTAACACAACATCAACTATATTTCAATATAAAATAAAATTTTTTGAAAAGTGACTCAATCTTAAGTGACCTTTCACATGACTTGCTATTACTTAAATATTTCTAAGGCCTGAAATGGTTGTTTCATTATTAGAAATTCATACAGTAAATTGAAGTGCCAAGTGATACAGTGACTAGGGTCAGGGTGTTATTTCCTGACAGATTTCCTACTGTCTGCTGAATTCATGTTTTCCTTGGCTTGACTCTTCTACTGAAATCTCCCTGATTTCCTGTTATTGGAACTGAGGAGACAGTCTTCTCTTCTATAAAGTGGGATAGTACTTCATAGGGTTTCTGAAAGGTTTATAATGACTTATTGATGTAAAGTACTTACGGTAAAACAATGCCCACAATAGATATGTAATAAATATTAGCTATGTCTATCGCTGCTATTGCTACATTTACTGTAACTATCACCAGGTGAATCACAAATTGCAATGGTCACATCTCTCCCTTTGGCCAGCTATTGACTAAATTATGTTTCAAGTAATTTTGCACAGAAGAGTATGAGAGAGATCTAAGAAAGTTGATATGATTTTAGCTTTCACACTAGGGTGACTGATCTTTGAATGTTATTCTCCTCTTTCGTGTGACTGACAAATGGCAGCCCCCTTGTAAAGATAGGAAAGCCCAGACGACACAGTAGCAAGTTCACTCTATTTGGCTTCCTAGTCACCGGTTCTGGACAAGAGACTCCAATTCCTTCCAATTGCCTCCTTCCAAGTTCAGATGGGGACAGTCCCTTCCTCTGTGCAGTGCAGTGGGGCAGAGGGTGCCCAAGTCACCTAGTCTGGGCCAGGGTGAATTAACTTCAAGGCACAAACCGATACTTGGTTTGTATAGAAAAACGACTACAGAGGATAATAGCTACAATGGCACGTCCCACTTGCCAGGTGCTTCTCTAAATACCTGATGAACATTAACTCATTGTATCGTCACAAAAACGTTTTGAAGTAGGTATAATACCATCTTTTTCCAGCAGAAGAAACTGAGGCACTGCAGACAGTAAATGCTAGTTCCAAGATGAAGGCACAAGCATGCTCACTCTTATACTTTACCCTCTGAAGAAACAGCTATGTCAGAGAGGGCTGTTGGCGCCACTCTGGAACACGGCAAAATAAGGCAGGGGACATGATCTTTAACAAATATGGGAGGTTCTACCTGGGCTGAGATAGAGAGAAACAGAGAAAGCCTCCACGTGTGGAGCTGAATCTTCTCTCTAGGTCTAGGGAGTAGTTGTTTTGGGTACAAAGACAACCTTCACTGCCAGTGGTCACCATCTTTTATTTCAGGCCGTATGTCTGGGTGGTGTGGTCAAAATAATGGCAGACTATAATATACGTGAGAGTTGGTCCATTAAGAAGGCTGAGGGCTGAAGAACTGATGCTTTTGAATTGTGATGCTGGAGAAGACTCTTGAGAGTCCCTTGGACAGCAAGGAGATCAAACCAGTCAATCCTAAAGGAAATGAACCCTGAATATTCATTGAAGGGCTGATGCTGAAGCTCCAATACTTTGGCCACCTGATGCAAAGAGTGGATTCATTGGGAAAGACTCTTATGCTGGGAAATATTGAAAACCAATGTCCCTGATTGGGGGCAGGAGGAGAAGAGGGTGACAGAGATGAGATGTTTGGATGGCATCACTGATTCAATGAATTTGAGCAAACTCCAGGAGATAGTGGAGGACAGGGGAGCCTGGCATGCTGTAGTCCATGGGGTTGCAAGGAGTCAGATGTGACTTAGTGACTGAACAACAAGAAAAATAAATTGTGTTCACATGAATTTCACTTTGCCCCAATTCTCTGCCTTAAGTGGGTTAGTCGCTTAGTCATGTCTGACTCTTTGCGACCCCATGGACTGTAGCCCCTTAGGCTCCTCTGTCCATGAGATTTTCCAGGCCAGAATAGTGGAGTGGGGTGCCATTTCCTTCTCCAGGGAATCTTCCTCACCCAGGGATTGAACCCATGTCTTCTTTGTCTCCTGTGTTGCAGGCAGGTTCTTTACCCACTGAGCCATCAGGGAAGCTTCTTAGGTGCAGTGCAAAGCAAGCATTTGTCCTATGTTGTTAAGAGTCAGATTCCGTATTATGAATAGCTTTCATAATTGTCCACTTTATGTCATCTTCCTGAGATTTAAAAATCTGTAGACACTTAGTTTGAACCACTGTAGGTTGCGAAGTACATTGGTTTCCTCCCATCGCTGCTGTAAAAGAAGTTGTGAATCTTCCTGTTAGTGAACGATGGATTTCTTCCCTAGTTTCTTTTTTAAAAATGCCTGAAGATTGGCTTTGAGGGTAAGATCTACCTTTTCTGAGGAGGAGAATTGGTTTGTAATGTTAAAAACAAAGTCCTCATCCAATAAAGACTGAAAAGAATAATGATTCTAACTAGACAGCTTTTCCTGGGTGTGGAAAGAGTCTGAGATGCTGAAGAGATCTGCCTAAGGTTATACAGCCAGTCAGTGGTGTAACTGGGGTCTGACCCCCTATGTCAAGCTCCTAACCTTATGTTGTAGGGAACAGTCCCCAGTCAGCTCTAGGGACTTGCAAAGAGATTAAAATAAGGAGGAAGTGCCTCTCAGGTCACATCAGTATTGACATTTTTGGTAGAGAAGAGACAAGGAAGACGTAGGGATATGTCACGGAACAAGAGCATGTTACCAAAAGACATGCTGAGGAAAGCACTGACTTTTGATGGGTCAAGGCCAGTTTGATCCCCCTGCACAATAGTAGGCTTACCTTAACACACTTCCCTTCGCATTTCTTACTGGTTTTTTAGGTGTCTGTGTAAATGTTACTTCCTCAGGAAAGCCTGTCCTTCACACCTCCTTGTCCTAGGCATATGTAGGGTCCAACTTCACATTCCCAAGCATCCAATCTTTTCACCTGTATGTGAAAGTGTAAGTGAAAGTCTCTCAATCGTGTCTGACTCTTTGTGACTCCATGGACTATACAGTCCATGGAATTCTCCAGACCAGAATAATGGAGTGGGTAGCCTTTATCTTCTCCAGGGGATCTTCCCGACCCAGGGATCGAACCCAGGTCTCCCGCATTGCAGATGGATTCTTTGCCAGCTGAGCCACAAGGGAAGCCCCAGAATACCAGAGTGAGTAGCCTATCCCTTCTCCAGCAGATCTTCCCAGCCCAGGAGTCAAACCGGGGTCTCTTGCATTGCAGGCAGATTCTTTACCAACTGAGCTATCAGGAAAGCCCAGTTCCCCTGTATAGCACTAATGAATTCATTCACTCATTCACCACACCTACTGAGCCCTGAAGTGTCAGCTAACGTTTAGGGGCTGGAAATACACCAGTAAAAAACCAATGTCCCTGTTTTCTCAGGGCAAGATGAAGAAGCAATATGAATAAAGCAGAATAAAGGAATTGATAGTGACAGTGGTCATGCAAGGGCTAAAAGCATGAGGGGACAGGCAGTGTGGCAAGTGTCCGTGAGAAGAACTTTGCTAGTCTGGAATCTGTCAGCACAAAGGGCTTCGCTGGGCACCCTGGGGGACTTTTTCAGATGCTACTGTTATTGTTTAATGACAGGTTAGACTGTAACAATAACACCAAACTGCCTCAGAGGTAGAGGACTCCCTCTCCCCACCCTCCACTGTGTCCTCGATGCCTAGCACAGGTCTGGGCATGTGGAAGGGCTGTCACCATTCAGTAACTGAATGCATGAATTTGAGAAATAGGAATAGGAAATGAAGACTGATGTCACTTGATATGACAAAGCCCAGGGACCGAGGCATTTCTGGGACTATCTAAGTACTTACAGCTTGGATGCTAAGGCTTTTCTCTCTCTCATCTTTCTGTTCTCCTTCTTCTTTCCTTTTCAATTTTTGTACATATAGAATTTAAAATATTATAAGCAAATATTTTCTACATTTAAAAGCCTTTAAGTGTGTGTGATACCTCTATGATTTAGCTCAAATTTATGGACAATAACCTGTAAGTTACTGATCTTTAAGAGTTTTTAAAAAATTTCCTGAACTTACAGAAAGGTTGTAAGCTTCATACAAAACCTTGTCCTCCACCCCACCCCAAACCATCTGAGGGAAACTGTTGACACACTGTCCTAACAGGTTTGCTCTCCAACTGAGAGAACCTGCCCCAGGTGCCTCTGTGGAGAAGCCCTGTCACCCTGCTCAGACTCTGATGCCCTGCTTTGAGCCAATGTGACTAGGTTACTTCTTGACTTCAAACTCTTCAGAACTCCACACTTACTTTCTCTTTTACAGAGAAAGTCAAAGCTTTGGGGGAATGACTTACAAAGTCTTCCATGTTCTTTTCCTGCTATGCCCTCCCTACCATACATGTTCTCACTTGTCATTGTTCCCACAGTATAAGCTAGTTCATGCTTCTGGGATTTATTATGCTACTTTCACGGCTGCATGGACCTGTTCCCTCTTTTCTTGCCTGGTGAACATCTCCTCACCCTTCAAGACTCGGATCACTTATTTCCCTCAGGAAATAACTCTCCTTTCCAGAGCTTCTTAACAGGGGTGAGGTCCCTTGCATACTTCCATCATTGCTTTTAATGCATCTCATTCATTCACTACTTTTCATGCATCTCATTCATTCATTCACTAACCTTACTTTTAAATACCTACTGTGTGCCACACATTGCCCTAAGCAAAAGGAAGAATGTATTGACAAAGCCAAATTATACCCTTTATGGAGGAGGTATGTGTTAGAAAATATTTACACAAATAGATTCTTAAATGACAAATTTGAAAAGTGCTGTGAAACAGAAACAAACTTTGAGAAATCAAACCCAGCTGTCTGCTGGTGAGGTGATATGTAAGCTGTAACTGGAAGGCCAAGCTGGACTTACTCAGATGGAGAGAGAAGGAAAGAACGATTACTGAAATGCTTGTTTACACACCTGTGGCCTCATGTAAGTGCGTAAGGCATGCAAGGAAAGGTACTGGATATAATTCATGACTGTATCCCCAGAAGCTGGCATGGTACCCAGAACTCATCCTTGTCTGCTGACATGAACAAAACTGTTGAATGATTGTCCAAAGCCTGAGGTCTTGTCCGTGAGAACTGGAAAGTCTGGCTATTTTCACGCCCTGCCACAAGGGCTTACCAGCTTTCTGTAAGTTCGGGAAATTTTTAAAAATTCTGGGCTTCCCAGGTTGCACTAATGGTAAAGAATCCGCCTGCCAAAGCAAGAGACACAAGAGATGCAGGTTTGATCCCTGGGTTGGGAGGATCCCCTAGAGAAAGTCACGGTAACCCACTCCAGTATCCTTCCCTGGAGAATCCCATGGACAGAGGATCCTGGAGGGCTACAGTCCGTAGGGTCACAAAGAGTCGGACATGACTGAAGGGACTTGTCCGCCAGAAAGGAGGATGGACTCTCATCCTTTCTTTAATTCCAGGAGCCCTCTTGGGTTTCCTTTATTCAAATTGTGGCTTTTCCTCTCCAATCCTACTACAGTGGATTTCTCAGAAGATCTTCCAAAACTCTTCCCACAATTACCATGGGACAACAGTAAACAGTCTGCAATTTCCAAGGGCTCAGCATTGGTTAGTCCTAAAAACAGCTGTATATTGACCTTCTGCCACCTAACCCTGGTGCGATGAAAACTGAGGGGCCCCACTGTGAGTGAAGTGCCTTGGAATGCTAGGTTTCAAGAACTGGCCTGAATTTATTTTATTGCCTGTTCATAACAATGGTGAAAAAGAATGGAAATTAGTGTTTCTCCAGGTCAACTCTATAGCTCAAGCTGGCAGCTATCTGTCTGGGACAAAGAAACTCCCAAATCCCATATAGAGAAAGCTTCCAATGGTTAGACTTAGCCAGGGAGCTGGTGGGAGGGGCATCTGCCTGTATCTGGGCTCAGGATCTTTCTTAATTTTCACTTGCTTTTCAAACTCTGCAGTGACAATGGTATAATATTTCTCAGGGTTAGCAGAAGAGAAATTTGAAAAGTCCTTCAGTTCATCTTAAATTGAGAAATGACTTAGAAGAAAAGAATACAGATGTTCATGGATTGAAGAAACAATACAGTGAAAATGAGTATACTGCCCAAAGCAATCTATATATTCAATGTAATCCCTATCAAGCTACCAATGGTATTTTTCATAGAACCAGAACAAATAACTTCACACTTTGTATGGAAATACAGAAAACCTCGAATAGCCAAAGCAGTCTTGAGAAAGAAGAATGGAACTGGAGGAATCAACCTGCCTGACTTCAGACTATACTACAAAGCCACAGTCATCAAGACAGTATGGTACTGGCACAAAGATAGAAATATAGATCAATGGAACAAAATAGAAAGCCCAGAGATAAATCCATGAACCTATGGACACCTTATCTTTGACAAAGGAGACAAGCACAAATATACAATGGAGAAAAGACAATCTGTTTAGCAAGTGGTGCTGGGAAAACTGGTCAACCACTTGTAAAAGAATGAAACTGGAACACTTTCTAACACCATACACAAAATAAACTCAAAATGGATTAAAGAACTAAATGTAAGACCAGACACTATAAAACTCTTAGAGGAAAACATAGGCAGAACACTCTCTGACATAAATCATAGCAGGATCCTCTATGACCCACCTCCCAGAGTAATGGAAATGAAAGCAAAAATAAACAAATGGGACCTAATTAAACATAAAAGCTTTTGCACAACGAAGGAAACCATAAGCAAGGAGAAAAGACAGCCTTCAGAATGGGAGAAAACAATATTAAGTGAAGCAACTGACAAAGAATTTAGCTCAAAAATATACAAGCAGCTCATGTAGCTCAATACCCAAAAAATAAACGACCCAATCAAAAAATGGGCCAAAGAACTAAACAGACATTTCTCCAAAGAAGACACACAGATGGCTAATAAACACATGAAAATATGCTCAACATCACTCATTATCAGAGAAATGCAAATCAAAACCATAATGAGGTACCATCTCACTCAGTCAGAAGGGCTGCTATCAAAACAATAAATGCTGGAGAGGGTGAGGAGAAAAGGAAATCCTCTTACACTGTTGGTGGGAATGCAAACTAGTACAGCCACTATGGAGAACAATGTGGAGATTCCTTAAAAAACTGGAAACAGAACTGCCATGCGACCCAGCAATCCCACTGTTGGGCATACACACTGAGGAAACCAGAATTAAAAGAGACATGTTTTAATGAGACATGCCAATGCTCATCACAGCACTGTTTACAATAGCCGGGACATGGAAGTAACCTAGATGTCCATCAGTAGATGAATGGATGAGAAAGCTGTGGAACATATACACAATGGAATATCACTCAGCTACTAAAAAGAATGCGTTTGAATCAGTTCTAATGGAGGTGGATGAAACTGGAGCCTAATATACAGAGTGAAGTAAGTCAGAAAGAAAAACACCAATACAGTATATTAATACATATATATGGAATTTAGAAAGATAGTAATGATGACCCTGTATGCGAGACAGCAAAAGAGACGTAGAGGTAAAGAACAGACCTTGGACTCTGTGGGAGAAGCCGATGGTAGGATGATTTGAAAGAATAGCATTGAAATATGTATATTACCATATGTGAAATAGATCGCCAATGCATGAGACAGGGTGCTCAGGGCTGGTGCACAGGGACAAGTCTGAGGGATGGGATGGGGGAGGGAGGTAGAAGGGGGGTTCAGGATGGGGGACACATGTACACCCGTGGCTGATTCATGTCGATGTATGGTGAAAGTCACTACAATATTGTAATTAGCCTCCAATTAAAATAAATTTTAATTAAAAAAAGTAATGAAAGGGAAATTTATCTTTAACATAATTAAAAGTCTGACAATTTAATGTAAGAAGGTTCTTGCTTATTTTCAGTTGGTTTTCAGCTAAAAGTTAATCCATTACTTTTCCTTGATACTTAGAGAAAATGTACAACTTGTGATTATCATCCTTGTCATAACTCTATGCAGCTATGGACACAGCTCCCTCAACAAGCAAATCAGAATCATCTTTGTTCATCACACATTTTATCCAACCCAATTTAGCGCTTTCATCTTAGTCCCTAATCTAAAAAAAAAGTACCTTAAGAAAAGTAACTTAAATTTCAAAACTGACCACAGGTCAAATTGAGGATGAGATGCTCAGGAGAGCATATGTCTCAGAAGTCCTAAGTAGCTTGCTGACTTGTTCTGTTAGGAACAAGCATGACAAGGAACAAGCAGGAACAACAATGACAGGAAGCCATGGACTGGTACAAACACTTCTGGAGAAATATACACAATGACCTGTACACTTTGGAAGAACAATAATCATGCTCTTCCCATAACATCTAATCTCAAGTTCTTCTTTCTAGGAGGAAAAAAGGCATAAGCCTTCCCATCTGGCAGTGGCTGGGTCAGTTTGATGCTGGAAAACTTCTGTAGATGGTGGATGTGACAGAACCACAACAAAGATCCAAATTAGCACTTGCAAATAAGACCCTGCTGATTTCTTGAGCTGCCTTCTAAGGTTTCAGGGTTGGTTATTTGGATCTCTATTACTTCTCCATGTTGGATACAGAGATAACAGAGAACCCCAGATCAATAAAATATTTCATGGTAGCAAAAGTAGAAATATACAACAGATGTTGAAATTATTGAGACAGAATAGGTCCAGACTTTTGTGACCAATAAGGAAAAAAGACGGAGCTGGACTTTGTGTTTAGAAAAGGGGTAGTAGGAATGTACTCTTTGGTGTGGTGGATAGATCAAGGACATACTCACTCTAAATGAGTCTATTTTGAATCTTTTACAAAGTTTGTCTATAAAAGAGATTTAGTGTCATTAATATTTTATTGAATTTAATCTTATATTGATATGTATTGCTTAATTTTTTCTACACTCTAAATGAATCCAGCAAGAGATAGTGAAAACAAGTTTTCCACTTTCAGTTTTTAGTTTTGCCACTGAGCGGATGCCTCAATTAACACAGTTGTTTTGATCCTTGAACCAGATTCCACGTCATTCACCTTTTCCAATAAAATGAGGTAAAACAAGGATATATAAACAACTCAAAACTTAATTGCTCATGTTAGGGTGGAAAATATCTTATTTAACACTCATCAGGGGAAAAACAGTTGAAATAAAAAAACACGGCTGTGATTAATGAGCAGAGAGAATTCCATCACGGGCACAGGTACAACCAGGCTCCTTCAAACACAAGGCAAGCTGCCGATGACCCTGCCCATTGCTGCATCCTCAGTCGGCAGCCCCAGCCCCAACATAAATGCACAAACCCAAAGAGTATCCATACACACACCCAATACAACTTTGTAAGAAAGCTCATAACAGTTAAATGTCAGATTCTTTTGTGAAAGGTAGCTGGCTGGAGGAATAATGCATCTCTAAGGTGGATTACTATACTGATAAGGGGGTGAGATTCTTGTAGGCAAGAGAAAGGCATCACCAGAAGGTGTAAGACCTACAAAGTTAGGGATTTCCAAGCCAACCTATGTCACTGCCCCAGGTTTTAAGAAGGATTCAAATGGACATTGGTGGCAACTTCATCCTTAATAGGCCAAATCAAACCTGTGGTCTAGGGATCTTAGCAAAAAAAGAGTATGACCACTAGCATGACACTAAGAAGGCAAAGTGGTTATCTGAGAAGGCTTTACACATAGCTAAGGAAAGAGGAGAAGAGAAAGCAAGGGAGAAAGGGGAAGATATATCCAACTGAATGCAGAGGTCCAGAGAATAGCAAGAGGAGATAAGAAGGCCTTCTTCAATGAACAGCGCAAACAAGTAGAGGAAAATAAAAGAATGGGAAAGACTAGAGACCTCTTCAAGAAAATTGGAAATATCAAGGGAGTATTTCATGCAAGGATGGGCACAATAAAGGACAGAAATGGTAAGGACCTAACAGAAGCAGAAGAGATTAAGAAGAGGTAGCAAGAATACACAGAAGAACTATACAAAAAGATCTTAATGGCCCAGATAACCACGACAGTGTGGTCTCACACCTGGAACCAGACATCCTGGAGTCTGAAGTCAAGTGGGCCTTAGGAAGCATTACTATGAACAAGGGTAGCAGAACTGATAGAATTCAGCTGAACTATCTCAAATCCTAAAAGATGATGTTGTTAAAGTGCTGTACTCAGCATGCCAAAAAATTTGGAAAATTCAGCAGTGGCCACAGGACTGGAAAAGGTCAGTTTTCATTCCAATCCCAAAGAAAGGCAATGTCAAAGAATGTATAAACTACTGTAGAATTCCACTCATTTCACATGCTAGTAAGGCTATGCTCAAAATCCTTCAAGCCAGGCTTCAGCAGTATGTGAACCGAGAACTCCCAGATGTTCAAGCTGGATTTAGAAAAGGCAGAGGAACTAGAGACAAATTGCCAAAATCTGTTGGATCATAGAAAAAGCAAGAGAATTCCAGAAAAACATCTACTTCTGCTTCATTGACTTTGCTAAGCTTTGACTGTGTGGATCACAACAAACTGTGGAAAATTCTTAAAGAGATGGGAACACCAGACCTTACCTACCTCCTGTTGTTCAGTCACTTGGTCATGAGAAATCTGTATACAGGTCAAGAAGCAACAGTTAAAACTGGACATGGAGCAACTGACTGGTTCAAAATTGGGCAAAGAATATGACAAGACTGTATATTGTCACCCTGTTTATTTAATTTATATGCAGTGTACATCATGTGAAATGCCACGCTGGATTAATCACAAGCTGGAATCAAGATTTCTGGGAGAAATAACAACAACTTCAGATATGCAGATAACACCACTGTAAGGGCAGAAAGTGAAGATGAACTAAAGAGCCTCTTGATGAAGGTGAAAGCGAAGAGTGAAAAAGCTGGTTTAAAACTCAACATTCAAAAAATGAAGATCATGGCATCCAGCACTTCATGGCAAATAGACGGGGGAAAAGTGGAAACAGTGAAAGATTTTGTTTTCTTGGACTCCAAAATTACTGCAGATGGTGACTGCAGCCACAAAATTAAAAGACACTTGTTCTTTGGAAGAAAAGCTATGACAAACCTAGACAGCATATTAAAAAGTAGAGACGTCACTTTACTGACAAAAGTCTATATAGTCAAAGCTATGGTTTTCCCAGTAGTCATGTATGGATGTGAGAGTTGGATCATAAAGAAGGCTGAGCGCTGAAGAGTTGATGCCTTGGAAATGTGGTGCTGGAGAAGACTCCTGAGAGTCCCTTGGACAGCAAGGAGATCAAATCAGTTAATCCTAAAGGAAATCAATCCTGAATATTCATTGGAAGGATTGATGCTGAAGCTGAAGCTCCAGTACTTTGGCCACCTGATGCAAAGAGCCAACTCATTGGGAAAGACCCTAATGCTGGGAAAAACTGAGGTCAGGAGGAGAAGTGGGCAACAGAGGTTGAGATGTTTGGATGGCATCATCAACTCAATGGACATGAGTTTGAGCAAACTCAGGGAGATAGTGAAAGACAGGGAAGCCTGGCCTGCTACAGTCCATGGGTTTGTGAAGAGTGGACACCACGTAGTGACTGAACAACAACAAAAGCATATGCTCAGGAAATCAGGATCCTGATAAATATAAGAAGCATGTGAAATTACAATCTGCTCATTTTTAGGTCAGTGTTGCTCTTTTCCTTTATGGAGATTTTCTCTTGCATGGAATTATGCAGACCCCACCTATCCCATCTGGGTCAGTGAAAAAACACGGCACGTTCAAGTGCTGGCAGGAATGTTAGGAAAAGCATTTTTCCTACCTCAGGGCTCTTCAACAAGATGCCTCTGTGAGTGGAGCACACCTGTTGAACTAGTTGTTCTATTGCCATGCTGTATCTTTGCAATTCATACTCTGTGGCTTCATCCCTTTTGTGCCCAGTGGTGTTAATGTACATTATGACTGGCAAAGGAATTCTCCCACTCAACCTGTGATTATCAACCAGTGAAGCACTAACAGAATGGCCTGTAAGAGTGATCCTCATATTCCAGGCTCTATTTGGCAGAGGGCCTTCTTCAGGGCTTAAGAAGACACATCCCAATGAGATTACTCAAAAAGAAGATTTAGGTTCCACTACACTGTCTTATTTGAGAATTAAATAGTAATCATTTGATGACTTCAGAAAGTAATGGACGGACTTCCCTGGTGATCAGGTGGCTAAGACTCCACGCTCCCAATGCAGGGGTCCAAGTTTGGATTCCTGATCAGGAAACTAGATCTTGCATGCTACAGCTAAGAGTTCTCATGCCACAACTAAAGATCCCACATGCTGAAAGGAAGGCTGAAGATGCAGTGTGCCCCAGCTAAAATAATAACCCAGTACGGCCAAATAAATAAATTAATATTTTTTAAAAAGTAATGGAGCAAACTGGACTATGGTCCTTTGGGTGGCTACTTTCTCGTACAGATTAATCTCTTTTTTCTTACCATGGATTTATTTTTATAATTGACTTATTTATGAGATTCTGTTTACCATATCAATGGTCTCAAGCCAAAAGTCTCTTTCACTGGAAGACACTAAAAGCCAACAAGGAAACAAGAATGCTTCCTCCTGTCTTCCCCCAGGATTGGTGATTTATCTTTCTTTACTCATTTTGTCTCTAAATAACAGCAAGAGTCATGAAGCAGCCCCATTTCAAAAGAATTCGTCCAGCTCTGGCAGAGGGCAACAGGTATTTAGAGATCTCCTTTATGTCATGAAATGTTTCCTGTTAAACTGGATTCAGTTGGCTTGGATGAAAACAAGTTCACAGGGCTTGAGAGTTTGGCTAGGAAACTGTAAACAGTGGGAAGCACCAAGTGGAATCCAGGCTTCCAAACTTCGGGGTGTTGGCTTATGTGGCGCCAGAGGTGTGAAGGAAGGGTCATGTCTGCTTAAAGGAACCATGGGGGTTCTGGAAGAGGCTGCTGGGTCATTTACTAATTTCATTACAAGCACCCACTGGTGCCAGGACCAGCAAATGCCAAGGAAACATGCAGAGAGCACAGGATGCCAAGAAGGTGCTCAGAGGGACTCTAGGGCCCAGCTTGGGCTCCTTCCCAGGGACAGACATCCACAGTGGTTGACATAACCTGCTGGGGGAGTGCCAAGAGAAAGTGAGGCCACTGGGCAGCCACTTGTCACAGCATTGAAAAGGAGCAAAGGAGCCAAGATTAATGGCATTATTACCCCAAACTGACACGGTTGGGGCATTTCATCCCTGGAGAATTTGTGCAGCATTTTGGTGGTAACTCTAAGATGAGAACAGAGTTCTGTAGATGATACATTAAAAAAATAAATTGTTATAACTGAAAACAAAAAGTTTCCATCCCCAAATTGACTAATAGCTCTCTGGTCTATTCTTATAGCGAGTGTATAGAGAACCTAGGACAATGTGAATTCATAATTTGAGTGATGGAAGGGAAGCATTAGAAAATTAACTGAAGGCTCTGGACAATTTTGATGAATGAAAACTGAGGATGGTCTTAATGAGGAGTCTTCATAGGGTCTAACATAGAGCCTCACACAAGACAGGCACTGATAAATCACTGTAGATGGTCAGTGTCTAAAGATGCCTTATAACAAATAACTGCATGGACCACAGGCCGCAGTTTGGGGAGGCCCTCTCTTTAGGACCTAGTTTTCTCCCTTCTCTAAAGGGAAATTATGAGCAAGAGGAATGTAGAATGATGGATATGGCCTAGTTCATTCATTCATTAACACACATTTATTAAGCACCAATTGTATGCTTGGCACCATTCTAGTCATTGAAGGTAGAGATGAACACCAACAAGTCCCTAATCTCCTAGAGTATACATTCTAGTGAGAAGAACAAAAAAACAAGCACATATTTTAACATACACTGGACAACTTTAAGGGTTTAGAAAAATAAATAAGGCTGACTCAGGAGATAATGAGTGATTAACAAAGAGTGGTATTTTCATGGGGTGCACAAAAAGGTGGCAATCAGTTTGTGTCAGGATCAGGAGGTGACATGTGAGGAAAAAATCAGCATGAGGAAGTGAGCACGGAGAGATCTGGGGAAAGTGTTCCCAGCAGAGGAAATAGCAAGGTAGGGGCCAAGTGGCAGGATGGAGCCTAGCATGCTCCCTGTCCTGCAAGAGCTCCAGCCTGGCTGAGTGGAGCATAGGAGGGAAAGAATGGAGGAGGTGAAGCTCCACAGGCCGACGGGCCTGACCCTGCACAGGCAAGGCTGACTATATGGTTTAGGAGGCTCAGTGCAAAGTGGAAATGCAGGGTCCTTTATTTGAAAAGCAGTTTAAAAAGTGATTTTATAAGTTCTAAAATATATACCTTTTTCCTTTCTTTCATGGTCTCTCTCAACCCTTCATGGTGACTTTGTCTGATATTTATATTCCACTTTCTTGGCTATGGGGATACTCAGGGGTGACTACAGACCCTCATGGGTGCCTGGGGAGCCTGCCCTGGTACTCACTATGCACAGGCTGAAGGGTTCCTCCTCCTGCCAACCACAGGACTACCGGTATGCCCTGTCCTGGCTGGGGGAGGGGAAGTCAGTCTCCCCTTCCCATGAACCCACCCTGTGGTAGATTGGTAGCCCCAAAGGATGGCAACTGCTGTTTTGGGACATGTCTGGCAGCTGAATTAGTCTTGAGCAAGAGGCTTGCCCCGCCACCCATATCACTACTTATCATCTGTCAAAGTGCTGTGGATGCTAGCCCAGCCCAGGACTTGCTGGGTGATGTTGAGGGTCATGGCAGAATGTAGGACTCTCACTGTCAACCTTGTCACCTGACTTGGTCATTACCCTGGTGGAAGGCATCAGTAGTCATGTGTCAGGGGCAGGAGTGTGAGGCCAGTGGGGCCTGGGACACCAGGGAATAGGGATTGGGCAGCCAAAACCAGCCCTGGGAGGCAGGGAAGTGGTGGGAGGTAGGATTCTGTAAGAGCTGAGGCTCCCAGCACTGAGCACAAGTTCCACTGTCTCAATGAATTGCATTTACAAAATTGAAATTCAGAGATAAAATTATTATTTCAAAACATCAACTGTAAAGCATTAAATCCCCATTCAGGACCTAAATAGACATTTCTCCAAAGAAGACATAGATGGCCATCAAGCACATGAAAAGATGCTCAACATTAATAATTATTAGAGAAATGCAAATCAAAACCTCAATGAGATATTACCTCACACTGGTCAGAATGGGCAGCATTAAGAAGTCTACAAATAACAAATACTGGAGAGGGTGTGGAGAAAAGGAAACCTTTCTATACTGTTTGTGGGAACGTAAATTGGTGCAGGCACTGCGGAGAATACTATGGAGGTTCCTTAAACTCTAAAAGTAGAGCTACTATATGACCCAGCCATCCCACTTCTGGGCTTATATTTGTAGAAAACTATAATTCAAAAAGATACATGCACCCCTATCTTCATAACAGAACTATTCATAATAGTCAAGGAAACAACCTCAATGTCTATCAACAGATGAATGGATGAAGATGATGTGGCGCACACATACAATGGAACATTAGCCATCAAAAGGAAACAGTACCATTTATAGCAACATGGATGGGCCTAGCGATTATCATAGTAAGTGAAGTCAGAAAGAGAATGACAAATACCATATGATATCACTTATATGTGGAATATAAACTATGATACAGATGCACTTTTATCTATGAAACAGAAACAGACTTTCAGACAGAGAGAACAGACCTGTGGTTGCCAAGAAAGGGGAGGGATGTTCAAGGACAAATGGAGAAGGAGTATGGAGATAGCATATGTAATCTAGTTTATATAGAATGTATATAAAAAACAGGTCCTACTGTATAGAACAGGGAACAATATTCTACATCCTGTGGTAAATCTTAAAGGAAAATAATATAAAAATGAATATGTATATGTGTATAACTGAATCACTTTGCTGTACAGCAGAAATTAACACAACATTGTAAATCAACTATATTCTCCATTAAAAGAAAATCCCATGTGCAGGATCTGTGCACCATGGTAAAGACTCTGACCTTTATTTTGAATGAGATAGACTGGCTAGGAGTGGGTGGTTGGGAACAGTGGCAGGAAATACTCCACTAATATTTTAAAGAGATTGTTCCAGCAACCCCATCAAGAAAGAAAGATGGAAACAAAGGGAAACAGAAGGAAACAAAGGAGAACAGGAGGTGAGGGTGGCTTGATTCTGACAGCACTGCTGGAAGTAGTGAGAGCTAGTCACATACCAGATGTATTTTGTAGGAAGAGCAACTTTTAAGTTAGTTTTAAAGAAATGTTTTTGGATAAGCTGCTAGATTTAGGGGAGTATTTATTGTAGACTTGAGGGCAGGAACCACTGACAAATAATTCCATAGGTACTGCTGTGCCGGAAAATAATCAAATTGTTTTCAAATTGAAAACCCTACAAAATAGTGTTATGGTACAAAGAAGACAATTATTTTCAAAAATCAAGTTTAGAATATTTTCATTATGTTCATTACAAAATGAGTGATCATAAGCACGAAGACCACGTGCCATATGCAAAGCACAACTTCAGTAATGAAAGTAACAAGTAAATTTTCAAATAAGAGAAATAACCTGATCCCAGTCCCAGGCCTCAAGAAAAAAGTGTTTTTAGTGGAGGAAGTCAACTAGGAGGGGTGTACCCAGTTCTTCAGTCTAATGCCAGGATCTTTGAACACTTGGGCAGGAAACGTGTACTCATTAGTTTGGGTCTGGGGCATCTCCAGCCTGGAATTGCAGTTCTGTTCCAGCTGTGTCTCTGATCCTTGGTGGGGCTTTGCTGAGATGCTGATCCTTGTCTGCACAAACATTACCCCAGAATGCTGAGACCACGCCTGTGCCAGCTCCCAGCCTCTCCCTGGAGCAGGCTTCTCTTCTGCCTGGTTCTGACTCTTCGCAGGATATCTTCCTTTTTGTCTCACAGTTGCCCTCCCTTACTCCTCAAGATGAAAGTAACCACTTGGGCAGGGAAGGTCCCATTTTCTGGGACATGATAATAATCAATTCATATTTTGAAGATACTTTCACAAATATTTAATTCCCATTAACATTTCTCATTACTAGGAACTCTCCTGACATGACAGGCTATTTTGGTCACTTTTTTTGGAGAGGGGGATGGAGGGGAATATTGGAAGGGGATTCAGTTGCCTTACAAAATCCCACAAGGCTGAAGTCATTACATAATATTTAATGAGAAAAGACTCATTTTTTTTAACAAAGGAAGTGATAGGAAACACTCTTATAGACAGAGTTTGTATGCTTCAGCTTATTTACCTAAAAAACAGTACTATAGAGTCAAAAGTATGTTCTTCATTCTCAAGTCAAGAATACTGCTAAGATATAAGTGATGCATTGTGGTGGCAGAGAGACAGTTTCCACTTTTTCTTCTCTTTGCAAGAAAATGTTTAAGGTAGTACAAGAGACCAGCCATACATTCTGTTGACCCTGATGTGTCAGGTCCTGTATTTGTCATTTTTCAACTTCTCTTCAGGCGGTATAATATATGCCTGCAAAGGTACTATTTATTTCTTTTCTCAAATGTTAAATCTCAGGTTTTGTACTTTGGGTCTTTTCAAAACTTGACACTACTGAATTAATATTTCTTTTCCTGGTGTTAGAATAATGAGTGTCAGTGTAGTTTCAATCCACCAGCTTGTTTTCCTTGTGATGCCCCTGAGGAGCGGCATCGTAGGAGCTGCCTGTGGTCTGTGGTCACAGTCAGAACTGCACAAAGTAGCATATTGTCTGAGTGTGTGGATAAATCCAAACTCAGAACTAGCTCTGTCAGCCTGCAGAGACGTGGTCAGCATCACAGCCTGGTACATTTCTCCTGAGCTCAGATGAGTTTCTAAGGCAAAGGAGTTGTGTCATTACCTGCTAGGGCATTGCTATGGTGTTTCTTTGCTAGTAACATTTTCATGTATGTAAAAAGTTTTGAAGCATTCTATTTTTTAAAGGAATTATCCACTCGTTATTTTAGCATAGAAAAGTCAAAATATCTGAAAATAACCATATTTTTGAAAATATTTGACTTGTGTTATTAACTGAAGATAACTTTTTGCATTAAGAAGACGGGTCTCTAACTGCCAAATATGAAAAGCTCAGAGAGGACTTTTGACAATGTAATCTTTCTCAATACATTTTACACTGACCTCAGAATAAGAACTACTCTGGGAGTTGTAGGGGTGGGAGTAGAAAGGGGTTGGCCTAATGGTCAATCCAAAGGGTGGGGAGCAACAAATTTTGGATTTTAAATATTTTAGGAGGATGAGCTTTGATAAAAACAAACAAACAAACAAAAAACTGCACTCACCTCTCAATCAAAGTCTCCCTTGGAGGAGGGAGGGCTTTAATCAGCCCATTAAGAGCAAGGCTAATAAGGGCTAAAACAGAGAAGTGACTGTGCAATTAAACAAAGACAATCTTGTTGGCTCCTGGGTTCTATCTGAGCTAATGAGCCACCTGGGAGGGTATTCTTTTGGGAGAAGTGAGCTGAAATTCCCATAACCTGACAGGAAAGAAGGAGAAACTGCTGATTTCCAAATTCTCTGGTCCTTAGAGACCTCATCCAATAGCAGCAACAACAATAAAAACACTTAATTAAGAAGCAGGGCCTTGGAATTTATATTTCTCATGACTTTGAGTTTTCTTAGCAGAGGGGAAAGGAGCCTTGGGTGAGGGTTGGGGTTCCATGGTTGGGAAACAGTCTCTCTCTCATTCACTATGTGATTAGTAAATATTTACTCAGCACCTCTGACATGACAAGCCCTATGTTATATGCTGGGAATAAAGGACACAATGAGGGACATGACCTCTGACTTCAGGAAGTATAAATTCTAGTAAGAGCAGTTGACCAGTGAACTGATCACTTGTGTGACACAGGGGAACTCCATGGGGAAGCATCCTAACCAAGTCTGTGGAGATGCTGCCCACAAAGTAAATGGAGACTTGAAAGACAATTGATGTTAACCAGGGGAAGAGAGAGGATCAGATCAGAGTGTTTCAGGAGATGGGGATTGTCCATGTGACAGGGCTGATGCTTTAGACACATTGACTGAAAGTGAGGTGAAGGAGGGAGCTGTAAGAGAGATGAGATACTAACTGTAGGCAGGTCCTGGACCACAAGATAAGGCTGTGTAGAATATTCTGAGGTTGGAACTTAAAACCTGAGACAAGGAAGAGCATTGAAGTGTTGATGGGGAGGGATGACCCAGTGCTCCATTCAGCCTGAGATGACAGCACAAGGAAGAAAGAGCTAGACAGACATCTCATGTTAATACGCTATTTGCCACATACTCATGCCTTTTAGATTGTTAACGACAGAAGAAGCCAGAACTATCCTGCCCTATATGCCTGTCTAGGCCTACACACGGGTGTATGTTACCCCATGGTTTTGGATATGGACTTGCACAGCTTTCTCATCCTTTTCTATGCACCCCAGTGTAAATCATCTGGTGTAGATGAAGATGATATTGCTACTTGGAGGTCCTTCAGGGACAATGTTCATGTCCCACCCCATGCAGGATAGAAAATCATGGGAGATACAACTGTGGGCTCTTTCTTCTCTTGCTTCATTCATTAACCAAATCCCATGAGATGAGAGTCTCATCTGATTGGTGAGATACAGAGGCAGTGCTGAACACATGTGACTCAGCATCTTCTCAGTCCTCTCTCTGGGGAGCCATTTCTTGTCAGGCTCCCACTGCTCTGTCCATGACTTTGGAGCTTACCAGGGAGAGCTCTGCTTCTGCAGTGGAGAGACTTGCGCTTTAGGCTGTAGATTCTACTTATAGGAGACTCATTAAGCCTCATATTCTGGTTGTAGATCAAGCTGCATTCTCAAATCCAGTAATAAAGCTGATGCTTTGGTCTCTATCTTTCTGATTCTTGTATCCATCTCTCACTGGGTTCTGAACTCAGGCAAGGAAGAAACAATCTTATCACTTAATCCCTGGAATATTTAGAAATGATAGCATCACTGACTTTTCCTTATCCACACTTGGATTGCTGGTTTTTTGTCTTGTCTCAACTACTATCTGATTGTGATGGGAGACTTATCCTTATTGATCCAATTTATTAACCCCCATGAGAAGGCAGTCTATACAGTGGGACGAATCTGGACAGGGAGGAAGTCCCTTGAGGCCCCCTTCCCCTTGCACATTCATGTAGCTACCACTTAATTTCTATCTCTTCCCCCAAGAAAGAAATGAGAAAACTGGTCAGCTTAGGAATGGTATTGTGGCTTTATGCTCCATCCACAGCATTTGGAGAACTATGGCAGGAGGTGGGGAAAATATCTGGAGAGCCTTCTTACTGTTCTACATGTCTAGGGAATTAGTTTTTTGATATTAACCTCATTCCAAGCTCCATCTTATTCTGGTTAGCCTTATTTTCCCTTTCTCTTATTTTCTTAGTTGTTTAAATTTACTTTGTCTTACTTCACTGCATGCATCTTTATAAATTTATTAAATCCTTTTAGCCACAAGGTATGGGATAGATAAATAAATAATAACCTCCCAAAATATTCAAGTCTTTTTAGATCTGCTTGGCTGCACAACCTGCTCTGACACCGAGTTTTATAATTTAGAATACTCTGGTTCATACAATCAAGGAAAACATGGCAAAGTCCAACATAAATGATTTTAAAATATGATTTGCATCACTGCCACCTCTACTAATACTGATTTTTTAGATCTATTTTCAATTTATGTTTAAATTAATTCAACAATTTTTAACAGCTACTTTGTCTCTGAAACATATTCAGAGACCAGCTTCTATTGATTCTTGAGCATCTAGGCCCAACCTAATTAGTATTCTCTTCCTAAATATCTCTGGATAAAGTCTAAACACTCTCTATTAATTGGTTCGGTGCTTCACTGAAGCATTTCTCTAGATTTTGAAGTATAATGTTAGATAATCATGTTTTGCTTGAGGAAGGGGTAGAATGAGTAGACCCTTCTGAATATTTGACTGCTATAAAAACCAATCTACAGAGTAGTCAGAGAAAGAATGATGGTGTTATTGTGATGGTGGTGGTAGCAGCTTGGATTTCACTGAGCTCAGAAACCTACACTTCTTCAAAGGTGTCATCTATCCTGTGTTTAAAAATCATTCAGCAAATAATGCCATTTGCAGCAAACTGTATGGATCTAGCCATGATTATGCTAAGTGAGAAAGAGAAAGACAAATACCATATGATATCACTTATATATGGAATCTGAAATAAGACACAAATGAACTCATTATGAAATAGAATCAAACTCACAGACATAGAAAACAAACTTATGGTTACCAAAGTGGAGAGGGAGTGAATGAAGGAATAAATTAGGAGTATGAGATTAATAGATACAAACTACTATACATAAAATAGATAAGCAAGGATCTACTGTATAGCACAAGGAATTATACTCAATATCCTGCAATAAGTCATAATGGAGAGGAAAATGAAACATTACATATGTATATATATATATGTAACTGAATCACTTTGTTGTACACCAGAAACTAATACAACACTGTAAATCAACTATACTTCAATAAGAAAAGTCATTCTGTCCCACAGTGCTCTCTGTTTGAAGCCTATCTCTATCAGTTCTAAAAGGTGTTTTGTGACTTCACCTGTAGCAAGCTTTTATTATTTGGTAACTACTGTGTTGGGTGCTAACCATATCTTCTCCCACGGTTCTGGTTCTGACTCTAGTTCCTTCCTAGAGTTTTATAAGGAGAGAAATTCACAGCCTGACTCTGGTCTGATATTTCAGTATACTGCTTCTCTCGTACTTCCGTATGATTGCCTCTTCAGTACCAAATTCATAGTCTCATGTCTTCAAATGTTTCAGTCAACCCGCTTTTTAACTTTCTGACTATATTTTCCTTACAGTCCAGAACACATTAGATCGTGTGTGAATTAAATAAGCATTCTATTCTTTGGTCATTCATTTGTTTCCATCTTTATTCTTACTTACTTTTCCACTACTGCCTGTAAGTAAGAGAGAAAGAGAGAGAGAGAGAATGTGTGTGTGTGTGTGTGTGTGTGTGTGTGTGTGTGTGTGTGTGTGTGTGTGTGTGTGTGTGGCATGCACATATCCATGTGCATCTACTGAGCTGGCAGACTGTCAGGTCCAGTGTACATCGGGAAGTAGAAAATACCACTTGGTAATAACAGATCTGGTAGGAAAACTTTCTCTTCTATAAGAGTAAAAAGGAGGAACTGTGTTCCATATTAAAAGAATGGTACATATAATTATGGCAGCTGTAAATAAAAATACTCCATGGTGGTTAGGAGAAGGAGTCTCATGGCCCTGGGCCTCCCAAGGAAGCAATTCAGTGGTATCAGATGCTATTTGTCTTCAAGGATAATTGTCCAGGGGCCACAGAAACTGAAGCTTGACCTTAGGGGCTCATGGTCATTTCTGTTGATTGGGATCCTCTTCATAGGATTGTAGTTCAAGATCATGATTCTCCTATCAGACTGTCCCCCAGAAGCAGGGGGCTTTCATTCAGAAGCAGAAGCATCTAGAAGCAGTATGCTCTATGACCTTCCCTACTTCCTTTTAGCTAGTGCTATACCAAGCTACTACTGAAATCATTCCAAGCATGACTGCCAATTGTGACTGCATCTCCTCCTATCTTCAGCTCTCAGAGTCCCCAGCAGTGTGATGGTGCTGCCATCCAATCCCCCAGCTCTTGGTAATCTCAGGTGTGTAATCTGTCCTCCAGACTCCATGTCCAGCCTTACCACACCAGTCCACCTGAGTTGTGGAATTCTACAGTTAAGGAGAGAATGTGCTTCACCACATCACCAGCTAGTCTTCTCTTGGGAGCTGAATTCAAAATAATTATGACCACCTGCTCTGTTCTGGAGAACTATGTTGGATGCTAGAAGAGACAATATGGAAACGAGAAGCTCCTCCCTATAACAAAGCCATTCATTCATTCAGCACAAACTTTTTGCCTGCTTACCATGCACCAGCCAGTGTTCTAGCTGCTGAATAAACAGCAGTAAAGAAAACTGAAAAATTTGATGTCCTCATGAGATTTACATTCCAGTGAGAAGATAATAAATAAGTAAATAAGTAAAAGATACCAGCATGTGATTGCCCTTTTAATTGTTAACTTGAACCCAGCCCAGTGCTTGGTGATGACCTAGAGGGGTGAAATGTGGGGTGCGCAAGAGAGAGGGGATATATATGTGATTATGACTGATCTGCATTGATGTGCAGCAGAGACCACCACATTGTAAAGCAATTATCCTCCACTTAAAAAAAAACAATTGTGAACTTGGATAGACTATAGTCCCGGTTACCAAATCAAGCACTAAAATCTGGATGTTGATGTGAAGGTATTGGGTTAGCCCAAAAGTCCCTTCGGTTTTTAAGTGAAAATAAAACACATTTTTCATTTTCACAAAGAATTTATTGAACAACATATTCACCATTTTGTTCCACTAGTTTCTGCTATTCATTCAGACAACTTCATAATTCTATCTGCCCAGAGCTTTTTATCTTTTTGAGCAAAGAACTGTTCCAGGTGACTTTTACATTTTTCCAGAGAATTGAAAATTTTTTCATTAAAAGAATCTCATAAAGACCAAACGAAGTAAGCAGAAATCCAAAGGTGCAATGTCTGATGAATATGGCAGATGAATCAGAACTTCCCAATCAAGCTGTATCTGTCTTTGCCTGGTCATTAAAGAAACACCTGGTCTTGTGTTATCTTGATGGAAGATTATGTGTTTTCTTTTGATAAAATCTGGATACTTTTCATTTTCAGTTGGTTTAATTGGGAGGAGTACTTGTTAGAATTAAATGCTTGGTTTTCTGGAAGGAACTCATAATAGAGGACTCTTTTCCAATTCCACTATATACACAACATCACTTTCTTTGGATTAAGGTCAGCCTTTGGTGTGCTTGGTGGTGGGTCACCTCACTTCCCCACTGTTTCTTCTGTTCCATATTGTTGTATAGTATCCACTTTTCTTCAGCCATCACAATTTGTTTTAAAAATGGGATGGTTTCATTATGTTTCAGTAGAGAATTGCATGCAGAAATATGGTCAAGGAGGTTTTTTTTCACTCATGTGGAACCCAATCATCAAAGCAATTAACATAACCAAGCTAGTGCAAATGAGTTTCAACCCTTGATTTGGATATTCTGAGTGTGTCAGCTATCTCTTGTGTGGCATAACGTTGATGGTTCTTCAGGTCAAGAAGCAACAGTTAGAACCACACATGGAACAATGCAATGGACTGGTTCAAAATTGGGAAAGGAATATCAAGGCTATATATTGTCACCCTGCTTATTTAATTTATATGCAGAGTATATCATCAAGGCTAAAGAGCCTCTTGTTGAAGGTGAAAGAGGAGAGTGAAAAAGTTGGCTTAAAACTCAACATTCAAACAACTAAGATTATGGCATCTGGTCCCATCACTTCATGGCAAATAGATGGGAAGACAATGGAAAAAGTGAGAAACTTCATTTTCTTGGGCTCCAAAATCACTTCAGATGGTGACTGCAGCCATTAAATTAAAAGACACTTGCTCCTTGGAAGAAAAGCTGTGACAAACTTAGACAGCATATTAAAAAGCAAGACATTACTTTGCCAACAAAGGTCCGTATAGTCAAAGCTATGGTTTTTCCAGTAGTCATGTATGGATGTGAGAGCTGGAAGATAAAGAAGGCTGAGCACTGAAGACTTGATGCTTTTGAACTGTGGTGTTGGAGAAGACTCTTGAGAGTCCCTTGGGCAGCAAGGAGATCAAACCAGTCATTCCTAAAGGAAATCAATCTTGAACATTCACTGGAAGGACTGATGCTGAAGCCGAAGCTCCAATACTTTGGCCACCTAATGAGAAGAGCTGACTCATTAGAAAAGAACCAGATCCTGGGAACGATTAAAGACAGAGGAGAAGGGGATGACAGAGGATGAGATGGTTGGAGGGCATTACCGACTATGGACATAACTTTGACCATACTCTGGCAGATGGTGAAAGACAGGGAAGTCTGGCATGTTGCAGCTCATGGGTTCACAAAGAGTAGGACACAAATGAAAGACTGAACAACAACAACAAATGTCTTGATTTGATTGCTATCTGGTTTATCTGAACATGGCACATCATTCAATGAGAAATCTCCAGCATGAAACTTTGTAAAACATTTTTGACATGTTCAATCAGTCATAGCACCTTCTCTGTACACTGCACAACTCATTTTTGTGTGTTTCAGTTGTGTTTTTATCTTTCTTGAATTAGTAAAGCATAATACACTGAAAATATTGCTTTTTTTCTTCCATCTTCAATACTAAAATGGCCACAAAAAAATTCACCAGTTACAATAAGATTTTCTTTAAATGTATGCTGATATGACAGCTGTCACAATGCAATCTAACAAAACTGTTTCAAATGAAGTTGAAGACAACTAAGCACCACTAGAGACATCTTACCGAAAAAAAATGAATGAACCTCTTGGCCAACACAGTATTCTGTAGATATAATTAAAGTCCATACCTTGTTGATTTTAAGTGATTATCTCAGAAAATATGGGCAGGCTGTTTCAATTAGCTGAAAGGCCTTAAAAGCAGGTCTGAGGGTCCCCTGAGGAAAAAAGAAATTCTTCTGTGGACATTGGTTTTAGCCTCTGTATTTCCTGCTGACCTGTCCTATAAATACTGGAATTATTTAGGCAGCCCCCATGATTGCATAAGCCAATTCCTTGTAGTAAACCCCTTCATATTATTTTCTATTGCTTCTGCTTCTCAGAAGCAATAGAAATCTGACTGATACAATTCCGTGAAGAAAAATGAAGCAGGAAAGGGAGATAAGCCTAGTTGGGGACATGGATATGCAGACAATTAAAATGGAATTTATACCTGCTATTGTAGAATTATGGGCAAAGAACCAGGGTAATACAGAGAAAGTAGTGGATTTACTAATACAGAGAATTTTGCTTTGGAGAAAGGAATACAAATACTGTGAAATAGTAAGTAGGTTATTTTCATTTTCAGAAACTTTTTCAATTTTTTAACGTCTAGAAGAGTAATGCCTCTTCATATAAATATCATGCAAATAAGGTAAGACTGTCATACATAAAGTACCAGGCACCATGCCTGGCACATAATAAACTCTATTCTATTTCTTTGATTTTTTTAAATGTCCTCCTTACTAATATAACAGATACAGTTAATGTGTTAATATCATGGCAATATAGCATCATCTTGACTTGGTATATTTTTCCACAAGCCTGTGACCAACCGCTGCTTGAGGCAGACAGGTAATGAAGACTGCTCAATGCATGTATTTAATAGGATAATTCAGGTTGATGACCAGAGAAGAGAATGAATGGGAATTACATTTGGATGGAGGAGAATTAGGCTTATCTACAAAAACCAATGTATTCTATCTTCCCCTCTTACCTTGAAACTTTACCCAACTGTCTATTAAGTCTTCAGAAAAATACCTGATATATTCTACCTGCTCGTTAAATATCTTCCAAATACAGTGACACATCAATGAATGAGTACAATCCTTTTAAGGCTTCCACTACTATCTTCTCGTGTATGGCTTCCTATTGTCAAAGAACTTCTGACAGTTGAGGGGAGAAAAGAAATGGAGAGGAATGTTCTTCTGTAGGATATATTTCAAATGGTAGTTTCTGGGTAAGGGAAATTACTATCTGTCATTTTTGTATACATTGGCAGTGAGAAAAGTCATGGGAGAGCAATATTCCACTAGAAACAGTTCACATTATTATCTACACTCCTTTTAATTCTGGTTAACTGAACAGGAAAACACATTTTCTGGTTAACTGAACATGAAAACACATTTCCAGGGTTGTTCTGCTCCTGAGGGAGGCATTGCAATATTCAAACCTGTGGTTCATTTGGAATCGGATGGAAACCTCCAGTTTTCTGGGCTGAGTGCTGCTGCTGCTGCTGCTAAGTCGCTTCAGTCATGTCCAACTCTGTGCGACCCCATAGACAGCAGCCCACCAGGCTCCCCCGTCCCTGGGATTCTCCAGGTAAGAACACTGGAGTAGGTTGCCATTTCCTTCTCCAAAGCATGAAAGTGAAAAGTGCAAAGGAAGTCACTCAGTCGTGTCCGACTCCTAGTGACCCCATGGACTGCAGCCCACCAGGCTCCTCTGTCCATGGGATTTTCCAGGCAAGAATACTGAAGTGGGTTGCCATTGCCTTCTCCCTGGGCTGCATGAGGTCACATCTTTCAGGGGTGCCTTAAATCTAAAGCAGCATCTGAGGCAACAGTTATTGCTTTTAGCTCAGCATTATCACTGGATGGCAAGGGGTTACATTCCCACACCTTTAAGTAAAATAAGGCTAAAATGAATTTTCAGCCCAAGCATTTTTTCATTATTCACCGTGGGCTAACCATAGGTCTAGGTGGTGGGGACCCATCAACAAGTCAAGCACGTTTCTGTTTTCATGTTGGTCACTTTAGTAGTGAGATGTCTAAGCGGAACACCGAATGTTTATTAAGCACTAAGTCTATGCAGGTCCTCTGGCTAGGTAATTGAAAGTGGGCAACCCAGCAAAGGGTCAGCAATGATGCCCCTGTAGATGGGAGGGGGGCTTGGAATGGGAAGCTGGACACGAGGGGAAGGAGGGGACACTGTAGTCCAGCTGGTGGTGTCAGTGGAGGTCTGACAGATGTGATGCGAGTCCCAGGCAAACTGAGGTTCACCATAAAAAGGGGTAGGTGGGTAAGAGCAAGCCTTTGGGGAGCCAGGGTTTGGAGAAAAGATTTGAGGCAGACAGTCTTGGGGAAACAGGACTCAGGTCCCTGAATTGGGTGTCTAGAAATGGGACAGACAACTAGAACTGTGGGACTAAATCTAGTGCCTGGTACATAGTAAGAGCTCAATAACTACTTGCTTAATGAATAGAAGGACAGAGGAATTTTACAACAAACACCATTGATACTTGTATCAGAACCACTGGACCAGAGCTTTTAAGTACTCTCATTAGAGTCAGGATTTTATCCAGGGCTTTGGGGAGATCTGTGCTCTGAAGCAGAAGTCAACCGACCCGACTGTGGAGACTGGTGAGGTTTGTAGGAAGGCTGGCTTTGCCTAGTGTGGTGTCTGGCCTGCTCTCTGGTTTAGCAGACATCACCACTGCTACCCTACCTGGATTTACCTGAGTATCACTCCTAGAGAGACTGGATGATCTGAAGGGAGGTCAGGACCATAGAGATTGTTTTCAGTACCATCTGCTATTCTTTCTACATTAGAATCTAAGCCCAGATAAACTGGTGAAGATAAACTGGAGAATATTTTTGGATAAAGCCAGAATCTGCTGAAGCCTAATTCAGCTTCTGTACTGATTGTGCTAATCAGGTTATCTTCTCCTTACCAAATGTCTGTGTCAAAGTTATTACTTTCTCCTGCTCATCACTGAGAAATCTATTCAAGGGGTGAGGAAAAACCATAAATATATATATGTACACACTGTCGCTTCAGTCGTGTCCAACTCTTTGTGACCTTATGGACCATAGTCTACCAGGCTCCTCTGTCCCTGGGATTCTCCAGGCAAGATACTGCAGTGGGTTGCCATGACCTCCTCCAGAGGATCTTCCTGACCCAGGGATTGAACCTGTGTCTCTTACACCTCCTGCATTGGCAGGCAGGTTCTATACCATTAGTGCTACTTGGGAATCACAAATAAAGTATATGTATACTTTACAGATGTATACTTTATAGATGCATCTTGCAGATACATATTATATTTATATTTAGTTTTTATCAGATTAATGAGATCCTGACCCTAGAGAAAATCAGTGGGAAGAAGATGGTGAGCAACTGACAGCAAAGGTGAGCTCAGAAGCCAGGACAGAGGTGGTGACTTCTGTCATCGACAATGAGCTCCAAATCAGTGAGTATCACATTAGACAGAAGGAATAAAAAGGTGGACTCTGTACTGGATAAGGGCTGAGAAAGGTGTGCAGGTATTGTCAGGAGTTCCTCATGGGATAGGAGGTTAGCATGGGCTGGGGTAAAGGGAATAATCCCTATGACAGTCACCCTTGAGGACTTTCTTTGTCCGACACCTGTGCTACAGGCTTTATGCCCACTATCTCATGTTTTCCTCACATAGCCCTGGGAGGTATGTATTATTAATCCCATTTTTCAGATGAGCAAACTGAGGCTTAACAAAATCAGCTAGCTGGTCTAAGGAGCCTGCCTGCCATGTGGTATGTATTCCACAACTATTTCTTAAATGAATAAATGAGTGAATAAGGCCACACAGCTTGTAAGAGGCAGATCTGGGGTTTGTGCTTAAGAGACCGGTCCGTTACTGCTGTTTCTCCTCAAGGATTTTATTTTTACAGACAGCAAGGAGGCTACTGGTGTTGCATTTAGCAGCTCTGTGTCTGAGCAGGGAAATGTCTGTCTTCTCCCTTAAGTAAACCCAACTGCCAGAATACACTGGTGGCGTTATGTTACCAACCAGGAGTAGCCAGCAGCCTACTAGTTATCTACATGAAGGAATGCTGTTTTGCTCTTTCCCTCCGACTGATACTGAAATTGAAACGGGGAAGGACTCCAAGTACAACACATCGTGCAGAGGGGATGGGGTACCCTTGTGAGATCACACTGGGAACCTGCCGAGAACATGCTTAAGTCATTATTCTGATGGATCAGGAATATATTCTCACCCAAAGCCAGCAGCCACGTCTGCCAGGCACTCACCATGGTCAGTCTGAGCTGGCTTCTTCCACAGTGTGGACCCACATTAGAAGTCTGAGGGCCACTCCCACTGGGAAAGCAGAGTCATTTGTCCACATAAGATTAATTTTAGGAAAGTTAGGGGGCAAGGACTCCTGGCAAGAGATGTGCCTTTAAAGTCATTCTCCTGAGGTCTTCTGTACATGAGTGCTATGATTCTAGAAATAGAAAGCACATGCCGTACCCTTCACCCCAGGGCTTAAGGACACTGCATGCTTGGAGCCTGAGTCAAGTTATTCCTGCATATCGATTAATCTGCATGCTGATTGATCTGACTGCAAGGGTAAGAGTCAACCTTTCAAGGAGATCGTGTCCTGCTGTCAGGGCAGTGAGTCAAAATGAAGAGGTAAATCTTTTATGAATTCCTCCCATTTTCCCTAGAAAATAAACTTTGTGAAAAAAGAGATTGCTGCTTCTGGTTTCAACAGATTTTGGTCCTGGTTTAGAAAATCAGAGGGCCTGAGACTGATGAGCCATTTCTCCAGAGTCAGGTGGAGACAGACTTGCCTGAAAATGAATCCCTTCTCTTACACAGGGGATCTGGAAGATGGGGGAAATATCAGTTCCTGGCTGAGAGGCTTGGGAAGCCTAAGCAGACAGAAAAGAGTTCCAAAAGTCCAAGGGACATCCCAGCAAGAAAATGGGGCATGGGAGAATGGGCACAACTGTTTCAAAAACATACCCGATTATCTGCTTTGGGGGCATGTGTGGTTTCAACATGTGCACTGACCATCCGTCTATCCTTTATGCTCACAGCCAGGGAGTGGGGATCCACAAACTCAGAGCAGAGTTCTCCTTGTTTCATCTCAGAACTTGTTCTGAGACACTGATCAAGCTTCTTTCAATGACTGAGAAAATCACTCCATGCTTCACCCCCATACACAGTGTTCAAATATCTGAAGTTATGCTGGCTGTCTGCCGTCTCCTGAGCCCTCGGGTCTATTTCATCAGCTCAGGAGGCCTTCATATTCAGGTATCTTTCAGATCTGAATCTCTAGTCCAGATTTGAAACTTCTGCTCCTAAATGTATCACCAATGCATTAAACTTGATATATGCAACTCATGCTCACAGCCTCTCAGAACACACACTTCCCATGTTCCCTCTCACAGGGCATGGTACCATCTGCCTAGCACTTGAGTCTGAAATGAACCATCCTGGACTACTTCTTCCCCCTTACTCCCACATCCATCCAGCCACAAAGGCACGATCAATTCTGACTCATTAATATCTCCTGAGATATCTCCTCATGCCAATCCTATGACTACTATCTTAGTTCAAGCCCTTACCATTAAAAGCAAAAATCGGGACCTGGACTAGTATAGTGGTTTCCTAAATAAGTCCCTCTCCAGTTATTTCACGTGGCCAGCCAGGAAGAGTTTTCTGATTCTCAGATTTCATGTCATTCCTCTGGTACTGTACGCTCTCTTCAGTGACATTTAACGTCTGTCATACTCAAGTCCCTGATTCCTTCTAAGATTCTCTACCTGCCTCTCCCCAGTGGGTTCCCATAGCATGCAGCCCTAATCCACCCTACTCACTCTTCCTCCCGTGTGACAAGCTCCCCAAACCCTCCATGTCTTTCTAAACTTGGTCCCTTTCCTGTTGCCACAAATCAATTCATTCTTGAAGAATAACCTCACTGATAGCCTTTCTGATGATTACTTTCAGGTACAAATCAGTATGTTCTTGAACTGTGTCCAATACCACTTTTGACATCAAGTGTGTGGGATTTTTCTCCCACACCAATCTATTCTCCACCTCTCGAGATACCAACTGTCCTATAAGTCAATTCAATTCTGACAGTAATTAGAATAACTGCAGACCCCACAGGTTAAGGTCTAAGTCCCGTTAAGACTGCCACCACTTCAGATGCCAATTGCAAGTTGCCAGTCTTCTGTACTTCTGATCAACCGACTATAAATTGGGAATTCACATGCCCCCGTCTTTGGGTTTGATAACTTGGTAGAATGGCTCATAGACTCAGGAATGGTTTACTTCCTATTACTGGTTCATTAGACAGGATACAACTTAGGAAAAGCCAGATGGAAGAGATGCATAGGGCATGAGCTCCTATACTCTCTCTGAGCATGCTTAAGAAATGCTTACTCAAAGAAGGCAGGTGTGAAAAAACTCCCTCCACTGGCCAGTTTGAAAGGGTGGATTTTTCTCTTTCACATTTTTGCACTTTTATCTTGAAAAATCCTCAACAAATGACACTGTGAGCTTTTTGACTTCGAAAATCAACCTTGGCAACTTCCTGCCAGTATGTCTGCTTCAAAGCCAACCCTTTGACCTAGTTGCTGGAGAATACGGAATCAGAATCTTCATAGCTACCTTGGAGCACATGCATGCTGAATATTTAGTGATGAAGTTTTTTTTTTTTTAATAACAGCAAAAGACCTATGTTTTGAAAAAACTCACCAGATTTTCTGGCTCTCCCATCAAACTATCTCCCACCCATTACTCTGTGTTGCACAAAAGTGAAAGATGATATTGCTGAGAGTAAAGAGATGGGAAAAAACACCAACCTTCTGTCATAACCACATAGTCTTTATCACAGTAGCTTGTTTTTAGAGATCTCTAGGAAAGAAGATGCCACAGGGAGGGATTTGTTTAATGATAAGCATGAAAGATCAGATCCTTCCCTCTGGTGTTATTTGCTGGAAATGTGGAAACTAGTGGGTCCCTATAGCATTCTTATAACCTCAAAACAGGGGGAAATTATTTTAAATATTAAATATCTACAGAGCTACTGAAAAGTGGCTTCTTTATAGATTGATTATAATAATGAAGGCTTTTGAGGAGGACTGGAACTTCTTTTACAGCACAATGCAGACTACTGCATCTGAAGCCCTGTGGTGTGGCATGGAGCTGGCAGGGAAGTTGTTAAGGTGAGGTGGTTCTTCTTCCCTGAGTCAGCTCTCTTCACAATTCTTCAAGGAGAGCCTGAGAACAGAGACTTTGATTTCTTCTGTGCCTTAGTGAACAAATAAAATCAGGAAAGGGCCCCAGGCTGAGCAGAAGAATACACTAGCAGACATGAAGGAAAGGAAATAATCAACATCCATGGTTGGATTGATCCCGTGTGACTGACATGTGACTGAGCCAAGACAAAAGAAGAAATAGCTTTTGCTCTTTTCTTTCTTTTTTTAAAAGACACCTATAAATTCTGTCAGAAAACAATCTTCTATTGGGCGCCAGTTGCTGCTTCTTCTGGCTTCTTCCATGGCTTCCTCTTATTTTGCTGTTTGTGCCTCTTTTCCTAAATGCCTTCTACTCCATTCATACTGGGCCCCACCAGTGCCCTCACTGACATAAGTCCAGTAATCAGTTTTAAATCTGGTCTGAAAACTCCCCTTCAAAAGTGGGCTATGCTCCCCTAGCTGCCTGCAGTTCTCCAAGAGTCTGCAACAACGGAGCGCTACCTAGTCTGAGAAGACAAAATAAAAAAATGCTTGGCTCAGGGTTGGATTCTGAAGGAAATAGCTGGGCTGGGTGACTCAAAGAGTTTGCATTTTCTGGCTACTGCTTTCATAACAAAAGCGCAATTTTAGCCACCTGAACTTAGCTGAGTTCAGTTTGGTATTAAGAAGGCTTACGGAGCTTAAGCAGCACCAAAGGGCTCATCTGTGTTTGCTCAGATGAAAGAGTAATGTGCGCCCTAGTAGATCCAGTCCAGGGTCATCCATTATGTGGAGTAACAGGAAATCATACCCTTACTGAACATCTGCAAACCCAGGTACTCAAACTCGAGACAGTCACCAGTCAAATGGTATGACTGTGACCTGACATTCCTTTTTGATTGAAAAATATTGTATTTTACATTCTTTTACTCTCTAAAACATCTCAGACTAATCTCTCTTATTTCCCCAACAGCCACCAACATTGGAATACCTTAGTGCTTTCCAAATAGTCAGCATCTCGGAATCATTTAACTAGTTATTAATAACCTATTGATTTTAAGCAAATTTTGAAAAATATGAGCATTTACAAATTATAAAAATAAAATAACTTCTTAAAAATTTAAATAGTTGTTTTATTTGATAACCCTAACCTTTTAACAAGGAATTTCTATCCAGCTCAAGGATATATATCTTGAATCTTAGGTCTTCCTAGTGTTTTCAAATAAATCTTTTTCCACTGGGATGGTCAGAGTTCCTTTAGATCATGGATTGGTAAGGATATGACTCTTCAAAGTTGGAAGGTAGACTAATTCCACCTGAGAAAGAGTGGCGATGGATTCGGAATACACTGTTTGCTTGTGTTTGCCGCAGAAATGCCACCATCTGCTGCAGCATTTGGATGTGGTATTTAAAAGCTCCAAGAGAGCCACTGAGTATGTTTTCTGAAGAGTGAAACAAATCTCTAGACTCCATGAAGAGGCATTGGGCAATCAACTCTTTGCCCTCATATCTGGCTTCTTAAGAAATCTCAACTACTTATCTTCAATCTTAATCCTGCCGTTTTGGTTTGGAGAGATGGATTTAGATTGTTCACTCTACTGAGTATATTACTGGGATATGTTATTTCTATATCTTCCTTGTAATCAGTATTATTCATAACTGACTTCATAGTCTTGAAACAATATTTTTATCTTGTTTTTCATTTCAGAAATGTATATGAAATGAAGAATGAGATTTCTCCTCAACAGCAGAATATTTCAGTGAGGAAAAAGGAATGTTTACATCTGGCATTCCTTTCTTTGAATGATGCTCTCAATGTAAGTACATTCAGTGCCTGAAAGTTGATAACATTAAACATCCTCACGACTTCTGTCAACACTAAATGAAGATCAGGAGATTCTTTTCTTCTTGGCCAGTGATTATTCTCTGTGAGTAAACCACATGCAGGCATACACTCAGAAGCCACTTCTCTTCCTCAAGTAGCTACACCCTTTCTCATTTACATATCAATATAAATCACATAAAACAAGAATCAACTAAGGAAAAAAATTCTAATTCTGTAGCCTAGGATTTCAGTAATTAAAAATACAGAAATTTGTCATGTACTTCTTCATATGAGAATCCTATTTAATTTTTAATGTTGATTCATATTTAACATCACTCTGTTTTATGCAATTCTAATATACACCAGGAATTGACAATTTTTTTCTTTTTTACAACACATGACATGGGTTTTAGGCAACAGGTAATAGAGTCATTTGCAAAAGTAATTGGTTTCATAGTTCACTCTGATTTATTTCTGAACATTTAATATACATTATCTTTTTGGTTAAGTTGAACTGTTAAGAAGTTGAAGAAGCTGGTTAAGAAGCTGAAGCTGAACAGTTAGATGAACACCTACAAGACCTTCTAGAACTAACACCACAAAAAGATGTCCTTTTCATCATAGGGGACTGGAATGCAAAAATAGGAAGTCAAGAGATACCTGGAGTAACAGACAAGTTTGGCCTTGGAGTACAGAATGAAGCAGGGCAAAGGCTAATAGAGTTCTGCCGAGAGAACGCACTGGTCATAGCAAACACCCTTGGCCAACAACACAAGAGACAACTCTACACATAGACATCACCAGATGGTCAATACCAAAATCAGATCTATTATATTCTTTGCAGCTGAAGATGGAGAAGCTCTATACAGTCAGCAAAAACAAGACTGAGAGCTGACTCAGATCATGAACTCTGAGTTCATGGATCAGATCATGAACTCCTTATTGCAAAATTCAGACTTAAATTGAAGAAAGTAGGGAAAACCACTAGACCATTCAGGTATGACCTAAATCAAATCCCTTATGATTATACAGTGGAAGTGACAAACAGATTTAAGGGGTTAGATCTGATAGATTGCCTGAAGAACTATGGATGGAGGTTCATGATGTTGTATAGGAGGCAGTGATCAAGACTATCCCCAAGAAAAAGAAAAGCAAATAGGCAAAATGGTTGTCTGAGGAGGCCTTACAAACAGCTGAGAAAAGAAGAGAAGTGAAAGGCAAAGGAGAAAAGGAAAGATACAGCCATCTGAATACAGAGCTCCAAAGAATAGCAAGGAGAGATAAGAAAGCCTTCCTCAGTGATCAGTGCAAAGAAATAGAGGAAAACAATAAATGGGAAAGACTAGAGATCTCTTCAAGAAAATCAGAGATACCAAGGGACCATTCCATGCAAAATGGGCACAATAAAGGACAGAAATGGTATGGACTTAACAGAAGCTATTTAGAAGAGGTGGCAAGAATACACAGAAGAATTATACAAAAAAGATCTTCATGACCCAGAAAACCATGATGGTTTGATCACTCATCTAGAGCCAGACATCCTGGAATGTGAAGTCAAGTGGGCCATAGGAAGCATCACTACGAACAAAGCTAGTAGAGGCGAAGGAATTCCAGGTGAGCTATTTCATATCCTAAAAGATTATGTTGTGAAACTGCTGCACTTAATATGCCAGGAAGTTTGGAAAACTTAGCAGTGGCCACAGGACTGGAAAATATCAGTTTTCATTCTGATCCCAAAGAAAGGCAATGCCAAAAAATATTAAAACTTCTGCACAATTGCACTTATCTCACACACTAGCAAAGTAATACTCAAAATTCTCCAAGCCAGGCTTCAACAGTACATGAACTGAGAACTTCCAGATGTCCAAGCTGGATTTAGAAAAGGCAGAGGAACCAGGGATCAAATTGCCAACATCCCTCGGATCATAGAAAAAGTGAGAGTTCCAGAAAAACATGTACCTCTGCTTTATTGACTATGCCAAAGCCTTTGACTGTGTGGATCACAACAAACTGGAAAATTCTTAAAGAGATGGGAATACCAGACCACCTGATCTGCCTCCTGAGAAATCTGTATGCAGGTCAAGAAGCAACAGTTAGAACCGGACATCGAACAACGGACCGGCTCCAAATAGGGAAAGAAGTAGGTCAAGGCTGTATATTGTCACCTGCTTATTTAAATTATGTGCAGTTCAATTCAGTTCAGTCGCTCAGTTGTGTCTCTTTGCGACCCCATGAATTGCAGCACGCCAGGCCTCCCTGTCCATCACCAACTCCTGGAGTCCACCCAAACCCTGGGTGGCTGGAGCAGGCTTCTTGGGAACCCAGAGGAGGTACTCTCAAAGCCAGGAATTAACACCTGGGGAAGGGGTGCCAACCAGCAGATACTATCACTGGAATAAACTGAAGCTGGAAGTGAAGACAAAAAAATAGTATTAACTGCTGCTGGGGTGATGCTGACAGGGTCAGCAAGAAAATAGAAAGGAGCAAATCCCTGCTTCCCCTTCTCATCTTCTAGTGCCCCCTATTGACAGACCCTAATGGCAATACTGCAGGTAAAGCAGAAATGTAGCTTGTAGAGGCCGAGCCCCAGTATCACAAGGCCAAGAATGAGGGGTGACTTTGGAGCTTAGAGCTGAACTAGGTTAACCCAGAACGTAAACACGCATTTGGTCCCCCTTCCTTTTTTTTAAAATTTTAAACACCTGCTCACTGCAGCTAAAAGACTCAACCAAAGGTCTGGGGCCAGAGAAGAAATGAGATCCAGTATTGGCAGGTCTGAAAATGGTTCCATTTTGGTAACTGTAAGCCAAAAGGATCACCTCTTGAGTACCATCAGAAACTCTGTGAGCCTTTATTTGCGTCATGACTAAGTAAGAAGATAGGCTGGGTTCCCAGCTCTTCTTCCAGTAGCTGGAAGATTCCCTGGACGCATTTGCACTTGGGACATCGGGAAGAACAGTTCTACAACCATCCTGGCTCCCCCAGAGAATCCAGAGGGACTTATTTCACATTCTACGTTCTGCATCATCAAATTCTTCTAAAAAGTCAAGGTAGTCATCACCCATTCTTCCTTCTCTTCCTTTGTACCCCTTCCCTTTCTCGTTTCTTATTTCTAACCATTTCTTTCCTTTTCCTTGTCTTTTTCTTAATTCTCCCTTTTTCTGTTTTTTCCACCCTTTACTTTCTCGTCCACCACTCACTCTTCATGGGGGGTGGGGGAGTGGGGACAGAGTAGTATGACTGAAGGAGTATGAGGAAGGCCAAGCATTAAATCCTTATGATCTTAGGCAAGTTATTTTTCATTTTCATTTTTCAAAACTGGCAATGACAACACCTTGGTTGTATGTATTTTCTAAAATACATGAAAGAATGTGAATGTAGTGTCTGATAATCTGTGTTTGATAAATATTTGTTTCCATTTCCCCTTTCTTTATCAAATGCCCCTCTAGGTGTACCTTTAAAAACAACTTAATACTTGGCATATGTCCTCTGAGGGTCCTAGGCTAAGCACTTAGACTCGGCTTGAATTCCTTTCCTGCAACACTGAATTAGTTATTTTAGGCTGACCATATTTCACCAAACTCATTCTCTGTCCTAATTATTTGGAAATTGAAGAGGCTTAAAATTCAGCTTGTCAGAATTACTGAGTTGGCATAGTTTGACTAAAATAAGGGAAAGTTTAAAGCATAAGGGAAAGAAAGGACAGACAGATTTGGACTCCCCGGGCTGGAATCAGTGGCAGGAATCACTAATGATTCAGATGGATGGCTCAAGCCCTCAGCTGTCATCCACTCACATTCTGTGCCAGGATCAGCCATCAGATACCACTCATGATCATGTGCAAACTTGCCCTGGAGTTGGAAGGCAGCCATCAAAGGCACAGGAGGGTGGAAATAACATTCTCCTCTCTCCTTAGTGTTAGGACATCTTGCTGGTTATTCACCTTTCAGTCCCTTGGAACTCTTAACTTAAAGTAGTTGCAGAGTCAGCCAGCCAGCCAGCAAGCTAACTGCCTTCTGGGCCAAGCAACATTGGAGAATTTATAAGTTGTTTTCCTCTGCTATCCACTGAGTGCTGGCCAGGGTGAGCCTAGCCCTGCATCTTAAAATGGTCTTCTCTCCATGGATGAGGTTCAGTAAGCTGTCAGCAAACAAGGAAGTCAGTGGTACCTCCACCAGAGAGAAGAGGTCAGGTTCTGGAGTCCCTCATCTTTCCCCTGAGGGAGCACAGGGGTACCTTTGGCCATGGCTAACTGAATGGCCTAAAGTGTTCCTTGCATTCTCAAGAGCCTTGTAGGCATGATAGAGAGAGAGAGAACCTCTAAATACTGAAGGGGAATTCTCTACTGTGCAGTATCTTTGTGGTTTGAGTCCTGACTCCAGAGTGAAGTTTTAGGGAATGCTCATTCTCAGGCTGAGGGGCCATTTCCATGTTGGGATACTTCCTGCTGGTGAGGGAAAGGATATCAAGGGAGGTTATTAGCCAGTATGCATAGTCTGGATATTAGAGGATTTTACTGATGAAGAAAAAGAGAGAATGAAGTAGTAGATTTAGGATTAGTTCAGCAACTCAATAATATCATTAAAACCCAGGCCCTTTCCATCATTTTATTCTTTCTTCCTCAGATGTGTCACGCCATGGTTGAAAAATGGCTGCTGCCACAGTGCCAAGCATCATATCTTCACCCAACTGCCTTCATGACAGAAGCTTGAAACCATATTTGTTTGACATTATGCGTGCCCCATGGGGAAATCCATTTGTTCAGGTTCCTGAGAGATATGATTTCCAAGACTATCCCCCTGTACTTGAAGTATGACAAGATTAATTTCCTGCCAATTCCCTGCCTTGAGTCATAATATCATCTAATATTCATGGAGCACTTATTACATTCCAAGTCAAACACTTTTATATGAATATTTTCATCAATCTTCATAACAGTTTCATGAGAAAGATAATATTATTATTATCCTCATTTTACATATGAGGAAATGAAAGTTTAGAACCTTTCAAAAGGTGGGTCTCATTCCATTAGTAGACGATGAACTAGATTGAGTGGGTCATGACTAGCAAATATATATATATATATATATATTATATACATATAACAGAATCAATCAAATACGTGGTAAGTGCTTCAGTTCAGTCACTCAGTCATGTACAATTCCTTGCGACCCCATGTACTGTAGCACACCAGGCTTCCCTGTCTATCACCAACTCCCGGATCTTACTTAAACTCATGTCCATCAAGTCGGACATGTTATAAGTATGAGTCAGTAAGTGCTTAGAACAAATCAAAAATAACTATTGTTTTTATTAAACTTTTGGTTCAATTTATATATGTGTGCTGTTAGAATAGTACGTTAAATATATTTCTTATTGTGAATGGCAGTTTAGAAACATTTGAAAGCCTATAGTTTTAAGAGTTTAACTAACTTGCCCAAGGTCACGGTAAATTATGAAATTGCAATTTGGATCTGTGCAGCCTGAGACCAGAACTGGGTCCTCAATCTTTTTGCATTGCTGCCAAGTTAACTTAGAACATGGTGAGCCCAGGGTGGGATGAGTGAAGAGCAGGAAGAGAATGGGTGAAAAGCAGCTGGAGAATGGAGGAAGAGCACTGGACATTCAGAACTCTCTTGTTCCTCTTTTATTGGACCCTTGGGTGCAAAATCTTTAGTAGGAGAAAGGCCCAGTGGCACTCTCTGGACAGTCCCCAGTGTGGGGTGCCAAGGACTGTAGCAGCCATGGGTCCTGGTTCCCCAGAATAGTCTTGGTTGATGCCGGCCATAATTATTAATAGCCACTCTTGCATTCACACATCTCTCCTGCTTGAAGCAAAACATGTATCTGCTTGCACTATTGATGCCACTCCCGTTTAGATTTTTAGGGCCAGGAGGGATCTAAGTCCAAATCCTGAGTGTTTTGCATGAGGAAAGGAAGACCCAAGAGGTGAAGTGACATGCAAAGGTCACCAAGAAAGTGATGATGGGCCTGCACCAGAGCTCAGACCTCTGGATCTCAGATTATGCTTTCCACTAGCATCACTTGTATCCTGACTGTGAGCCTTGCAGAAGGTGGTGGGCTGCAGGCAGGAATGGTGCACACGCACCTCTCCCTGGAGGCTCATCTGAAAACCCAGGATAAGATGTCCTACTTCGTTAGCATCTCCAGACGGCTTCCAGGTGGGATGGGATTGTCTCTTGGGAGTGCAGGAAACAGATTGGAGAGAAAGAGGCTGCACTGCCTCTGGGCTTATTTTTCTAAGTACAAGATGAAACTTTCTTCCAGGCAACCTTTTTTTTAAAATTTTTTTACAAAAATAATTTGAGACTGTTTTCCAGGGCAGAATATACTGTGCAGTCTTTGTGCCCACAGCACCTGTAGGAGGGGGTTGAATTGAAGTTTTGTTCCAAATTCTGAAAGTTTATGGTCCATTTAACTGTGCAGCAGAGTTTAATGTTGGCAAATGTTGGTGTTTGTTTTAGTTTCTGAAAGTTGCTAACCATTCTCCCTTTCTTGGAGAGGAGAGCAGGCCTAGGGGAAAAGGCAGGGCCATAATAGAGACAGGGTGACCAGGGTAGGCAGTGTTTAGGTGTCAAGTCTTAATGGACCAGTGGACATTTCTGCTTGATGCCATTAGCGTGACCGTGTTTTAGCCTGGCCTCCTGGCACATGGAGCTAGCCCTACAGAGGCCGAGGAGCTTGGGGTGTTGTCTGAGACCGAGTGTGCATTTTAATGGAAAAGCAACAGCCCCCAGAGCCAAATACACATTCCTACAGAAGAGAAACTTTGTGCATTTGCTCAGCCCTGCTCTTCTTACTTTGTAACCCTCTAAACCAGATCCATCATGCCCTCAATGAATCTGGCAGGAGAGAAAGGCAGATGGCTTTAGATAGTCTGGCTAAACTGAGTCCACTGCTGAAGCACTGAAAGTAGTTACTGTGGGCCTCCCTCCATTATGTGTGAGATCACAGACTAGAGCTTCATGTGAATGAATGGTCCTCTCTGAGCACCAAGCAGTAAGCAATGTTGCCTTGAGTATGGAATACCAGCTGGCTTCACTTTGGAATTCTGGAAGCAAATTACTTTTCAGAAATGCATAAATCTAAGATTTCATGACACATTACCATAATAACTGTAGTATAGTCACTATAGGATAGTAACCATAATCATGAGTCTGGGTAAGGCTCCTTTTCCCACCTCATTCAGTTCAGTTCAGTTCAGTTCAGTTCAGTAGCTCAGTTGTGTCCGACTCTTTGCGACCCCATGAACTGCAGCATGCCAGGCCTCTCTGTCCATCACCAACTCCCGGAGTCCACCCAAACCCATGTCCATCGAGTCAGTGATGCCATCCAACCATCTCATCCTCTGTCGTCCCCTTCTCCTCCAGCCTCCAATACTACCCAGCATTAGGGTCTTTTCCAATGAGTCAACTCTTCGCATCAGGTGGCCAAAGTATTGGAGTTTCAGCTTCAACATCAGTCCTTCCAATGAACACCCAGGATTGATCTCTCTTAGGATGGATTGATTGGATCTCCTTGCAGTCCAAGGGGCTCCCAAGAGTCTTCTCCAACACCACAGTTCAAAAGCATTAATTCTGCGGCACTCAGCTTTCTTCACCATCCAACTCTCACATCCATACATGACCACTGAAAAAACCATAGCCTTGACTAGATGGACTTTTGTTGGCAAAGTAATGTCTCTGCTTTTAAATATGCTATCTAGGTTGGCCATAACCTTCCTTCCAAGGAGTAAGCATCTTTTAATTTCATGGCTGCAATCACCATCAGCAGTGATTTTGGAGCACAAAAAAATACAGTCTGACACTGTTTCCACTGTTTCCCCATCTATTTCCCATGAAGTGATGGGACCAGATGCCATGATCTTAGTTTTCTGAACATTGAGCTTTAAGCCAACTTTTTTCACTCTCCTCTTTCACTTTCATCAAGAGGCTCTTGAGTTCTTCTTCACTTTCTGCCATAAGGGTGGTGTCATCTGCATATCTGAGGTTATTGATATTTCTCCCGGCAATCTTGATTCCAGCTTGTGTTTTTCCTAGCCCAGCATTTCTCATGATGTACTCTGCATATAAGTTAAATAAGCAGGGTGACAATATACAGCCTTGACGGACTCCTTTTCCTATTTGGAACCAGTCTGTTGTTCCATGACCAGTTCTAAGTGTTGCTTCCTGACCTGTATACAGGTTTCTCAAGGGACAGGTCAGGTGGTCTGGTATCCCCATCTCTTTCAGAATTTTCCACAGTTTATTGTGATCCACACCATCAAAGGCTTTGGCATAGTCAATAAAGCAGAAATAGATGCTTTTCTGGAACTCTCTTGCTTTTTCGATGATCCAGCAGATATTGGCAATTTGATCTCTGGTTCCTCTGCCTTTTCTAAAACCAGCTTGAACATCTGGAAGGTCATGGTTCACGTATTGCTGAAGCCTGGCTTGGAGAATTTTGAGCATTACTTTACTAGCATGTGAGATGAGTGCAATTGTGTGGTAGTTTGAGCATTCTTTGGCATTGCCTTTCTTTGGGACTGGAATGAAAACTGACCTTTTCCAGTCCTGTGGCCACTGCTGAGTTTTCCAAATTTGCTGGCATATCAAGTGCAGCACTTTCCCAGCATCATCTTTCAGGATTTGAAATAGCTCAACTGGAATTCCATCACCTCCACTAGCTTTGTTCGTAGTGATGCTTTCTAAGGCCCACTTGACTTCACATTCCAGGATGTCTTGCTCTAGGTGAGTGATCACACCATCGTGATTATCTGGGTCATGAAGATCTTTTTTGTACAGTTCTTCTGTGTATTCTTGCCACCTCTTCTTAATATCTTCTGCTTCTGTTAGGTCCATACCATTTCTGTCCTTTATCGAGCCTATCTTTGCATGAAATGTTCCTTTGGTATCTCTAATTTTCTTGAAGAGATCTCTAGTCTTTCCCAATCTGTTGTTTTCCTCTATTTCTTGCCCACCTCACTACTTTCCCTTAATCCCCATTCACACCACACTCATCCAGGACCTTGATGTCCCAGTGCTTAGATTATGGCACCAATCTCCCATCTCATCTCTTTGCCTCTATAGACTCTTGCTACTCTTTATGCAAAACCGTCTCACCCCTGGGTATCATAAGGTATATTCTTCTCTTCTTTAGTGGGTTTTGTTCCTCTGTAAATTCATTTCTAACCTATCTTTAAAAAGGAGGAAGCAGGACTTGGGGAAGAAGCTCTGATCCTGAGTCAGAAGACTTGGCTTTGAGAGTTAGCTGTGCCACTTTATGCCACTTTGCATTCATTTTCTCATTTATATTACAACCTGTGATACAAATATTGTTCTCATTCCATTTTAAAGAAGAGTTAACTGAAAAATAGTTACATTAATGGACTAATGGACCTGCCCAAGGCACACAGCTTAAGTTCCCAGGCACTGTGAGTCTGAAGCCTGTTTAATCACTCTGCTAAACTGCCATGCAACCCTGGCCAAATTCATAATCTCTGGACTCAGCCTCCTCCTGTGTGAAATGAGAAGCTTGAATGCTGTCAATCTCTATAAATCCTGCGTAGCTATTCTGTGACTCTGGGCTTCTTGATTCCAAACATCCACAGAAATACATGATGGAACTGCAGTGAATTCTGACTGTGTTACGAGTTGAGGGTAGGTCAGAGAACTGTAGCATTCCATAGGGAAGCAGCACACATTTTCAGCCAGCAGCTGAAATCCAAACTCCTGGCACATGGCCAACCTTGCCCTCCATCCAGAGACCTAGTTCCCTGGGGATTCCATCCAGCCCACTCCTGAATCCTCATCCTCTGGTCACATCCTCATTAGCAATGAAGGCAGGCAGGCCCAATCCACTTCTAGATCAGGCGGTTGTTCCCCTATGGGCTATTATTTTAGGGATGTCAAGGCCCATGTGCCCTAGATGGTGGGAAGACCTTGTTAAAATGGCCACATGTTATTAACTGGGGATGCTGATGCTGTCTTATAACTGTACTCATGTGATTCTCCTTCTGTGACTGGTACTTTTGCTCAGTAATCTTTGAATTCGCTTTTTCTTTGTACACTTTAAATGTTGAATGTGTCCATGGTGTAGCTCTCAGCTATTTTCTCTTCCAGGGCAGCCACATTCATTGTCATATCCAGACCTGACTTTTCCCTTAAAATCTCTATTTGAATTTCTAGCTAATTTCTAGATATCACTACCTGCTATGTCTCTGAACCCTCACCCTGCCCCAGTCAAGCACTCCAGAGTTCAACATTTCCCAAGCTGAGCCACCTAGAGGTGGAAGATAGAAACATGTATAATATTTGTGGAATAAATAAACCCTGAAATATGAATAAAAGGATTAGTATAGGTTTAGATGTTCACATGTTCCTTAGGAAATGGAACTATTTTAATTCCTGAGAACAAGGGGCATATCTAATTTATTGTACTTTGGACGCTAGTATGGTGCCTGGATCATAGTAGGTGGCCAAAAAAATTATGCTGAAATGAACAAAAAACAAGGAAAACCCAAAACTTGTAAGTTTGTAGAGTAGGAAATAAAAGGTCCAGAAGAGGGCAGACACTTGTGGGATAATGCAACACGTGATTTGGCTTGTAGGATCGACATGGGAACACTGGACCCCATGATACAAAGAACAATGGAGGAGGGGCCAGCTCATAGTAAACAATCAGACTTTGCTTATTTCACTCAATTGGTTAGAGCCAACTCAGCTCTTAAGACAATGCTTTTGTCTTGGTGGCTGGAGAGTAATTTATATACTTTGGCAAATGCATAACCCTTGGTACAGATCCAGGGTGATACTTCCATGAAGTCTCAGCCTGTTACATAGTTTTCTTTTTACTTTTTATATCATCAGTTTTCCTGAAAAGCCAATCACTGAGGTGGCCCCAGAGAGTTTTTATGGCTCCTCATGTCCTGAGTAGTCATAAGATCAAGCAAGGGTAGCTATCCATGTGAATACTTAGAAAAGTTTTTGGAAAATATGTTTTTCCCTCTCATAACTGGTCTCGATGAGCTGGCAGAAAGTTTGTGGACACACAAGGTGAGATATTCCAACTCTGAAGATGACCTGTTGAGTCAACTGTGGTATACTGCATTTGCATTCCCTAATGCCTGAATCAGAAGTCTTTATCCCAGGCCAATATCTCAAATCTGAAGAATCAGTTCTCTTACAAGCAGTGGGATGCTCTGGGACTGACTGAGTTTTGGGATCTATGAGTTTTATCACTGCTGCCTTGGACAACTGTCTCAGAGATGCAGCTTCTCCTTTTGGCTTAAATGTATTCCTCCTCAAAGCAAGTGCTCCCCGTAACAGAAAGTTCTTGCATGAGTAATGAGACACTGGGGATAGCTAAGAGGGTCCACGTGGTATATGCCAGCAGCAACAGAAGGAGACAGGCTTCAGCTTTAGACTAGATGGTAGGTGGGGCAGTGGGCCCCAGGAGGGCTTGGCTACAAATACTGGGAGCTGGTCAGAACTACAGAGTGGTGAGGGGAGATGGTGGTAGAAGGAAGAGTGGTCTCTGATTTAGCTGTGAGGCTGGCTGGGTTCTGGGTCTGAGCAGTAAAGCTGACTTTAAGAAGCCAAACAGAATAGTTAAGGAGGTTACTTAAAAAAGTAAATTATAGCTGCCATATGCCCCTGCAATCCCACTCCTGGGCATATACCCAGAGAAAAACGTGGGTGGAAGTGATACATGTACCCTAATGTTCATAGCAGCACTGTTTACAATAGCCAGCAAATAGAAGCAACCTAAATGTCCACTGACAGAGGAATGGATAAAGAAGATGTGGTACAAATCTAAATGGAATATTTCTCAGTCATTAAAAAGAATGAAATGATGCCATTTGCAGCAACATGGATGGACCCAGAGATGGACCTACTAAGTGAAGTATGTCAGACTGAGGAAAAACATTGTATGACATCCCTCTCCCTTATATGTGGAATCTAAAAAGAAATTATACAAATGAACTTATTTACAAAATAGAAAGAGACTCACAGACTTAGAGAATGAACTTATGGTTGCCAGAGGGGGAAGAACCGGGGGAAGGAATAGTTAGGGGGTTTAGGATCAACATATACACACTACTATATTTAAAATGGATAACAAACAAGGTCCTACTGTATAGCACAGGGAACTCTGCTCAATGTTTTGTGGCAGCCTGGATGGGAGGGGATTTTGGGAGAGAATGGATACATGTATATGTATGACTGAGTTCCTTTGTTGTCTGCCTGAAACTATCACAACATTGTTAATTGACTATACTCCAATATAAAATAAAAATATCTTCTGGAAACACTGAAGAATAGTCCTTATAGCTCTTAGCTGCCAATAAAAATTCCTAAATGAAAAACAAAGCTCATTGGTTATGGCTGAGTAAATGCTTTAAGTCTAAGCCTTGAGCAATGGTGGATTTGGGGTTAACTCTTTTCTGCCCTTGCTAGAATTACTGCAGAAACTGCCACAAATTAACATTCTTTTGGTGTATCCTGGGCCTGTCAGCTATGAGAAGTTAGGAAATAAAGAGGAAGACCTGAATAAAGGGCTGATCAATCTGTCCTGGATTTATTTTCCATCTATTCATGCTGAAGCTGAAACTCCAATACTTTGGCCACTTGACACGAAGAACTGGCTCATTTGAGAAGACTCTGATGCTGGGAAAGATTGAAGGTGGGAGGAGAAGGGGATGACAGAGGATGAGATGGTTGGATGGCATCACTGACTCAATGGATATGAGTTTGAGTAAACTCCAGGAGTTGGTGATGGGCAGGGAGGCCCAGTGTGCTGTAGTCCATGGGGTCGCAAAGAGTCAGACACAACTGAGCAACTGAACTGAACTGATTCATTCTAAGCCTATTATCTGTCCACCTCTCTTTGGTTGTTCCTTGAAAGTCATCTCTTTCAGCTCTCAGAATGTTCACGGTTTAGGTCTGGCTTCCTTAATTGGATTCTCAAGGATATTGCTATGTCTTCTCAAACTCTACCAAGGTACATCAATATTTCTTTCTCTAACTCTCCTATGTCTTTAACACATGGCTTTTTGGAACACAGCTCTTCAATCTTACCAAAAGGAGGCAGAAAAACATTTCTATTGCATCCATAGCTCCATTGTAGTATAGATTCTAACATAAACTAAAATTACAGCTGATTTCCATTTTCCCTATCTTAGTCTTTTGATACAACTATACTGAACACTGGAACCCAGACATATTATCTTATATATGTGTGAAATTTCTGTATAATTTTAGTAAATTCAAATATTTCCCTTTTAGTGCATTATCCATCTTATTTAGAAAAAAATTCTGTATCTTAGTGTCATTAAAATGATATTATATTTTCCATAATACATTTAAATATTTTCTTTTTACATTTAAGTCTTTATGTGGCTGTTTTTTATGTATGGTATAATGTGGGAAATTAAATTTTATTTTAATCTGGATTGCTAGCTGTCACAGCACCATTTTTGAACTGTGCCTTCCTTTCTCCTGTCATCTACTATAAATTAAGGCTCCATATGTCTGTGTTTGGTTTCGAACTATCTTTTATTCTGTTGATCTATTTGTCTATCCCTGGACCAGAACCACATCCTTTTAACTATTATACCATGAAAATAAACATCACTTCTGATAGGGTCTATCTCTTGCCTTTTCACCAACAATGTTTCTTTACAGGGATTTAATTAGCATTTCACTGAATTTATATATCAACTTAGAGGTGAACTGACTTCTTAATGACACTGATTCTTCCTATTCGTGGATATGTTATGGCACTCCCATTACTTCAGTCTTCTCTAATATCAGTCAATAAAGTTTTATATTTCTCCATAAAAATATACACTTTTGTTAGAGTTATTGTAAGGTTTTATATATATGTATATAGTTATTGCTTTGTTTAATGGGATCTTATGTAAGATAACTCAGCAGTGGCCACAGGACTGGAAAAGGTCAGTTTTCATTCCAATCCCTAAGAAAGGCAATGCAAAGAATGCTCAAACTACCTCACAATTGCACTCATCTCACACGCTAGAAAAGTAATGCTCAAAATTCTCCAAGCCAGGCTTCCGCAATACGTGAACCGTGAACTTCCAGATGTTCAAGCTGGTTTTAGAAAAGGCAAAGGAACCAGAGATCAAATTGCCAACATCTGCTGGATCATCAAAAAAGCAAGAGAGTTCCAGAAAAACATCTATTTCTGCTTTATTGACTATGCCAAAGCCTTTGACGGTGTGGATCACAATAAACTGTGGAAAATTCTGAAAGAGATGGGAATACCAGACCACCTGACCTGCCTCTTCAGAAACTTGTATGCAGGTCAGGAAGCAACAGTTAGAACTGGTCATGGAACAACAGACTGGTTCCAAATAGGAAAAGGAGTACGTCAAGGCTGTATATTGTCACCCTGCTTATTTAACTTATATGCACAGTACATCATGAGAAACGCTGGGCTGGAAGAAACACAAGCTGGAATCAAGATTGCCGGGAGAAATATCAATAACCTCAGATATGCGGATGACACCACCCTTATGGCAGAAAGTGAAGAAGAACTCAAGAGCCTCTTGATGAAGGTGAAAGAGGAGAGTGAAAAAGTTGGCTTAAAGCTAAACGTTCAGAAAACTAAGATCATGGCATCTGGTCCCATCACTTCATGGGAAATAGATGGGGAAACAGTGGAAACAGTGTCAGACTTTATTTTTTTGGGCTCCAGAATCACTGCTGATGATGACTTCAGCCATGAAATTAAAAGACACTTACTCCTTGGAAGGAAAGTTATGGCCAACCTAGATAGCATATTTAAAAGCAGAGACATTACTTTGCCAACAAAAGTCCGTCTAGTCAAGGCTATGGTTTTTCCAGTGGTCATGTATGGATGTGACAGTTGGATGGTGAATAAAGCTGAGCGCCGAAGAATTGATGCTTTTGAATTGTGGTGTTGGAGAAGACTCTTGAGAGCCCCTTGGACTGCAAGGAGATCCAATCAATCCATCCTAAGAGAGATCAATCCTGGGTGTTCATTGGAAGGTCTGATGTTGAAGCTGAAACTCCAATACTTTGGCCACCTCATGCGAAGGGTTGACTCCTTGGAAAAGACCCTAATGCTGGGTAGGATTGGGGGCGGGATGAGAAGGGGACGACAGAGGATGAGATGGTTGGATGGCATCACCGACTCCATGGACATGGGTTTGGGTAGACTCCGGGAGTTGGTGATGGACAGAGAGGCCTGGTGTGCTGCAATTCATGGGGTCGCAAAGAGTTGGACATGACTGAGCGACTGAACCGAACTGAACTGAATATTCCAAGTTTCCTCTTAGAAAAGTACAAAATAAAGGGAAAGACAGCAAATGTTGCTCTCTTTATAATACCAACATTATTGTTCAAATAATATATTTTCATTGCTTAATAACAAAATACTGATTAGCAAACAGAAGGAAATAAAACCTACTGATAACCCTTCCTCCCAGGAGCAACCCACCATTAAACTCATTTTTTTCTGGGTATATCATAATATTAGTTAAACAAGGAGGCTATCAGATTTGATGTGATGCTAGTGCTTTAGCTACCAACTAAGCAAACTAAAATCCAAACCTATAAATGCCTCAAGGTTGAGAAATCAAAACAGTAAGGACAACCAATCACAGCCAACTAGCCTTTAAATAACAATCAATAATTTTCTTATTTTGCTTTACTTTTTCTATACAAGTCTCTCCCCAACCTTGTTGGTGGAGAAATGTTAACTACTTCCAGTTGGGTGCCACTAGATTCTAAGTAACTTTTGCTCAGATAACTTTTAAAAATTTTAAACGCTTCAGTTTATAATTCAGCATAACCATTTTTCTTAAGTCATTATCTGATTCTTAGCCTCGTGCAATGCAATCCTTGGGTTTATCAATGAAGGAAAATGTGTGTCTCAGAGAAGATGCCACTCCTGTCCAACGTGACGGCTGATAACACACATGGAGGGAAATGTATGTGAATCTAATTCTTTAGGGAAGACCCCTCAGGACTTTGGATTGCTTGGATTCTCTTTCAGTCACTGGAATCCCAATTTGTTTATTATCAAATTGAAACATTTTCTAAGAACCATAAAGAGATATGGAGATACCTGGAGATAAATTCACATCAACCTTTCCCAGAGCTGGACTTAGATATAAACAGACTCTGTGTCATAACCAAATGAAGAAGATGTGTGTATAGAGAACAGCCATCTCACCAAATGATAGTCTAATTCATGTTATCCTTTCCTCCCCAACTGACAATGGAATAAGTTTGCAAACACTGAAAAAGACATAGCAAAATAATAGGACAGGTCATTTTTTTTCCCCATGGGAATTAAAGGGAAAGCAAGGTTTTTCTTTGTGTTATTTTGCATTGTTTCACAATGGGAACATTCAGAACTTGGTTTTCTTAGACAAACAATCTCCCCCAAAGCCTGATGAACTTCAGTTGCGGCCCTGGCCAAGTCTTCAAGACAAACTACTTTACTGACTCGTGATGTTTGAGAGATGCCAACATATCAGGCTGATTTGGCTCGCAGTGAGAATTCTGTCCAAGAATCTGAGTTCTCTGCGACTGAAAAAAATATTGTTTTCTGAGGAGGATTTAATGTTTATAGACATTATGTTCACCTGTTCGTCATTTATGATGGTGGTAAGGACAGGAAGTTTGCAGCAAACTGGATTGAGAGTCAGTTTTACTGGCTCTTCTTCATAGTTATAAAAGCCCCAGGTCTTAGTCTATTTTTGTTTCCTCCCATCTTCCATCCCCACAAGTGATATGCATGCTCTGTCCTAGAAAAACTGAATAAATTGTGGGCTCTGGGTAACAACCACAGTCTTCACAAGTCCAAGTGGTCCTTGTTTTCATCTTTCTCTTTTAAATCAAATGATGATTTGCTTCCTGAAATAGAATTCTAGTTGTTCTCCAAGTAGAAAACATGTGTCTGTTCTTTCTCTGTCCAAGTAGAAGGACAGGCCAAGTCATTTTTCAGTAGTGTTGTGCTGAATCTTGGCTTCTGGTCCATAGTTTCTTTTAGTAAGAAGACCAGTTCATCACTGACTTCTATTCTAAAGATTAGGAGAATTTTTTGACTTTCTCTCAGGAATGACTCTTCTGTATGGCTTTTTACGCCTCCAATCTCCTTCTCCCACCTCTACTCCCAAACACTTCCTCTCTACTAATAGTTTTATGAAGAGGCTTACAGAACATAGACATTTAAAAAATGTTATTCATAACCATATTTAGTTTTAAGAAAGCTGTAGTAATGCCTAGAAGAAAGGAAGAGGGTTTTATGTAGAGTACTAAATGAAAATAATTGGATAAGAGCCAGATGAAACATTGGAAAACAGAAAACAATACAAGCTGAGCTCCATCTAGAATGTATATATGCTCATGTCATTGACCAGAGAAGAGAAATCTGCTTTCATTGGATGCATTAGTCAGGGTAGGCTAACTGATATATCACACAATTCCAATTTTAAAACAATAAACTTAAAATAACAGGAGATTATTTCTCACTCATGAAACTTTTTGGTATTTGGTAGAGAACATTCCAGTTGTAATTCAAGAACCTAGGTTCCTCCTGTCTCTGGATGCCAATCTCTTTGACATCCATAGGATCTTCTCTATTCTTCTGATGACTGGGGAAAGAACTAGAGGGCTGTAACTGGGAGGGTTTTATCAGCTGCGTCTGTAAGTGGTACACATCACTTCTGCCAACACTCCACTGGTTAAAATTCCATCACGTGGCCACACGTAACTACAAGGGAGACTGGAAAATACAGTTTACTGTATGTCCAGGAGGAAAAGGAAATGAGTTTTGATGAACATGGCAGAGGATGAAGACCCTTTTTTAGGATAATCATAGAAACAAAAGAGTGTCAATAAGCTAACTATTTAAGCTACCACATCATTAGTACCTACTCTCATTTCTCTTTTAGCTCTTGGTTGTGATTCTACATGTTAACATACTCTTCTAGCTAGGAATGCATTTAATCCATCTCAGAGAGCCATGTGCCCTTCACAGATGGGGTTTTCCTTTACTGAGCCCCTAATATGGCTGATGGAGGATGATATTAATATATGTCACTGTCATATTTCACTGCTAGAAATAGAACAGCAGAAGAATGCTCCTACTTTCAGCCCAGCTGTGCAATTTCTTTGACAAGATGAATATACATGAAGCAGGTAGAGAACAGCCCATAACAGCCCTTGGTAAATGTCCAAGGTTTGGGGACCTGTTGGTCTTTATGGCATGGGACATTTACATCATGACAGCTACAGTGCATTACAACTTTCTTGTACAAAGATGGGGTGTTAGTCCTTGAGGAATATTTAGATCAGTTCAGTTCAGTCGCTCAGTTGTGTCCGACTCTTTGTGATCCCATGAACTGCAGCACGCTAGGCCTCTCTGTCCATCACCAACTCCCGGAGTCTACCCAAACCCATGTTCATCGAGTCGGTGATGCCATCCAACCATCTCATCCTCTGTCGTCCCCTTCTCCTCCCACCCCCAATCCTACCCAGCATTAGGGTCTTTTCCAATGAGTCAACCCTTTGCATGAGGTGGCCAAAGTATTGGAGTTTCAGCTTCAACATCAGACCTTCCAATGAACACGCAGGATTGATCTCTCTTAGGATGGATTGATTGGATCTCCTTGCAGTCCAAGGGACTCTCAAGAGTCTTCTCCAACACCACAGTTCAAAAGCATCAATTCTGCAGCGCTCAGCTTTCTTCACCGTCCAACTCTCACATCCATACATGACCACTGGAAAAACCATAGCCTTGACTAGACGGACTTCTGTTGGCAAAGTAATGTCTCTGCTTTTAAGTATGCTATCTAGGTTGGCCATAACCTTCCTTCCAAGGAGTAAGTGTCTTTTAATTTCATGGCTGCAGTCACCATCAGCAGTGATTCTGGAGCCCAAAAAAATAAAGTCTGACACTGTTTCCACTGTTTCCCCATCTATTTCCCATGGAGTGATGGGACCAGACGCCATGATCTTAGTTTTCTGAACGTTGACTTTTCTTGAAACATGCCCAGCCCCCTGTAAGCTCTTGACTGTGTGTTAGTGAAATAACTAAATGAGCCATTTTAACCACTTCTTCCTTCCTACTAAATAAAATAAATTGGTTTAACAATCTTGTAGCTGGATTGTTGTTCTTACAGCTGAGGAATCCAATCTTTTGCCTCCTCATGAAGACTACCAATCAGGCAAAGGGCTGGTGAAAATCAGAGAGCTGATGCAAGCCAATCGATTGTGTGTGTGTGTACATGTGTATACATACTTTAATGCACACGCTTTTATTTTTTTGTCAGGGAGAGGAGTAGAGAATACTGCCTTATTTTAATTTCTAAGCTTCCAAGAAGTCCTTACTTTACACATGAATCCTTAGACAAACTTTAGGTGAGGAAAAGAAAAAAGAAAAATTAAAAATATAAAAGGAATACAAGAACCTAAAAGATTGTAGGCCTGCAGCCATTGTGGCCTGTGCCCTTTCTGCCATCACTGAGAAACTCTTCCCTTCCTGAAGGTCAGGAGGGTAGGGAGTAGGATGACCCTCAAGCACAAATGACTGCCTGCACTGTGTTGTAATTGCAGCAACTGAACATTGCGTGAGACTTGGTATTCCTCAGGTTTGTCATCACAAGCAGGTGACTAAAGAGAATTCTTTGGCTTTGCATTGACCTGGCTGAAGTTCTGTTGTTGGAAACTCTCTGAGGAGTTCATGCAGAAAAAGCTTTTTTTTTCCCCCAGGATTTATGAGATCCCAAATGCCACCACTAGCAGTAGATGATTAAACTGGGACGTTTGTTTGAACTGCATCAACAAGGTTATATACTACCCTGAGGACCTCAGGTGGACATTGCACACCATTGGCATCATCACTTGGACGTCACTGGCAGGAAATATCAGAAGCCTCCCAAGACAGTCTGTACTCTGGAGCTCTCCAGAGAGGTCCTGGGCAGACACGAGAAGTCAGCTTTGTCTGGACTGGTACCTGGGCCTGGAAGTCTCTAAAGCCCAGAGCCCCACCATGATGGAAAAGGGCTGGGAGAGTGCCCTGAAGTAGCAATGGCTAGAGCAGAATATCGACACCTGTCAGAGTCCCCCTGTCAGAGGTGACTGTGACTGCTGCCTCCTCACTGATCAGATTAGCCAGGCACTCACTGGTGTTGAGTTGCAAACGTCTGGATTTTGCTTCCCCTGGCAGTAGCTCCTGGGATAAGAGAAAAAACAGCTTATAAATTCTTTAACGATTCTTGGAGCCAAGGGAAGCTTACAGACTGGACTTTCAAGCAATGTTATTTAAAAGGTTCCAGTGGACATGAAGGTAAATAGCTTGAAAAACAGGGGGAAAGTTATTCCTTTCCTCCTCTGAGAACATTACACAGATTGCATTAACCCTTAGTGAATTCTCCTTCTGATTATGAGACAGAGCAGGGGGCGCTGTGTATGGCCATCCTGATTCCAGCTTCTTGTACAGCCCCCACCTTGTCAGTGCTGTGTACCATTCAGTCTCGCTGCCTGCTTCTCTTTTCAAGAAACATTTGGAAATCAGACTTTTAAAATTTCCTTCTTTCCTTCGTTTTTTTCAACAGTATATGTCATTGCAGATTCTGAACATCAGCTATGAAATGTCCTCAGGGCATATCAGAAGATGTTTGAAGATAAATGAACAAAGGGTAACTCTACTGCAGATGTTTAAGAAGAAGCTGGGTATTCACTCAGAAGGAAGATGAAAGCTCTAGTTGGAAGGATGGCCGAGTTAATATCCCTTCTAGTCCTAAAATCTTGTTATTTTATTTAGTTTATGTCTGCTTGAATATTTAGAAACTAGCGCATCACCTTTTTAATGGATGTGGAGGTAGATGCAGGGTAAAGCATTAATCCTGTTCCTCATATTCCCCAGCAGAGCCGGTTATAAGATTGATCATTCTTTTATTGTTAGGGTGCCTGTCTTCCTATATTTTATGGGACAGTTCTGATTTCAAACTTCACTTTTTGTTTTGTGAGTCCACTTTTGCTTGATGCACAATCTGTTCTGATTTGAGATTTAATGAGTATTGACAGTTTAATGACAGGGGAAGGGGATGTCAGTGATGAAAAGAACGAGCCATGATGTATAGATGTCATGGGAGAGAGATTTGATTTCCTAATCTCTTGGATAATGTTGAGTTCCATTGGCTTTCAAATACTGCAGACCAAAATAAAAAAAAAAAAACCTCTTCCTTTGAGGTTTTCTTCTTTATGAAAAAAGCTCCATATCAAACTAAGTGACAACATGAATTAACTACTAGTTGCCATTACTAAGGAGTGAGTTTTTCTGTCTCATACCCACATGATGTAGAAAATTCTCAGGCCAATTTCCACAGCTGTTGTGGGACCAGCCATGATGCTTGTTTCCACAGTGGAGGGACAGTGCTAGAATGAGCAGCAGATCAAGGCCGTCTACCTCAGAATCCTCTTGTGGCCCTGAAATTGTGGGAGAGTTTTATGGTCCTGACCTCACTCTGTTCTTAAGGAATTCTTTGATTGCTCTCCTTCCTCTTATTTATTAATACTTATTTAATTTTTTGGTGAACTAAAATCTGTATTTCTTAGTCTAACCTCAGCGATGGCACTTAGGTGCAGAAGCCCCTGAAAAGGAAGCCTCGTTTTTCTTGCTGTTCATTCAATAAACAACTCCCTTCTTGGGAAATGTAGTGCAGGGAGTGAAACACTGAGGCTCATGGATGGGAAGACTGACAGATATCACTGAAGAAAATTCATTTTCCAAAGCAAGTATTTAAAACACATTTATTAGAATTCTAATGAAATTAGGAATGTTTAACTACTTTGCCCCCAGATATATCCTAGGTTCCTCAGACAATCAGAATCCCTTGGACAGCAAGGAGATCCAACCAGTTCATCCTAAAGGAAATCAGTCCTGAATATTCATTGAAAGGACTGAAGCTGAAACTCCAATACTTTGGCCACCTAATGCAAATAACTGATTCATTTGAAAAGATCCTGATGCTGGGAATGACTGAAGGTGGGAGGAGAAGGGGGCGACAGAGGATGAAATGGTTGGATGACATCACCGACTCGATGGACTTGAGTTTGGGTAAACTCCGGGAGTTGGTGATGGACAGGGAGGCCTGGCGTACTGCAGTCCATGGGGTCGCAAAGAGTTGGACACGACTGAGTGACTGAACTGAACTGAACCTCAGACAATCAACATCTGTGTGTGACTGCCTGGCCACGCATTTAGAAAACACAGAGGAGGCAAATGGGGAAGGAGGAAATATAGCTTGCACTTGAAACACAGAGGAAAAGAGGATTGATTCTGCCTTGTGAGGGCTGAAGCAGCTCCAGAGAGAAAGTAAAACTGGCACTGGTTGTTTAAGGACAAGACCCTCTTCAGAGAGTAGGACATCATGGGCAGGGGGACCAACAGGAACAACCACAGAGAAGCTTGTGATTGTATGTTGTGTTTCAAAATGGGCTGACTACAATATGGGTTCCCTGAGCCTTCCCTTAGATCATTTGTCCACAGCTTCCTGTCTTTTTCATCCAACCATCTATCGTTCACACTAAAGTCTATGTGTATGTCTTAAGCATCAGTCAGGTGTTAGAAATATTAATAATTTTAACCCCTGAGAACACAACAACGTGTGGGTAAAACAAAGTCCCTGGCCTCAGGAGGCTTACATCCCAGTGAGGAGAGACATACAGCTATATGACAAGGGGTGATATCTTTATAAAAAAGATAAAATACAGGAAGAGGATATAGAGAGATTGGGGGGGCTATTTTAATCAGGGTGGTCAGGAAATGGCTGTACGTGATGAAGACATTTCAGGAGAAAGCTGAATAAAGAGAGGAAGTGCAATTTGGGTGTAACTCTGGAGTTTTCCTTTAAACCCTGTGGATACAGTTCTGTTAGTCTGGGAGAAGCATTAATAAACAGGGAATCCCCTTGGTGACCGATGTGGTCATTTCTAGGAAAGAGATACCCTTGAGCCTGCAGGCCTAACTTGTGAACTAGAATTACACACTGACCTTTGTTAATGTAATTGCTCCAGCCAGGGTGCAGTGGCTTAGCGGTGGACTGGGTCTGAGTTGAAGGGGAGGTATACAGACAGGTGGGGATAGGTGGAAAAAACCTGTTTCTTTGGTTTCCAAAGGGAAGAAAAGGTTATTTTGTAGGGAAGGCTACTGCTGAAGCTCTTGAAGAGTATCTACCACTTGCTGAATGACAAATCCAAATAAAAATTGGATTTTACATGCTCCTTGGGGACAGAAGTAACATGCTTTCTATGAAAGTACACTGGGTGGAGTGATGGTGAAAGTCAGCTTGCCTCAGCCTGATCTGTAAAAGAGTAAGAAAGCCTTTGATGGTTGTTTTGCAGATATTTATAGAATTTTCTTGCTCTGTTTTATGTTTCTTCTTGTTGCTGATGAAGTATGCTGTCAAGGGAGCCCTGTTAAACACAGTCAGGGCTTCAATGGGTTGAGAAGCCTGTCACATATTAAATGTTTTATGGCTGAACTTTATTACACTAAAACTGCACAGAGACATTTATGAACCTTATTGCGTTCTGATACGACATGAGCCCAGAAAGGTACTTCTGCTTTTATGGGACTGGAACTTTTCATTGTATGGAACTTTCAAAGAGCTGTTGGATGCCAGAGTTCAAAGTGATTTTGCAAATGTTAATTTCTCCAGGGATTTTTGGACCTTAGAAAAAACTGCTGATGACTTCTACATCTTGCATCTATTTTTTTTTTTCCATTTGGAAAACATGTACCATTGCCTCAGTAAGAAGAATGTGTGGAGTTTGTGGTTCTAGGCTGTGTTCATGTCACAATAAGAAGAGAGACCCTGTTTATTGCTGCAAGAGACATATAAGGAAAATTAAGGGAGGGAAATATCATTTAATAGATAAACAGTTATACCCAGCTTGACATTTTTCTAACCCTTCAAGGACACACATTCCTGAAGTTCTGTGAGTCAGACTTTAGAATGTATTTAGAAGATTAACTATTAACTGACCTGAGTAAGGAGATTTTCTGCAATGTCAATCAATGGAAACGCTGGCATAAGACTCATTCATGCATTATTAATTCATTCTATAGTTACTGAATTTTTTGTATCAGACACTGTTCTAAGTACAGGTGATAATTAGAAGAAAGACATAATTCTCAAGGAGTTTATGGTTCAGTCCCAGATCATTAAGCAAAGACCTATGCATAGCTTGTTATCTGATTACTGATGAGAAACTCTTACTTAAGGTACAATGTACACAGGATGTTCACACAGGAGAACATCAGCAAAGGCTTCTGGGAGGCAGCAACATCTGAGGTGGGTCTTAGGGATGCGTAAGAGGTAAAGAAATATTAAGACTGTTATTTGTGCACATCACTCATGTAGGTGGAGGAAGAACACATATACATTCTGAGAGCAGGAAGGAGTACACTGAAAGGGCCACTTGAAATAGTAGAAGTCAGAATGAGGGTCTCCTTCCCAGGCTATAAGCCATGGTAAAACTGGCTCTTAAATGCATAATAATCTTATTATCTCACTCTAAAAGTCTTAATAGGACTTCCCCAGTGGCTCAGTGGTAACAGAATTCACCTGCCAGCAGGAGATGTGGGTTCAATCCCTGGGTCAGGAAGATCCCGTGGAGAAGAAAATGGCAACTCTCTCCAGTAATCTTGCATGGGAAATCCCATGGACAGAGGAGCCTGGTAGGTCCCTGGGGTCACAAAGAGTCCAACACGACTAAGTGCACACAGGACATGACTTGGTGCACCCAGGACATGACTTGGTGCACCCAGGACATGACTTGGTGCACGCACTACTACTACGAAAGGTCTCAATATTTGCACGGTATCTATAGCTTATTCATCATTTTAATGGTGTCTACGATTTATGCATTACTTTCATGTGTACTAACTGGTTTAATTTTTATAGCAATCTGGTGAGAAAGGTATTACAGTTAGTTTGTAAGATGAAAGTAATCAGAGACATCAAGTGACCTATTTAAGGTTACATAGTCAGAGTGTGGCTTAGCTGAGTCCTGAAAGAGGCCATTTCAACTCATATTCTGAACTTATCTATTGTATCAAAGGACCTTTAATAGTTTACTTTCATTGAGTGATTTAATGTATATTCAGTCATACTATACATATGTATGTATTTATTCAACATATATTTATTAAACACATACTATATGCTAGATAGGCATTGTTCTTGATTCTGGGATAGAACAGTAAACAGATAATTTAAGATTGTGATAGGTGCTATACAAGTACACATGATAATATGAGAGTGGAAGGAGATAGGGATAACTTTTTAGATTTATTTATTTAATTTATTTAGACAACATCTACTTCCTTGGTGGCTCAGGGCTTCCCTGATGGCTTCCTTGGTGGCTCAGCTGGTCCGTCTGCAATGTAGGAGACCTGGGTTTGATCCCTGAGTTGGGAAGATCCCCTGGATAAGTGAACAGCTACCCACTCCACTATTCTGGCCTGGAGAATTCCATGGACTGTATAGTCCACGGGGTCACAAAGAGTCAGACATGACTGACTTTCACTTTTAGATGGCTACTTTTATTTCCTTGGTCCTTCAATATTCATCTAGGATTTATTTCTCTCTAGGTGCTCACATGATGTATGTTGATCAATGAAAACTTACTAAGCACTTCATGTATAAATCATCATGTGAACCTCCTCCATTATTTTTTCAATGTATAGGAAATAAAGGGAATTTCTGTTTGTTGAAGGACCAGCATGTGTCAGGCTCTTTGGCAGATAATGTATTAGTTTTAGGGGATGCTGGTGGAGTCCTTCAAGCACTAGGATTCTTTCCCAGCTGATTCCTTCGTTTCTTGGAAGGCTCACTGACCACCTTCTTCTTCTCAGGGGCAGGAAACAAATCCTGGGACCACTCTGTTCTTGCTTCTTGAAAGTTGTGCTAAGAGCTATCCTTGCCCATAGCAATCAGTAACGAGAGCTGTCTTACAAAAACATCCTTTCAAGGTTCTTTCTCTGCAGAGCCTGGTTCCTTTCCAAAACTTAAACACTGGGGAGAATATATTTGTTAATATTTCACTGGGAATGATAAAATGTTCAACAACCACCATCTGTCACAACTAAGGTAGTCACACAAGGTATTCTCCAAGCATATTATAGGCTCACACTGGTCCCAAAGTATTATCAGCACCATCAGCCTGGAACCACATCACCTTCCTCTCTAACATGCCTGGTACTCCAATATTAGAGTAAAAACCTGACCACAGAACTGTGGCCAGGGCTCCTGGAGGAGCAAGACAGCACCAGGTAATGGAGTGGAGATGGTTCCCTTGCTCCATCATACAATCTGGATGTCTTCATCCAGAGCACCATCATTCATGTACAATGGATGCATATGATTATACACATTATCAGGAAGCGAGTAATAGTGACTGGTCCCTTCCAAGTATTTCTCATGGTTAAATTTTTTATTTAGTGAAAGTTAAAACAGCTGACTTATAAATAGCTAGGGTAAAGATTTAGGACCACCTGATAGCTATATTTGCCATTCCCCCAAGTTGTCATGATAAAGCACATGGTTCCAACTGGTATTTTAGAGGAATCCATAGCCACATTTGTGCAAAATGGGAAGTGCCGGGGGGATTAACCACATAGCCTCTGAATATAGTGCTCTCACATCTCTAGGCAAAGGAAAGAAACTCACAAGTTGCAAAAAAACCTTTTTTTTTTTGGAGTGACATGAGATAGATGGGATCTGGTTCCTGTTCTCTGGTGTTAGGAAGCCAGGTTTGAGGGCAACTTACATTCTCCTGTGGCTGTTGTGTTTGGGTCCTTTTCCTCATGGCTGTGGCTGTGTTCTTTGAAGAGAAAACTCACAAGGGCTGGTCAGTGATCCAAACAGTCACATGTGTCATGGCCTTTACTCATGTGCAGCCTCCCAGCCAATGTCATTTCCAAGTGACTGGTCCCACTGGCTTTGATGGCTTTGTCTATCAGCCAGACCAGTTTAACTTGACAGAATTCTTCAACAAAGCTTGACAAGTGAGATATTTGGTTAAACATCTGATATTGTTTGAAATTGACTCCATCATAGAAAATCCTTATTACTGAGAATTTTCTTGGGTGCACAATCCAAAGGCAGTGCCACTCTCTCACTTCTTTGGATATGAAGCAGACAGGGCAGATTTGCTATTCCTGGCTAAAGGTCTACAAAGTATTCTAAGAATTTTCTGCTTATCTTTGTCATGAAGTGATACAAGTACTGTCCTTGGCTCATGAATCCACCCCATCGCTATGTGGTATGGCTTTCTTGGTGACTTTCTTAGAATAATAAGAGTTTTAAGAGCACTTTTGGGATGAACTGTCTTGGCTTTGCATTTAATTAAAAAAGCCAGCACTGGTCTGTGCTAGTGTATCATGGTGGTAAAGAACTTGGGTATCTGGAATTAGATAGCCCTGAGTTTAAATTCAAAATCCCCACATATTAACTGTGTGAACTTAGGCAAATTTTTTCAACATACTAAGCCTTGTTATTAACACTTATGAAATGGGGCATAATAATACTGCCTCCTTCATAGGTTGCTGAGGAATTTATAAACAATTAACGGTAGCTAATTATGACATGAAAATATATTTATAAGCAAGCATTGCATCCACTCTCATGTGTTGTGAGAACCAGGGCAGCTGAATCATTAAATTCATGGTGTAAACTTGCATCCCATGAGGCAAAAACTGATGTAGGACTGGAGATGAGGATAAAGGAGTAATTGATTTTTTTTTGGAAAAAAAATGAATATTTTGCAGTTGAAAAAATATTTCAGGAACTAGACTGAAACTTCTCGCAGTTGATGAGAGCCAGCTCAGTTGAAGGTCTGTTACTGGGGGCTAGACAGTGAGGGGTGCCATACAAAGCTCTTCTGTGTCTGGGTTGAGTAACTGCCATATGATACTCCCAGACATACCTACCCAAGTCACACAATACATTGCCATGCTAAGCACGGAGAGTCTGTATATTTCTCTTTCTTGTTACTACACATTCCATGCTGAATTCACACATAGAATAAGCATTTGAATGACCTATGTATTGAAAACTGAACCTAGTAAGAGCAAGTTTTTAGGGACTCACTTTTAATAAGAGAATCTGAGGGGAGAAGGGAGAGAGAGAGAAGGAGAGGGAGAGAGAAAAAGAGAGAAAGAGAGATGGGAGAGAGAAATGAAACTTGAACCATATATTTTTCTCTTAAATCAATACTAAGCACCCATTGCCAGTGACAGTGTACCACATAAAAAACACTGCTATCTTAAGAACAGATAATGGTATAGGGCATATTTATGTCCATAATTCAAATGGACATATTTGAATTCACATAATGGTGTATGGCATAATATAGGTAAATGGACATATTTGAATTCACATTTAGAACTCATTCAAGTGTACAAATTTGGAACATGCATGAATTGTTGGAGAAGATTATCTGATTGTGTTGAAGTTTGTGTGAAAGAATCTAATGTTTTATAGAAACTGTTTCTGTAATAAAGGCTTTGTAAATGAAGTAAAATTTCATTTGGAATTTAAAGGATGGAATCATTATCATTTGGTAGGAGTAGGGGGAAATGAAATCAATACTGAAAGAATATAATCCCCACTAAGGTAGCACTCTGAAGCTGACAGAGATGTGAACAAAATTAGTTCATGTAGATGGCTCCATGGGCAGTTCTAGGGGTAAGGGGTAGAGGTGGTATACCATGGTGGGAGTGGGCAGGGAATGGAGGAACATCATCACATGGATTCAAAGCCACAGAGCTGAGCAGAAAGGTACGAGTGTGAAGTCTGGAGTATAAGGAATCTGAGAGGGAAAGGCAGTGTGTGGAAGGGAGGATTAAATGAATGGGAGGGAAGAATTTATTGTAGTAGAGTTAGTTGCTCAGTCATGTCCAGCTCTTTGAGACCCCACAGACTGTAGCCCGCCAGCCTCCTCTCCCCATGGGATTCTCCAGGTGAGAATACTGGAGTGGATTGCCATTCCCTTCTCCAGATTCCCCATATGAAATTTCTTGACTGTCAGAATATAGATGTAATATAGTTTTCTATTTTTAACGTAATGTTGTAAAAGTGAATCAGGTAGCTGCTGCTGCTGCTGCTAAGTCGCTTCAGTTGTGTCCGACCCTGTGCAACCACATAGACGGCCGCCCACCAGGCACCCCTGTCCCTGGGATTCTCCAGGCAAGAACACTGGAGTGGGTTGCCATTTCCTTCTCCAATGCATGAAAGTGAAAAGTGAAAGTGAAGCTGCTCAGTCATGTCTGACTCTTAGCGACCCCATGGACTGCAGCCCACCAGGCTCCTCCATCCATGGGATTTTCCAGGCAAGAGTACTGGAGTGGGAATCAGGTAGGGGACTGGCAATAAACAAATGAACATGGGAGAGTTTAATGAAGAGACAATGCTCAAAGGTGTGGACAGAATGCAGGGAAGCCATAGGGGACCATGAAGGGTGGGGAGCATTTGCTCCCCAGTATGAAAGGACAAAGGGAGCAGGGAGCCACTAGAACCCCAATGAGGAGCATCAGGTGGAAGACACAGGAGCTGCTACAGGTCATACAGGACATGGAGCAAGGGAGACAGTTCATCTTCCCATTTTTCATGGATACAGGGATTCTCTCTGCTTTTGATGCTGTGTTGATTTCCTCCTTTGCCATCAACATTTTGAGACCAATATGAGTCGTGTTTAAGAGCTCAGGCATTAGGATTAGCTAGCCCCATGTGTGAGACATGTGTCTCTCACTAACTGTGGGATTGTGGGCAAGGAACTGAATGTTCCCAAATGTTTCAAGAGACAGACAAGAGACATCAATCACCGTCATAACTGTTGTTGTGAAACTGGTGTTGGGAAGTAGCTTTAGTCCTAAATTTTCAGTTCTCAGTCTTAACTCATTCTAGGAAAGGCCCACAAACAGGAAAAGCAGCAGCATGCAGCAGGGGGTAACACACACACATATATACACAGATAGACACACACATACACACACACACACACACACACACAGATATACTTTGTCAATGAATCTTCTCTTAGAGATGAAGAAGCAGAGAAAGAAGGAGAAAACACTCTTGTGGGACATGTTTTCAGCTTGTCTCTGCAGCCACTGCAGGTGAAAATTGGGATGTACCTGGAGGAAGTGAGGAGAGCACCTGGGAGGTGGGGATTCACTGAGTAGTAGGGAAAGGACCAGTGCTTCTTACCATCTGTGTGTTTGCTTTATTTACAGTCCCTTCTCTTGCTTGCTTTAGGAGTGTCCACTGAAACCACATATCCTGAAATATACTTAATCGTTTTTGCCTTAACTGTTGATGGTGAGAAAAAACAACACAAATACAACTCAAAAGAAGCAGAAACTTTCAGACTGTCTCTCGCTCAGCCAGGGGAGCCTGGCTCAACAGTTTTGACTGAATTCTCTTCTTCTAGGTGAATTCTAAAAAGAAAAGGGATAGGAAGCAACTTTTACTGTATCTCAAAATATATAAACAAGATTGAGACAAACAAGACCCCTTCATTTCAGTTGAGAATGTGGTGGGGAAGAGGCATTGATTTTTAAAAGTGTGGTACTGAAGTCAGACTGATGTAGGTTTAATTGTGAGTTCTGCCTCTGGTGATGTGATGTGGACAAGTTGCTCCATTTCACTAAGAATCCGAATTTCCATCAATAATACTGAGTTGTTTTGAGAATTCAATATGACATTTAAAGTACTTATCACTTTATCTGGTACATACCAAGTACTTAATAAATACCACTCATTATTATGGTTGTAAGTCATTTCCTGTATCAGTGTCTGTTGTTGTTGTGATTCAGTTGCTCGGTCATATCCAATTCTGCCAGGACTGTAGCAAACCCCATGGACTGTAGCATGCCAGGCTTCTCTGCCCTCCATTATCAATGTCTGCTTAAGAAATATTTGCCTTTTTAATTTATATGTAAAAGTTGTAAAACTTCTCCATCCATCCCCATGCCAGTACATGTACTAACATTCTTTCCATGGCTCCGTGATGGACCTGCCACCCTTCCTTCCAAACTCCTGCTCCCTTTCCCCCTTCCAGGCATTCTGCAGGGGACTGGACTTCTCTGAAAAATGGTTTGATGGCCCTACCACCTGCATGCCAAACAGTAAGCAACTGCTATTTGGCTTGGCTGTTTGCTTGACACCAACCTTCTGCTAGTAGATGCCTGTGCTTTTAAAGAGAAAGATCTTTCCAAATGATAACAAACTCCCAATTACACTCTTGGTGCCTTAAATTTAAGCCCACAGCAATGAACAAA